>NC_058503.1:3436109-4078993 GCF_020382885.2 Scatophagus argus | reverse complement strand
CTGTCTGCAAATAAGGGAGGTGAAACGAAACGTTGCTTGCGGTGTTTCGGATGGCAAACAGCTTGTAGTTTGTGTTTTAAAGGGGCCCCGCAGTGCTCAGGAAGGCTTTCAGTTCATCATCTCCCAGGTTTTGTCCGGGGAGTTTTAGAATTTGCGGCTGAATGAACTACCCAGTTCCCGGTTCCTTCCCGCCGCCCCCCAACTCATTAGCAGGCGGGTTCCTGGCAGGTTCAGCTGGTCCTGGTCGGGTCCTAAAGCCTCCGCTTTGACGTGTCGGGCGGCGGTGACCGAGAACAGCGAGTCTCTGTGGTCAGATTATGTGGTTCAGAGGAATCCTTAACGGAGTGATTTTATTTTTACTCAACTCCAGGCGAGCCTGGAAGCCGGTTGGTCGTATAACACGTTTATTAGCCTCAAAGACAAGAGCAGGACTGAGGAACGCACGGGCTCTGAACCAGGCGCGCATTTAACGGTCTGCCTGTAAGAGCTGAACAGTTGAGTGAGCACAGAAAAAAGTAGTTTTGTTAGACCCCACAAAACGACTACAACCACATCTCCATAATATGTGCCCATTCATCCAATAATTAACAAGTTGACCCACATCTAGTTATTGCCATTTATCAAAGGCCTCACCCAAACTGTGTGATTTACGAGGCGACGCTTTTCGCTTTTACGCACAGAACCAAGACCCCACGAGCACCTGACGTCTCACTGGGAATCTGTGAATTAAAATCCACCGAGATGACTGAATAATAATACTAAAAAGAGGAGCGCTTTGTCAGTTGACTTTGAGCATGCAGGCAGATGAAAGTGGTGTGCGTTTGTGTGTGAGCCTTCCTTCGTCGGTGTGAAAACAGGTGCTCTCGTCGTGTGGATTGGGTTACGCGGTGATTTCATGGTTGACACGTTGCTGCAGCCCGTTTCAGAAATGTGCTGCAGCTTCATTAAAGATTCATCAGCCTCATAAAGGAGCTTGACACTATGAATGAAACAATCGTGTAATAACGATTCGAGAACAGCTTCAACTTCAGCTTGACTTTCCTCTCATCTGCGAAGTACATCAAAAAGATTTGCACATTCTGCATCTGCTCGTGACGCTTCGCTGAGTGCACGTGGTGCTTATACTCATTTAAATATTTAAATCCAATGCCCATGCTTTTTTAATTACTATTTTATTGGAAACTCGCCACTTTCAAATAAAGTTCGGTAGGTTTGAAAAATGCCCAGTTGTAAAAAAAAAAAAAAAAAAAAGAAGTCTGAAAAAATGGCGGCAGAGTCAGATTTAAGAGGTTTATTCTCTCCATGAGAGACATACTAAAAGAAAATGAAATGTTCAAAATAACGTGCAGAACTTCTACCTGCTGCTACAGTAAGAACAGGTAAAGCTGCATATTTTCTCCTTATTTATAAACACTTACAACTTTTAAACGTTCTAAAATACAAATTAAATTCACACAATCTCTCCACCACAGCAATAAACATTTCAGTCTCTATCATTTCAGAACTTCCCTGAAATCACTTCCTCTTCTTTCCATATTACTTTTATTTAACGTGCCTTAATAACTCCAGACCCCCTCCAGGTGTGTGAAGCTGGTCTGAGTGTGGCTGCATGTAAACTGTGACACAGAGGACAGTCTGATGTGCAGTGCTGACTTGATTAAATTGAGACCAATTAGTGGCCAACTATGGATGTTAGCCTGGTTTAAATGAGGCCTGGCAGGAGCCGATTGGGAGCCCTTAACCACAAGATACAGACCCCGAGTGTGTGAGTGTGTGTGTGTAACCACAGCAGATGTCTGGGCAGTGTTCTGCTGAGGGGGCAAATTTTTGTCCATCAGTAAATGTCTGTTTTTATTCATTCAGCTTAAAAAAACTAAAGTGAAGTTAGAAGTCAAAAAGTGAAAGAAATCCTTCACAAAAATGTGATGCCTTGTGATACTGCAGTGACAACATGTCAGAGCTTTGGAAGAGAACTGACATCAGGCCCGATGTCTGACTCAATACATGAATGTATACAAAAGTATACAGCTTGGTTTGGACCGTGTGTGTGGCCGGTGAGTGGCAGAGGAAAGGTCCTTCATCCTGATGACAGGGCGTCCGAGCAGAGTCGACAGCCTTCTGCTTGGCCGCCGTTTCCCTCCCCTGCATCTCAGAGGCCTTCCGGCCAAATGATCTTATTTAGTCGGGCCGCTGTCGCTCTCTGGAATGCGTCTGTTTCCTCTGAACGCCTCCGTTTCACACAACATCCAGTTTTAGATGCCCACGGTAGATACGGGGTGGCTCAGTGTGGCTTTTCAGGCCGTGTTTGTTGTGAATATTCTGCCAGATTTGTGTTTGGATGCCACAGATTTCACTTTTTCTGTGTAGTATTGAATGTTGTTCAAAAACTAACTGACTAACTAACTGATTATTATAAGCATCAAAAAATACATTTTTTTAGATTTATCTTCTTATTAGGGAAAAGTACGATAATTATTCACAATTACTGAGCATAAAATGAGAAAAGAAAATGCTGCAGATAAAATAAAACAGATGCTTCCATTGTATCTGGTAGATGAGTCAGATTTAAGCCTGATATGAACAAAACTAGACAAAAGTGTCAGGTTGCACGACTGAGGCTTTACTGGGCCTGAGGCTGAGATCACGTGAGCCATGTTGCCTTGTCAGGGCAGCAGACAGTATCACTGATGGTGGTGTAGCTGCACAAACACAACTACAACAACAAAAACACCCAATGATCTGTACAACGTGGGAAACAAATGATCAAAACATCAAAACATAGGTGTGAATGCAATATTAATCCAGCTCTTTTTTTTTAAACACACCCAGTGTTCACACGTCTCTGTTCTCTTTCTGTTAAATTACAGCAGCGCAGGCTTATGTGCGCGCGCACACACACACACACACACACATATATATATATATATATACATAAGCCTGCGCTGCTGTAATTTCTAATTTTTTGGTTGGATTTGATCCATCGATCCTGTCCTCTTCCTTCACCACAAGCACTACGTGTGTGTGTGTCGTGTTTTCATAGAGAGTGAGGCGGCGGCTGGCCGAGTGTATGTGCATGTGTGCGAACAGTTAGAAGGAGAAGAGGGGAGAGTAATCGTGTGTGACAGTCCTCACTGGCTGCAGTGACACTGGAAGGATCTCCCAAGAAGATGATGGAAAGTTTGTCTCTGTCTCTCTGTGGTCATTACAGCCCTCTACCCCTTCTCCTCCTCCTCCTCCTCCTCCCCACCCCCCGCTCTTCCTATCTTCATCTCTCCTCTCCCTGCTCTTGTTTCCAGCGGGGTTGGCTCGGCCTGCGCAGTGGCGGTTTCGCCTGGGACGCTGTCCAGTCTCTCAGCAACTCTGCATTTGCATAACCATATTTGTGTGCCCTTAGTCTGCCAAGTCAACCTCCTCGTGTCAGGGCGCTCAATAAATAATACATTATTAGATTCTTTTTTATTTTTTGGGAGGTGGTGGTGGTGTTGGAGGGGGTGACGGATATTCAGCTATAAACTATTTCTGAGAAAAGTGAAATAAGAGATGGCGTGTGGAGATCTTATGGGAATTTTATCCGGGTGAGGTGCAGTTTTGAGGTGTTGAGCATTTAAGATTTTTACATCCCAGCTGGAAAAGCAATGGTGCATTTTTGATATTTAACCCAAAAGGTTTCCTTTAAAAAAAAAAAAAAGATAAAGCAAATAACATCGCACATGTGTTAAGTATCACTTAAAAATCGCAGGCAAGTAGAAGAATTCTTTGGTGTGAAAGTATTCAGTGGAAGAGGATTTTCATGTTTAAATGCGTCATTATTTCCAATTTTACTTACATACATTTTTTTTTATATTATATAAATATTACAATCGTTTTAAACTGCCTGTTTCACTTAAACGAAGCAATTCACAAACAAAATAAAAGGAGAAGCGTGTGATGCAGCAGCGCCGCCGAGAGACGTGCGTAACTCTTCACAAAGGTCACGCACGGTGTGAGGCTGTCGCTGTTCCTGTTCTGTTGTCCACCCTGCTATGACGTGGATTAAAATAAAAATAAAAAAAAAACAAAAAAAACTAAAGTGAAATGTGAAGGAGACTGAGGTCATCCTGGTCGGTGTCTCGGCGTTCGACGCTCAGATGGTTAGAAGTCTTTCCTGTAGGTCTGGATGTGGTTCAGGATGGAGGGAAGGGTTTTTTAAATCTGTTCTAACATTGTGGCTGTGTTGGTGTCTCTGAATGGTCAGTCTGTTAGACTCGGTCCAGAAGGAGCACTTGAGGGGAAACTTCATTTGCTGAACGCTTCCCATCGGAATTCGTCATTGTGTGGCCCAATTTAAAATTCAGTATTTTCTACATCGCATTTCAAAGGCTTTACGCAGCATTTATTCTGCTTTTGACATGAACCCAGGACTCCGTGACGAGCTGAGCCAGTGAGCCAGACTCGGCCGTTTCTCTCCAAGCTGCAGACGGCAGGTGATTTGGAGTCAGCGGGGAGAACCGCTGCACCTTCGCACCGTGCCAAGTTTCCTGCCTAAAGCTATTAATTCCACTGTTTCAGAGCTGCTTTCTCATCATTTTCCTCATTTCCCCCTCAGACTCGGAGGCGAGTCCCGGCTCGGACGGAGAGGGTCTGGCCGAAAGGACGTCGTGCTCCTTCGGCTCACCTGACGACCTGGCCCCCGGCCCCTGTGACCCGTCGCCCCCGGCTTCCATGGAGGAGATCCAGGTGGAGCTGCAGTGCGCAGACCTGTGGAAGCGATTCCATGACATCGGCACGGAAATGATCATCACCAAGGCGGGCAGGTAGGCCGGACACACACACTAGCAAACTCTGTCACGCACACACTGACGGTCTACGTGTTGCTCTGCGGCGGACGCTCGGCGCAGACTGACGGTGCGTCAACTCGCAGATTAGTAGGCCTATTTTTTTCCACTGATTTGGTGAGGACTAACACCCAGGTGCGTTCTTATCACTCACATTATGAATAATGTTTTCGGAAATAATTTCTTGAGGTCAGATTATGACAACTCAGAGCCAAGTCGTCACGCAAAAACGCACAGATTTACCAAATACGCACAACTAAAATTTGCAGAAGCACAGGCACGCAAACACACACGAGCAGAAACACACACCCACTCACCCACCCACACACACCTCTGAGTTCTGTTTGGAGGGTGTTAATGTGTTGCACATGCAGGCCGCTCTGTTGTGTGCAGGCCTTCATGACGCGGCAGGTTACTCCTGATGTTGGAGAATAAGGAGAGCTGGTTCTAATTAATCTCAGTCTGACATGTTCCGGTTTCTCTCGCTCTCCGGGGTCAGCAGTCCAAACCCAGAGCGCAAGCGCGGATCCCGCAGGCTGCGCCTCTTCGTGCCCGCAGCGCCGCACATTTCACCCCCCTCCCCTTCCATCTTGATAATGTTTCAACCTTCCTGCAAATATCCCCCTTATAAAATCTTTATTTTGGTGAGGAGCCTCTAAAGCATTCGGTTCTTAGCTGAGTAAATAAACGCTAACAGCGAGGAGGCAGCTCTACATTTCCATCAGAAGTTTGCCTGGAGGAGAAATGTTTGGACCAAACGCTTCTGGGTTACAGCGGAGTGTTGAAACATTTTCAAGAAATGTTCATGTCAGAAGTGAAGAAGCATTTAATGAATTATCGCGTGTGTTAAGGAAAAAATTACTTTAAACACTTCATAAAATATGTTCTGCGTTTTTTTATTTCCTATATGACACTTTTATTTTGTACAGGCTAATAACGACTTTAAAATGGTTTTAAAGTGGTTGAAAATGGCCTTTAATCTAACAGGTCTAAAAGAGCAACCACCATTATTTATCCAGGACCTTTTACTGGCTGCAGCGGAGGAACTAAACTTCACAGAATAATTCAATAATTTTCCGTTTTCCAGAGCAGCTGTATTTGTTTGTGCTATGTCAAATAATTGTGGTAGATTTGTATATTTTACATTTGGTTAAATTGCTGAATAGTACTTTTTTTTGTTTGTTTCTGTGCGGCTTCAAATGAGACCAAAATTGTTTCTCAGCTCGTCTGACTTCAGACTGAAATAAGCTCAAATGTCGCTCTCCTTTACGTCTGCTTCGGCTTCACTAAGTTGTTTTTATGAATTGGCTTTAAATTGGTAATCAGCTCATAAATAGAGCAACAATCAGTTTGCGCTGAAGCACAGTGAAGGCGCACAGGACCGTCGCCGTGTGCATTTCACGGCCTGCTCATAATAAGCCCATAAATCCAGAAGAGAAGGGAAGCAAGAGAGCAGCCCTCTTTTCTCGTTAGGCAGGCACGATTTACGAGCTTTAAATGAAAAAGAGAAAAATGCGGCGTTTGAAGTGCAAAACAAAGAATTAAGCTGAAATGACTCCCTCTCCACACAGACGGATTTTCCCTTTCTTTTTTATTTCAAACTTTAATTTTCACGGGGTTTACATGAGTTTAAGACTTCAGCTTCAAAATGGGAGGAGGTGGCTGCTAAAAATATTTCAAGGATAAAATTTGTTTAGAGGCTATAGCTATAAATATAATTTCCAGTTCCACTGAGGTATTATGATAAAATGAAGCCTGCAATTACAGAATAATCCCTGAAGTGGGGAGTGCGAAGGTCAGAGGTCACAGCCACAAAGTTTTTCCCCTCCATTAAAATGATGAAATCATTCAGAGGACAAAATGAGGTGTTTAGAGAGAGACTGTGTAGAGTTTTCACACTATGAAAAGAGCAAATGAACATATTATTATATTTATTTTATAAATTCAGTGAGTCAGAGCACCAGTAGATCTGATAAATGCTTGATTCAGGATGAGGGATCTCCAGAAGTTTTTTAAATAAATGTGGTTTATATGATTTTAGTCAATAAACCTGAAAACTATGTGTTATTTATTAAAATACTGAACTCCGGTCGATCAAAAATTCTGAGAAGTTGAACATGCTGAGAGGAGATTTTCCACTTTATAAGCTGCAAACTGACTGGATGGATTTAAGTGTTCAGTTAAAGGAGCAGTCTGAAACTGCAAAACAAGTGCAGGAAGCTTTGAAAATGCAGCCGAATAATACTGAGACAGAATGGCATTTCCAGGCTTTTAAGTATTTCTACGTTTTATTTAATTCATTTGAATAATTTTCCATCGTAGGACCTTTTTAATGAGCAGTCTAAAAAAAAGTGTGTGTCTGTTTGAACGGTTTACTCAGCGCTGCACAAACATCACTGTGTTTACATCAGCTGGGAGGTGGTTCAAGTGCGTGAGGTGGAGCCCTCCTCAGCGAGCAGAGAGCGGCTCTGCTCCAGCAGAAGAAGGCAACTTATATTTTTGAAAAATGTCTTAAACCGACAGTAAAATCTCACCACCCTGATTTCTGTTTATCCTATTCAGTATATGGAAGACAAATACACTACTGTCATGTACCAGTAGTTATGTAACTACTGTATGAAACGTTTACAGTAATCAGCTGTGTGGGATCTCAATAAAAGTCAGGATCGCTCAGAGTGATGCATCTGTAGCTTCTTATCCACTACTGACGCTGTAGTTTTGCTCTTTGTAGGTTAGGAGTTTTGTGATTTAGTGTCTTTTAGCAGGGTGATGTGCTATAAAAGAGCCTGTACATCAGCATATTTAGTTTGTGTTAACCCTTTTTTCCACACTTGCATACTGTGGGAAGTGTTTTTATCTACACGACTGTACACTAGTGTATGCGTTTTCCCTCTCACATGAGCTCCTTGTTTTTGCGTGTTTTCCTTTCCCACTTTATTTCTCAGTGTTTTAGTGTTTGTTGTCGTCCGAACTCTTATTGGGACAAGAAGAGAAATTGTCGATTACGTAAGTTGTTTCAGTTGACATCTACCTCAGGTTGGCCGCAGAAAACTAACATGAAATGTTGTGAGCCGTCATGTCATGCGACGCCTGCTGTCTTCACACGGTTTACATGCTGTTCTGGATGAATTCTTGGCATTGTTGTTTTGCCTGTACTGGTGATTTTTTTTTAGCTCGCTGGTTAATTTTTAAAAATGTTCACCCTTTTTTCCTAATAAACATAACAGAGGGAAGGAAGAGGGACAGTAAGGAGAATTTCTTGCATGAGATTTATCAGTATGTGTTGCTTCTTTTTCCCCTTTAGGAGGATGTTTCCTGCCATGCGAGTGAAGATAGCAGGTCTGGACCCTCATCAGCAGTATTACATAGCCATGGACATTGTGCCTGTGGACAACAAGAGATACAGGTACCTTCCTCACACACATGGATGGGAGTGAACACGTGCCAACATATCAGTCGTCAGCAGGTTATTGCCCAGAGGAGGTTCCTCTCTGAGCGCAGTTTTAGAAAACAGTGTAAAACCTGACATTTTTATCCTTTTTTCCCAACTTTGTCCTTGCACATTTTATTTACCCTTCTGGCCTTTTCACTCTGATTTTGAATGCAGATATGCATCCCAAATCTGAGCTTGAAACTGCTGCTTTTTCTTAACCTCTTACGGTGATCTTAATATCTTAATGCTGTTTGAGACGCTTCTCAGCCATGAAAATATCTGTGGCGAAAACTCTGTGGCTTTCTTTTTCTTTTTTTTCCTTTTTTTTTCCTTTTGTTTTTGTATAGCCACATAAGATTGTCAAATGTACAGATGCTGCACACCAGTACAAAAGAGTAGCTTTCGGGCCACTTCATTCCGATCACAGCAGTCCTCAGAAATCCATTTCATAAATGCACAGCTGTACATAATATGCACACACACAATCACATCTGCATGAGCAGGCCCACACTTCTGCTACAGCTGGACTACCAAAGTGCATTTTCCTGGCTGATGTTGGCTTGAGCGTAAACATATCGACCTAGTTGGATCCTTCTCATCTTCATGCCGTTTCTCTTGTTAAAGTCGTACGTAACAGGATTTGGACTTAAACAAAGATATTCCAGCAGCCTCTCTGATTTGTCAGATATCTCCTAACTGCCACAAGGGGTGATCCTGTCTTCTTCTTGGCAAGACAGAAGAAAGCAGTTAGTCCCATCATTTGCATCAGTGCAGTGAAGCGAATGTGATTAAACTGTGCATGAGTTGGAGGAAGGCCTTGTATATGATGGATCTCTCTGGATATGCAGTAAGACTGATATCCTGGCTCACGGTACTTGCGCCTGAAGTCCGAGCCAGAGAGAGGAGATTGAAATGTATTCATCATCCCACTGGCCGAGCAGCAGAGCCAGCGGGTGACTGCAAATAGGATAACTCTCAACATTCAGGTCTAATGACGGAAATGGGAGAAGGACGAGGTCGAGATGGAAAGGAAATTTGCGATGCTGCACCCTTTAGCGGCTGCTGTAGTGGTTGACTGTGGAAGTTTTAATGGTCTACTTTTATGGCTCCATATAATCTTTTCAGGTATTATGACAGAAATGAGATGAAGATGATGAGAAAAATGCGTTTACCTGCGTGTTCTGCGGTTGTGTCTGGTTTTACAGAGGCTGATGCAGATACTGGCTGTTGCTGTTTGTGATGAAGTGATAATGTGGCAAATGACCCAGCGGCTGCCTCATTATATTTAAAATAGAGTTTGGCCTCTGAGAGCTGACACTGCTGATTTTGCAGAAAAGCTGCCAGTGGACCTTTTTTTTGTGCTGGTATTTAAAATTGACGGTTAAAATTACAACCACCCATTTATTTGTTTATTTTATTATTTTTTTTTAAACAAATGTAGGTCCTGTCTGTCTATCTCTATCATTCATATGATTGTAGTGTCTCAGGAACAACAGGAAGGAATTTCATTAGGATGAACTGTTTATAATGTGGTCAGGCCCCTGTGACCACACAGAAATTCAGTTATGTCAAATATAGATATATAAATATCTCACACGATTAAACGATTCAGTTATGACATTGTCTATCCCAAAGATCAAAGATCAGCTTCACTATGACATAATGTTTTCCATCCATTGTTCAGCACCATAAGTCAGGAACAGAAGGGCCCATTGTGACCAGATTTCACATTTGGTCACATACTGAATTGGTGACACTAATCTTGGGTGTCCACCTTGAAACTGTGCTGATTGTAGAGATCTTCTGTGCTGCTGGCTTGAACATGTGTGTGAAGCTTCCACCTTTTACAGTCTGGAGCTTCTCTGCAGCAACATCCATATCTGAAGCCTTGTAGTCCACCACAAACTCATTGGTTTGGATGATCCTGAGCTTGAGGTGGTTGTTGTTTCAGCATGTGATGAAGCTCTCAGTCAGTCCTCTGTACTGCTCTGTGAAAACAGTCTCTAAGTGAAGACAGCATGTTTCCCATTGGAAAATCACTGAATCATACATGTCAAGATAATGATAACTTCCATTTCGCCAAATAATACGCTTAATGCCTTTTATTAAATTCCTTTAAAGTTGTTACTACATATATTACAGGAGTCGGGACAGACATGGATGCGAACTGTAACTTGACTGATGTATACAACCACTAGGCCTTAATTCTAGATGTTATTGTCAACAAATCCCATGAAAATACCAAAACCAACTACGCGTCAAGGCCAATTCATGGATTCTCCTGCCAAGTGGCTGCTATTGGTCTGTGTGACAGAAATGTCATCTGCCTAAGCCCTCAGGGGTCTGGGTGACCCCCTTCCCCATGTGGACTCTGTATTTCTTAAACAGGAACAAAACTGTGCATTTGCTGGGGTCCTATTACAGCTGTGGATTAGTACGTATTTATGGCTCTATGGAGTTCATCGTAATAACAGAACGCTTCTTTAATGTGCTTTAAATTGTTTTATGACAATAATGGAACAAGGTGTGGCATTTTTTGATAACAAGAAAAACAGTTCTGAGACTCATTCATTACGTTAAATTATTAGACGCTCAGAGTTTACTTCACGTCAAAGAAAAAAGTTTTATCTCACGATGAGATTTGTAAATACAGAACTGAAACCTGCTCTTGCATTTGACTGACAAGTGTTTTATGGAGATAAATTATTATCACAGATGTTATTTGATATTTCTTAAGTCAGCGATGTAGATTAATACCACAGTAAAACCAACCTGTATTTTATATCATGGGTGAAATGAAATGCACAAAATGTTAGTATTTAATCACTAAGTCATAATCTGCAATGTTTTTTTTTTGTGAAAATACCTATAATTTAAGTTATCCAAACTGAGAGCATGTTGAAATATAAATTGTGGGCAGGTCTCTAACTAACAGTGTCGTATTTATTTCATTGCGGTCGTTTAAAGGATCTTTCCACTATTTTATTTTTTAAGAACACGTGAACTCATGAAGGCAGTTGCAACTCTGGCATGAAACCTTTGAATAAAGAATATATTTGCACATTTGCCAATATCTGAAATACAAATTAATATTGTTATCCACTGATGCAACTCTGTAACACCAGGCCTGTCAGACTATTCCCCCCAATAAACACATATATCCTGAAAAATCCAGAAAAGAATTCACAGTATGAACACTAACGCAGATACATGTATTTTAGCACAGTTATGTAACAAGTCATGTTGAATTGAATGTGTGTGTGTTTGTGTGTGTGTGAGTGATCTCAGCCGTGTATCAAGTGTATCAGCAGTGTTTTGAAGGTCTGCGTGGCCTTTCTTGGCAGCCGAAGTGCATATTTTAAAATTTTTCAAGTTCATTGACAGAAAACATATTTACAGAGACTTATTTTTTTTTGTTTTTATGCATGGCTTTGTGCGAGAGATTATTTGATTAAAGACTGAGTACCCTCACAGATGTGGCCCCTGTCCTTTAGCTGAACAAAACCCCGCTGTCTCAAAGGAAAGGTCGAGTCAGTTCAGATTTATTTACGACCAGCAAACAGGTTTGTCAGAAAGAAATTAAAGTCTGTCTAAAAACAATGAATATAAAGAAAGTGTATATTTAGAGCCCCGCGTCCTTCATTTCATATCGTTGTTTATTAAAGTTTTCTATCAGAGCGCGGCAGGCGTTCTGCCCTGTCACCTCTCCCTGCTCCCCCACCAGCGAAACATCATGGAGGACTTTTAGAGGCCAGAAGGTCTTGTAAAATTAAATAGGATTTTCTTCCTGGCTGGGGAATTTACCACAGGCCTTTGCAAACTGAGCTGGGAGCTGTCACTGGTGTGTCTCACAGTCCCAGGGAGTTTGGGGTCTGGAAATACAGTCTTTATTGGAATGGAGTAACTTTACTTGGGCTCCCTTCCCCTCTTTAGTATCGTCTCATTGGTACCGCGCTCATTAAATCTCCATATATTACAGTTCCTTTGATGTGGACAGTCGCTCAGTGTGCTGCGAGCTGGAGCTGCCGAACGTGGAGCTGTCTGGCTCCTCGAACGTATCTCAGGCCTCCAACTGTGAACCAGAGCATGTTCTGCTGTAACACATGCACTCAAAGACATCTACAAGCTTTCATGTTGTCAAATTAAGTTTTTCTTTGCTTTATAAATTTATTTGTCTTCATGAGGACATTTGGTCCTCACACACTAACGTGCACAGGCACTAATGTTGCCGTAACTTTTACACTAGTAGCCCAAACCTAAATCTGATTTTAAACCCACTTTGTTGACCCAAACCTAATCCTAAATCTAATCTAATTCGAAACTGACCATGTGTAGCTATAAGGTCTGGCAAAATACCAACTAATCTTAATTCTAACCTTGATCCAATGAGCTCAGGTCATAATTTGAAACAGACGCTATGTAGATACAAGAACCACATAGTGTCTGTTTCAAAGGCTCAGTTTTGTCCTTTTGAGATATTTGTCATTATACGCACACTTGGGTCCCCCACACACAGTTCATAACGCCGTAAAGGAGTTCTTGTTTTATTTGTGAGGACATTCATTTGTTCCCCAACCCGTCATCCTAACCTGATGAGGACCGAAAATTAACCTGACTTCAACCTAATCCTGATTTCAGTATTTATCCAATAAACACAGCTAGGAGTTTAGCCATCTTTTTGAGGACATTTGTAAGTATAGAAACTGAGGAGCATACACACACGTAGTTACCCACTTACAATAATTCTTAAAGGGACATAAAAAACAATTAAGGGTATTTAGATTACTATACTTGTAAGGACAGTCATTGAATACGGTTGCTATCCTAACTCTAACCTAAACCTGATGTTAGCCTTAAACCAAAACCATTTTAATTCTAACCTGACTCTAACCTTAATCCTCTAAACACTAATCCTATCTGAAAGTTGATCTGCGGAGAAGCTGGCAAAATCTCACTTATCTATCTGTGTGTGAGGACATTTGGTCCTCATGCGTATAAGAATTCAAGAAAGCACACACATGCTTGCCCAAAACTGTTGGTCTTCTCTTACAAACTCAGAACACACACACCAGTCAACCCTGAATGGTAATTCAATAGCAATATTTACTCTGTCAGTACAGTAACCCAATATACAGCCTGGGTTTGGCAAGTGTGTGTGTGTATATGTTTTTATGTGCATGCCTGTCTGTGTTACAGTACAGTATTCGTGATGAGCTGAGAACACACACATTCATGCAGACACTGACAACCTGTTTTTGCTGTCTGATCAGTGTGTGTCTCTCTGTGTGAGACTTAACACACATGTGTGTTTACCCCAGCGGGTGTATTTGTGTCTATGTGACAGGAAGAAAGAAGGAGTTAGAGTATGCGCTGCAGTTTGAATTTGTCAGCTGTGTGGTTTGGTGTTGGCTGAGAAGGGAAAGGACCCCCTCCTCCCCTTCACCCCGCCGTCTGTCCAGTAAGAGTGTCACATAAAGTCCAGTCTTTATTGATCGTGCCGGTGCCAGATGGCAGATTTATGGAAGATGAAAGCGTTGAGACTAATCAGATTTCCAGTCCTGTTTGGGGCTAAAGTTTCCTCGTTCCTTAACACTTTCCCCGCTACACTGAGCGTAACCCTAAACAGCACTCCAAACAGGAAATTACAGAAACGCCTGGCACCCTTTGTGGGTGTATGCGCATGTGTGAGTGTGTGTTAAGGTCAAAAGTCAGGGCTGCGTGTGGAGTTGTTTGCTTGGTGCTAGATATAATAAAATATAGAACGGGTAGTTTCTTTCTGTAGTTTATCAGTCTATGTTTAGAGTTGGAAAAGCTATTTTTTTCAATGCCTATGTTAGTGATGTTTATGTCCGTATATACAACTTCAGTTTCCGCATTAAGGGCAAATTTTCCTTATCTATTATCTACCATCAGAGATAGCTCTGCCGAGTATGAATTTGTGATATTTAGCTATATGTTAAACTTGATTAAACTTAGCAAGCAGTTGCCATAAATGAAAAAATGAAGGCCACTGTTTCCTCATACACAGGAAGTGTGTGTTTCTCATTTCCAGGTTATCTGAAGTAAAATCTCACTAGACAAATCAAAGCGCACACCTACAGAGAGTTAAAACTAAAATGTCTCTCTGTAATGCCCACACCATGACGAATGGGAAAATGCAAAAACGCCACGCCAATGAGGGCTTAGCGGAGACAGCAGGAAATTACCGAGTTACTGATTTATGTATTTCTAATAAGAGCCACTGAAATGTGCGACAGCGTCTTTAATTATGTTGCAGTCCTTGTTTGATCAAGAATAAAACAATAAAACAAGAACAGCCAAAAAAGGATTGTGCCGTTGAGATGAAAAACCCATATAGGCTTATTAAGACATCTCAGTGTGTGGCTGCTTCAAACCTCGCGGCAACATGGGGCTCAGACATGGAGGTCTGGTCAAAACTGGATTCCTGTGATGACTGCATTGCATGATGTAAAACAAACAGGACAGACAAAGGGAGAAATACCAGTAAAAACTTCTGGTTGTGTGGTTGCATTAGATAAAAGGCTAATAATGCAAATCATTTGCTGACTCAGCATACAGTTTGCTTTCCAGCGTGTGCCTCTTACACTCCCAAGAAAACCTCTGATCAAGTAAATCAGTTTTTTTTTTTAACAATTCCAACCTCCACAAACACACAAATATGAACAAAAAGGCCTATAGTGAAATTCATTCCACATTGCTGCATTATTATAGAGGCAAAAATTAAAGCTGTGTGACCCTGCAGCTGTCACTTATGATGTGATTTGATGATAATTCATTAGTTTCCAAAATCTAAATGCTCATTGGAAACTACTGAGTGTCTGCCACATGAGAGTAGTGGGTGAGTGAAAGAGGGAGGGATTTTGGGCACAGCCTTATAGGCACACTTCAACTTTCTTGAGACCAGTGATGGAACGTAATATTCCATAAATGACACTAATAGGAAGTACATTTACAGTATAATTTTGAGATACTTTTCATTTTGCCAGACTATTTCTATTTTTCACTATTGTATACCTACACTCACTACGTTCTATAGGCAAATATTGTACTTTGCAGATTATAAAAGTGGTACATTTTTATATTTATTTATTTTATTGACAATTAGATTAAAAGAAAACACAGACTCTGATCACTGATAATTGTAATTTTATCTGTACTTTTGACACTTAATAATATCATACTTTAAGACTTTTATTCAAATACTTTTCATATGGGAGACTTTCACTCATACCAAAGTAAAATTTTAGTATGAATATGACTTTAGAATGACTTTTGGATGCTTTTTACAGCACTGCTAAAGACAGGCACCACTTCCAAGTGAAGCCAAATCTGAATTTATTCACTGTAAAGTTCTAAATTGAAGACAGGAGACAGCATGGGCATGATACCTGGTTAATGATCCGTCCAATCCTTGGGTTTTGGGGGTTGCGTTAGAAGAGCATTTTCAGCAAAGCTACTTCTGAGGTAGATTTTTTTTTTTTTTTTTTTTTTAAACAAATGTAATGTCGCAGTCACAAAACGCAGTCACATACAGTTGATGTCTATATGACCGCCAGAGGGTGTATTTGCCAACATCCCTAGAAACAGCTCTAATGCAGTTTAAATATGTGTGTATATTTGTATAAACTGTGTTTTCTGTGGCACAGAGAGGCTTGGTATGTATTTATTTTATTTTTATGTGTGCTTGTATTTGAGCGTGTGTGTGTGTGTGTGTGTGTGTGAGTGTGACAGGGTGGTGCAGCCCTTGGAGGCAATAACAAAAGGACCAAATGAGAGTTTTGTCCATGTTTCAGGATTGAGTGATGACTTTGGCAGAGACGCTGCAGATAAAACACTTTCAAGTGAGCACAGGGCCAGAACTAAAGGCAAACAGCTGTGCTTCACACTCGTTCTCCTCCAGTTATTCTCAACCTCACTCTCCCATTCTGTGTTTCTCTCCTCCTCCTCTCCCATTCTGCCTTCATTTCTTCTTTGTGTCCGCTGACATTATCTCACTCATTTTCTCTTTCTTTATCTTTCTTGTTGATTCCGTCTGACTCTCTTTATTTTTCTTCATTTTTATTTCTGTTTTGTCTCTCTCTCTTCTTTTCTTTTCCTTTTCTCTTTTATTTTTTTCAAACAGTGCCTACAGTGTTGACTGTTGGTTTGAAGACTTGTTTTTAAAAAGGAGGGTAGAAGTCCATTTCTTTCTTTCCTTCTTTCTTTCTTTCTTTCTTTCTTCTCTCTCCCCGCTGTTTAATGGGTGGGACGCCCTGAAGTACCAAACTCACACACAACATCATCAAATATTATGGCTGGGCTTAATTGGAACTATGCAGCTGAGCGTGTGACTGCATATGGAATATTTTATGTTGCTCTTGTTCAAAATTTCAAGCACAATGAAGAAACAACAGATGAGTTTTAAAAGCCGGTGTTGTGGCAACGTGGCCGAGTGTTTGGAGTTTGTTTTCCAGCTGAGTGAAAAAAGCCGAGGCCCTCGAAGCCTCTTTGAAATCCAAACAGCCTTTATAATAACCCATTCAACCCCAAAGTAACCTCAGAGATTCAAATGACTTTTCAAAACAGTGAAGTGATGAGGGAATATTAGTACTGGTGATAGTTCTAACCTTCTGTACAATAATAACATGTTCAGCAGAAGAAAGCTGAGTGATATACACAGAGAAACATTGCAGGATGGCTTTGTGCTTTTCCAGTTTGCATTAACATTTCAAATAAGCGGACTTCTCTCCATCATACCGCTGGCCATGCAGAAGGCAGTTGAGTCTGATCTTCCACTAAACTGTTCAAAATCATGACTTCTGTAAATATTTTCACCCAAACATTAACCGAAATGATTTACACAAACTCACTGAAGTAACAACTTGAAAACCAAATAGATGTTTTGAAAATTTTTATTTCACAATATTCCAAATTTGTATTTGAAGCAATGAACAGTCCCAACCTTTCTCCTTCTTTATTCTTCATCTGCCCTTCATTTATATAATTTGCAGTACTTCAAATACAAAACTGTATTCAACAAAACCTTTACAGTGTTGAGAGAAGAAATCTTAAGGTCTTTCAACTGTCAAAGGTATGAACAGATCATTGATTTTCACTTCCTGTGTTTGACAAGAAGAAAAACATACATTTTGCCACCATATAAAGCACAGCAACAATTTAAGAGCACGCTTTCAGTTCCTAGTCTGTAAAGTATGAGCCCACAGGCCACGCATACTGAACATTTGCTTTTTCTGCTGAGGACTAAAGCATCCAAAATGCAGTGTTTGTTTTCAATCATGGAATTCTTGTTGCAGCCTGTGTGTTGAGCCAGTCTTCTGTCTCCCAGGTATGTGTACCACAGCTCCAAGTGGATGGTGGCGGGAAACGCTGACTCCCCAGTACCTCCGCGGGCCTACATCCACCCGGACTCACTGGCCTCAGGGGACACATGGATGAGGCAGGTGGTCAGTTTCGACAAGCTGAAACTCACCAACAACGAGTTGGATGACCAGGGACATGTAAGGGACCTTTCCTCTTTGTTTTCATAACTGTGCTGGTACTTACAGTCTGTCAAGAAACATTTTGTTATGGCATCTTTTATCATCACAAGGGATCAAAAGTGATAAATGAGACATTGCTTCATTAACGTATTGGCTCAACACAGATATTTAGTTACACATAACATTACTTATATGTTGTACCCCAAATGATTTTGTGAGGCTTATTTTCATCATTGATTAAACATTTCAGACCAAAATATTTACACACAAACAGCAAAAGATAACTAATGATAACACCAAAACCTTTCAGTTTGGGTTTATGTCACATATCCTCTTCCTGTGTTGCTTGTTCATGGACTCTTAATTCTGATATTCTCCACATGACCTTAAGAAAACATATGGGGAATGTTTCCCATTCACAGTATAACAAATGGCTGGAGCTTTCAGGTCTGAAAAAGGAGGCTAATGCAGAAGTACCTTAAACATGCATCTTTTATAATGACCAGTAGGGGGCAACTCCACTGTTTTCAAATGAAGTGTGATTGTATATAAGCTAATGAGAAAATAATCCTACTTCTCACTGGACTTACTTCCTTTGTAAACAGTTTCCAGGTGTTTTCTAGTTCCATTTAGAGTAAAATGGACAATAAAACAGGTTACGCTTCAGGGCACCACCGTGGCATGTCCTCAGGTTCTGAGTCAGATCCTATTAGGCGCAGCAATGTGCATCCCGGCTCCATGGCCTTGTCTCTTCTGGCTCCAAAAAATCAAGATGGCAACGGCCATAATACTAAACTCAAGGCTTCAAAACCATAGTCCACAAACTAGTCAGTGACTTTACGGTCTGTACTTTAGTATTCCATAAGTTCTAATGGTGACTGTGCGGTTTTATATTCACAAGTCACTAAAATCGAACACATTTTCAATATGTTAAAAGCCCTGGACGAATCAGACATCATCATGTTCAAGCTGTAATTTATTTGTTTATTTCTGTGCTTTATATTTTATGCTGTAGAAATGATTGCGCTCTTGGAGCCGTGAGGCACTTTTGGGTATAAGTGTTTTTGATGTGTTTGCTCGAAAAGAAAGTTGGCATTGACTTCATGCTTTCATGACTCACAGAGCTGTGAGACTTGTTCAGAATTGATTTTCTGCAATACATGACATTTAGCTCAGTCACGTACTACCCTACCCATTTCTTTTTGAAGATGGTCCACCCTGGGTGAATATTATTAGGTTTGAGGATTAGCGTGGAGAGATATTAGAGTTCTGGGATTTGAACTTATGCCCTTGTTTTAATATATAATATTCATTTCCTTCATGGCTCTGTAAAGCATTTTGTTATAAAATGGTTTCGTTAAAGGCACTTAATGATTGAATTTGATTTGTAGTATGCTCCAGCAGCCACACCACTGAGCTAAAATTTGAGTCTGGCCACAATCTGCCTGATTTACTGCCTTGCCTGTAGCCAGACAGTAACAGAGGTGGTGAGCTAAAGTAAGTCTCTTATTGGTTCTTGGCTGCTCTAAATGTGTAATGTGGGTTTCATAGGTGAAATATTTAACTGTAATGCAACAAGTTAGACCACAATTTGTTTGATTTACTGCCTTCCTTATGTATAATCAGCAAGTGGGCAGCAAGCTAAAGTGAGTCCCGTATTTGTACTTTATGCTCTATAGTTAGAAATGGGTTTCATGGGAAAGGGACAATATTAGGTGGAGGAAAACTGTGTTAGCTTTTGATTAGCCCCTTATGTTTAAACCTGCAATGAAAGCTAAGAAAATGCTGAGTAAAAAATACAATAAAATAGTATTGAAATAAAGGTTATAAAATTACAAAGTTGTATAAATGCAGCCATTTAAACGTTTCCAGCGTACAAGCTCTGGTAAACCTTGTGTAAAATTACTGAGTGACTGATAAACATGGTTGGAAATCTAGCTTTAGCTAAAGACTAAACTCATCCACACACCTGGAAATGAACAATTAATGTCTGATGGAATGTGTAAGTAGAAAAAATGTTTGCTAACCCGTTAAACATCACAACCTTCAGACCCCAAGACATTGTGCTGTATCTGTCAGCTTGTTTCACTGTTTTTCTGCCCCCTAGTGGACAGGAATGGATTAATGCGGCTTTAATTCAATTTAGCGCAGAGTCCTAATATTTTTATCACCATCTTCAACTATACTAGATGTTAACCATGAAGTGAGGGTGTGTCAATCATGAGAACACTTTTAATATTCTTAAGTGTCACTAAATATTTTGTCTCAAATGACTCCTACAGAAAGTAACACTGAACTTGTGCAAAGTACACCATCATAAAAATTGAGCCTCATAACTCAACGTTCCCTTTATATAATTTTTCCACAAAATATGTAAAGCTACTCAGAGCATCATTTTCTGTTTCATTTATTTTTTTGTGCTTTCATTAGCTGATGGAGATTTGGTACAAAGAGAAAATCTTTTTTACCTGAAAGTCAAAACTGTCGAAGAAGAAGTGCTTCCTGTCATGACTGTCAATATATTATTTTAGGGTGATGTTATGATCATTAAAACAGTGTCACATGGGATGTATGTAGAAATGTTTCCAGTACTATGACACAATGGTGGCATCCAGTTAACGAGCCGCTTGGGCCTCAGTGGTGACAAATGTAGTAACATATGGGTGGCAGTGAGTGAGGACTCACATGCAGGGCTCTCTCTGAGTGAGGGGAAGCTGTCTTTCCTCTCCCTCTGCTCACTTTTAGGGCTTTGTTTCCCTGGAGGGGGTTTCAAGGCCAAAGGAAATTAATTTTGGAGCTTCCTGTGTGGGAAACCTTACCACTTCTCGCTCATCCTCCTGACTTGTGGTGTCGTGAAATGTCTGCCTCATCAGAAACAGACCCCATACATGTCGTGAATCATCAAACATCACAATGCACAACAGAAGCAGAGTCTGTGAGGAAAAAAAATCCAAAAAAAACCCAAAACACTATTTATTATGTCCCGGGCAGCACATTGTCAACCAGACTGATAAACAGGTCCTCCATTAGTTTGTAATTTTGCAGTGAGATATGCAGTTTTGACTATTGACTGCACTTGTGTAACATCACACAGACATTTTACAAAAATACAGGAATGAAAATTTTTCCAGTTTAAACAGTCTTCTAATTAAAGTAAATAATTGTGTCTTTTCTCAGACAAAGTGGTGAAACCCCTAAAAGTCTTTTTTTCTAAATCAGCAACAATCGAATCTAAAGTTCAGAAGAAAACAACAACAACAACACTCACAAATTCAGCTGAGCGACCAGACAACTCATGAGACTCTGAACCCAAACTGTTCTGACTTTGGCAGATAGGAGGATGTAGGACCACAAGATTTATATAAAAAATCAGATACATCTGTCCATAAAAACTTAATACTTGATGGTGATAATTGATAAATGATGTATGTGTATGTATAATGATGTATGCACTTCAGTACTGGATCTGAATTCTCCTTTTACAACTACCTAATTTAGAGTTTAAAGTTGAAAAAAAAAATAGAAAAATGTTTGCATCAGGACTTTGTGGCAACTTAAAAAACAAGTGAAGCAGCTTGGCGTTAGGATATCATACTGCAAGCTAACAGCACTCAAACCTTTTTATCTTGCCTTGAAGGATGTGTTAGCCTTTATCCTTGTGGGTTCAGCTCTGGCTCATGCTGTCACTCTCGTGTATCATCATTTCCTGTCTGTCCCCACTGGCCTATGGGAAAACCAAATAAAAATCTGAAGTTGATCGACTCGCCAGAAGATTTTTTTTTATTTTTTTGTTGCCGCTCTTTTGTTTCATAGTTGTTTTGTTGTTAATGCTGTTGTTTGAGATTGTTCAAAAGTCCACTGAAGAATTTTTTTTACAACATTATGCTGTTGTTCTTTAGCTGAGAGAGCCTGGTCTCTCAGAGATGCAAATGTTTCACATGACAGCAGCATTGTAACCCTGCTCATATACAGCCAATACTGTTGCTGTTGGTGACCTGAAGTAAAAGCCATTGTTCTTGTAAGAGGGTGCAATGTCACGGGTGAAATATTAACAACTTCAGTCGCAATCTGTGATTTACTACTTTGATCACTACATTTTGGTGGTCACTGTGGTTGAAAAACAACAGTGTATAAAATGTGTTTTCTAATCTAAATTAGATGTATTTTGACTTTATTGAAACTACCGCTGTGTGTGGCGTGTGTTGATGTCTTTTGGGTATGAATGTCCAGATAATTTTCAGAAGCGATTAAAAGAATATCACCCACCATACCCACCATAAAAGTGAAAACATAATTTTAAGAATTTAAAATTTTAATTGTGGCTGAGCATAGGCGATTGTCAGCTGATGTCCTCTAGCTGCCCTCCGAGTCATTTGTTCTGAATTCAGCGTGTCGACGTGTGATCCGCGTTGACTTTACATCACCTCAGGCCGACTGGGGCCGAGAAGCATGACTTCTCTGAGCCATCAGGCAGCTCTGGTCACAGCCGGTGCAACTGGGGACGACGGCTCCCAATTGGGAAACAGCAGATTTTTGGATCAGTGGCCAGGTTTAGCTTGAGGGTATAGTTAGGGTCTCTATTTCCCCAAAAGGATCTAAAGAAACAAACAAGCCTGACCTGCAGTCATTTTTACTTAAACTTTCATTTCTGGCCACTGTCTTTCATCCTGTGTTTTCCATTTTTAAAATACAGTGTTACCAATTGAACGAAGAGTGGCAGGAAAACAACCCACAAAGTCTGAAAGTAGTTCTTCCCTGGTGTAAAAATGATGCTGAGGCATGCAGCCTGGAGACATTTGTTTTGATGGGAAAACAGAATTTTGCACAGCGTTTAGTGTTTGATGGACAGGTGATCTCTGGGCACAGTGTGCTGAAAACACCACAGGAACGAAAGCTGAGCAACACAAGTAGACACAAAATACTTTAAAAATGAAGATTGCAGATTGCAGCACTTGTCTGTGTGAATGTATACAGCAGCACAGTCACAGTTTGCACATGGTGTGTGTATGTGAGTGTGTTATTTGAGGTCTGGAATGTTAAATGTAATGTTTCTGATACTCAGAACTGTTCCTCCCACAGCCTTGGTTTGAAATGATCCCCTCTGTTGCAGCAGAGTGGGGGTAGGGGGTGGTTGTCGGGGGTGTTTGGCTCAGGGTAGGTTTTCTCACTCAGATTAATCAAGAGCAGACCGAGGCCCCGAGGCGAGGCTGGGGCCGACACCGTCTGACGCCTCCGCTCTGCTGTGAAATAATCCTCGGCCCTCCTGCGAGCGTCATCGCGGTGTGAACTCAGTTTCCGCTCAATGTCACGTAGCCCCGGTAGGGAATCAGAGGAGCTAATTGATGTTACAAAGGATTTGAATGTATTGTGTGCCTGCAGGGAGGAAAACTCAGACTTCAAGCTCAATGGAAAGTCACCCATCATGCATGCACATACATAATTGATGATGAGTGATGCATTTCTAAACTTCATTCACCAAATTCACTTCCTTGGTTTGTAAGTTTAAATCTTTTTGTTGTGTACTTGTAACTGTGACATTAAAGAAATATAAAAATCTGTGCTTTCTGTGTGTTTCTATTTCTATGCATGGTTTATTCAGTGCAAAGGTAGATAGTGAGGATGGGCAAGATGATCGTCATCATTTCCACTTATTTTCCATATCCTGACAAAAATGATGATTCAGAAAACCCAGTTATTCACATACAAACTTATAGACGCACACATTTCTGGACGAGCTTTTTTTCTGCTGATTTGGATTCATCTTTCTTCAGACATCGCAGTAACCAGAAAGATTGAGATGCACCTTCACAGACTGCACCATCACTGCTAACTATATCAACAGTACTGGCTCCACTTCACCTTCTTTCCTTTCGTATTTTCAGATCATCCTCCACTCCATGCACAAGTATCAGCCTCGTGTTCATGTCATCAGGAAGGACTTCAGTAGTGAACTGTCTCCAAACAAGCCAGTGCCCAGCGGGGAGGGAGTCAAGACCTTCAGCTTCCCTGAGACCGTCTTCACCACCGTCACCGCCTATCAGAACCAACAGGTAGTTGGTTAATCATACATATAAATATATAATAATCCCTGAAAAATTACATTTTTATGCAAAAAAAAACCAAACAAAAAAAAAAAAAACACACAGGATACTTGCCAGTTTTACCAGTCACCACAGATTTCAGTATAAATAATTCAGAACTTTTACAAGCAGTTTTATAAGCCAAAGCTAAATTGATACAAAGCCTGATTCTCGAAAAGTTTGTCTTTCAGCAACACTGGTGCTTCTAATTATTCCACTTACCAAGAGGCAAACACTTGCCCTTCAACTCTTAAAACTACTTGGCAATACCACATGGCATGGTAGAGAAAAGAGATACAGAAATAAACAAAGAATGACTTGCATCTTTTGATACTTCCACAGTTTGTTGCACAATAGCACAGACATATTGGCTTGTTTAAGTGATCTGGAAAGGAGCACATTCATTTGAAAGTGCAAAAATGGCAAACATCTCCTTTCCCACGTTCTTCTTGCCTCCAGATCACCAGACTAAAGATCGACCGCAACCCGTTCGCCAAAGGATTCCGGGACTCTGGCAGAAACAGGTATGTTGTCACAGCATCTGTTTACTGACACAGCAACCACACAATACAGCCTGTCAGTGTTTTTCACGCTGCCACACAAAAATCTTTTTTTTTTTTTTTTTTTTAAATATGGAAATAATCCTCTGAAGATAGGTCTTAGTACCATATGGTGCTTCACATAAAATAGCTGCCTTGTCTGTTGCCCAGGAGGAACCCTTGAGATCTGCAACACAGACATACAGAGTCAGTGATAGATGAGGTCACTTGCATGCCTTACCTCTCTCTTTATTTCTATCATTCTCTCATTCAACTCATGAAATATGCATAAAGGCTGAAAATGTAAATTTTACTGTTCATGCATGCAAATGTAGAAGCTGGAAGCTTCAGATCAGTGTCAGATTTCACCAGCTCATTGTTGTTTTGCCACCACATCACCAGGAAAGAAATATTGTACATTGTCAGGCCATGTCATGTCTCTATGTATATAGCCTAGACTAATTGAGTTGACATTTATTCATTTAGCGTGGTACAATGTGATGATCATAGCCAGCAGAAAGTTTACAGTCAACTTTCTCAATATGGTTTCTTTATAAACAATCTTCAGCCAGCATCAGCGTTTTGTAGGAGGAAGAAAATGCAAGCAGCAATGTTGTCTGGACCTGTGGTTGCATGGTAGTGTGCAGCATATATATATTTATATGTGTGTGTGTGTGTGTGTGATTGCAGCACATATTCATGACCTGCTACAGACTACACACAAATATAGCTGTTATTGCTCTTTAAACCTAGACAGAGCCACACATCTATCTCACGTCTTACCACACGCACCAGAGAGGAAAACAATCAGCCCTAACAAAATGCCTGTAAAAATGTATAAAATGTACTTTAGCAGGAGTTGTGCACACTCTCTCTCTCTCTCTCTCTCTCTCGCCTTGTGTAATGAGTCAGGCACACCTGTTATTTCTTGGCTTAAACCAGTCGTTTCTGCTAACAACAGATTAAACTTCATAGTAATTAGCTCCAGAAATAGCACATGGACAGGATACAGCAGACTGGCAACAGTGCACTATGTAAAAGGAAAAAACGGTATATGCACCTGGTAAGTTGCATAGAAACTTCACTCTACAATAAGCCATCATAAATGTGTGTCATATTGATTTTGGAAGAAAATAGCTGAAATAGTAGAAGTTTTTACCAACAAAAACACACTCATCAGACTTAGCAGAGCTTATTACAAATGAAAATGCTTAATTGTACTCTGTCTCTAGAGGGTGACACATGACTGGCTAAAAATGTGCATTTTTCAACATAATTTAGGATACTTTTAATTAAAGTTACTGAGAGTTCTGGACATCATTTCACCTGCGAATGACCAAATCCATGCTTAATTTAAGTTTTAAATAATTATGGCCTCGTGTATTTGTCATAACCATGTGCACTTCTCTGGGCAGCTCAATATGAGGTTGTAAGTCCAGTCTGTGGTGCTGCAGAACATCTTCCAGGCAATGTGCTACCTGAATTACAGACGCGACTTCAGAGTTTAATGTAATTTCGGTCCAGTCAGTTTTGCTGGTGCACCCTCCTGTATTTCTCATTTGTATTCCTTTTTACATCTTCCTGCTCTTCTTCCACCTCACAAAGTCCTGATTCACTCATGCACAGCAGCTAAAATATAGTATATAAATATAAAATATAGTTATATATATATATATATATATATATATATAAATTATCATATTATTATCCACTTTCCCCCACACCATACATTAAATTATACATTCAATCCTAAGACTCAAACAGGCTGGGGCACAGAGAGATACTTCTGACAAACATGAAGTTATTCCCCCAGTAAAATGTGTCTAAATAAATGATTTGACTAAAAAAATATAACTGTTGTACTTGAAAGGTTTGCAGGAGCAGAGTATGTGTTAACGTTGATGTGTTAACTTTGATAAAATGAGCTCACGTACCTTTTAATAATGAACCTTGTAAACAGCACAAAGTAACGTAGGAAGTGGGACTAAAACCATCTGTTTTCTGCTCGGCCTGCGTAACAATCAGAAACAGCTCTCAAAATAGAAACAGTAATAATTAGATTATAGTAATGCCATATTAGACAGACCAGCAAAAACAGCAACATGAAATGTCTTCAAGACAAGAAAAGTGACAGACGTCAGAAATTATTACATTAGCTGGTGATTCAGTGAGGCAGTTGTGTGTCAGGTTCATGGAGACAGACTGAAAGGACACTCATCGACCGCTGGCCTACTACTAAGCTACAAGAACAACCCCTGCCCCCCGTCCACCCCCACCACTACCACCCCCACCACCCCTGGCTCTATCCCAGTGGATAAGTGCTTTCCCACTAAATCACTGTTCTCCCTAAACTGTAATGAGATCTGCTCCCTTGCAAACAGAATTTTTAGAGATATGTCAAATCCCAGCCCTCCTCAGAAGGAACACACACACACACACACACACACACACACACACACACTGCACTGTTTCCTGTCACCATCAAACAGCTCACACACAACCTGCCTGGTCAGACCTTTTCATTGCTCTGTCAGCATCAGCTGTGTTTTCACTCCTGCTGTGCTGATGTCAGCCACTGAGATCCCTCCTAATGGCTCCCACAGAGTCATAAGTCATGTTGCTGATTGCCACACACCTTTTGAACTAATGACATTATTAGATATGTTTGATTTTGTCAGAAAAGATATGCCCTCGCTGCGCCTTCCTGAGTTGTCTTGTCACTTTCCTTGAGTTTCCTTCTCACTCTCTTTCTTTCCTTCCTATTTCTCTCGATTCACCTCTCTTTCTCTCAGCCTCTGAATTATCATATATAACATTTGTGGATGTGAGGAGGAAGGAGAGGGGGTGAACTGAACCACCAGACGCCTCCACACATGAAAGCAGCCCCCTCATCTGGTCTGCATTATTGGCACGCAGATATTTGAGACATCTTTTTTCATTTTTCAGACAATAGACCATTTGATTTATGAACTGGCATTAGAATTTCATTGCAGAAAAGCTACAGATGAAAAGATAACAGAGAATGAGATATTTGTCCGGAGAGAGAGAGAGAGAGAGAAAATGAATTTATCCTCACGTAGTGCTCGTGAGTCCTTCCTCTCTGCCTCTGGACTGGTTTTGCTTTGCTCAGATTAAAGTAGGAGAATTCAGAGTAGGAACTTTGCTCTGTCACCTTAAAAACTCTTTTTAAGTCATTTTTAATTTCACACTGTGTGTCTAGGGCTGCTTTTAATCTTTGATCATTCATGGATATTGTTAGAGGCTCTGACCCTTGACCTTCCTACTGCTGTTTTTGCATAATTATGGTAATTTAACCATTTAATTGGTCACATCCTGTAAGTCCCTCTGTACAGGGGTGTGTAGAGTTCCCTTACCCGGTCACCAGATAGCAACACTGGACTCTTGCATCTCATCCAGATGCACAAGGTACAAGGTTTAAGGTGTGTGCTAGGATAAGATGCAGAGGCATGTGACACACACACACACACACACACACACACACACACACACACACACAGAGACAGAAACACACATTTTTGATTTAGTTGCTCTGCCCCACAAGTCTTTTAACGGTTACTCAGTTTGTATTAGTATCGGATATTAGTGACATTAACAGTCATGATAAAACACTAACATACTTTTCTTTGGATTTTAACCTTACAGTGATGGCAGTGTGAATGCAGCCTGTTTGCTGTGAAACATTACCAACCAATTCCACATTGAGGGAAAATTCAAAATTAATAGAAAGGGCAAACCTGCACTGCTAATTCTCAAATTAAGCACCAACTTGTTTTTCCTTTTCCTGACTTTCTTAATAGCATCTTAAAAGTCTCCCAAGCTCTGAGTTATGGTGGTGTCGTCAGTTGTGTCTGGTGACCAGGCTTTATGGCCCAGAGGAGGGATACAGCTCATTTGTTGGGTTTTGGTCCCGCAGCAGTGTAGCTGTATGAATGAGTGCAGTGATGGCGAGGGTCCGGCCGATTAGCATGGCGCACTAACGAGCTGCCACGGCCAGGGAGTTAGTGGCCCTAAAATAACACGGGGAGCAGTGACGGGGCTGGGACGGGGGCCGAGCAGCGTGCAGGAAAGTAAATCAAGCAGGAAGGAGAACCGTGTACAGATTCAAGATGAAACGTCACCCAGATTTATGTGCACAGTAAAAACCTGCTCCTTTTTAATGGATCCAGTTTCCTCCAAGGAAAACTCCAGTTTCTGCATCTCTCTCTCACTCACTCTCTCTCCACACAGATAAATATTAAGGTGTATCGCTTCCCCCTCCGCTCAGCTGATTTTTTTTTTTTATGTTTTTGCCCTTACTCATGAATATTTTGTCTGTCTCTCACCCAGATTTATACTCACAAACTTACTTTACTGAAAAAATAAAATGTTGTTGATGTGATTTTTGCAGCAGTCTGTACCAAACAGCATGTTCCCTGCGTAAATGACAGAAAAATATGAATGAATTTCTTTGAGTTTTTTTGTTTTGGTACCGTTATTTTTCTTGTGTTGTCGGCTTAGAATAAGTTTTTGTATCTACAGGGGGCCTCTTCCACAGACTCTCCCACTACCATATTTTTATCATCTTTGTCCAGAATGGACAAACCTAACTGGTTCAGAGGACCTTTAATGTTTTTAAAGGCCACCATAAGAGACAGTGGATCCATATATGAAATAAATACAACAAGCACAACAGAACGTTAATAAATAAATAAGATCCAGATTGTGCAAGATAAACATGAGATGATAATTCTAACAAACACATCAGATCAGAGAACACAGCTTTTGCCTGTAAAAGATCCTTGGGCAGGAAGCTCAAAGGGCTTGGTCAACCCCTTCTGCCAAAGGAGCTCATGAGATCAAAATGCTTAAAAGCAAACAATGAAATCTCAAAATCTCTCTCTCTCTCTCTGTGTGTTCATGTGTTCATGCCATCTGATCAACACACACATTTTCTTGTGTGCTCTGTAATACAGTATCTCTCTTCTCTCTTCGTCAGAACTGGCCTGGAGGCGATCATGGAGACCTACGCTTTCTGGAGACCGCCTGTGAGGACCCTCACGTTTGAAGACTTCACCAATATGCAGAAACAGCAAGGTGTCAGAAAACACACACACTCTCTCTGTACAGGAGAAAATCAAACCACACAGAAACATGTTCTACAGTCAGCCTTGTGTATGAGCACTAATTCTAACCTCTAATTCAGTTTCCTTTTTCCATTTTTCTATAGAATGTTATTTTACATTACATATAAATCTGGAGATTGAGTGCACAACAATAATGTTAGCTTAAAATGGATTATGGCTCACCGTGAAGTAGAAACTGATCTCCGTGTCTCCACTTTGATGGATTTTTACTTGGTATTATTGCACAAAGGCACAAATTGGCAGCTCTCAAAAGGATCCTTTGTTTTACTCTGAAGGACTAACATCCATCCATCCTGATGATTTGACCCACACCGGATGACACGCATTCATGACAACAGACAAAATAAATGATCCCAGATCTGCAAGGAGCATTACTAACAACATTTGTTAGTGTATATCTTTGTTTACTGTCAGAAACCCAACAGAACATGACTTTTCTGAGAAAACTCATGGAAGAATCTTCACACTTGTGTTGTTGCACTGCAGACCAGTTGCCAGAATGAATGTTGGCGCTGTATGTTTCTGCAAACCTGGGATTAGTTGAAGCTTTCAATTTCTTTACCTTTGGGTGTTATGATGTGTGTGCTTAAAGTCTGGTTAGGTTTAAACACAGAAAACACAGTTAGGAAAAGATCCTGCCTTAAAATACCTGATGTTGTCAAAGATGACTACAAAATGTCCCAGCAGTTGCTAAAATGACCTGGTTTGTTGATTGGTTGAAGTAGTCTGGGAGTTTTGAATCATTTTCAGTCCTGAGCCATGCACAAAATATGCCAGTTTTGATGTTTCCAGTCCGGATGCTCCAATGTATATGTTAATGAGAACTGTCCACCTGCCCTGCCTCTCCGCTGATGTAGTCAGTTGTATGTGTCTTTGCCGCCTTTTTTCTAAAAGCAACAGTTAGCGCTTCGGTTCAGAGCAGCAGGTTGTTCTCTGTGCACCACTCTGAGAGATTGGCAATTTCCTCCCATTATAAACTGTCATCATTGCTTGTGGTCCGCATGGTGATGTGTTCTTCTCTCCCTGTCTGGGATTACAGTTATGGTTCTACAGTGTGAACTGGAGGGGGCCGAGCACACAGCGCTGGGGCTCCAACATGTATTATAGAAATGTTGATGTGATATGTACAAAACATACAAAACTAAAGCGGCAACTGTTTGGCAACTATTATACTATATTGGCAACGAGACTCAGTACCGTCTGCTCTTGACATGAATACATGAATGTAAGCTGAAAGCCATGATTAGAATAGTCACTGACTGGGATCTCTTCCAGTGTATGGAGTAATACTGGAATTTAACTATTCCTATTTTACGTGATCTGAATCCTTAGTGATGACTTTGACAGCAGCTGTGGTATCCCATAATACTCACTGTTGGTGTTAATGGACTTTTGTAACATTTTATAGCACTCATGTGCATGAGATTGTGTCAACTTGTTGGCACAAAACATCTGATGGTTATTCCTGTGATTCACTGGTACAACAACAGTTATTTCAAGTGAACATGAACATGATACAATATGCTGCTAATTAAGCAACATGTGGTGTTTTTTAAGGTTAGGAACAAGGTAAAGTAATCAGTTACTGTGGTGGTAATTAGCATGACCTTGGTGCATGTGCCGTCCCAAGCTGAACTTTCCCTCTGCATATTTTCCCTGCATATATCACCACACACTGCATCAGCTATGGTTGTCCTTCATTTGAGCTTGGCCATACGCAGCTCCTCTGGCAGGTCGGCAGGCGTCTGCTGAACTTTTCACATCGCGCGCAGCCCTTGAAAATAAAAATCGTTAAACGAACCCTGTGGCTTTTGGACGGCTCCATGACACAAGTCCCAGTCAGTCGGGCCACCTCCCTTTGTCTCTGCTCCAGCACAAGGTCTTAGTCATGGCTCACATCAAGGGCCACACCGCTTTAAAGCAACTCTGTTTCCTCAATGACACTACCTCGGTTACCTCTGGAGGTCAGCATGACGTGACGTTCCGTATTTTGTCTGAGCAGGCGGACATGTGTTTGTTATCATTCAACTCCACTAAAGTGATTAGGATTTAATCAAAGTCCTTGCCCCGCCAGTGAACCCTGTGTCACCCTGAAAGGACATTGGTGTGCGTGTGCAGTGACTGTACGTGTGTGTGTATGTGCCTTAGCCCTTATGGCACATACACCCTTTCCCCTTCAAGTAATCAACTATTCCCCCTCGGCACTGAAGCACCTCGAGGCCTTCTAACCAGAGGAAAACATGACATCATCAAACCATCCTCCTCTTTTCCCTTTTCTCTCTTGTTCCGCTTGTATGTCTACCTTGTTTTCTCTCCCCCTTTTCTTTGGAAGAGCAGAACCAAGCACTGCAGCGATATTATCGAAGGCATATGGTGCAAAATCAGAATCCCAGCCAAGAAAGTCCTGAATTATTTAGTTATGCCTCCTCCTCATTCTTGGTTCAAGCTGAATTTCTCCAAGATGAACCCTGGCCAAATTCTCATTAATAGAGAAATATGTGATTGATATCCCACAGCTATCATTTCACTTTGAAATGCTTGACTTAGTGGACATCTAAACTCTCAGTCTATGGCTTTTTTATTGAGGAAAGGACTGGGGATGTGGGGCGGCTCTGTTGACCAGACATGGTCAAAACTAAATCCACATTTATCTGCGCATACCAGCAATATATTTTATGATACAGTCCATGATCTCGAATCCAGTAGAAAAGAGAAAAGCCCTGCAATTAGTCTGAGGGTAGGAGTTTGAGAAAGTCGACGTGAATCAACAAGGTTATGTATTAAATTGGCGACAGGTGAACTTGTAATGTAACTTACTGCTTACTTTATTAGGCTAACTCAGTGCATGTGGACTATGCTTCCACTGGAGATCACGACTGCATTTTACTTCCATCTGCTCTTTATGAAGAAAGACGTGAGGACAACAGATGCTCAAACTTAAGAGATACATGTTGATGATGAAGAATTTGGACAAAAACTTAGACATTTCTAAACAAAATATAGCAAACAGACAACTTTTCTTAGATATACAAACTAAGGCTATTGTGTCACTTATATTCACTCATCCTCCAGTATGTTTATAGTTGATTTTTTAAAATAACTTCATGAGAATATGTTGGTAGTATGAGGAGAAGTATGAAGATCCATCATAAACATCATGCTTTGAACACACCACCGCTGCTTTGATTTCAGGAATCTTATGAAAGTTTAATCTAAGATGAACACAGCTACACATGATGGTAACAGGTGGGAGTTTTGAAGTCCAGTCTTCATCAGGGTGCTTTTTCAAGGACTCAGAGTTAGCTCATTCTAATTTTGAAAGTGATTTTTATATAAAAGTTCTCCTAAGACAAAGTTCAGATAAGACACTGTATTTCACTGTCTTTTTATTTGTGTGTTTTCCAGGAGGAAGTACAGGCACTTCTCCCACCACCTCCAGCACAGGAACCCCCTCCCCTTCTGGTGCGGCACACCTCCTGTCTCCTTCCTGCTCCCCTCCTACCTTCCACCTTGCCCCCAACACCTTTAATGTGGGCTGCAGGGAAAGTCAGCTCTGCAACCTGGGCCTGTCTGAGTACCCAGCCTGCGCTCGCAGCAACATGGCTGCCCTACAGGGCTATGGTGGCCTGGCCGACAGTTCCTACGGACGCCTTCAGGCTGCAGGGGGTGCTGTGGCCTCTGCTCAGCCCTCTGAATCCTTCCTACCACAGAGGACTTCCTCCTTGATTGCTGCTGGCATGCAGGGTGGTGCTCACGCCTCCCTGACCAGCGGCAGTAGTGGCAGTGGCACTGGAGGCAAGATGGATGCCTACAGCAGTCAGCTTGGCTCCTTCCAAGCCTCACAGCTTCAGTATGTGATGCAGGCTGGAGGTAGTTCCAGCTCTGCCTCATCATCTTCATCTGGATCCTCCCCTTCCTCTGCCCATATGTTCAGTGGGGGCCACCACCATGTGCAGCAGAGCTCCTACAATGCTTTCTCCCTGCACAACCCTTACAACCTGTATGGATACAACTTCCCCACCTCTCCTCGCTTGGCAGCCAGCCCTGAGAAGCCCCAGGGAGGTTTGCTCTGCTCCTCAGCTCCTGCCGGGGCCTTCGCAGAGCGCCAGTTCCTGTCCAATGGAAGCATGGACACTATGCACATGATCAGCAACACCTCCAGTGGCCAGCAGGGCAGTAACTCCTGTGATGGACGTCAATACGGCTCCTCCTCTCAGATGTCCATGCACATGGTGTAGAAACTGGAATTGAATCTCACAGTCTTCCTTGTTTCTAAAGTCTTCCAGCTGAAAAGCAAGTTTCTAATCTATGTACCCGATGTGCCGTCTTTGTGTTTTTACACAAAGGGTTAATGTGCTGAGATGCTAAACAAACCTTTCAGAAAAGGATATCATCTCACGTTTCTGTTTTTAAAGACACTCCACCACTTATAAATCAACACAGAGGGAGTCAAAACTATTATTTAATTATCTTTGTATTAATAAAGAAAAAATTGGGACAGAAATCTGAGTCTCTTACTGTTTCTGACAGGAAAGAAACAACAAACTCTGGCTGTTATAAGAAGGACAGGTAACAGCCCGCATGCTCTGGTTCAGAAGGGATAATCAGTTGTGAATCTGTTATGGTGCAATAGTAGCAACTCTTTTCAAGTGACTCATTCTTGATTTTTGGAGACTTCAAAGCCCTCTGGTCATGACGTCATGTAACCAAAGAATCACTGTGCCACATCTTTTTAGGAATGTCATGAAATCAGTGGTTCGCCATCATGGTCTGAAGTTTCATCTAGATCAGAAGGGACAACTGGAAAACTGACTGACATACTGCTCCACATAAATACAGGACAAGATGTATCTGGGCGCTGTGGTGGCCAGATATCGTGCTAAACAAGGTGAATAGAACACTTGGACACAGTGAGTCAAGAACTGTAGGTCGGGTTAACTGAAGAATTTCATCCCGCAAACTAGATGAAGGACTCCACCACAGAACTTTATCAACCAATCATCCTTATAGACTGGACTATTTTTGAGTGGATTATGTTTTTAAGCATATATATAAGATGGCGAATCAATAACATAAGCTTAAAAGTTGTTGTGTGAAAAGTTATAAAAGAAGCAATTTCAAAACAGAGTAACTAAAGTATGTTTTGGTGTGTTGTAGAGATGTGTATTTAAGTGCTGAGCAATATTACAATTTTACAGGCCAATCTGATATAAAAATGTGTGACAAATAGTAATTCAAAGTAATTCTTTTTGTGGCATTTAAAAAAATGTAAATACAGGTGCAAAGCACATAAAATGCTCAATAAACATTTTAATTCATGTACATTGTTTTTGATTTTTTCTCTTCCTTGGCCATGTTTTCAAACTGTTGCTGTAGGGAATCAGCAAAATAACCATACCTTTCATGCTGAGTTCACTATATATCACAGCTACTAACTATTGCAAATGACTGATAATTCATCTTAAAAACATGGCCTTGTGATTAGAGTTTATGATGAACTGTTGTCAATCACAACATCTAGGTTACAATAAAAACGAATGACATGATTATTAATCACACAAGAGAGCGTTCTTCACTTATAAAAGACACACATCTGCTCTGTACCACATCACAGACTCGAGCTTCAAACGCTGACGCAATGCATCGATCATAAACCAAACTGCAGGAAAACGACCCGAAAAAGACAAATTTTCTCCCTGCTGGTTCTATTTACTACGAGAATGAAGAATAAAGCTCATGTGCCAACTGCATTCAGCTGCACTGCTGTTGTGCTTGATGCACATAAATATGGCACCTGCTTTAAGAGACAGAGAAATCCCCTTGTAATCACTTGAACCTCTGAGAGAGGGAAAACATGCAGCATTTAGGATCATTACTACTCCAGCTTTGTGGTTCCCCTCTTGTTACCCAAGCACAGACTCCAGGGATTTAGCCAGGGGCCAATCAGCGTCCATTACACGGATGTCTTCTGACTGGCTCTCCCCAATCACTTCCTATCATGTGTACAGCTTCAGCTATGAAATATCATATCTGAACCGTCATCAGAAAATAAAGGGGGTGCAGGACCGTGGAGACAGCAACCCAGAATTAGAAACACCTGTTTTTCCAAGCATGACTTCAAATAATGAGCAGGGTGATGTACCGGAGAGAAGCGCATGATTTCACAATTTGGCCCCACTCCATCTATCTGGACATTATTTCCGATAATTATTCACCTTATTTTTTTTATATACTCCCCCAATCTTGTTCCAGCAGCATTCAAAATCACCCCTCACCCCTAACCGTCTTCACTGCAAATGTACCTCAGGGCCTGTTAAATTAGGAGATGCATTTGTAAAGAGGAGCAGAGTGACATAATGCACAGCAGGTCTGTTTTTACACCGTAAATTATCCATCAGGTCCTTAAATGGAAAAGAATGGCTAAGCTTGAGTAACAGCTACTCTCTGCCTTTCATTGTGGTGTCTTTCATTAGAAACAAAGTATGCAAACAATCCCAATGATTGATTAATGGCAGAGTGCGGCCAGCTCACTGTAAAACATTAAACTGGAACAATTGGAGATACAGGACTGGGTATTTTAACGAGATCCTCTGTCAGAGATGAGAGGACTCTGGTGCCTAATCTGCTGCTTTGAGCCCATTGTGAGTGACAGCACGCTGCCTGGAGAGGATCCCATAATTCCCCAATCTCAGCCATTGATCTTTCTCTCTGAAAACGTCTCAGAATATTTAACAGACTCAGAATCGCTCTCTGGACAACTTTACTGTATGCACGTTCGGCAGAGGAACAAGTGGGGGAGGCAGGGGACTGGATCTCAGAGTCTGGTTTTGAGAGTGTGAGTTTATATCAGACACTCCAATCAAAAATCCTGGTAAACTATTGCCCTCTTGTGTTTATTCCTCTGTTATGCTTGAGATTCCTTGCCTTGACTCATCTTCACAGTAAATTATTGCTGACAGGAGATGTAGACCTACTTTTCTGAGGTGTTACAGTGTGCCTGACATGTGTATTGCAGCACTAAATCATTGCTCTTTTACAAAGGGTTTTCACATACCTTCAGTCACCATACGCCAGTGTTTTTTTTCTCCTTCACGGAACATCTTGAAACTATTTTAGAACTGATATATGATAAAAAAAAATATAGATGTCAAACTTTAAAAAAAGGAACATAGAGACTGGTGATGTGACCGATGTTTTTATGCTCACAGAAGTACAGATCTCTGAAGGCAAGAACTCACAAAGTAGAAGAGTATATGTAGTGTAACAGAGTTAATGATCCCATCTGATAGAAAGTACAGAAGTTCTTACCATGTGCTGCATGTGCATGATATCCTGCTGTAACGCCTAATTATGACCTCTAATTTTATCTATCCCTTGTATTATGCCTTGCTGTAAAACCAGCTGCCCTCTGTGGACAAAATAAGGATGAAGCTGAATTTGACAAAATACACACTTTTAGAATGGAGTTCACTTTAAGAGACTGTCAATTTGTAAGAGTGCTAAGATTAGAAGGTCGTTTAATGTTGCTCTGTGTTCCAGGGCTGGTCTACCTGCTGTCTCCACCAACTCCCAGAACTCTGCCCTGTGAGTAATGCGTCAATATTTAAGTGTGAAGGAGTAAAACTGCAGCACACCCCTGTGTAAATGAGCCTTTATACCTACAAAGGGAGCAGACCCTCTTCCATGGAGTCTGCCATGTTTCTACAGACGAGGGGTATTCGGTTGGTTGCAATTCGCAACCTCATCATTAAATGCCACTGAATCCTAAACACTTAACCTTTAAAAAACAACAACATAAGTAAAATGAACCAAAACTTAAATTAATTTTAAACGTTAAAGATAATTCCACACAGTATGAAAATATCACACACATTGCATTTCATTATTTGACGAAGCTATACATTGTTGTTATCAAACCCAGTGTACAAAATGTTTCTCGTGCTTTTTCATGGCAACATCACCTTAAATGTAAATATTTTGAAACTCTTGACCGTCATGTTTTGTACATTTTTACACACATACATTTTTTAGGCAAAAAGAGATGATTTCTTGCTTTAGAGACTATGGTATCTTGAAATTTTAAACAGTTCTTTGCATTTAAACAGTGCTTGTAGTTATAATGTAAGCTATGTGTTTGTCATAAAGCAGCCACCACTGTGCTTAGCATTTTCAGACTATAACATACTTCATAGCTAGTTGCAAAGGCTTTGTTTTGACTACATTCGTTCCCATATGCTGCTTGCTTAAATGACAATTTTCATCATTTTAGAGACAAGTATGCTCAGTCACCCACGCGCATAGTGTCAGGGTGAGGAAAAATAAAGCACACACATACTCTCACACTTTCAGACGAAGGCTTCAGCGATGGCATGCAGGTCAACAGGAAACAGCCTAAATGATTTTCTTCTTCCTCAGAAGGGAAAAGAGATGTTTGAGATATGGTCGACCCGCACAGGCAGGTGGTTCTGATAAAACCCCCAACCCCGGCTGTCCCATGGTGCTATGCCTGCTGAGTACAAAGATGCCCCACTGGGAAGCCCCCGTGTCTAAATGAGACAGGTCCGGTGCTGTGTGGTGGTTTGCAGTCAGGTCCTTAGAGATCAAGCGGGTAGTGTGACTGACTGGGCAGGTGACCCGGATACTGAAATCCCTGTAGAGGGTTGATTTTAGAGTGTGACAACAGAGGTAGTGGAGTGTCAGAAGGGTGTGCAGTAGTAAAGGTATGCTAGATGCTGGATGCTGAAGCATTAATTGGTGATTTGCAGGTCAAAAGATGTCTAGATGTCTAGATTACGTATAACATTTGTCTGAAAAGCTTTTAAATTACTGTATTTTGAAATGAACCTGGTCTTGCGACACAAAAAAGATAGCCATTACTGTTCTGTATAACAGTCACCAAATCAAATTCCAAGAGCCGTGTGCTATTTTTTATTTACAACTGAATAATTAAAATAATTATTGTTGTATTTTTGTAAGGTGGACCACCAATTGTATGATATGCTAACCATGTAATGGCACCTCTTCACAGGAGATGTTTCAGATGTGTTTTTCAGTTGTTCTTCTCGTGTCTGATAGAACAGATTAACTTTTATGTTAATGATAAAGGCAGCCGTCAACACAAAGGCTCAGTCAGTTTCTTAAGTTTCTTTAAGTTATTTTGCATGTTACCAAAGCACCTTTCCCTGAACCTAAACCTAACCATGTAATGTTTATACATAAACTGAACCAAACTGCAACTGCAGGTCTCAGGTGAAAGGTCACACGACAAAAGTCATCTGACTTTGTCCTTTCCTTCATGTGTAAAATCCATGAAATGCGGATGGCCTTTAATGACAAGGCCACACACAAAATGTGCTGTATGCTGTACATGTGGGTGACGCTGTGGTCTTCATCAATGACATCACAACAATGACTGAAATTAAATTTATCTTTCATTGTATACAAAAATTCATGAGTTACAATGTAAACATTAACAACAGCAACAACTGTCAATCTAAATGTGCTTTTGAGTCTGACCCCAAAGGGTCCTGCATAGTTGTGTAGAGGACACTGATTTTGGGAGTCTAACATCAGAAAGTGGGACATGTGATGGCAGGGAATGAAGATAGTTGGGTGGGGTGGAACCACACACAGAAGCTGGTTGGGTGAGTAGAAGTAGTGGGATGATGGGTGGGGGGCATTGGGTGCAGAGGGATGGGACAAAGAGAGTTGGTTGAGTGTGGGTCCAAATACAGTGAAACAGGTGTCCCCAGGCCTCAAGCAGGAGAAAATTAGGAACGGCGGCTTGTTTTCAGCCCTCAGACATTATCTGACTCTGTCAACTGTTGGCAATAAAATATGAGAACTCTGGATTTCCTGCTTTTTCAATGTGACATCTTCTATTTGTATGGTACACTTTGAGTTGGTAGAACTGGGCAGGTAATAGTTCAAGACATTTTTGGCACAGACAATAACTGACCTTTAATGAGAAAAATGATAGATTTGGAGTAACTACCAGGAGGACGTTTTGTTTTTCCCTGACTGACACAAGAAATGTCAAAAAGTGTCAAAACAGTGTTCGAATGTCAACTCAGTATTGACAGTTCAAGCTGTCTCAGCTGTCTCCACGAAGCTCCACTCACTGATCCTGTAGGCCTTTTAGATCAAAGCTGTGAACTATTTGCATGCACTATTGTCACTAATGCTCAGGTCTGCTCTGAAGGAAAGAGTACAAAGGGGAACAAGCCAGAGGTCAGTGCCATACATACAAGGCCATCCCATAAAAATAACAGTGCTTATAACTGTGCGCTTGCAACAGCGTGCTTCCATTGTCCTTGTCAAGCGTTCAGAGAGGGCATTCAGAGTTTTCCGTTCGCTATGCTCATTATTTTAACAGGAAGTTTGTTTAACCATCAACTTCAGGATGATGCGAACTACCAAGCAGATTTGAAAATGCAGACCTAATACCCCCGGCTAAACATTCTGGAAAATATTCAGCCCAACACACATGCGTTCTATAAATCACCTTTATAATGCTTGTCACATAAAATGTTACTATGACTCTGGGTTTGAGAGCGTGTCCGCTCTGTTAAAGCTGGCCCGTTTTCAGGACAGCCACACAGCCCTTGGTTCCCCCCGCCACCATCAATCTATCTATGGGGGCCATACATGCCTGCTGGTGCGTGTCTGAATGCAAGTTTTGAGAGTGGCAGCTGTGCTCTCTCATGGACCTCACCTGCACTGGCTGGGCAGAGGCCAGGGACAGATTCGTAGAAATTTCACAGTGACATTTCTGAAGCCGTCAGTGAGCTAAGTGTCTGACTTATTACTCTGATAAAACAACATTCTATTGTGGTCCGGATAACACTATTAAACAACGCTGCTGTAATCCCTGGTAACAGGCCTGTTGAAAGCTGAATCACACCCGCGCTCACTGAGCTTGGCTGGGGTCAAATTGCGACGTGCGCTGAGACGGGAAAACAGGAAACCGGGGTCCTCTCTCTTTCCCCTGGTGGAATTCAGAGTGGCTGCACATGTTCTGTGGGCTCCCAAAACCTGTGTGTCAAAAACACACACTGACCAACTGCTTAAACTCAGCCAAACCCTCTTTTAAGTCCCTGAAATGCACAGCTGGAAGACAAAGACTGGCTGTGGTGTGTGTGTGTGTGTATGCTGTGTGTGAATGGCTGCAACATTTAGTAACAATACTCAAACACAGACACACAGATGCAGACACAGAACATGGTTTAAAGGTAGATCATTCATGGGAGTGTAGGTGACCTCATTCACTTGATCAGGGATGCGTTGTTTGTGGGCACTCCACTGGTGTGTTCTTGGTTCTTGGTGTGTTACTTTTCTTGAGCTCATTTTGTCTCAGTGTAGACCAAACTCACATTTGTGCAATGTTACTGTTGCAAAATGGCTACAGTGCAGTTCTACTCTTAAAGAACTGCATCAATACCGACAATTTCAAGTGCCTTTTCTTTTTCGTTTTTATTAATCACGCTAGAACCATGTTTTGGAGGTGAGAAAAGATTATGGAAAATAAAATGGAGCACAACATACTATCCAAGTAGTTCTTTATTTTATGTATTATTCAAAAACTCTGGATCTTCAGAGAGGCGTATACTCCGCACCCAGCCACAGCTTTTCCTTTATGGTAAAAGAAATTTTAAAGGAAAGCGTAAAGGTTTCAACAGAGAGGAGGTCTCCACCAGCAGCACTTCTTTGCTGATATGATGGCAGGTGTTGAGAGAGCTCTTTTATCTCCCTCTATGTGAAACTACTGTCCACCTGTCAGGCTCTTTTTCTTAAGTGTATTTGACTCCTGCTGCTATTGTGCTGCCCGATTGTCAGGATGTCTGTGTGCACAGGGTATAACGTAATTTATGTATAGCTTCTCTTCTGCTGTTCACACAAATCTGTGTGTGAGTCAATCTGTATGTGAAAGAGTTCAAGTTCAGATGTCTCACAACATGTACAGTTTGTGAGACATCTGAGCCTAATCCCTCACACCTGCTCCATAAAGGAATGCCAAGTTAAATTTACAACCACAAGTAAAGAGCCAGTGGAAAAAGGATTTTAATTGAGGATGGCTCTGTGGTGTTTGGACTGCCAAACACAGTTATAAGCATAGTTTATTGCAATTACTCGCCTGTTCATTTCAAATCAAATCTTAATTGAAGGAGTTAGATTCAAATGAATTATTATGAAGTGTCCTGTCTAACAATTCTACTTTTTATTTATCTTTTATTTGATATGTAGAAATTCAACAAATTGATCAACTTTACAATTACTGCACATGATTCCTTGTTGGTGGCTGCCTTGATTGAACTGGTCCAACCCGTAGGTGTCAACTATTGGTCAGCTGATCATCACATTGACTGCATAGCTTTTAAATCTAAACACTCGTGTTTGCATTGAGTAAGCTAGTGTTTATTACTTACTTGTGAAGCCAGCTCTATAATTTAAGTTAATTTAAAGGAACAGTTCACCTGTATTACAAGAAGACATACTTTGCTGATTAGCCTCAGTGGTACAGTATATAGCCCTGCAGATAGTTTTGGTTTTGAACAAAACATCTAATTCAAGAAACATCCTGGTTACTCGCCTCACTTTCACTAAAGTTTTGACTAAAATTACATTGTTCTAAAAAATTTTCAACGTAGTTCCTAAACAGCAGGCAAACAAAGTGGTTGCTATGTGACACCTCAGTACTGGTGTGAGTAAATTAACAGTTTGTAGCCACAGGTGTGTGCTTATTGGTTTTTTAACAAAGTCTTCAAAAGTGACTCAGCCAATCGAAAGCGAGGACTGGAGCAATGTATTTTAGAATAAACAGTGACTTGGGCGCTGCTGTGAGCATCCATGTCTGCTGTCCAGATTGAGACCTCACGCTCAGCAACAGACCAGGCAACAGGTTGTGTTTGGACTGCACATCTCTGGCCAGAGCTGCGCTGCCCTGCCTGGCACTTAATCCACTTAAAGCCAATTACAAGACCATTACTGTGATCACCTTCCTGAATATGACAATGGAGGCTGTTGTGAAGGCAGCCAGGGAGCAGGGCAAGCCCTCAGCTCCGGTTCTCTCTAAATCTGTCCGTAGCAGCTCTGAACTTAATTCTTTCCCTCCCACGTCGCTGTTATCTCAATTAGTTACAGCAGAGGCGATTGATATAATCACTGTTTTGGCTACAGAGTGGCGCAAGGTGTTGACAGATGAGTTCCTACTTAGGCAAAATGAGATTTAGAAAATATTTTGTGGGGCTTCTTTAGGGTCAAAGTGCAGATGGCCAGACACATCAACTCCTGCCGCACTTTGACAATTTAATCAATTTTAAACACATATCAGAAGGTGTTGTGTTTGTGTTGAGCTGCTGTAACAGGATAGGCTTTTGTTTTTGCTCAGTTAATAAGATGAAGTGTGTGTGTGTGTGTTCAGTGTTAAGCAAAGAGCAACTTAATGAAACACAGCATAGATTGGTATTGCAATGTTGATGTAGAAATCTGAATGACCCTCACTGATTTTCTTAATTCTCTAGTAGTCTTCTGGCCGAGACATTAATTCCACAAACACTGTTGATGTGCTTATAAGGCCAAATGCTCTTCCATTCTTCTATTTGTCATAGCCTTCTGTCCCATCTGCAGCTCTGACCAACCAGTCCTTGATGGTGACATACCAGGTAACTTCTATTCTCTAGATTTACAAATTGTGGTGCAATGCAAAATAGAGAAAATTTATCAGGCTTAATCAGCACTGCGTGAACTCATCTGGCAAAAGCATTTGTATGTAAAAGTCCCACATTGCAGGTTTAAAGGTAAATTTTTTTTCTGAACTCTCAACCATATCACACCATCTTTAACGATGGATGGAGTTTCCAGCATCAAGTGTCACACTGAACTCTTTACAGTTAAGTGTAGTTCAGTGTAAAGACAATATCACATAGAACCCTAATTAAAAAAAAATAACTAAATAAAATGTGATGCTGTGTAAAACAAACAAAAAAATAAACCAGAATGTGATCATTTCATAAACCTCAGTAAAAAACAGTTACTACAGACAATATATTTAATATAATACCTCATCAGCTTCACTGATTATTGTGATTATTGGAAACACATGCTTATTCTGAATTTGGTGCCAGCAATATTTTAAAAATGTTGGGACAGGAGCCGCAAAAGACTAGGAAAGTTGTATACTTCTCCAAAAAACCCCATCTGGAACATTCTAAAGGTAAACAGGATCATTGGTAACAGGTGATAGTATTGGGTATGGAAGGGGCATCCTCAAAAGTGAGCCTTATGGACTCACTTTGTGAAACGCACAACTATATGAGGAATTTTGCTCCACAGGCTCAGGAATGTGAAAAAGTGTTGCCAGTAAAACAGTTCAGTTCAGAGAGTCTGAGCTTTTTTTAGAACTGGGGTTGTAGTTATTGTTATGGGTATGTAACGATCTAATCTTTAAATATCTCCTTAAATGTATAAACACACCATCTCATATTATGTCAAACAATATTGTGTCTCGTTACTGTGTAAAAGTCCCCTGACTGGCCATGGTGAATTATCAGCGTCACTGATAGAACACGTAGCTCTGAGCATTGAAGCTTTCCTGAAAACTGCATTGTTAGCTCAGCGGTGAGTATGTGTGCCACGTGGTCATCATGATGTAATGACTGTTGAACAACAACAAGTTGAATCCGAGCCTGAACTTGATGAAAATGTGCTTTACTTTCTACATTATTAAAAATGATGGTATTGTATTATAGTGAAAAACTAACTAGTATGTGTAGGAGCAAAAATTTTGACTGTTTGTAATTTCCACGATACTTCATATTATTAGAATGCAAGTTTACATAACTGAGACTGCTGAATGTGTTTATTCAACTTGGTAAAATGTGCCATGTTAAAGGCTGGTTGGTCAGCACCTTTCAAAGTAAAAACATTTAACTACTACATTCAGCTCTGTCACTCTTGAAGAATGTCTCTGTTTCATGTTTATCTACTCCAACCAACTGTAGGAACTCGTCCCAGAACTGTAGATACATAATAAAACCTTCAGCGGTTTTTATTAAGAGATATGAAGACTGTTTTATGTTGGCTCATACAACACATTCAAGTATGTGTGTGAAGTACAGTAGACGGACAAAGACAGAGTGTTTGTGTGTCATCATACATATGGTGAGCACACACACACACACACACACACACACACACAGGCGTTCTCCAGCACCACATACAGTACAACACGTTGATTTAATTACACAGGAAGTAGACCCTGTGACATTCTTCTTCTTATTTATGATGTGATATGGCCACTTACGTCTAAACCACCCGGGGGGGGGGGGGGGGGGGGGAGGGCATTTAGTCAGGAATTTAAACCACTTGTGTTGGGAAAACACTCCATTACAGTAAAGGCTAACTACCCAAACAAAAACAAATGCACTGAGAGTAAACCCAGTGACAGTTTTAGATGCAGTGAACTTCATTTACAGGTGCGATTTAAGTTTTCCTGCTCTGTGGCAAAACTTAGCAATAATACCCTCAGAGGTGTATTGGTATGTGAAAATAATTAATGCAGAGGGAATTTTTTTTACCTTGAATCTTTGCATATCGGAACACATTATTGTGCTCATACTATTGCCACCACAGGCATAAACAAAGCTGTATTTGTATCAATTTATCAAAGCTGTTCTGTTTTCACTTCAGTCAGAATTAGTTTACAACATTAGCAAGTAGCTCCTATCAATTACTGGTGCTATGATTACCCATTGTTAGCTGTAATATTGCTTGTACACTGATTTAGAATGGCAGTTAAACCAGCTGAAATTTATATTCTTCACTAACAATAAAACAATATTACAATGTGAAAGGGTTCACTCATGGTGGTGAAACTGCAGAAAAGCTTTGTAAAGTCTCACCTCATTGTTCAACTGTCTGCTCTGTAAATTTACCGTTCTGGTTCACTGTCACTGCTCTGACAGCATCATTTACAGCAGCAGAAAGTTCTGTGTACAGCTAGACTCAAGCTGGTGAACTCACCTGACTTCAGTTAATTTTTAAACTCCTCAAAGTCCCATAAACACGTGCATGCTTATCGATTTCCAAATTCAGCGCCATGCTTTTAGCTTGAGCCCTGGAATTATTGCTATGTTTTTGGCTTGATTTTGGTCCTCTAATGGATTGCCACACTGTCTCCTGTAACATATTTTATATATACAGTACACTGACAAGTGCAGAAGTTCCCATCCTGGTAGACACATTCTCTAGTTTACAATGAGCTTGTTGCAGCGACGTGATTATGTTCACAGCCCAGTGGTTGGGGACTTTGTTTAGTGGGGTGATAACTGTTTTTTAAAAGTGAGTGTCATAAATGATGATAAAAGTGCATAATAACATCTTTAGTATAATTATCATGATGATGATAATTCATTTCCCATACAGTCACTGGGTGCTAATGTTTTTGGTGATGGTTAATTTTGTGTTCACATTTACTTTATTTTATCATGTTTTATGTGCCTTAACGCCTGTCTGCCTCTGTGTGATCTATGTTTCATCTGGCTGCAAGGCACATTTCTCCTGGAAAACTGAGATAAAAATTGAATTTAAAAAAGTCAATAAAAGGGTAAATATTTCCCTCATGAATTGGTGGAGAGTAAAAACAGAGCTAAAAGAGTGCAGATATAAGACATGACTCCAAATTAATGATGTCTCTCTGTAACTGCTGGGTATGTAAATATGCAATTGTGTCATATCATCTTATATGGACGAACAACTTGTTTCAGCGTTCTTCAAGTGGCCAAAACATCCGTTATAGCAGCAGCGCAACCAGGGGCACTACACTTACAACAGATAGTCAAGTCAATTTATTGTCCAGTATCACAAATATGCCTGAAGAGGTTTTATAATCTTTAGAGCACATGGCGAACTCCATGGTTAGACCCTCAAATCAGATAGGATTCTTGTTCAATTTGTATTTGATTTGTTGGGAGTTTTTGGGTCAGAGTTATTTCTAAAATTATGTCCCCTTCTCAGAAGCAAGATCTTTATTCCCAGGGGAACAAACAGTTTCAAATGTTGTTGCATGACCAGCACAGATTCTGCCACTGCAATTCCCCATCTTCTTATTCAGGAAAGAATCAGAGTGCCTGCAGTCAGCCTGTCTCAGCAGAGAGCTTCATTTTAATGCTATAATAAGATATCATTTCCAGTTCATTCAATTGCAATTGAATGGATTTGTTATATTAATTAATGATGTGGAGTAGATTTAATGTGTTTGGCTATTTTTGAATAGCTTGTAGTGTATCTTGGTACTTACAATGAAAGGCTAACGGTCACTGAAAGCATTATACATATACAAGTTTAAGCCCGGGCTTTGTTCTATCTGTGCCCAGAATGTTACATTGGGTCTTGGTCAAACAACAAACTTTGAGGCCATACTTGAATGTAGGTTAAAAGCAGGCGAAACTGACTTGATATGAACTTTTTATATGTAACATGTATCAGAAGTACAGTGTTTTGGAAATGTGCAAATACATCCTGCATGTCTCTGTGCCGTGGAGCAGTAAAGAGTCTCATCTCGCTCTAATTTAGAGTTAATGCAACAGTTTTGGAACACTAAGACATGCTCCTCGGATGCCTGGACGTCCCAGTGTAATTTTATATTTCTATTTTTTTATCTCCAGTGAGGGAGTTGCCAGTTTTAGTTGTATAGGTTACAGAGCAGGCACGCTGGGAGCTATCTAGTTACCACTGCCTGTGTGTGTGTGTGTGTGTGTGTGTGTGTGCTCGCGTTTGGGGTGGGGGGCATTTGTTGAGTGGAAAATGGCCTCTAAAGCTCCTCTACTCACCTTTCGCAGTGACAACATTTAGCACTGTGTGCCGACCCCCGACTCCCCTCTCTCACCCATCACCACCCTGTGATTCTTCAGCCCCCCACCCACAACCATTCAGATTTCCCTTTTTAAGGCTTCACAACCTGTTTTAGGAGTGATAGAAGGATGAAGTGATTTTGCAGGAGTAAATGCCCTTCAACAGATGGTCAGACATGATAGGGAATGGTGGGTGGAGGTGGTGGTGGTGAAAGTTTACAGAAGGGTCCTGGTCCAGCCCCCACTGCAGTCGAATGTGACAAAATGAAAAGTGGAATTCACCATCCCCCTGCCACTCCACAATCCAGAATTGGCCCACAGAAAGAGCATGTGAGAGGCACGATGGCATGTCCTTCGCGGTCCAGGCGAGCTTGGGTGACAGCTGCGATGTTTATAGGCCAGCTTCGATGACAGTCAGGGGGGGCCGGCTCGGCTCTTTTCAGACAGGAATTAGGTTTGTCATCAGATTCTAAAATCCTTCTGATTTATGACATTTCCACTCCTGTTTTCCCTTCTACCCCTTTGACCCTCACCGACAAACGCCCAGCGGGGAGACGATGACATTCGGCAAAACTGTTTGTTTGTTTACCTCTTACTTTCACCACAAAGGATCAATTTCCCACCAACATCAACATGCACCACGCCACAGCTCCTACACCACATCTTGCAACTATGCTTTGTTGCAAAGTGTGATACTCTTTGATGTAAATGTTATGGAAACCTTTTTAGTCCAGTCTACCTCGGGTTTGTCTTTTTGCTGCTCACTTGAGTGACTTCACTCACACCTAATTTTAGATCCACCATGTCAAGTTAGTTTTCCAACCAGCTAACATTTTCTGCCCTTAGCAGTTGTTGCAAACTTCCTTTTGCATATCAGGACAACAGGTGTATTAAACACATTTTATATGTTTCATATCCTGTGAGGTTTCTTGAAATAAATAAAAAGTTACAAGTTAAATTTGAAAGTTAAGTGTATAGATATGTGATGGGTAAGTTACAGCAGAAACACTGACAAAAAATTAAAATTCAACCACTAGAGATCTCTCTCATGTCCCATCCAGCTTTTAGTCAGATACAGACCTTTGACTACAAAGAGCCTGATCAGCTGGAACCCAAAAATATCACTGATAGAATTGATAGAATTTAAAGTTTAGCTTGTTAAGGTTCATAGCCTTTAAAGACATTTCCCTTTTATGACTTTTTGTACTGTAAATAAAAATAGAGATTGTGTTTTAAATCAATATAAAAATCTAATTGGTTAAAGTCTGTTTATTTTCACTATGGTATACCTTTTTTTCTAGCCTCTTAACATTCTCCAGAAAATGACTACTTTGTCTAACAGGTGTTCTGCTTTATTTCTGCTGTAATTGAAACTAACGTGAGAAATGTTCTTGCTATGAATGAAGAATTTTGAAAAGCATTTGAGTAAAAGAGTAAAATCTGCATGAAGCCTGGATCTGCTAAACATCACCAGTGGCTACCATAGCAACAGCTTAACTAGTGTGCATAGCTTCTCTGTGTTGTGGTTGCTGTGATACATCTACACCTCTGGCCTGCAGCTGAAATACACAGACTGAACAGGTAGGGCTTAAATTTCTTTTATATGAGAAAAAGTAACACTTGTAACATTCAATTGTAGCACAAACACAACTTTAAGTTCACTTTGTTGTGATGAAGCACTTGCATACCTTTGTAACAGGTGAACCTGTTGCAGTGTGGAAGATGTGAAAGATGAAGCTAGAATACTGTACACTTAGTTTTTTTTAATTATGCAAAGACTGTTACCCTCAGGGGTGCATTAATTTATGAAAAAATGTACAGTGACAAAACATTGTACATATTGCATGTAAATATATAACAGTGATCAATAAAGAAAAGGGACAGCTATGGTATCCACGTCTTTCAACCTAGCTGGTGTTGAGGGCTTTAAGAGACGATGGAATGATGACTGATGAATGATTTTTTTGGGCCTGATCATAGTTTATAGTTGGTTGAAGGGGGGAGGGGGGGTCTGACATATGAAGTCAAGGGTCAAAGCAGCTTTTCAGTGGCCCCTATCTCCCTGATCCATGCAACCCCTTTCTAGCTAAATTTTATTTATTATTAACACTGAAACTTCCTCTGATGAACAGACCGATTTAGAGATGATGATACATGTGGAGCAATGTCTCAGTTGACCTGGGAATGAAATGACAAAATATCTGGCCTGACAACCAATTAATGAGGAGATTATGTGTTAAACATGTCTTTTAATAGGAGAGTGTCATCAATACCAGGAAGGCTCTGTGGCAGTACAGTTATGTAGAGAGGCAGTTTTACAGCAGGCACCCGGGCAGGCCATCGGGGGGGAGGCTGGGTGGTTATTTTAAGAAGCAGCATTTGGGAAATAACTGTGAAATTTTTGGTTTGACAATACAAAGTCAAGGCTGGAATCAGAGACTATATAGAGTTTCTCCCTGCATCATACATCCCTGCATCAACATTACATCAAATCATCAAGCTGATTTTCTGTTTGATCTTTGCAATATTCCAACCATTGCAGTATACATATACCAAAACTTTGTCATTGTGTTGGACTTTGATGCTTTTACATAATCTCACATATATAGTTATTGGACAGAAGGTACTTCAGGTAACAGCTGATTCTCTTTTTTTCAGATGGAATATTTGTGTCTAGATTATCATATGTTTTCAACCTATTAGGTAATTCTATTATTAGACCTCTGGTGGGTATGTTTAAGAGGGTCAGTGCAACCTTTACGCACTCTTCAATGTCTCCTAAAACTACATCATAGTTTTTTGTTTTAACAATGACACACAATGCGTAGTGTGTGTCCCGCTCATGATAAACCCATAAATAACTATCATACAACTCTGCAGTTAGTTCTACAGTACAACTTATTTTGGTTTTGTTTTATGGCCCACAAATCTACTCTTCATCAACCTCATTTCATCACCTGAGCTAAATTCATTATCAATTACTTGCACAATTACACAAAAAGCAGACTTTGCTAACACATTGCTCTCCACTTGCTCTGCCAGATTTCTTTTTATCTTGTCTGTGAAATACGAGAGAACAGACATGGGCTTGTGTGGGAGTTGAAGTTGAAGGCCACAGGCCAAAATTCATTGGTCTAACAATAAAGTTAGCAATACCACAGGTATTGCATCTTTGATCCTTCAACTTGACCTGCTGAGATCAAGTTTTATGTGTTTCATTATCTTCATTTTTTGTGTTCTGCCCCTATGAGGATGAAACATAACTAAGGAAACAGATAGTGGAGGAAACAATGAAATAAAAACTGGATTTTATTAGCCATTGTCATCATTTCCATCTTTTCTGCTACATCAGGTTTACGCAGCATGGGAAACTTACCACTACTATCAGTGTTTCTGTATTTCAAACAGAAATCAAGCTGGGCAATATTTCCTCACGTCTTAAAAAATGACACCAAGCTATGTGACACTTCCCCTCTCCTTATCGTGGGAATTTATAAGCTCTCCTCCACGCCAGGTGCTCCGACTGGAGAATGCAGACACACACACACACATATACAGATACACTTAAAGTGCAGACAAATCTGCAAATTAGTGCAGTGATCTGCATCCCAGTGGAGACGCCCATTGTTCCTTCAGCTTCCTACTTTCTACCTTGGTTCTCCATTCTCTCTTTTGTCCAGTTGTTAATGGAGACTATTGCCCAAGCTGTAAATTCAGAGCAGATATATAAATCACAGAGGGCACGGCTCAAGGGGGGCTGTGACGGGATCTGCAGACTTTTGCCCCAGGGGTCACTCGTTCTATTCCAAACCTGGTTAAGCTGTTCAAGTACTGATGAGAATACAAGGAGGGCGGGGGAAAGGAGGCGGAGAGGAGTGTCACTGTTCTTAAGAGGAAGTCAGACAGGTACCACCACACTGTGGGAAAAAATACATTTCAGCAAGCAATTTAGTACCGTACAATCAAGCTTCATCTGATCTTCCTCTTTCAGTCCTGTTTCGGTCTCCACCAATACTGAGAAAAATATATAGCCTTTGATTTCTATGTTTAATATTCTCTTAATCAGCTAGTTGACTATCCTTGTCTGTGTGATGTAGGTTGTGTTCAGTCAGTTTACCCAAACTCTGAGTTTCCTGCAGGAAATGAAAAGAGATCTGAGACTAAAGCATGAGACAAATATGCTGTACAACCAAAAAGTGAACACAAAGATGATAAAAAGCTCCAAAGCTAGGCAGGTGAAGATATTCTGTGGCTCCGTAACAAGCATGACCCTTTTGATCAACATACAAGCAAATGTTTAGTGGCACAACAAAAGACACAAACCGGTACACCAGGCACTGTAGCTAAGGCTTGTGTATATATCAGAACAGTGGACATTACAAGACCAGTGTCTGATATGAATACATAAATTGGCAGACTTAAGCAGAGTTAATTAAATGGAAAGGAAAAGTTAATATGTTAAAAATAAGTTTAGAAAGTCAAGATAAGTCACAGATTTTGTTCACAGCTGTTAAACATACAGGTGAAAATACCACAATTCAGTTTAAGTTCTAATATGATACAAACACCGGAGACAGTAAATGAGAAAAAAATGTACGACCATTACACTTAGGTAAAGTTACGTGTCTCAAGTCAAATTGTTTTGAATCCATAATAAAAAAAGGTAAATCTGTTCACTGAACAAGCTGTTTGTGATGCCAGGTGGATCCAAATATACAAAGTAAGTCTGCCATCTATGGATTAAAGACCAAAGAGAGCAAACTGTGGCTGTGATGATACTTCAGCAGACGTTTGGGGTTGTCCACGACTCGAGAAAAGGGCACATGGTTTGGTGACTGAGGTTTGTTTTCCTCAAAACCTGTGTTGCAACAAGATGCCCCCACCTCCCCGCCCTCCATCTGATCTGCTCCTCTTCCACTGATCCATCATTGCATGACAGAATGTGTCCATAGCTGAATTTCTACTCCACAAATAGCCCAGCCAGACAAGCCTAACTTTTTTGAGCCTCTACAATCTCCTGCTATCTACAGTAAGTCATGTGTTATGTGTGTTGGTCTGTGAACGCACAAAGTCTGCAGGCAAGCGTGGTGACCCCGTTGCTGCCCTTGTCGACCCCCCAAGCCAGGATATTTTAGTCTCATAACCTCCCTGCTCTTCGTCTGTGTGTCCGCCTCGTTCTTTCTCCTATTTCTTCCTGTTCATGCTGCCTCTTTACCTCCTCTGTCGTCCCCCTAGTCATTAATCATCTGCCTGCTGGAGGTGAAAAAAAACCACACGGTTCCCCCTCTAGGAGACAAGGGGCAATTTTCGAGTGGTGGCAACAACTTTGTGACTTTTCAAAAATATTCTTTCCCCAGCGGGAGGTTTCAGTCCCCCATGAATCTGCCAGCTGACAAAAGTTAGCACTCAGCGGAGTCTGTCTGTAACCTCAGCCCCCGTCTGACGGAGAGACATCCACACCAACAATTAGAACTTAATAAATCAGTTCCACGTTTTAACACCTTGATTCTTCACACCAAGTGGTGCCCCTGGAGCATGACGTCTTGGTTGGAGATGTCTTCTTTGCTAATTAACTGTTGGGTCGGGCAAGAGCAAAACTGAGTGAAAGTTTTAGGATTGTTGGAATTTCAAAGGAAGTTTCTTTTGAAGACATCATTTTATGAAATATTTCTTATCAATACAACCTGCTGAGGGCATAGTAATGACTGATATGCAGTCTTACATCCTCCATCTCCTGTCTCAGGAGTCTTTTAAATATTAAATTGGTCAGTATCAAATATCATTGAGATGTAGGGTGATAGCATGACATGGAGCAATGTATTTAGCTTTTGATAAAATGGTTACTACTGTATATGGAGCAAAGTGAGTGAACAGATAGACAGAGGAGGAGTCTGAGAGGTTTTGCTGAATGCTGATGGAATCTAACAGAGGTAGCAGATGTAAATCAACAGACAACAGCTGCATATCTGTGATGCAGTTAACTTGAAACCTGTTATGTCACATTTTAAGATTATTGCTTTGTTTTTACCAGATACTGCACGATTCTCTATTTAAACGATGACTCCTCATCTGTAGCTAGAAGGGCATAAGGACAATAATGTGTGTGTGGGTGTGTGTGTGTGCAGGGCGAGGGTGGGATGAACACCTGTGCAACAGGCAATCTGTCTCTGTCTAAAGAATGTGACAGTGACCCCAGGATGAAGGTCGAGTGTGTTGGTGTGTGTGTCAGTGCAGAAGCAGGTGCTCAGTTATTGTTCACAATAATGACAGACGGTAAGTCATATCTGTTCCGAGTCAGTTCTTAGTGTGTAGTGTTGAGACTGCGCCATATTAGGTATTGAGGATGCAATTAGCAATGACAGAGGATTTGTGACATTACATTATATTGTATTATACTGTACATTTCAAATGTCTTTGAAAATGCAGTTAGATGTTAGATGACAGGTGGTTGTAGATGACTGGAGCAATGACCGTGTCTTAGACATCTTTGATTATCAACTGTCAAGTGTGTTTTGTTTAAAAGTGCAGATATCTTTCAGTTTTGTACTTTAAATTTGTTAAAAAGAGCAATTTTAAAGAACACAAGGATGACTGCTCATATTAATGGGATGCAAGGGTCATGAACTAGATTCAGCTTTGTTAGGCAGTGTTTACCATGCTCACATGCAAGAGGTGGAGTTCATAAAACTTCAATCAGATGAGGCATCACCAGATCAAAAGCATTAATCTTTTTAGAGGTGTTTGAAATTCAGTGAAACTGTAGCTGCTAAACTAAAAGCGTTAGCACGCGTCCCCTCTGCAGTGGGTACATGAGCAGGAGGTCCACATAGTGTCTTCAGGTCAGTTTGCAATTTCTGGACTTCTGGAGATTTTGATTTTGCCAGAAAATCTACATGAAGCACCTGAAATGTTTTGTGTATTTCAGTTATGTAGAGCTTTTTGTGTTAAAACAATAGTTAACACTGACATACTGAGGATTGTATGTTTGCTGTAGTTTGACATGTGGAAAGTTTTGCAAAGCTTTAATTTATTGTATTGTAGATCCTAAAGGCAAAGTAATCCAAAGAATGTGAACTAAGAATTAAAGATGTCATTGCTTTCAAGAAAGCTATAATTTCTGGATATCAGTCTAGGCCACTGGCATCAGTACACAAGACTGCTCTTTACTTAACTGTTTTTATAACAAGTCTAGGTCAAAACCAGTATAAGGCAACGCTATTGTCTATAATGTGAATTCCTGGGTATTAAATGTTCACCTGCAAATTTCTGCAGGTCAAGCAATATCTGTTCCTAAGTTGTTGTAAAATAGCATAAAAGTAGAAAAATGTGATAAATGATGTTGCAAGAATAATACTTTTCCCCTTTCTTTCCTCATATCTTTACATTTAAGTATAATACAAAGGTTGTTCACACCTTGACAGAAGCGTGGCAGCTGAGGTTTGTTTTTCACAGAACCCCGCAGATTTACTATTCTATCATTTATTAAAGAGGACATGTTATGCTTATTTGCAGTGTTGAGTACTGTTACTTTTAAAAGTAAATGAAGGCTTTTGTTCTGGTTATTGCTTTAACCTTCCACATCTTCATATAATAACAGCAGACAGGTAGATTCAATCATAGAATCTGAATTTATGGTACACACCCGATGTCCATGCCTACACATTTGGAAGAGCAAGGCCAATCACTCAGTAAGTCACAGGCTTTTGTGTTTATAGGTCTGACCTCCACATGGCTGCGGTCCAGCCAATAAAACAAATAAAGCTGATTTTAAAGTATTGTAAGTTCATGTTTTATTCCCAGAAATGTTCCATTAATATTCCGACATTTCACACATCAACTGACTATCCTGGCTGACGCACCGTCCATCTAACTTTTTATTAGCTTAAATGTTTGGTTGACTGCTACAACATTAGAAGGTCTAGTGAAACTTAAGCCTTCTCCCAAACACCACTTCTCGTTCTCACTTGGTATGCTCTGGATGGTCAAGTGGAACATTCCTCCAGACTGCATTTCACTCGGTTGGCTCAGGTCTGCTTTAATCACCTCAGCGATGGCTGAGCTGCAGATATAGAGTTACAGTACCAGGGAAAGAGAGGGACTCCAGAATTATTTTTCCATCATTGGGCCATGCAAGGTTTCACAGGGTCAGAGCATGTTCATATCAGTCGGCAATGACTGCTCTTTCAAGAGAATCCCCTTAAATTTTTACAGTTTTGTCTGGTAAATTTTGTTCCCTGTTAAATATTGATGCAAATACAATAGAGAAAGAAGAACTCCACCAGAATAAATTCAAAAATGGGTTGTTTGCCTTTGTTGTTCTTGTGAGTTTTTCTGGATCTAGCACTCTGACTATCAGGGCAACACTGTTTGTAGTAGTTTTTCAATACAAAATTATTTGCATGACCATTTTCTTCTTAAGGAAAAGAAAGATAAAGATGTAGGTCCTTTTAAGTGTTTGAGCAGCTGATCAAGAATGGTATTTTTTTTATATATATAAATACAAAGACAATAAATCCATACCCCACTTGCTTTACCTTATATACAGCTAAATAAGTTGAAGCAGGAACATGCTCTTGTTTTCAGGGAAGAAGTCCTGTGATATGAATAACATGTAAGCTAACACAGCCAAAGCTCCATGTTCAACTCAACCTAAAATCAAACTACAAGATTCCCTCACGTTTGAGGACAGATCTCATCCCTCTATAGTGGATTGTGTGCATATAATGTAATGTTATACACTATTCCTCTTTCTTCACCTCCCCAACCCCCACCACACCACACCCCTCAGTGAGGGTGCCATGTGCCTGATCGTTTACATCACTCATACTGTGTGTCACCAGGTCGTTGCGTTTATTTCAGATGACCACCAATTAGCTGACTTTTAATTAATCAGCACTTTCCCTGATTCCACATGTCACAAAATTCATTCCATCACCACTGTGGAGCTGCAGTGGTTTTGTGATTGGCAGCTAAAGAGCACGTGATCCATCTTTGTTTATTTGAATGGCTTCCTAATGGAGTTGGCTGTGTTGCAGTGCTGTTTCTGTTTCTGTTCTTGCTGGTGTATACAATCTTTGAGCTATTGTTGAACTTTGGATAACTTCTGATACAGAGAAGATTTTTGTATTACTCACATATTTACTTGCATATACAGTAGTGCTTTTCTGTGTCAAGCACCACTGTTTGTACTGTATACTGTTGAATAGATTGATGGACTTCTTTGATTATGGCTGTGCCACAAGTCCTCAGCAAACATTTGGTTGGATCATTTATGGCAGGGTCAGTTTTCACAAAAAACAAACAAACAAACAAACAAAAAAAACATTTTACATTGTTACCATATGTTGAACAATATATCCAATCCACACTTTCACTAGAATGAAACTGTTAGAAATATTATAGAATTATTTTATGTTTGGAATTGTAGAAATTGTACAAATAGTAATTATTGTACAAATATCATCTTGTTCACATCAACACTGGTCTGATGTGTAGGTTCTAATTTTTTTTGCAGTATTAGTACTTTTTTTTTTCAAATTATTCTTTATATGAAAATTGATATTAAGTAAATAATTGAGGGTAATCATTGCTGAGCAGTGCTAAAAATAAGACAAGATTCTGTGTCAGTATAAATCTATCAGGAGTGCAGTCTTATGAGCAACATATTTGACAACCTACAATTGTTGGACGATCTATGAAGAATCCTGCAGCAAATTAAAGCATTTATTTTAGCATTAGTAGCTCTACTTTCTAATCTTACTGGCATCAGTATCTCACAAATGTCAATACTTTAATGTACACATGGATCTGTATGTATTAACACATAGCACCTTACCTAATAATATTTCTAAATGTGAATGAAAAGTTGGCTCAGTGTACACAAGTGTTTGTATCAAGATGAAAGAAAAGAAGACTGAAGTACTACATGATTTGATCACTCCATCAGTGAAAATAGCTTGCTATGCTAATCATTTCAGAAGACATGATATGAGCTCATGCTGACTGATGGATAGTGTTGTCTGTAATTATATCTAAATTGATTTATGGGGATACATTTCTAGAGCACTTTGGCTGTGTGCAAGGTTGCACCTGTTCACCCAGATGGAGATATAAATAGACCACAAAGTGCAGAGCATATGCCAATATATATATATATATAGTTTTTTTATTTCTTCTGTGCAGTTTTGGTACACTTAATATACAGTATATGAAGGTGATAGTTGATGCAGGTTTGTACCACCAGGTTTCAGCTTTCAACATCAGGCATCACTTGGTGCTCTGAAAATTTATCTTCATTATACTTTCAAAATGTAATTGACATATAACAATAAATCTACCATTTTAGATAAATTTTCTCACAAAGCAACATGCAATGATGTTCACTATGAAAGATTAACTTCCCTGACCTGGCATATTCCTATACATTCCCGGTCAGTTGCATTTTAATGCTGCACAGTTGCAGCCATTCAAACTTTATTATGCAGTTAATTATGTCACTTCTCAGTTTCACCAAGGTGTACACTGACTTTTCAAATTAAAGACCAGTGGAAATCTATGCAAGTGGGTGGGGGGGCAGCAGCTTCATGTTTCAGATATTGTCACATTGTATGACGATTGCTCTCTGCAAATATCTGTCTCTCACCAGTACAACTTGCTGCAGCATGTGCTCCTATATATGTTACAGTGTGACTGGGAGCGTGATTGCGGCAAATACGAGGCCATGATTGATGAACTCAAATACTGCATAAATTTACCTGTGGTTTTTACTCGATATGTTCAATCTGTCTCTGTTAACAGGCTATGTGCCATAGTTCTTTAAAGTAGCTGTTAAATCTACTTGATCCATATATACATATATATATAATCACCAATCAGCTTGGTGACTTTCTGCATAACAATAATTTATTTAAGGATTTACAATCTGGTTTTAAAGTGTATGTCATAGTGTATTGGTCAAAGTTACAAATGATCTTCAAATTGTATAAGAGTACTGCATTAGTAGTGCATTTGATACCACCAATTATCACATTCTATAACAAAGGCTGGAACATGTAATTGGTGTAAAAGAACTGCATTAAGCCCTGATTGTCAGATCGGTCTCAGTTTGTTCATGTTAATGATAATTCCTCCAAACACAGTAAAATTAGTCATGGAGTTCCACAAAGTTCTGTGCTTGGAACCAATACTATTCACTCCATAGGTGTCGTTTATTATTATTTTTTTATTATTATTATTATTAGGAAATACTCCATAAATTTCATTTTTATGGGGATGACACTCAGTTACACCTATCAGTGAGACCAGATGAAACCAATCAGTTAGTCAAACTTCATGTCGTAAAAACATAAAAATCTGGATGACTTGCAATTTTCTGCTACCAAACTCAGACAAAATTTTTTATGCTGGCAATTGTGTTGGGCCCTAAACATGTTTTAAAAAATTATCTGATGATATAGCCAGTCTGAATGGCATTACTTCAGCACCACTGTAAGGAATGTGGGAGTTATCTTTCATCAGCACATATCCTTTAATTCACACTTAAAACAAATTTCAGGGATTGCCTTCTTTCACCTGTGTAACATTGCAAAAAATTAGGCACACGCTGTCTCCAAAAGATGGAGACTCCCTGTAAAATCCAGAATAAAATTTATAATCCTTCTACACAGCTATAAAGCCCTAAATGGTCAGGAACAGATTTAGGGTAGAGCTCATACTACCCTATTACCTGACTAGAACACTACTCTTTCCAAATGCAAAATATTATTTCTGTGATTTTTATTATTGTTGTTGTCCGTGCAGGTCTGTATCTGTGTGAGGTTTCCTGCATATTCAAAGGCAGTTTTTCCTAACTGCTCTCCCCTTGTTCATGGGGTGATCTTGGGTCTATCAGGGAATCTTTGGTCTAGGGTATATCAGAGAATAGGGTCCAAACCTGTTCTATGGAAAGTGTCATGAGATCATTTCTGTTGTGATTTGGCGCTATATTAATGAAACTTACTTGACTTGACCTGACTTAACTTGACATACTTCGTCCATGAACATTTTTCCGAGTCACGCCAGATAGATATTCAACTACAATGAACAATTACTTACATCTTTTTATTTTGTTTTGATTGAGAAACTGCCTGCAGGCATTTCAGCTGGGTGAGAGGAGAGAGTATTTGATGATGCCTTGAGCCCAACATAGACAGCATGTTCTCTGTATGTCCTCAATGGCCCAAAGTGCCCTGTGATGCATTGGACAGTCTTCGCCATCTGCTGCAGAGCCTTGCGGTCTGAGACACAGTAGTTCCCATACCGGACTGTGAAACAGCTGGTCAAGATGCTCTTGATGGCACAGCGATAGAAATTCACCAGGACTGCTGAAGAAACATAGTTTTTCTTCAGTGGCTGGTGAGCCTTGTTGACCAAGCTGGAGGTGTTAGAGGACCAGGACAGGCCCTCATATGGATCCCCAGGAACTTGAAGCTTGAGACACGCTTGACAACCATCCCGTTAACGTGGATGGGGTCATCGTGCCAGCTTTCTTCCTCCTGAAGTCCACAATGAGCTCTTTCGTCTTATTAAGGAGCAGGTTACTGTCAGCACACCATGCTGCCAGGTGCTTTACTTCCTCCCAGTAGGCTGTCTTATCATTGTCACTGATGGGGCTGATCACTGTGGTGTCATCTGCAAACTTGATGATAGTGTTGGAGCCATGTACAGGCTTGCAGTCATGGATGAATAGTGAGTACAGGATTGGGCTCAGCACATAGTCTTGTAATACACCAGTGTTCAGTGTAATGGTGAAAGAGCAGGTGTTGTCTGACCTAACCTGATGAGGTCAGTTGATCAGGAAGTCCAGGATCCAGCTGCAGAGGAAAGTGTTGATGCCTAGAGCTCAAAGTTTGGTGGCTAACTTGGAGGCGATGATGGTGCAGATTGCTGAGCTAAAGTCCACACTTTAGCTCAGACACTTTAAATAAAATTTTGCTCGCTTTCAGGTCACAGACGATGAAGCAAAGCTTCAGTATGAGGCCTAATCTGGCTCCTCAATAGCCTGGTCTCTACATCTACAGATCTTTCATTCTTTAGTCCCACTGGTATCAGTGACAGTTGATATGTTAGTACAGCATTATAGAGTCTTGAAGTTTCATGTTTATTACAGGAGGTGGGGTTACCTACTGGAGCACCTACACTTCTTCACATTCACATCTGAGTTTTGCCCAATACAGCAAAAGTTTTCCTCTGTTAACCTCTGAGGCAGATTCATTCATTTTCCCATCCATATCCAGACATTGATCTACATTTCTGGGTATTGGAACTGTTGGCCCTTTGGTCACAAGCCTGCTTCTCTCACCTTTAGGCTTCCACCACTGCCCTCAATTCTTTGGCCTCAGCAAGGCAAAACATAGGAATGTGAAAGTCAAATAAAAGTGCTGAGGAATCAGAGGTCTGAGTTGTGGGAGGAGGTGTGTAAAAATGTGCAGCACCAGAGTTCACCCTGTTTTGGCCAAAGATACATTGAGAGATATCCAGTGCCAGAGATTACATCTTTTTCAAAGTAAATACATGGGATTATGATGTTTTTCTTGGCTGTGCACATTGTTTATAAAAAAGCAGAGAGAGCACTCCATTCACACTTTAGGTGATAACTACAGTGGGCCTTTGTGAAGGCCAAGTGTTGGACCAGGATTGATAGTTTACTTTGGAGGCTAAAATTGAGCTCAACTTTGTGTGCAAAGTTGTCAGGATTTGTACGTTGTTTACAGAGCTTAACCCGTTTGTGAAATTGTGTGTGTGTGTAGAGTGTGTAGGTAGCCTGTGAGTGTGTCAGGATTTGGACATGTGAGTAGAAATTGTTTTTTTTTTTTTTTCTTTTGGAAAAGAACGTGTAGTTTTTTCAGTTTGATGAAAAAACAATGCTGACTCTGGCAAGACACTGCCTGAATGATGGATGTGTTTCTGAAGCAGAACAGAAAAGGCCTCAAGTTGATACAATACCAGAATGCTTACTAAGAGTAATTCAGTAGTGACTACAGTAGCTGTGTATATTTAGCCAGCAGAAGTAACCAATAGTTGACCAAAACATCAAACTGTAATGTAAATTTATTCTGGCTGATTTAGCTCACAGTTACAGCATTGAAAATATTATTATTACCACAACATTTTGTTTTATCCTTTTCAGAGGTGAAATGGTTCACTCCATTTCCACGCCTCTAGTTACCATGCCTGTCACCACTGCAGGCCTGCCCATCTTTTCAGGGACTTGACCCTCCCATGGTGTTTACAGAGAAAGTCTCTGATAAGAACTGACAGGTCAATAAAAGTAGAAATATCATCAGCTCCATCATTAACCATGGCGCTGGCAGCTGCCAAAATATCCCCCGCCATGTTGGCCAGCTCCTCTCTAAACATCACCACCCATATTTAAAAGAAAGGTGCTAATTTTATGACCAGAACACAGATGCGCTAAACAGTTCAGTGGCAATATACCCAATTGGAAAACTGGATTTCTTGTCCTTTCCCAGCTTGCTGTGGTTCTGCTGCTGAAGATGCTAACATGGGTGCCTGAGCAGCTTCCCACATATCACCCTATTACTGACTGATAACTGAGTGCCCAGAAGACCTCAGTACTGTCTCTCAACACCCTAATACACTGAGGTGTTTACTGACAGTCTTCACACGTGTATTACAGTAAGTCACACTGTAGTAGCAGCCCACTTTAGCAGCACTCGTACTATGAGCACACACTAACTTTTACTACTGATAATCTTCAAACATATAAAGACCCAACTTTATTTCTTCTTTCCTGTATGACCTCAGAAGTTGAAGCGCAGACTAACATGTGGCCCAAGGTTTTTGACATTGTGACTTAACATTCATTGTCACTTCAAGAAAAGTAATTTTGTTGACTAAGAAAATAAATGTAAATCAAAATGACGGTCACTTACAACAGATCAAAAGCACCTTTTAATTATTTTGATGGTGATGATAGTTTTAGATGGTAAAAACACTGACGGAAATCACTTATTGTTAAAAAAATATTACGCGATTTCAAGAATATTCCAGTGGATTTCAATCAGTCGAATCTGCTAGTTTTTCTTTTCACATAAAAAATAACATTGTTTTGAGGTTTCTAAGGTCTTGACAAATAAATAATGACTACTATACAACTTAAGACTTTAATTTAAGCCTCAGATATCTTGCCATTTTTATAGCACATTTTTAACAATTTTTTTTTTCCATGCCAAGAATAATGAGACAGCAAAAAGGTCCCAGAGGACCATGTTACTGTTAAGTAGGAAAAACTACATCTAAAAAGAGCATTACACTCAAACTCAAACAGACTAATGTAATTCTGTCTGTGCAAGCACTGGACAATGTCATACTTAGATATCTTTAAACAACAAATTTACACCCTGAACACTGAGAAATTATAAAGATAAAAGAAAGAAATAATGAAAAATCACCTTCCGCATGCTTTTGTCAAACAGTTAGATAATACGTTAGATAATCACTAAACAGACAATATTGATCTAGATTTTCTTATACTAAATTCTATATTACATTTCTGATTTGTGAAACCAGGTGAAAAAGCAGGGGACTGTGGGACTCCTTGTGTCCTCCAGTGTGACAGGACACCAGACAAATTCTCCTGGCAGGCCGGCTGGTCGAGACGACGTTGTTTTGCTGTTGTCCGAACCGTTTGATGTTCTATTTCAGCGCACACTTGAAAGACCACTCTGTCACATTAATCAGGGGTGCAGTGAATGCCAGGCAGTGTTTTCTGTCAATCCAGAGGCCTCTGCCCACACCAACAACGATTTATTGGGAAGAAAAGCAGCTATATTTGTAGCAGGAACCTTTTGCCTTACCTCACCAGCTGATGTCAGTTAATTATTTGTCCCTTGAATCTAATACATTTTCCCTGTGCCAAAACTGTGGGCATGGAGAATCAAGATCCCCACATATACACACGCTCATATGGACAGACACACACAAACTCACAAGTAAGTGCACACATACTGAGAAACACACACGAGCAGATGCTGTCTCTTACTGTCGGTCAGTGCGGAAAATCAGACACTCCATCCATCTGCTTATGTTATTCCTAGCAACCAAAGTTATGTTGCTATGGTAAAGATCTCCCCACATGAACTTGTCAGTCAAGCTGCAGTAACTTAATGTTTTTATTGTTTTACCTCACCCTCACCCCACCCCCACCCCATTTGCCTTGCTAACCTCATTTGAATTTTTGTTCATTCCCACATTGTGGTTTCCCTGCCTCATCAGGTTAGTAGTGTTTATCTGTTTACAGCTTTCCCCTGCTAACTTTAAATGCCTCTGCTCTCATTAAAACACGACTGCGAGTCAGAGCCCAGCGAATCAAAGCAAAAACGAAGAACTTGATGTTCTCCATGACCAAAAGCCAGCGAGCATTTCAAAGTTTCTGAATGAATAATAGCCTTGGTTTCAAATATGAGGACAGATTACAGTTGTGATCTTCCCATGGGTGCTGGTGCATAGTGTCAGAGTACTGAATCGATCAAAACTTGCGTGTAAAAAAAAACTCAGAAGGTGCTCTGTGCGAGTTGTACGTCATGGTGGGTAAAAACCACATCTGTTTAGACAAATGTGTGATTTAGTGTTGTGGGTTTAAGGGAGAAAAGCCAGGAAAACTTGATAAACCACACAAATCCACCATAACCACAGAAAGCCTTGGTAAACTAGAGTAATGCCCAAATGAAGTGTGAGAAAAAGGGGGCAAAGAATGACTTTGTAATACCTTTAACGACACGGTTTACTCTAGGATGAGTATCGTGTTTCCTCGGAAATATTGCTACGTCCGAAATGTGGGGTGGCATTTGTCTCATTTTGCACGCTGACTTACGCTTTGGTATTACACTGGAAATAGTTATGCTTGGATTTCAAGCTGTTGCGCTCGGCCTATTGCACTGACCTTCTTCCACTTCCATTAAAAATATACTTCACTGTATGTGTTTATTGGCAAGGGAGGATTTCTGAGGAGCAGTTACTAGAGCCTTAGACAGTCTTATTAGATAAACTTGGTCGAGCACATAAATGTGCCTTGCTTTAACTTTTAATACTTCACTGCTTTTGATTTAAATGTCTTGTAGTATTTTTATGCTTTTTAAAAATTTGTGTTCAACAATAAAGTTGTAGTACACAAAGTACACAATAAAATAAAATGGAATAAAACATTTTGAAATTCCTTTGTCAGGGTTTAGGGAGCTTCATAATATGATACAGGTGAAGCACTATACTGTAAGTTATAAAACATTTTTAATTTCTAATGATATTTTTTACCTTACCCCCAGTTTAACATTGTGTTACGATTGCTTTTCTTAAGTTGAGAAATTCTGAATACTTAGATGATAAGTGTGTCTTCAAAAAGAACTCATAAACAAAAATGAAGAAGAACTTGAAGGTAGCTCACAGTGACTGATGATCATAATCAATTAAGCTGAGTGAATTGTAATTGAGATGATGTCCAATCCACTTTGTTTTTGTCTCGATGTTTGTCTTGATGTATGGCTTAAGAATGCAGAATAGTAACAGGTGGCTAAATCACAGTGACGCTGATGGATTTCTGAGAAAAGCCTGCCCAGTCACACCAGCAGGACAAGTACTTTAATTCATCATTGACAGACCTGTAACAAACAACCTTGCTCTTTGATTATACAACCACTACATGACACAGATTGGCACAGGCAGGATGTAATGGAAAAGTTCTCAGCGTTTCTTGCCACCCTGCTCCCGCTGAAGGCACGGCTGGTGCGTACTCAGTAGCCTCTGCTTTCCCTTTGTAACTTCACAGACTCTGAATCTTAATCGGTTCTATAAAACTGGTCTTTAAATGCGACGTGGTCAGCAGGTGGGGGTCTCATGCCATGGCAAGAATGCCGGTCGAGGGGAAGGACTCTGTGGGGGATTAAAGATGCCCCTTGGCACTGTGCAGGAGACCTCTGTGGGGCTGCCCTTTAAGGCTGCACTGCCAGTGAGAACGAAGTTCAGTCTCTACATGTGAACCTGTCACTCTTGCAATCTGGAGGCTTGGCAGGGTGGAGGGGTGTGTGTATGGGGGTGGATTTAGACCATTAGTTCTGGGCTGCTCAGGCACACACTCACATGTGTGCAGAGAGTCACTGAGGTCTTTCTGCTAATTATAGGCTGAAATCTGACAGAGAAAAATTAGAGGGAAAAGGGACAGCTGCAAGGTCTTGTGGACAACAGAGGGAAGAAGAGAAGGGAGAGGAGGGGTTTTTGATTTCGTGCTAAATCCTCAAAACCCCCTCCTTGAACCTAAAAACAAAATTCAATCATCTCGGTGTCCTCCTTGCTCTCTTATCCCTCTCAGCACAACCCCACAGCCTCCCCCGTCTTCTCAGACAAGAGGTCAGGGGTCAGTCCCAGATGGGATCGCTCCTGGTTTCACACGACGTCCCATCCTTTCCCTTAACTAATGCTATATCCTAAGGGGAGCTTAGCCAGCAGCTACAGAAGAACTCTGGGACCTCCCCTGTGTGAATGTGGTCACATCATCAACCACTATCGTATCACATGCATACTAATACATGTGGTGGAACAGTCTCACAAACAAAACAGCAAATTGTCATAAATCTATAGTAAATTATATGAAAGAAGAATTAGAGCCACTAAAGGTGTCTGTTGGTGTTTAACAGGTTAAAGCAGTTTAACTGAAAGCATTAGTCTATTTTCTTTTATACATTAATATTCAGTCCAGGTGGTGTCAGATCAAAACAGATCATATATTTCATCTCACACGTGCAATAATTAAGTCAGCACCATGAGTGAATACTGTTGGGGAGTGACAAATTGACATAGCAGGCAACCTCCTCGGGGGTCCAGACCCTCAGGGGCCCCATAGTCATTCTGAGCCCATTTGGTGTTGGTTTGCAGAACAGTAACGTGATTAATTAATATTTTTCTGAATAAATAACCAAGAGTCACACACACTAAAATGCTTTCAGGATTTAAAAAAAACAACAACAACAACACCAAAAAAAAAACAAACAAAAAAAAAAAAAACCCATCTTGTACCAGTCTTTAATATGAACTTTTATCATTTCTGGTTCCTGAGCCAAATTCATCATCCAGTGGCACAGGACTTAAGGTGGGTCCTGTCTACAACAAGCTACTACAATGAAATTTGAGACTGCTTGTTAAGTAACATGAGTGATAAGTTTGGAGAAATACTATGTGTCTTCTGTGTCTGTGCAGCACAACACCACATGACTACCGCCAGGGAGTAAAAGCTGGAGGAGAAGTGTGAGTGGAAATATCATCCATGAACATTATGTTTTAGACAAAGACAACAACTGTGTTTTTAGGTATCATAAGGTACTAAGCATACAAAGCAGAACTTGTTGCTCCATTAGATAAGTGGAGCAGACGGGGCAACAACATGGAGGAGGTGAAACTTGTGATTTGCTTGTGGCTTGTGTCCCAGTGTATATATAATGTAAACTGCCTGTTTAGTGTCTGTCTTAAAATTCTTAGGAGCTAGAGGTAAATGACAGATATCGTGTTTGAGTATTTAACAAACCACTACACAGTATTGCGTTTTCTGTGAATTGAATGAAGTCACCAAACTTCATGAAGCAATAAGATTATAATTAAGGTGGAAATTTTTTGGATGTCTGATTAAGTGTCTGATTAGACAGTTTTGATTGTATAGTGGTTTGACAAAGTGCAGGTGATGAATTCAGTATTAATATTGTCATGTCCTGCAGGCAGTGATGAGCTGCTGCGTGTACAACTCAGGGCAGATGTATCAGAGTGTATGTATCCAGATGCTCATTGTAACTTTATCTATGGAGCAAGTTATTAATGAAAGTTTACCTGAGTCATCATTTTGATATTTGTTTGTTTTAGTTTTAGAGAAATGTATTTATACACCAACATGCTCTCATTTCTACACAATGTGTACTCAAGTTCCATAAATAAAGTGTGGTCCTTGTTTTATCCATCATCTCCACACACATGCTCACACACTGTCTCTCTTTCTTTCACACACACACACACAAACAAAAGCCACACCAACAATCAAAAGTCTGTTTAGTGCTGAGGAGCATGTTAATCATCTCACCCTTCATAATGTGCTAGTGTGCAAAATGTTTCTCAATGTCAGTGTAATATTGTAAGATCATTATCTTGTTACAGGGGTTTCCGTGAGAATGTCATGAGCTCGCCTTGGGGAAGGCTTAACCGCCTTACAGCTGAGGCACAGTAGCCAAGTCCAGATTGTTTCCCTCTCTGCTCTGATTGACAGGTGTCCAACAATCCCCCTGGCTTTGCGCCGGAGATCCTGGAGTGGCCGAGTGGAGGCCCAGTGCGGTTGAGCCTGACCTTGCCCGGCTCATCAATAGCATTCATTGCTCTCAGCCTGGGTGCGACAGGTGCTCAGCCCCAAACCTCTGCCCTGGCCCCCCGAACCAAAACCCTGCCTGTTTTGTTGGTCCCTCTGCATTTCCCCTCATCCCTGATTCCTCCTGGGACATTTAGAAGTGAGGCTCAAGTCTCCTCTGGCTCAAATTAAATGCCTGTGGTTAATTAGCTGAGGTTGCTATTACCAGCAGAGGTGGGAGCCCTTCCCAGTCCTCCCAGGCCTGAGAACACTGGGAGCTGTGTGGCCTCCTCTCTCAAACAAGGCAGAATTTGTCATTTTGGCCACAAACCTTGAGGAGGACACACTTTATGGCAGGCAGCCGTATCCTGAGTAAAACGCATCAGGTTTTCTGCACTCCTGCAGGCTGCAGAAGAAGACTCATATCCCCCCCCTAGTGGTTGCAACTGCACATGTATCCCTTCAGCACAACTGTGGCTGTCTTTCCTGAGGAGGTTCATATTGAGAAATTCAGCACTGATATTTGTCATCTTAACATACCTTAACCAGAACTTAAAAATGGCATATTTGTTAAATAACCTTAAAATGGTTAAAACAACAAGAACAACAACAACAATGATAATAAATTATAAAAAGTATTAATTGGAGTTTGCTGTGAAATTATTTTAAATGATGAATTCTATGAATTCTATGGCATTTGTTGACATCAGACATTTCTTCATGCAAGAACTTTTTTTTTCTAATACTTTTACTCTGAAATAAACAAATATGTTGTAATTTGTCCACTAAATCATTAAGTACATGCTCTCCCTGGAGTTTTTTTTTGCCCTTATCTTAATGTCAGGTTCAGGTTGGGGTTAGGGTTAGGATATGTTGCTTTGGTGTAAGGCCAGAAAGAACTGATTGAGGGCAAAACCCACGTCATTCAGCACCATGGACAGGGCTGGCAGTCTTTGAACTAACTGCAGGGAAAGTATGTATTTTTGGAGTAGTCTGCATTTGTTTTCTGACAACTTCCTGTTGGGTAAAGTGGCTGTGTGGGTGGACATCAAATCCAGAGTAAGCATGCATTTACGAAAATCAGTGAGGTAAAACATAAGATATCTTGTCTTTGTTCAGTGTGAGGATTAGCACATGATCACATTCTGTGTCACAAACAGAATCTCTCAGCCCCAAGTGTGTCCTCTTTCAGTAATGGAGTTGTACAATATTACATCATCCATCACTGTTTGTCCCTTCTTTGACTGTTGTGATACTTTAACGGTTCCTTGGTTGCAAGGCAAACAGACAAACAGAACATATGTACAAAATTTCTGTCATGCTTGGCCTCATCTCAAGGCCTTAGTACACCAGGGTTTTACTGGGAACTTAGTCTCACTCTTACACAATTTCTAAAATGATATCCACTCAGGAGTTGACCCCCCTGTACACTCGTATTGCTGTGATACAGGACTACAGGATTCCCGACAAAAGTGCAACTGAAGGGTGGAGCAGCTCTTGCCTTTTCAATCAGTGTATAGAAATCTCAGCCTGTCCATTTATCTGTCGAAACTATTTATGCATGTATGCGCTGCTGGCTCAGGATGATCACTGCTGTGCCGTATGTTGTGTATGTATCCAGATGTCACTTTTAAGTGTGTGTGTCCTGCCCAGGAGTTTAATGGAAATGCCATAATTCAGAAAACATTCCTCAATTTTGCAAAAAAAAAAAAAAAAAAAAAAAAAAAAAAGTTTTCACACAACTTGAGGTGATTTTTTTGACCAGGAGTTAATGCACTTAAGGGGAGGTGGAAACTTCTGGATAAGTTTTAACGTTGACTGATCATCTGTTTTGCCTCCAAGAGAGGACGAAGCTGTGATTTTCAATCGCTTCCCACATTCCCTCATAACTGGTCACGGCGAGTGTTTTTGTTTCTTTTTCTTCTTCTTCTTCTTTCTTGAGGTTAATTATCAGCTACCAAACTCAAAAGTTTGCTTCAAATTTGTTTGACAGTTAGATGGAAATGCAGTTACTGACTTATAATGTTCTCAGCTCAGCATTTCGTCTTTCTCTTCTTTCACCCTTATCTACATTTTCTCTGCTGAGAACATGTTATTTAATTCAGCCTGGCAACACCATTATACCCCCAACAGAGAGGGGTTTCACCAGTGAGATGAAGTTGATACTTTGGCTGAGGGTCAAACTCTGCATGTGAATGTGTGTCTGTATGAGTGTATGCATCCATTACTAATGCTATTTCTCTGGAGTGTTTCAATTTTGTGTGTAAAAACATACACATGTGCCGATATGCATGCCCAAACTCACGATAGCTAAGTTTACACTGTTTGCCTGTTCAAACAGCAGAGAGATACTGCTGAAGTATGCCGCGTGGTAAGTTAATAACTGATTATCCCAGTTTGCAAATAAAACCCAGATTCGATTTTGTTGAACTGACCCTAAACACTGTTGATAGGATTCCCAATTCTGAAAAGACTTCAAGGACAGTCCAACGCTGCATTTCACTTCTCTGTATGTATTGCAGGCTTTGTCGTGCTGTTGTGTGTCAGCTCTGCTCTGCAGCTTTACTACAGTCTTGCTTTCTGAAAGCAAGACAAAATATTTTTCCTGCTTGTAGAGTTTGAAGACATTCGCCATCTAAACTCTGATCTTAAGGCAAGTGTTGATGTGTCCATCATATGTTTTTTGACAGAAACAAAAAGAAAATCATCCTCTGACTTGTGTTATCTGAGGTAAAAATAAAAAATAAATAAAAAACAACACACAACAAAAGTCTGACATGTTACATGCCTTCAATCTTATTTGAAACTCTACTGTTAGTCTCCAGTTTCTTTTTTAAATACCTCCAGCTTCACCATCTCCCTTGTTGGGTGCAGCCAGTGCTGCTGTATGGCTGTGCTGTGTGAGAAGTTGTTAACACCGTTATTCCTAACCCAGATGAAGGCCGCAGGGCCGGTTGTTCACAGCCCTGAAGTCTCCACGGCATCCTGAGGGACCAAAGACGAGCGGCCGTCACATGACTGGCGGCATTAACTCCTAACACCTCTGGGAAGGAACAAAATAGCCTCGCAGCTCGCAGTGGTTAAATATGAGGGGCGATAAGTCTTGTGACTCTGTGCTGGTCAGCAATATTCCCTGCTTGCATGTGTTTTGTGTTGTGTGATGTTGTTTTGCAAGAACTAAAAAGAGGATGAAAAATCAATCATAGTCTGTAATTTAGTTTGAGCTTACAGTTGCAATTCGTAAGGTACAGTCAAAAGTAAAAAATGAACTGACATCAAAAGTTGTGTTGTTGTGTTGCAGAGATTTCAGAGATATTAGCATGCTAACCAGCGAGTCCCGCTTCGTCTGTCTCATAAAACCACTTTATACATTTAGAGCCCCTTTCGAGTAGTTTCGGCTGGGATATGTATACGTATACAAGTGACAAGTCTGCTAATTTTCCCGGGCTCTCTTAGCATATAGTCTAATATGTAAACAAAACAAACTCACAAAATGTCATGAAAGTAAATATTCTTGCAGATATTGTTTTACTAAAGAGAAAAATACAAACGTACACCCTCTAAATTAAAGTTTCTCTCTTAAGACCACCTTAAATGTTAACTTGTTAATTCACTGTAAAATGCACTTCATTCAAACGAGACACAAACAAAATAAAAACTGTTCCAACTCTATGTGCAGTTTTTGCCCACTGCTCCCTCACTCTTCTGCCACAGCTCTCTCTTGTCTGCTGAGTCTTTTCACCTCTGGAGTCATAGTCCTCATTGGAGTTCCTGTAAATCAGTTTTACCTGTCGTCAAACTGGCCTCCACTGGTCTCAGAGGTTGTGTGTCCGGTCCCAGTCTGGAGTCCAGCTGTGTTCAACGGGAAGGTTGCAGAGGCCTGTTGAGCGAGGAGCCCCTTTGCCTGCAGTGACTCCCCTGTGATCCAAGGTCCAAACAGACTTCAGTCAGCTCTGGGGCCCCTAGCTCCACCACTAACTGAGCTAAGGGATAGCTTCAGCCAACCATACACTTACACACACAGCTAACAGTATACTAAGCAGCAGTTGGGGGTTACTCAAGTGGTATAGTCCCCTCTCTATTGTTGAAGCTACCTTTGAGTCCTGGCCATATTTTACAAATTGCACCTTTATTACAGGTAAAGAAAGTAACAGACAAAAAGCAGGGCGTTTAGTCCCATGTAATGTGTTGGAGCTGGTTGTGCATCCAGTTCTTCTCTCGAATCAAAGATGAAAGACTAGCACATCTGAACTACCTGCAACGCTGTCTGCAAAGTGCTCTGAGATGCTCTGTGAAGAACCACACGTGTATCAGCAAACAAGTTTGCAGTCTGTGAGAACCATTGTGTGATTCTGTGGACCTGAAGGAGCTCCTTAACCTGAGAATAATCCTGCTGAAGGTCAGAATAGAAAGCTATAAATGTTCAGAAACTGTGTGCATGCAGTCTAAATGATGTGGGCATTAACTGGGCGCAAAAGGTCTAATGTAAGATGCAATTAAAGGTGCATTACGGGAAACCCAGCTGCGGAGCTTGACAGAATATCTTGCCCTCTGCCAGGTGGATTTAAATGATTTTGATTTTTGTTCCATCTTTATGGAAGTGTTATAGTAAAGCAGTCATGTACATTTTTGCAAATGCATATAAACTCTAGGATCAACAGACTTACAGAGTCCTGAACTTTGTCCTGCAAACTACCACATTGCCTCATAAGGCTTTATGTTATACCGCATCCCATATTTTATTATGTGTCTGGTTTTCTCCTTCACTGAGTTACTAAACCCTGAATACATTGTCATTAAACCCTGAATATACTGGACCCCTTGCCGCTGATAAGATTATATATTATAATATATTTTACCAAAAGAAAGAGGGTGGAATGTGTTTCCCTGCCCCTAGCATGTTTCCACTTTATGTCTTCCACTTTAAAATCCCAGGAGTAAAACAGTGTGTGTCTATGTGTTGGTGCACATGCATTCCTAAATGTGTGCAGATGCACATGTATGGGTTGCAGTTCTATATTATGATGCATGTGCATTGTGTTGGGGCTTGTGTTTCTATGTGTGTTTTTGTGAGCATGAGCGAGAGGTCCTGAGCTCTCCTCAGCTCATTAGGGACTCGCTGCTGGGAAGGTAACGGCTAATGTATCCTCATTGAGCTATATTGCGCGTGCAAAGGGCCTTCATCCAAAAACCACTCGCTCTCACACAAGCTGTCTCAACGAGAAGCATATGGCTGCTTGCTGTATATGTGTTTATGAGTGTGTGTGTGTGTGTGTGTGTGTTCTGTACACCCGACAGTGTTGACTGATTCATACTGCAGTCTTGCTCACTGTGAGTTTTGGTTTGAACGGGAAAAAAAAGGAAGAAAGAAAACGTGACTGCGCAAGCAGAAATATGAAATCAGTAAAGGGCAGTTTTGTCACAGAAAGACAATTAGCATTTTAAAATCAGGTTTTGTTTGTGTATTTACAAGAAACACATAGTCTTCAACGATAAAAAAAAAAAAATCTTGCAAAAGATCTTGTCACAATGAGAACCATAATGTATAATCAATAGAAATGTCAAAATTGCTAAATGTTGCTTGTTTCACTTTTTCACTGTTTCTTCAAGCAGTGCAGTGAGTTTGCATTCTGTATTATGTTTTTAGTACATGTGAGCACGCTGTTCACTTAACTGCACCAAGGAGCCACTCAACAGTAGTGAAGAATGAAATGTGACGGGTCTGTCCACAGGAGCCTAAATCCAAACTCCATCTGCCTCTGTGCAGCCCCGACACACACACACACACACACACCACTCCCATTTCTCGCCAGTTCTCCACCGTCCACTTCCTTCCTTTCCTTCTACACTTTCTTCAGTCTGGTAGTCTGTTTGAGCTTTTCTCTTCAAAATAAATGTTAGACAGTAGTCTGTCTAAACTGTTGAGCCATCAAACTTGATAGTAAAGTTGCTGTGTTCTCAGCAATTTGCTTTTTCTTGTTACTCATAGATGCATGCAATATTATATATAAAATGAGAATCTGAGCAGATTTCAAATGTTGCTTTCAAAAGTGTAAAGCAAAGTGTCTTCACATCAGCTGCTAATACTGAGAGAGAAAGCGAAGGGATTAGTAGGTACCAGTTACATCCATAATCACACACACACACACACACACACACACACACACACACACTGCCACTTACACGCTCTCCCAAACCCACATTTGCTCCAGCATTCTGTGCACTTGCACATTCCCTTAAACACAGGGGCAAACACATGCTGTCACACACACACACACACACACTCGCACACAAACATGAGAGGTTTGAGAGTCGGCCAGGTCGTGAGTGCTGTGAGACCACATGATGGTTGGAGAGAGATTTGAGAAGGCTTATCTGTGGATAGATAGAGCGGCAGACTGCAGCTGTGCTGAAATGATTTATACCAGCAGAAACACACACACTTTTTGAAGCCTGTACCCGCAGACGTGTGCATGTGTATGTGAAACACAAGTGCATGTTATTGCAGTAGAATTGCACATGACACGAATACTTAACTGTAAAATCAATTTGCACATTTGCCTGTGACTGAACCTGAATGATGTGAGTAGATTATTACCTTTATTTAGTCATGGTATGGACAAGGAGCATTTACTGTACTGTCTTTATCTGCAGATGTTCACTGCTTACGATTTCAAAGGGCAACTTGAGTTGGATTTTAGAATCAGAACAGTCAGAAAAAACATTATTATCCGTTGCAAAGTGTTGGAAATTTATCTCACACAGATGTAACTGTCTATTCCATTTCTCTTGTCTCTGTCAGAGTTCATTGCAAATCACTTTAGTCCACACAGCTTCTCCTTTGTATACAAACTGTTAGCGTGACTGGTTCAATGAATCCAACTTACAAGTTCCCACATAATCAAAATGGATGTACACATTTACTGTGCATGCATACTGTCCACTAAAGGAGCAGGAATAGTTTACCTTTTTTTCACATGTTTACCTCAAATTTGACATGTTTAAATGCATTCAAAAGCCTCTCCATCAGTAAACAGATTACAACAATGTATCCGCATAAAATTCACAGATTTTTATTCTCATATAGAAAGTAGATCACAACCCTAATGCAAGCCATCCTTGTTTTTTTCTGGACTACATGCAAATCAGGGTCATCTCTCCTCCATATCAGAAGGACATGGTAATGCATCTGAACTTGAAAAACAAACTTTACTGGTTAAGTTACCATAAATATATACATGTAGACACTACATTGACCCTTCATTGAAGTGATGCATCAATGTAGCAGCTTTGTCGGTCTGGAGAACTGATGCTTCCTAATAGACACGTTGGCAGACTATCCACAATTGAAGTTGTCACAGCTTACTGACATTTCAACTGATTTTCAACCAATCTGGTTTGCAATCAATGTCAGGCATGTATTTATGATAAGTATGCTTGTTTAAAATAAAAATGAAGGTTATCATAACAATATACTTCATGTACATCTACACACTGAGTACCATAAAAATTGGAACAGTTTAATACACAAATAAAAACAGAATGCAGTTATTTGTCAAGAAACTGTGTATAACTGTTTCACTTGTTTGACAAATATGTCAAACTCCCCATCTTTGCTTGGGAATGACTGAGTCTTTCGAGGACGCCCCTTACATATCCAATCATGATACTATCACCTGTTGCTAATGAACCTGTTTACCTGTGGAATGTTCCAAACAGATGTTTTGTTTGTTTCTTTCAGCATTCCTAATGTTTTGTTGCTCCTGTCCCAACTTGTTTCAAATGTGTTGGTTTGACCTCAAGATGATGAGGTCAAACTTTAAATAATTTGTATTTGAAATATTCTCAAGTGAGTATGTGTCAAAAACAATTAGGACTGAGATTCTGTCCCTCAACCAATGTGTGTTCTTTTTTTGGAACTGGGATTGTAAAATAACTAAATCTTTTTCAAGAATGAATGAATCATAGGACAGCTTCCGTTTCTGGATGCCTGTAGACAAAAGTAGTCAGTCACTTGCTAATTCCATTAGAGATAACACTTTCACTAGATATTTTCTTGTGTTTTCATCAGGATTTTCTTCGTCGTTCTTAAGGTATTGTATTGCCTGCTCCTTTTAACCAAATATTGATTTAAACAAGTGATTTTTCTCACTTGTCAGAGTTGCTGATCATTTGAACCTGTATTGTTATCATCAATGAACTGTCTCAGCAGTTATATGTCAGTTTAATCTGTCACAGACACCTCTGTGTCTCACACATGCTGCCATACTTGCTCCCTAAAGAAATAATCACTATATACATTATGATATTATGTTGAGATGGAGGAAGAAGAGTGTGCTTTTTGCAAACTGATGATAGACACTATATGTTTGTAAAATCAAAATAAAGAAAGATTGCAAGTGTTCACTTGAGACACTTTTGAGAAGCATTCTGATGTCTGGTGTGAACTGTAATCTGTGTTAATTGGACCTAAACGCAAATATGGACACAGTATCTGGATACAAGATACAAGGTCCAAACAGCAGACAGGCTGTCAGGGCTGATGTCCGCCTGGCAGAAGACACTGAGTGATGCCACAGATGGATCTCTGTGGTGATGCTGTCAGCACAGTGAGATCTGACATGTTCACAACACTTTCACACCACATCCACACTTTCTCAGATACCCAGATGTCATTTTGTGAGACGCCTTTCATCAGCGTGCTCACCAACGCAGACACTCAACAGGCTGCTTCACCATGCAAAATGACTGAAAGAAAAAAACTGTACTCTGCCTTAATAATAAATCTGTTGAAATATTTTAGGCTTAAATCTCTTGAGGTCCTTTGGGATGGCAGCAGATATCCATAGAATTGATAAAAAAACAAAAAAAAAAAAACAAAGTGGATTTAAAAGGTCCAGTGTGTAGGATTTAGTGGCATCTAGTGGTAATGTTGTTCACTATAACCAAGTGAACACCCTTCGATTTAAAGAAGGTTTGTTTCATTTCCTTTCCTCATCTTGTGGAAAAGACACCTGAGTAATGAATTTTGGAAATACTGTTATGGGCCTGATTGATGAATTTGCAGAATTCCCCGTAGCATTTCTCCTAATGGAAATGTTTGGGGTTACTGTGGCAGGTGCTGCCTTGTCTGCCACTGTAAATTATGGGTAATTGTAGTGGTGGAAGTTTATGTCCATTTCCACAGTGATTGTGATTTAAAAAAACAGATTGAGGGGTATGTATAGTTTTATAAATCTGACAAAAATAATTCAAATACATTTTTTTGTCTTTGCATATTGAACAGTTTTAGTCTTGAATCCACACAAAATAAATGTACTCTGGTGAACTAAGAAAGGCAGGGCTTGAAAAATCATTGTGTTAAATTGGACAGTGGCTACAAATTTGAAAATTCCGGAAGAAGCATTCTGTGTGGCCAGCTTATTTATTTGTGTTTCCTTCATATCTGCCCCCTTCCATCTAAGTTTGGTTCTTTGTCCCAGTACTAATTTCAAGAGATTTTTATTTCAAATATTGATGTGACATTCTGAACTGTTTTAGAGAACTAGATAGATAATAGATATACTTTATATTGTAAAGTCAGTGGTTGTGTATCATGGAAGTTTATAGCAGTTGTTTTACTGAGGGCAAAGACACCTCATGTATGGTGTGATGGAGTTACAGCTCTCTGTGTGGTGTGCGCTCTTGGCAGCTATAAAGGTGAGTGTTAGATATATATATATAGCTCTCAGTCCCAGGCCCTACAGGGCAGCGTGGCCTGCAGTTGGCTGGGCTTTGGGTTACGAGGGCTTAAAGTGTAAGTTAATAGAAAGTGTTCAGTGGCACAGAGATGAGCTGACACGATGCACTTTTCTATTTTCACTTCTCAAACCCCCCTCCCCCCAACCTCTTGGATGGGGCAAAATGGTTTTTGCTCTGATGCTGTTAGCAGATGCATGCGTGTTATTGCGGAGAGGGGAATTGGACATTCTCCATATACTGCGCTATAAATATCCCTGTGACGTTTATTGTACTCACTAGAGTTCAGGTGCTAAACTACTTGGATCTCACATGATCCTTTTGTCTTTATTAATTGTTGTTGTCAAAGAGTTTGGTCGGCTCTGGAGTGGACTGCTAAGGTTATGTGAACCAGCGTGGGAACACAGAGAAAGAAGTGATTTCAGTACAGTCTTCAAACTATGAGGGTTTAGTTTTATTTAGGGTTAAAGAGACCTGAGCTTCTGTGGAAGCAACAAAATATTGAGTTTTGTGGGGTGGGGGGTTAAAAAACTGTGAAGAACAATAAGCATTTCTAAATCTAAATGTAATGTTTTAATGTACGTATCATGACTATGGGCTCCTTCCATGTCCTGTTTTTCCATGCCTGTGCCTAATTATTGTGCGTTGATTTGGTGTCTGATCAGTGATCGTCAATGACTGGCTAAGGGATTGAGTTCAGTTCAGCAGCTCATAATTTCTGTACAGTATTAATGTTGAGTCTCCACTGTTTAAACATTATTGGGGTATGAAATTATCAAACATGAAGAATCTGAACATCACTATTGTGCATGCAGCTGATAACATGTTGCACTATCTGCACTCCATTAATCTGGTGCTTAAGAAGTGCCAGGAGGCATTTTAACGTTGAGTAGATGTTGATACAGTGAGTGGCAAAAACACTGAAAATCAACAGCTGTTCAGCTCCGACAGAAGAGCTCTCACCTCCTGACTCCTGATACAGCATCCTCAACAGACGTCATTACTCTGAAGTGATGCTGTGATAGGCTGACTGATAATTTACCATGGCTGACCTTACCACTAATCCACCCCCCTGAAAATGAGATTAAGGCTTCTTCTAGCATTTCACTAGGTATGCACATATTCACTATATGTTCTTTTCCAAGAATACCCACCAGCAGATCATTACCAAATTGAATGTGACTTCTGGCTGTGGTGTGGGACATTCTATATGAGGTGCACCGATCAAGTGAGCGTGACTGTATGTGTCTCTGTTTTCTGTATGACAGAGAAACAGTGAGAGAGAGAGTGTTTATAGGACCGATTAATATTGTTTAACCTCACAGGAGAAAATAAGCCAGGCGACAGAGCAACAAGGGCATAACAAAATGCAGAGACGATAACACAAAACAGTAAGACACAAGAAATGCAAGTTATGATTTGAATTTGTTAGTGGGAGAACTAATTGAACTAATGAATTCCTCTTTTGCTTATTCTTAGCGGTGCAATACCTAATTTGTGTAAATCTTTCTACACAACTGTATATTTTTGGTATTGTAAATACTATATCTACATAGTATTACATTGTATTTTTTTATTTTATTTATTTCTTTATTTCTTTATATCATATATTATATATATACATATAATATATGATATACATTATACATTATACATTAATTAATATACATCATATTATTTTTTTCAATAATGTTTTACATCAGTTTGATACCTTTCCGTGCTTTTTGCACTGTCTTGTCCTGCTGGTTGCTGTAACAACCAAATTTTCCCTAGGGGATCAATAAAGTCTCATTTCTGAAGGGTTACAGAGGCATGATAAAGATGCTTTTTAAATATATGGGTCCCATAATTATTCATTATTTTCCATAATCACTGCACTGCTGGCAGGGTGACACTTGGCACAAAAACTCAGTCAGTTACTGAACAGGAACTAAGGAACTACTTACATACCACTTTGTATCTTGACAATAACGTATACTCGGTGTTTGCTGTTGGCCTGTGATATTTATCAATACCTTCTAACACCTAAAATGAAAGAGTGTGAAAAAGAAACTCTTTGCAGCCAATTGCAACATCAGCTTCTGAATACTTATTTACAAAAAGCAGCCAAGGTGTGTCCGCACAATTTCCCTTCAGCAATTAAACCTAACTGAAGAAATGTAATCTGAGTAGAAAGAAGGTCTTCTATCTTGTGTTCCAATTTTTGATTCACATGGATGGAGTCTTCTCACGTGCTGCTGAATTTAAATGAGCACAGATATTTCTAAAGTTTCTGAGGTTTAATTTTGTATGAAGCTGGTGTGCAAGTTTCACAGTCAAATGTGGACTGAATTCATTGACCAAACCTGTAAGCTGTGCTCAAATGGAGGGGCCCTCTTCAGCCTGGTCTCCCTGCAGATGGTCTGAATTACCTCGCTGTATGGCTTAGGGTTCCCTTGAGATTGAGAGCAAGCATGAGTTGTGTGCAGGTTTTGTGTGGTCCTAACCTTTTACCGTTATTTCTCTCTTTCTCTCTTCTCAGATAACAGTTCTTCCTCTCATGTTAGAATACGAGGAGAACAGGGATTTGTTCATCATCATTTTCATCTCTCCCTGGATATGCTTTTGCTGTTTTTCTTTAATTCTCTTGCTGTGCAGTTTGCTCATTTCCTCATGTTCTTCCTTTTCATTTTATTCTCTTTCTCCCTTTGCATCTCCTTCACCTTGTTCCATTTTATCTACAGAAAAAAGCCACGTTTGCATATTCTTCTTGACAGATTGTACCTTTCAAAGAGGTTGAGGAGTTGAAATTTGATAGCAGAACTTCCTTTGGCTACTTCACCATGCAGGCTTTCCTGTAACAAAAAAGAAGGAAACTCCCCGAATATTTATAAAAAGTCCTTTGATGACAGAGATGTACTTGCAATAAGGAATGTGAGCATCTGAGGCTCACCACAGCACGTGTCCACCACCTGTTCTCCGTAACAGACCCAACCTGAAGTCACATACTTTTTTCTAAAGCTCCTCAGTGTCAGACCAGGCACTGTCAAACACATTCTAGCTGTATTTCTTCAGCCTATAATGCCTAACATGTATGTAATTGGTGCTGACTGTTGCACCAGTGGAGAAAAATACAACAAAGGCAACATGATATAAAAGTCTTCTTTTTTTGGTGGTACTGGCTGTCAAGCAAACCAGTGTTACTGTAACAATTTCTTCATGTTAATGAAGTCAATGTTAAACTTGAGTTTCTGCCATTTTCTTTCGTTTTTGTAGCTGCTCATAATGGCTACCTCTGCTCCTTGCTAACAATGCAATTCTTTTTTATTCTTTCCAAACAGTAGTATGGAAGAATTGGCCAGTTTTCAAAGTCATACTCCAAAAAACAGGGGTACTGACTCTTCAATAAAAGGAAACAGGGGGTACAGGTGGGGACAGGAGAGCTGTGAAGCTGGGGTGAAGTAAGAGGCAGGGCATTAGTCAGAGCAATGATCAGAATATTACCTATTTTGAGGTACAAAGTGGAATTTCAAGAACATAAGCCAGGTCTAGCTGCTTAGCATGCTAACTGCAGTGGCTGTCTCTGCGACGTAATACATAGAAGTCTTTGACATAACCTCACATCTTATTTATGCCTCACACTGTCTTGATAATTTTAATTAATTAATATTTCAGTGTTTTAAGCTACAATTTTTACATATTGCACCCAGCCACAAGCTAAACCACTGAAAACAAATGTCCCATTTGATCAGAAGTGGCATTAATATAACGTCATTTTCCCATAGGTACAAACATAATTCATGAGGGGCCGAGATGCATTGAATGAGTCATGTACATTCTCCCTTTTTTCACAATGGTAGAACACACACACTAACTGAAAAATTTAAAAAAAAGTTCATTCAAACAAAACCTAGAAACGTACCATCTGTGTTGACCATAGTCATGGATTATGGTTGACTGAGGAAAAAAACAAAACAATGAGGGGAAAAAAAGAAACAAAGAATAGCTGCAGCACCAGCTAAATTCCTGAAATGTGAATTAGAAGTCACGTATCAGGCCCTTTTATTTTTTGATTTTAGGTCAGGGTTAGAAGAAAATTGTGTTTACAAGCCCTGGGCTGCCTTACTCAGTAGGTCTTCTGTCCCTCAGCTCTTGTCAATGTACTTTACAAGACCCACAAAAACTAATCCATGTGGGAGTGTGGAAGGGTATGTAGAGGGCTGTACTGAAAATGTTCCCCTCTTTCACCATGTGACACTAACAAACATCAGTCTTCAAACAGTAGGTGTATGGTTTGATGGCTAAAATAATATATCTTACCTATTAAACAGTTAAACATGAACACAATTGTCATGTTACCATCGGGTATGGTTAATGTTATTTTACAACCATCAACACTAGTAAATAATGTGACTAACTTCCTTATGTAAATGTAAGTCAGCTACTTCACCATATTAGTCAACTGTGAAAGACCCAGACAAGTAATTACAAATGTTTCTAGTGTGAACATAGAGTACATAAAATCATCTTCACCACTTTGATCAGCTATACTGTTAAAGAGATCATGTTGATGTAGCAGTAGCAATAAATAATAATATTTCATAAAAAATCCTTAACAGTCTTGGAGTTGCAAATTTGTTGAGCTGAACATTCTGAGTACATTCTACTGATGATGCTTTTAGTATATTTCTTCTGTACCTGCTCTACCTCGGTTGTAAGATTTTTATTAGAAAAACGATTAATGATTTGTGTTTTCACCTCACTTAAACAGAGAGCAGATAGCATTTCATTAGAACTTCAGGACATAAATACAGGGCAGCCTGTTCACAGGTTTCCAAGAGAACTGGCCAAAATGTAACACAGTCTGTCTCATGGCCATGCAGAGCTATTGGCTCCCCTGATGTGGGCTCCCTCACAGTGGCTGAATATAAACCCGAAAGCTGAGATGCTCCTTTGTGAGTCATACTCTTTCACATTAAAATAAAGCAAACCTCATATAAATAGAAGAGAGATATAAGTATTTACCAACATGTTTGTGTATGTAATTATACATCATACATGTATGTATGATGGAGCTGGATTTATATATCAGGTGTTTATTTGTGGATGAGGTCTCACTTTAAAATATACAGCATCAACTAAAATTAGATGCCATTTCTGCTTGTAGTACGTACTTGTTTTGTAGGATTAAATAGAAGCAATGTGGATCATTTTGTGATGGTTTGTGGACATTCTTCTTAACAGGCATGAATAAGTATCAACATGTGTGCAGTTAGCCGTATGAGTGTGTGTGTGTGTGTGTGTGAGTGAGTGCATGTTTTTTCTCAACAGAAATGAGTGATTGTTTGTTTGCCAGAAATTGTCTCTGTAAGAGCATGTATGTGTGTGTGTGTATGTGCATGTCAACAGTAAACTATGGGGGTCACTGGGGGGTCGACTGGTTGTCTCCTCTAGAATGTAAATGCATCCGAAACTCCAAGGTCAGGACTAATGTTTTTCTCTCTGGCCGTGTCCCTGAGGTGGGCAGAGAGATTAGCTTGTCGTATTTCACCTGTCAAACACTTAAAAAGGACCAGTGAGTGCTGCTCAGAGATGCCTGTGAGCCGCCGGGTCTCCCGAGGTCGCAGCTGCCCATCCACAACCACTGTCACTGAAACCTCAGAGAAAAGGCACAGTGGGGTGGGTGAGGCAGAAGTATACCCTTTAAAACATAAATATGATACAGATTGACCTTTAGATCAAGCCTGCAATGACATCTGATATTCTCATAGCATTTAATAAAAGTATTTGACGATTCATCTACAGTGTGGGTATCCTGACCAACCAGTAAGAGTGGTGAGTACACGGCCCTCACCGGCTTTCTACCAGATCACACCTGCAAACTGGGCTTCAGTTTGGTTGTGAGTGTGCTGGTTAGATACCTGGAACCAAACTCCTGGTATGTGCAGTGAGCAAGAGTTTTTATCACAGTGCTATCTGTGTGAGCCACTGATTGATTTCTTAAGTAAATAATCTGACTTATCCACAGATTCTGCTAAGCCTAAAGAGTAACTTAACACCCTGGGAAATGTTCTTTTTTTTTGACCTTCAGTGGTTTACCATCTCACCTACCTGCAGTGATGAACAGGTGTACTTCAGGACCAGGTGACATCACCTTTGGGTGTGATTCAGGTGAAACAGGACACTTCTGATTACGCCCAACAACAACTGATCATTGATGCTGGGTGTGGTCAGAGGTGGAAAAGGCTTGAAACCTTCAACTGGAGAGGACAGTGAAACTTCGAGTATATTGACTTTTTTAGTGCCAAATAACCTAAATAAACCATCATCATTTCCAACTGAATTAACATATAGTGTAGTGTTTCATTGTATTAAGATTTGCTACTGTTAACACTATGGGTAAATTGTTTGCCTTAGCTTAGTCCAATAGAGCAAACGACAACACTTTTCTTTACTATTTTTCTTTTCATGAATGAGTACATTGTGAAGATTTAACTTCTTTTCAGCCATCATGATGCCAACGTCTGTAGGCCAAGTGTATCTGCAACATTCATGGCTCAACTCTGCTTCAACTCAGCTTCAACTCTAGTTCAAGAGAGTATAAGCTGAATGTTGATAGTTTTCACCCAAACTGACTCCATAACCATGGAGGACCAAACCCAGTCACTGCAGTTAAGCAATGACTCTTTTGGGATAGAGCAACATCACCACAGCAGTGGTCTACCCTGTAATGCTAGAACTGGCACTAATATTGTGTTTACTTTGTTTTAGTTATGATTATAATTACATTTGCCAATGAATATTTTGGACAGTGGTGTGTATAGTGGCTACTATAGCAAAGCATTTTTGGGGGGGAGGGGGCGGGGTATTTTTTTATTTATGTTAGCATGAAATGTAGGTCAAAAGAGTTCAAATTCAATACTGGTCCAGCTTGTAGCGTAGGGGTATGATGATCTGAGAAAAGACAAGTAAAGCAGACAAATCAGGAGCTCCTTAGCGTCAGATTGAATGTCATCAACTTCTGGTTGGGCCACCAGTTTTAGCAATGCTTTAAACATTTGTGAAATTTCAGAGGGTGACAGAATTGATTCCAGTCCAACAGGCTGACTGGAAGTCAGCTTCTTTCTGCACACTTCAGTCATATGTTCTCCATGCTTGTTTCTTTGGCATGGTTTGCTTCTGCAAAAAATTTAATTTCAGTTGTTTCTTTCTTTCTTTTTTTTTTTTCAATTGAACAATTTCAATAATGTCAAAAAACTTAAAACTCAGGTCTAGGTTTAATGTAACTTTGGTAATGTCTGAAACTTGCTGTTGTTGAAGGAATATCTCACTCTTAAGTATGGTGGCTGTCAGGTGATAAGACTGCGTTGTGGGTGGTTCGATCCTTGTCTATGTGCAAGTGTCCATGATTAAAAAGTTAAAGCTATCTAGTGAAGCACAAACGACTTTGTTCACTCTTAAGTCCAATGCTTGATGAGATGTGACCTCCTGCCATGTTAAAAAAACAGAGTCAGGAAGTAACAAATGAAGAAAGAGGGGTGGGATGATGAAGGAAGACAGAGTAGCGGGAAGACAGAAAAGAAAAAGAGAGCGGAAGCAGCATTTAAAGGAAAAAAGGAACCAGATAATAATTTTAGATGTCCACCTGGGGAATTTGACACAATGACTTCAACAGATACAACATTCCAAGCAGCTCCACCCCCCATCTTGTTGTATCCTACACAACCTACCCCTCTTCCAGTCGCTCCGCGTCCCCCCATGAGGGGTGATGATGTCAGATCCAGTATTTCACAGCCAGAAGCGGGCGATGACATGGACAATTTGGCCTGTGAGTTCTCTCCAGTATTGGACATGGTGTTACAATTACACGCTACACTGCAGGTCCGACATGCCAGGGATGAAGGGGTGATGGTGTGTGTGTGTGTGTGTGGGAGCTGGGGGTGTAGAACTTTTAAATAACTTTCATGGAGTACAGCTTCATCCTGCTCTCTCCTCATAAAACAGAATAACACTGATAGATATCCAGAGGTGCAGTGAGGCAATGGAAGATTACTGGAAACATACTCATTTCTCGTTTCGTCTAGCATTCCACCTTCGCTTCCGGTCCAAATGGCCTCCCACAGATGAACACAGTGTAGAAGTCCTCAGTATATCAGTGAGGACCAGCCTCTAATATTCTCTTCAAGCAGGGAGGGGAAAGAAGGCAAAGTATTATTTCTTTCCTTTTTTTGGTCTTTTTTCTTTTACTTTTACAACCAGTTTGGGTTTCATGGCCGCAGCAGGTGAAAACCTGAGCAGGTTTACAATCACTTAGGAGAACTGAGAGTAGAGGAGCAGGGCAGCTGAAACCCCAGGAACACCAGCAGAGATAACCGAGCATGATATGTGATATTCAGTATCTGGCTGTGATGAGGGAAACTGTCTTTCTGGATGTAAAACAACCTCCAAGCAAGGTGGTTCCTTGGGACACAAAATGAAAGTAGCAGAAACTGTCAGTGAGACACAGTGGGGATTCTACACTGAAGCCCCAGAAACACTGACTTCACAAAGCATAACTTTAAAAGTGTTGGGGAAAGGGTCAATGCTTTTGTTTTGGTTTTGATTCCCAATCTTACAGGACAAAATTTTAAAACCGCACAAAATCACTTCTTACATTATGTTTAGGGCCCAATATTTAAACAAACAATTGATTTAGAAATTTCAGCAGTCTGTTTTTCATGTTTCAACATAAGCCTTCAGTTTTAAATACATTTTTCCTCATGAATCAGGACCAAAGACAGTGAGGCTGACCCTGTGTTACAACAACAATAACAAATCTGTAATGGGAAAAGGTGTTTGTCTTGGGCTCACTAAGGCTGCCTGAGTGGCTGTGAGATGACCTTGGCTGTCAGCAGACTGTAAATAAAGAGTAAGGTGCGTGTGTTAAGCAGGCTGTCATCATGTCAAGAAATCCGTTTGTTTTCCTGACTCTCCTCCTCTGTAAAGTTTGTTCTTTATGATTCTGACTCAAACGTAAGTTAGCCTTGTACTGGTGTCTGAGTGTGAATTTTAAACACGTACCGTTTAATTACAGTTTAGTTTACTTTCCTCAACAAGGACTCATCCCAAAAATTACCTAGTCCTGTTAACAGCGTCATCACTCAATCAGCAGTCCATAAATCATCTTAACATTATAATGGTGTTCTCAGGACATTTTTACATATATTTTAAAGCTCTTTTCAGACATGCACACTTTACTTTTATCTGATGGCAATATAATCTGAATAAATGCCCACATATCTTTTAGGTAAAATTTACAACAGCATTCTTAGCAGGTAAGAGGTACACAATATGGACAGAAGTTATTAAAAGTTGGCATTATTGAATTCAGGTGTAGTATGGGGCTGTTTTTCAGAGGCTGGATCCCTTACTTCCAGTGAAGGGACACCTTAATGCTTCAGCATACCAAGACATTTTGGACAATGCTATGCTGCCAACTTTGTGGCAACAGTAGAATAGAGTAGAATAGTAGACATTTAGAATAGAATATCTATCTAATATAAAATTTATCATTCCCTCATTATTATCACTGAAAAGACATTAATGTGACTTGTAGAACACGTAAAGCACATGGCTCACTTAGCTGTTACCAGGAAACACAAGAAAAAAGAATTTGTTATCAGAATATACATCCCTCATAGCGTTGTATATCTTCGACTTCTCATATGGCTCTTATGGCAGTTGTGCACTAATATCAACACAGGTACTAATATGCATTTTGTTTAATTTGTTCCACAAAGCTCCCCAACGAGACATTTCATCTTCACCCTCTATGCTACTGTTACTGCTCAGGTTAGGGATCTAAATAGCTCACCTTAGCAGCCTGTCTGTCCTATCTGTTGGTGATTGTCCTTCTTTAAAACTGCCAGTATTACTGGCTCCACGGGAGCCTGTGTGAAAGGGTCTTGTGTGAATTCTCCACACTATTGCGGAGGTGTCACATCCACATTGGATACATCAGACCTATAACTGTGAATTATATGACTCACAGGAATCGGCTGTCATACTTCATACACAGGAATTCAGCAATGACAGCCCTCTCCCCATGGAGGAATAAACATGGAGTCCTCACTCACCACATCTCGCTCCGCTCACACTTCTCCTGAGCTCTGACACATCCGCTCCCTTGAACATACAGATATCAGCGCTCCTCAAGGTGTGCTGACAGGGGTAGGTGTGTTTATGGTAAACACTATGCAGGAGAAGATAAAGCACCTTTTTGTGTGTGTGTGTTTCTGTCCTTTTTCTGATTTATTATTTATTTATTTATTTTTTTTTTTGGTTTTGTTTTGGCTGAATTGACATTTCTCACAAATTCTTATTTTGGAGCTGGGAAAGATTTTAGATCCTCATAAATCGATCTTCAGAACCAAATGAATGAAAGTCCCTACACAGACTGAAATAATTTCTGTTGTCTCATGTCAACTGTTTAATATATTTTCAAGACACATTCACATAATAGAATTTATTCACATCAACACAGACAAGAAACACCTGCAGCAATGATTGTGAATTGTGCCCTGTCTGCTATGAGGACTCGCTGCATTTTCCAAAGGGAAATGACTGTTCTACCCTGAAGTGAGCTTCACAGGCATCCTTTCATTATTGTGTATCGCTCTGGCTTTAATAGGCCTAATACTACATGTTATGTAGTGTAGATGGATATTGTTAAGTTGAAGGTACATGTTGGGGATAGAGCCTACTGTCTGCAGCCAGCAGCAGCTCTGCAGTGTCCAACACATCACACACATCAAGTGTACAAGGTTTGTTATTCTGCTTCCCCACGTGGTGCTGGATTCACCCAGCATGACTCAAGTCATGAAACTGGTGGTTTTTAAACTGGTTACAGATATTTTAATCATTGATCCATCTGATGAATCTGTACAGAGGGCTAGTTTATTAGATGTTAAAATAGTTTCTGCTCAGTTAACACTGCGTTACACCTGTAACCACAAAAACCCAGTCATCACCATGTTATCGTTAAAACATATCTGCTTTTCATGGCAGCTTACTTAACTGGTGCTACGGTAAAGCTAGTCTAATTTTAGCTGGTATTCCCAAATTAATGCTAACATCTTGGATGAAATTCTGAGCAGTCGGAACATTTTATTGTGTCACAGCGTTTTTCTTTTGTATTGTCCCTTTAATGCTCAAGCAGACCTCTGTGTTGTCACACTTGTCTGAAAGAGCTGAGAGACAACTGCTTTTCTGTATCCCTTGTTGGTATGAGATTGACATATGAAAGAGCCTAAGGGCTTTCCTGGCATCCATTGATATTTCAAAGCAATCCCCACCCGAGACCATCCTGCCAGCCGTAACTTTTGTTTTTCTTACGCATTCAGGATGATCAGTAATCGCTTTAAATAATCCTGGATTTCGGGAACATCTGTTTTTTATAAACAATCCTACAAAAATGTTGTTGTGGCAAGATCCATGTGGCTGACTCACTGCATCAGAGCAACACAGGACAATGTATTTAACAAAAATCTTGGCTATTGATACATAATTTTGTGGGGAAATGTCCCAGACTTATTGTGTCTGGATCCAAATTAGGAAATTCCAACTGAGGTTATCACGTGTTTTGAATTATTTGAGTTGCCTTAGAGGTTAGCTGCGTACACAGACAGAAGCCAGGTCAAGTGTCTTAAACATTGATAGAATCTGCAGATTTCTTGAAGGTTTTCAGTGGCAATCAAGAATACAAATCTGATCAGATCAGCAGATTTTTTTCTGCTCATGATTTAATATACAACGTTTATTTATTTGCCCCATCTAACACAGTTGAGGTGGTGACAAATAGCCTGTCCTCAGTTCTTCAGCAGTAAATCTAATTTTTGACATATTGTCACATTGCATTATGATCTTTTCTTTTTAAAAGCAAGACACGGCTGTTGCACACATGCACTGAGGGGTGAAGATATGTTCCCAATCCGAGTTTTAGTCATGTCTGTATTTGTTAAAAATCTGCAGAAAAGCAGAATTAAGTAGGATCTTGTTCTCATGACAGTTCATTTAAATTTTGACAAAACTGTCTGTTTTTTGTTCTGTTTTCTAATGACCTGTCAGAACACAAAATTCACAGCATACTGTAGGTATCACACATAGGAAATATCTTGCAGCAACAACGTAACCCAACAGTGAGTTCGAGTGCTTGTTCAGTCATCACGGATGAGGAGCTAATTTCGCTGCAGCTCATTTATTTTGATGAGCGTCTTGAACATCTTGGGACACATTTACACAGCTGTTCAGACACGCACGCACACACACAGAGACACACACATAATGTCACTCCTGGAAAACAGTGGGTGAAATTTCAGACGCTCTGTGGTGCATGATCAAGGTTGGGGTCAGCTACATTTAATGCTGAAATGTTTCCCATTTTCCTTTAATGATCACAATAATGAAAACCTCTTTCGGATTGAAATCCAAAACACATGATCCCAGATCTAAGCTTTTAACTGAGCTGTACATCTCTTCCCAGTTTAAGAGGTCACGTTCATAGAGTCCGCAGTCTAACTGAGACACTTGATGGCTTGGCATCTTGGCATACAGTGAGACCAACGCACAGCTTGGCTCAATCAGCACCATGTGGGATTGAAGCATATATACATTTTCTTGGATGTATTGCTATTTATAAATTGCTACTAGTATACGAGTACTAGTAGCAGTGTAAAAACACTAGTGTGTGTGTCTGTGTTCCACATGTTGAATCATCAAAGTCTGTTCAAATGTCTGTCATGGAAAAGAAATAAATAAATGTATAGAATCGGAATCAGACTCAGAATCAGCTTTATTGGCCAAGTATGCATATACCTACAAGGAATTTGTTTTTTATTTTTCATCACTCTCAATGTACTTAGACAGAAATATACATAGAGGTTGTCCATTTCTACCTTGAACTGTAGGAGTCCCTGCACTGCTGATGTGATATATGAGGATTCCTCTGCCTGTCCATGCCAGCTCTACGGGAGACAGTTTCATCTCTCTCTGCAGGGAAGAACAGATTTATGGAGCTGCAAGTGTGTGCCATGCTTTCCTAGCTCTCACCAATCTGACGAGGGTAAATAATCAAAAGGTGATCATACAGTGATCGAACAACATGAAGAAGAAAATCTGATTAATATAACACTAATAAACATGTAAAGATTGGAAAGTGTCATGAGATAACTTTTGCTGTGAATTGGCGCTATATAAATAAACTGAATTGAATTGAATTGAATTGAATTGAACAGAAGGAAAGAAAATAACATGTTTTTCTTTTCTTTTAATTTTTCTTATTGGTTATAAAAATAATATCTTAATGTCTAAATCAACTAATACATTTCTGAAAGAACCATTGGTGGTTAAGTTAACTTGCAGCAAGATGCCTTAGTTTGGGGTTTAGTCACACAAACACATGCACACTTTCTGTTTTTGGACAGTAGGTTTTCCTCCTCCTGTTTCCTCGGCCTTCTACCCTGCTTGCCTCCTGCTGCTCAGTCGTAAACTCATGTAATATGTTTAGCATGCTCTGCGATCATCTCCCAAAATCTGCTCAAGGCCACTCGCTGCTATCATATCAGCACCACGAGGCCGTTAGGCCATCACAGGACACATAACACCGACGTGAAGCATCTGCAGGCTACTGAAATGTCAGGAAAGCCAGGTGGTTTCTGATTTCATTACTGCTTTTTATTATAGCATTTTATTTTATATCTCATGTGGTTTATTCTCTTTCAAATATCCTGTGACTATGTACTGTACACATGTTAATTTACACGTGTACATTTAACATTGTTCATGAGGTAGAAATAATTATATCATCTGACTTAAACCTCAGAATTATACATGTATACATGCATACGACTCATACAGCATGCAATCTGAATACAAATCACAATCAATCGCATTTTTAGACCTCCATGTCTAAAACTAAATATGTCCATGCTAATGAATTACATGTTACCAAAATAATCCATCTTGCCTTCCAACAACTGTCACGGTAGGAAAATGCCAAAATAATAAAATGAATGATTGCTAATTAACATGGCTTTACTTCAGTTTCTGGGTCCTGGTATAATTCATGCTGGTCTACTGTCCCATTGTCCTGGCTTAATGGGACACTAACAGGGGTTTTGTTGGGTTTTGTTGGGTCTCTCTAAAAATCAAATTAAATAGTTTGATAAGTGTCATGAGACAACTGTTGTGATTTGGTGCTATGACAATAAATTGAATTGAATTGAATTAACAGGGGAAGCTACAGTGTTTTATACACCTTTGAAATGACAGTTCAGTCTGTAATGGTATTGTAATGTATGTGTGTGCAGTCAGGAGTATGACTCAGGATGGCTAGACTATATATTTTGGCAGGACCACAGCAAAGCTGCATCCAGTGTCTGACTTAGTGAGTGAGTGAATGGCTGATGAAGTTTCAACATTGGATACAATATAGCACACTGACAATACATTGTCCACTTTCAGCATATAGGTGTCTGACTTTGCTAGATTACTCCTCGCTTCCCATTCAGTACACTGAAGGCTAACTTTTGAGAAAATCACCGGTTCTCTGAGGCTGAACTCAAGCAAAGAGATTTTTAGCCTCCAGAGCAGCTCTGTCTGCGAGATTGGACTGAAGTTCCAATCTGTGCATAAATGAAATTCAATCTGCTGCATACATACATGCACATGCCAGCTGGAGTCAGGGACAGTCTGGCAGACAAATAGACTTCCCAGTAAACTAAACTCCCCTGAAGAAAGCCGTAGAGAATAAATCTCATAGAATATATAATGCTTCTACACAAGAGAGCAATCAAAAAATGGGCCTCCTTCCTACTGCCTCTTTCTCCATCTCCAACTTTGTTCCTCTTGCTATCCTCTTCAGTTCTTATCATTTCCTCGCCAAACCTCACTGGATGCTAAACTGCCATAGATCAAGTCCTGCATGACTCTGGGAAAGGGTTCAACTCCAGATTCACTCGTCTCTACAGCAAATAATGATCTGATCAGGTTTTGGGTTTAGTATTAAAACCATGCATAACTTGCTCCATGTGGTGTGTGTGTTAAGTAACCCGTATGAGTGGGTAGGCTTGCAGTAAGGACTGTTCAACAATGCCAAATGTTTCTTCTGAAGCTCTGTATTTTCCATCTCACTTTATCCTGTATATCATTTCCTGCTGAAGACAGTAATAACTAGTCCATCGTTTACAAGTCTTTTTAAAGTGTGCGGTATGGGATGGATTATCATTATTTATAATTTTATTATTTATACATTTCATTCATAAATAATGATCATTAATTATGCATTACTCCTGACTGAAAGCACACCATACATTTTTAGATTAATTTCATATCTTGCAGATAACCACTTTTTCACCATTTGAATCATTCTGTGAGGACTAAAGATTGCTTGAAAAAGAGGGTCCATTGAAGTGATTTTGTTGCGTCACTGTTGTATAGGTGTAAAACTGTATCTCAAGCAATTTTATTTGTGCTCACAGGCATGTAGCAATTGCAGCTATGGTATTGTAACAAGTGTTGCGTGCTGTCATCTATGGTTTTTAAAGATACCAAATCTCTAGTATCAGTTTATAGTTTTTGTACTTTACTGACAGCCTGAATCAGTAAACTATTTGTCTATAGTACTACAAAAACACTTAAAGAAGCATGAAGAAGAAAACTGTTCTGCTCAAATAACCCTCATGAGGAAAGTCTGCATCTCCTTTCCGTTTGTCAGCCTTCACCTCTGGGGCACACCACAGAGAGACGGGGCAGTTGTGATCCAGCGGGGTCAGAGATATACTGCCCTGTATATCCAGATAGGCAGGCAGCTTCCTCCTCTGACATGTACACTGGTCTTTCGAGGGTTGAAGCCAGCTGTGGAGATGTTCACGCAGGAGAATGAGGAGGGAATGCTGTCTGGAGTTTGGTGCACTACAGTTGAAGCTTTTATGCTGGCATGTACTGTAAGCATGCTTCTTAAAAGGGAATTTATAAATATATTCATAAATGTCCAGTTTATTGTATAGCTATGTGCAATGTCTATATACAGTATAATGTAGATATGTGTCTACATGTGTTTCCTCCAGGTGCTGTAGTTTCTTCCCACTGTCCAATAATATGCATGTTCTGTGTATGTGTATATATATATATATTGTGTATATGTTGTGCTAGGAATGTGAGCGTGAATGTTTTTATCTGTCCATATTTTGTTAACCCTGTAATATGTAAATGTAATGCAACTTACAGAATCATAAGTTTCAGTAAAACAGAATTAGACTAAGAGCGGTAACAGCAACAGTTTGTATAGAACATTTTTTCATTTTACATGATACATACGAAGCCATTTATTATTTCTTCCTTTTTGAAACAGGATCTATGACACCTCTCTCCTGTACTGAATGTCATACGTATGTAATACATTAATGAAGAACACAGACTCTTAGATTTGGTCCCTTTATTTTAATTTTTACTAGTGTATCTCAAACAGTTGTAGATAAAAGCAGAGCAATTAAGACAAATCAATAATGGTTAACACACAAGGAAACTAGGTTGTTCTACAGTCATTTTCTTAAAATGGTACTTCATGAGAAAACACTTGTTCCCACACTTAAGTATTTTGTCAATAAATTACTTGAGTGTGCATATGGGAGATGAACACCGGGGTGGTGGGGTTTAAGGTGCTGTGTGGACTTGATTAATTGATTAGTTTAGAAGCTGGATTTAACTGTAGTAAATTAGTGGAAAACATACAGATTCTGTATTCAGGAAATGTGGCATTTTCATTTCATTAATAGCTTTATTTGCAATAAATTAGGTATAATACTTTGACAGGTACTTTGACTTCACTTTGAAAACACCCCACACACCGAACATTCCACATATAAAGACTGGGTTTTCTGTAAAGTTTTATTTATTTATTTTTTTATGTTTTTCCCTACAGTTACCATTTTTTTTAACTCTATTTTTTTTCAAAGCTTATAAAGTGCAGACATGCATTAACACTTAAAGCTTGAATTTGTCTATTTTGGAAAGAAGTAATTTTTCACACTAAAAACAAAATCTATTGAATCCTCTAAAGATGCACCATTCTCCGATCTATTTCTCCAGGACTGATAGATAGTTAGTGCTACAGTAACAGACATACAAAGATCTCCCAGCCGATGCAATGGTGAGCTGAGCCCTGTCCTCCACCAGAAAAGTAAAATGAGTGAACGGATACACCTCAAAAAGTGTTTAGCCTGTAGGCCTGAGGGCATATTCTGCATTTCAGCAAATGGATGCCTCCTTAGTTCCTGAGCCTTTTGTAAAACACAGCTGCAACACCAAGAGCAATAAGGCAAACAAAGGCAAGGATGCCAACAGCCACGCCAAGTCCAACAGCAGAGTCATCTTCTTCTTTGGCAACAAGAGGCTTCTCTTTGGACTCATTACTCTCGGTTTTGGTGATGATCTGGGGAGAGGAGATGGTGTAAGTCTTGGATATCCCCAATGGAGATGTGTCCAGGGTGCTCCTCTTCCTTCTGTTGCTGCACTGCTTGAAGGTACTGCAAGTGCTTCTTTCACACAGCCGGGTAATACAGTGGAGGTAGTAGGTGGACACAGTCTCATTCTGCTGTTCAATGAAACGAAAGGCTGGGAAACGGAAGCGGGCACTCTGGCTTTCTCCATTCTCGATCATGGTGGTGAGCTGATCCTTTGAACAGGGGACAAACAGGTTGAAGAAGCTGGAGTTAGAAGGCAGTGGAGAAACAGAAGCGTAGCACCGGTCTAGAAGGATATGGTACTGCCCTGTCAAGTTGGTGGCCTTGACCTCGACATACACACTGGTCCTCAATTCAATCCCCAGGTCTGGTATGGTCATTGGCTTGGTGTAGTTGGCATCACTGAACAGCTCCAAGCTTAAGGTGCTGATGAAACTCCCATTGTTGTCCTTAATTGCGATGGAGGAGGCCGACACATCTATCTGGGTGTTGTTGATCAGATATTCTAAGGGATAGGCGCAGGAGTAGTAGTACTTCAGCTCAGCATTATAAGTGATTGTGCCTGTTGTAGGATCAATGGACCGAACAACACCGCTGATGTTGACTGTCTGGATGTTGGAAAAGTCTGAGAATATACCTGTCCCAGCTGCACTGGTGGTCCTGAATGTGCTCCCACAAGCATGAGTCATATTTAGCGGGAAATTAAAACGAGCAACAGGTGGAGTCACAGACTCATCAAGAGTTGCTCTACAGGCTGGGTCCAACATATGGTTCAGAATCAGGAGAGTCTCATTGTAGCCGGTGTAGATGACGGGGCAGATCTGAATAGCCAGGCCAATGGATGAAGTACCACATTGCACTGCGATGTCAGAGACCTGTGGCCGTCTTCCTTCTACTCCACACTCATTCAGCGTTAGCTGACTACTTCTGACTATAATGGAGAGTAAAATTAAAATGATCTTCATCGTAATTCTTCAGCTTTGCCTTCGATTTTGTCTGTCTGATAGAATCTTGACTCAGATGCTGGTAAGGCTGGTAGATCGTCTCAGTTTGTTTGAAGTCTTCAGACTGTATTTAGGGGTCTTTATAGGTAAGTGTGTTATCAGGGATTGGTCCAAAACAAGGTCAAGCACTTTAGTATTTGTGAACAACTGCATTGTATTAAGTAGGAGAGCTCCAACCTGGACCATATCCTAAGGGCAACAATTGAAACCTGAAGCATCTTGCTGTCTTGAAATATAGAGACAAAGAACTTGTTCCTTTGTTGAGTGTGCTTTAAAATATAGATTTCTATACCCCATAACTAAGCCTTCATGAAGTAAGTGAACATAACACTGCATGAGATGAATTTCGGCATGACACACACAATGCTGTAAAGGTTCTTCTATCCGGTCTAAGCCCCAGCAGCCTCAGTGATGACCTAGTTGGAGTTCAGTGGAGCAGGTAGCGGCCCACTAGATGATTTAGCCGCTCTGTATTTATCCTGAGATTTCTGTGGTAATAACAGTCACAGACAACATATAGACAGTATAGAATTTTGTAGTTAAACCAAACATCCTCTGTGTGAAATCTATCAATACTTGAGTGGTTACTTATGAGATGAGATGAGTGTTTGTTTTCAACCTTTTCATTAATTTTCTATTTCAAGTGAAACTTCAAGAAATATGACTTATTTGATACTCTTTGTTATTCAATGAAAACAATCTGAGAAAAGAATATCTTTGTCTTTGAATTCTTGCACTTTGTAGATATACAAACTTGTAATGGGAAGTCTCAGCTAATAATGCAGACATTCAGCGGTTTTAGTTGCTTGTTGTTATTTTTTGCTCACTGCACTTACACATTACTCGTTTGCTATTATTTTGGTTTGCATTGGTATTTTGTAGTTTAGAATACGACAAGTCGTGGTATGAAAGTTCAAAACAGATTGATTTTTCATATACCCCAGAAATCATATCCACTGTCTGTTGGAGGGGGGATAGGGGTCGACTTTGGCTTCATATTGGTGTCACATATGGGAGGTGCATCAGCCTATTATGTTATATATATTGGTCAACTATTGTTACTAGCATACATTCAGAGACTAGTGATAAAAGGACACGCTGATCCTATGGTGTATTGTAAAGGTAACTGAATCTAAGCAGTGACAGTGGAGACAATGATAGCAATTCCTACTGAATCATGACACAGACCAGGCAGGGTTTCAGTGGCACTGCTCTGAACTATAAACAATCCATAACAGCCGGATAAATTAAACTTACATAAATAAACAAACCAGAAATATACACAAGCTCCAACCCGCAGTCAGGTTAAAATCACATACTACCAGGAAATATATAAAGTACATCCAACCAGAGGGACACTGGGGGCTCAGACCTCCACCCAGGTCAACTGCCTGCTCTTCTATGATATGTGAATCTGCAAGCAAAACCACTACGTGGATTATATATTGTTGGAAAAACCAGTCAGGATCATTTGGACTTTGTTTATCTCTTATTTACCTGCTGTGTTTATCTTTAACAGTGATTTGAGGTGGACCATTCACTTTAATTATGAAGAATTCATGGATGTAACTGATACATGTCATGTTTTTGCCTGAGCAGGTGTAAAAGCTGTGAACAGAATCTTGGTTTGAATCAGACATGCCAAATGCCATATCTCATATTGCTAAAAAACATAGAAAACTCACCCTCTGATTTGAATGCGCTCCAAAATGTACAGATTTCTTCCTTGCCCCAATGTTACACCATTTCACCAAGCTAAGTGAAAATTGGACCAATAGTTTTCTGTAATCCTGCTGAGAAACTTACAAATGAGCAACCACACCAGACCAAATTATCTCATAGTCAAGGATTTATAGACAATTGTGCAATTTTGGTCAAGATTCAGTGATAAATGATGAGGAAAATCTAATTAAAAGTTAACTAGTCTGATGAAGTATGGGTATGCATTGGATATGTCATTTATTGCTTGTTGCCTTTTGGTGGAGGGAAAGTCTTCATTGTGACCCAGTTTTAATGTCCCCACTATAATAGGACACCTTGTACCTTTTTGTACAGTAGAAGACACTGACAGGACATGGTGCCACAGAATGCAACACACCTACTTTAGCAGTACAGATACTGTATGTGTGTGAGGTCTGACACATTCTACAAACTAGATGGAACTTCACATGATTGACTTCTTTGTATCAGATGGTCATGTGTGCTTATCTTTTATGATATTCGAAAAGACACAGGAGAAAAGGGCAATCATGTATTGTATATGTACAGTAATAATGTTGCGTAACCCAACAACAATTATAAAAGAAGTACAGTTAACTCTCAGTTAACTCTTGACTGACTATTTTTTTGTAATATTTAATGATTTACATCGTGGGGATTTGTATTTTGTCTCCATAAATAAGGCAGGTTCTCACAATGTGACTGTGTAAACAGATTTTTGTACTCACAACAGGAATATGTGTTCATACACACACACACACACACACACACACACACCTCCTGTCCTTCCCAATTAGGTCCCTTTGTTGTTCTTTAATAATGACTCCTCTTGTCTGTGTTGATGACATCAGACAGGAAGTGAGAGGAAAGATGACAAACAGACACTGTCAAAGTCCTGCTGTTAAGTTACTGGGGTGCAGGGCCGGTGTTTGGGGAATGATGGGGTTACGAGGGTGGTGAGGGAGGGTCACCTGCTCTCCTGCCTGCTCACCTCCGCTCTGGCTGTGTGATTAATGGTGAGAGCCTCCAAATCAGCCGGAGGGTCTGCACTGTTGACGAGTCGCAGAGGCGGAAACACGAAGAAAGGAGAAAAACAAGGTGGTATTTCTGCTGTTGTCGCTCTTTAACTGCACAGGTCGTGACCAAATGGCTCTCTGTTATGATTGGGCCCTCCAGGTTATTTTGTTTAGCTGCTTGCAGCAGTGAGGTGATGATAGCTTGTGACACAGACGAACTGAAGTGATGTGTTAATCTGTCACTCTGACCAGGGTTTCTATTGTTTTGAGTTGTTGTCTGAACTGTGACACAATACAAATCAAAGTCACTCGCTTACAGGTTTTCCATGATGCGTTTGTCTGCTATGCATCATCGATACATGATTTTATATTTTGAATTAATTGTTGAATATACTTCAGTCAAGCATTTACCCACATAATCTTGTAGACAAACCATTGGCCAAACCCGTTGCCTACTAATTCTGATCAGTTGTCAGTGAATGTGCCTATTGCTTTCTTACAAACCTTATAAACTAATCAGTTTAAATTATGCTTTGTTTTGTTTTTTTGACTAGTTGTATATTAGTCTCACCTGTTTCATAAAGTTGCTGCAGCTGCATGTTTGGAGCAAATAACTAATAACTTAAATTAAAAAACACATTTTTGAAAGGGAAGACATCTCTACAGCTGGTATCTCCAGAAGTCTGCAACTCACACCAAAACTGTCTCGATGGAAGAATAGCATGCATGTCATAAAACGGGAGACAGAAATACATGTGTGCAAATTTCCACAAAATTTCCTTCTATTTTTTAAATAAATGTGACAAGATCCTTGAAATTCAAGTAGTTCTGATACTGACTTGTGCAAGTTTACAAGAACTACAAAATAAAAGTTCACCTATACAGAAATGTGGAATTTTTGGTTGAGGTTTGTTATACAGTACAGAAACACATACATGATGACCTATCCTACACACACACACATACCTTTTCTCTCCATGTACGGGCCTGTGCTAATTAAAAACTCATCTGTTTCATACTTTTCTTTGCCATTTCCTCCTCTGCTGGCTGGCTGCTGCCTTGCCATTATAGCCTCGACCTGGTTCACACCAGATAATATATCACCCTGTAAAGCTAGCCGCCATAGAAGTCAACCCAGCACCCGGTTGTTATGCTAGGGAAATGAAATGTCACATTTGAAATGTGTTAATGCTCAGATGTGCAACATGCTGAATGTTTTCTAGTACAGTTATTTGGAAAAGTAACGATAAGTAAAGAAATGAGTGGTCATCTGACTTCCCAAATCTATTGTAGTGGAGAGTTTTTTGAAAGGCTCACCAAAGATTTACTAAAAGTTGTCATGAACACAATTCTGAGATGCAGACTTTGCCTCAGCAATACACCTTTGAGTCGTATTCAGTTTTTCTTTTTCTTTTGGGCTTGCCAGTGTTCATAAAGTCGCGCTGTAAGGTCAGTAATTGACACCACAAGCTCATGAGCACTGAAATAGATCTTTATGTTCTGTGTATACACCATGAATGAGGTCAAGACTGCAGTGACAATACAGTCAACTTTCCTTGGCGGTAATTTAAGACTTCACCAACCTCTGTGCTGAAACCAGAATTCCTGTCACACTGATCAGCCCAAGTCTTTTCACAGAGGTGTGAGTGACACAATGCTAAGCATCATTATTTCAGGAAATCAGAAACATGACAGAACAGTCAATTTCAAATGCACTAAGGACAGGCTGATAGTAAATCTTTGTGTCTTGTGTTAGGTCTTGCATTCCTGTCTTTATTTTTATATAAACCATCAAAGTGTGGAATCAAATGCTTGAATTTAAAAGAACAGTTAACTCAAAAATGAGAATTCAGTCATTATCTCTAGAAGTGTCTACATCAGACATCACTTCCTCCTTTTTTTTAAACCAAACCTTCACTGTAGCCGTTAAGCTGAAGGCATTAGCATGCGCCATGTAAAAGCTTGGGGGTTAAGGCTTGAATGTGTGTACATACGTCACTAAATGAGAACCTGTTCGATGGAGGGTTATACTTACACTCACAGAAACAGAAACCTGGATTACGATTGTAAGCAACAACCTTGACTAGTGACACATGAATGCACGTTTAACCACTTCACTCCCTGGCACTCATATAGTTTGACAAAAAATAGAACAACCTAAAACTTTATTATCCACTAAAGGAAATTTAATCTAAAATCAACATGTGTCAGTTATACGTACAATAACAGATATTCAGAAACAAATACATTCAAATGACAGCATGTGACTGTAACATAACAATAACCTTGCCTTTGGGGTAAATACAGCTTGTTAGAGGCTAAACTAATGTATAGTTATATAGAAAAATTCCAAAATAACCCCCAAAAACCTGTTGCAATGACTCAATTTTGCTTTTCCCATGCATGACACATATGCATAAGAAAATATCCATAAACGTTATTAATAACAGCAGCTTATAAATAGGTATGTATGAGCCACAATTTCCCACACACTTCCTCTCAACACACACTCAAACTGTTCATGCATCAGTGTAGCACAGATTTACAAGGCACTTTTTTAGTGATGCCTCTTGCTGCCTCTTGTCTTTTGTGTCTTATGTACACATGCACACACACACACACACACACACACACACACACACACAAGCACACACACGGGGACGCATGTACACACAGTGACAGTTGCCCTTTCATGTGTGGAAAAGGGGCAACTGCAGGGACCAGCTGTTAAGAACTGAAGCAGATATGTCCCTCCCCCTAGAGCAGTTGCTTTTCTGAAGCTAGTTCTCACACACACACACACACACCTAAATGTATACTCAGAGACACACACACATTCCCATACCAATATAAAATGTCACTGGATTCAGTGTAGCATTAGCACTGCTATTTATCCTGGAGAGCTTGTGGTTGGGTGGGAAGGGGGCTGAGTGTGTCTTCAGTTTCATAAAAGCAGTATCTGAAATGAATAAGAAAATAACTCAAATCACAGGATCACTTTGTCTCCTGCAGTGTCTCCTCTTCTCATCCTCTTTTCTCCTGCTCTACCCTGTCCTAAAGTTTTCAGTTCCATCTTCTCCCCTTTCTTGGCCCATTCATGTCTCCACTTTCTTCTCGTTTTTTTCTCCTCTCCTGCTTTTCTTTTCTTTGCTTTTCTCTTCTCTCTTGTTCTTTGTTTTCATTTCTACTACCTTTCTTCCCACTCCTGAACCCTGCTTGTCTTCTTAGGTTGCATTTTCCTCTCCCTTTCTTTATTTGGCCCTTTCCCTTCTCTTCTTTTTGCTCTCCTCTCCTCACCTGCTATCTCCTGTGCTTTCCTTACCTAACCTCTTCTCTTTTCGCCCACTTTCCTCACTTCTCCTGTTCTGTCCTCTCCTTTTTCCTTTCCGTTCTTTCCCTCTCCTCCTGTCTCACCTTTCGGTGTCACTCTTTAGTGAAGTTTGCTGCCATCACCTGCTGGATCAACTCTCCTCCTCCCCCTCTAGTTTTAAGTTACACCAGATGTGGACCCTGGCTGTTTGGGAGACTGATTGATTTTAGGCCTCACCGCAATCCAGCTGTTGTATTTGAGAGCTGCTGGCAAATGAGACTCTCTTACTTACCTTTTGTAATATGTAACATACATTTCATATTATTACAGGTTTCTGAGGTTTTCTGCCCCTACCCAATTACAAAAGTGACAGGAATTCCATTGATGGTGCTCCCAACATTGTAAATGTAAATGTAATGAAAAGTGACATTTGAAAAATTCAGCAGCGACATGTTTTCACTGAAAGTATTTTCACCAAAGAAATAGTCCCCATGAGACCCCTAGATGCAAGTAGAAAAAAATATTTCTTGTAACTTGTGTGAACTGACCCTTTAAACTCAGCATTTGGTATAACATGCAGTAGAGGACAGTTTTGTCATCGACTCGAGCACTTCACCGAGTTGCATTTAAAAAAAATGGGTGCTCTGAGTGGAGCTGAGCCATAACTATGATAGATCACTCCTGTGTGTGTGTGTACATGTGTGTGTGTGTGTGAGTTTGCCTCAGCCTGGATGTCTCACTGTGTGCTTTTTGGCCTGTGGAAGTGCACATGTAAATATCAGTTTGTGTTTGCATCAGTGTACTCTATGTGGGAGTGTGTGTGTGTGCGTGCATGTAGATGAGAGCTTCAGTTCAGGAGTGCCCATCATTACTATCTATCTCTATCAGTGTGTGAGTACATGTCTTAGTGCGCATGTGCACATATGGGAAAGTGTTGGTGTGTTACCTTTAACTCACCATGTGTTTTTTTCTGAGCGTGTGTGCGTGTGTGTGTGTGTGAGTGTATGTGTATGTGCGCTGTTCCTATAAGAAAATTTCTCAAAGGTGACGACATTTTGTCTTGTCACTGTTTTAAATAGCTGTGTGAGCATTAAGACTTGAGGTTGCCCACTGTTAAGGTAAGGAATCCATTCTAAGCAACAATGGTTCTCACAAGAATAGAAACACCACCGTCTGTGTGTATGTACATGTGTAGGAATTTCCACAACTGTGTATGAGCATGTGTGTGTGTGTGTGCTCTGTGCTACACACACACACTTGCAGACCCTTAGCGTGCGTGAGCGCGTGAGCGTCAGTCTCCCGGGCCGGGCCATAACAGTGATGGATGGGCCGTGTGTGGAGGCCGTTATTATTTGTTATGTGAGCGGGTGTGTGTGACTGGGCCGAGGGGGCCATACACCTGCTGCGCGTCCAGAGAGCCCCGGCAAACTCGGAGAACAGCTGGACGCATTGATTTAGCGGCTCACTCCGCAGGCTGCAGGAACAAATCAAGCAACAGCTAATAAAACCACCCTTTATGATGGCTGCTCCATTTGCCCTCCAAAACAACTGGCTACATCATGTGTTTTTCTAACACCCACCGCCACTCAAAATTAAATCCTGGGCTAAGGTGTCGCTTCTGGATGCTGTGGAGCTCAGGGCTTAATGTCTGACTTTTAATGCAGCGGGGGTAATCAATGTTGCATGGTGTATGTGTATGACTCTGCATGCAAGCACAACCACTTGCATCAATGAAAGTATATACGCACCTATGTGTGTGTGTGTGTGTGTGTGAGTGTGTGAGAGTGTGTGTGTGTGTGTGAGAGAGAGAGAGCTGTTTAGAAAGCGTTTGATGTTCAAACGCGTATGTTTTTAAGCATGTTTGTCGTCACACCTGCACGTTAAAGCGATCAATGCTTTCCGAGGTGAAATAGGTGTTTCCTCAAAATGAAGTGCTGTTTGAACATCTGTGTTTGTTTGTAACAAAATGTGCATATGCTTACGTGTGCGTTTTGAACGAGTCAGCCCTGTTAATGCTGCTCCATACAGAGCAGTGGGTGCAGCTGTGTTGGCAGATGACACAGTGGCTCTATTGTGAGTCTATTGTGAAGCCAGTGGATACAGAGGAGCAGATTAACAAAGCTTTTGCACTTTGTTTTAGACACATTCTGCAAGCCGAGACATGTGTATTGCTTTTAAAGCGCATGCACCAGACTAGAAGTGTCATTGAAGACTGGAGCTGTGGTTCTCTGAAGATGTAAACACATAACCATCTCCGTAGTCCAGTGGTTCTTAACCTGGGTTCTATCGAACCCCTAGGGTTCGATAGTCTCAGGGGTCTCAGGGGTTCGGCGGAGCCTCCGCGGAGGTCAAGACACACCCGACTCATCGTGTCAATTCGTGATGACACGCCCCGCTTGGCCATCAGTGGCTGCAGATGATCACGTTACATTGCTTGGCCAATCAGTGCTGTGGGGAATTTAGCGCGCTCAGTAGAAAAAAACATATGCCTATGTCTTGAATTTGAAAAAAATCTGATTTTATTTTTCACTGAAGAAGGGTTCGGTGAATGCGCATATGAAACTGGTGGGGTTCGGTACCTCCACAAGGTTAAGAACCACTGCCGTAGTCACTACGAAAGGAGCTGACAGAGAAACACTCGAATTTTCAGCCACACATCATATGCCCCTGGGAATCAAGTGAGCTGGTTGGCAGAACCAGCTCTTGGTTGGTGGGTTTGAAATGGAAAGAAAAGAAAAAAAGACCTAATCAATGCATTCAGCATGTACTCAAATATTACATATTATATAAAGAAACACCCCTGAAAGACCTGAGCAGATTTACTTCCACACACCCCGGAGTTTTCGGACATATCTCAGAATCGATCAGTGGAGTGCTCCTCCCACGTTAATACACCTGCATTCTATCATTCTTCATTTATGTGTTGATTTAATAGAGGCAAAAATAAATGTGCCTCGATCTCACGGAAGAGATTAAAAATGCAAATTCCACTTGATTCATTAAGTTATACACTATTTCCAAGGTTAACATTTAAATAAAATGTACTCCACTCCACACACACACACACACACACACACACACACACACGCATGCCAGTTTGATACAGATCAGCAGCATTTTTCCATCTGTAAAACAAGTCTGGTGATTGGCAGATAGTGACCGCTACAGGTGCATCTGTCAAAACAAAAAAGAACTGCAAAATTATCAAACACGACAACTGGAAGAGTCTGGATAATCATGAACTTATATGTCAGAAGAAGAAAGAGCAGGAACGAGCCTTAACAAACAAACTGGAATATGATGAGCTTGAATTTCTGTTTTATCCTGAGCAACTACTGCCTTTTGTCTTTACGCGTCGCGCATCCTGCCAATGACTGTGGAAGTTAAAATTCTCTGAGCTGTTATAAACACTGACTTGTTCAGCCATGCTACATTCTTAAACACACTGCTGCAGCATGATCTGATGGTGCCAGGCGCTCCGCCTCGATCTAACAGTGATCTGACAGAATCTTCAGCCAGGTGACAGCTGCTGGGTGCGATGCTGTTAGAACAGGAAGGAGGAGGGGACGTAGGGTGCTACGTTGTCATCGCCGCCACAATGTGAGTCACACAAAGAGGTGACACGGTGTCACCCCAGCAGCTGTATTAAATAACTAAAGTGTGATGCTGTGGCTTATGCTGTGACATTGTTAAATGGACTACGTGTTGGTGAGTGACACCACTTAGTGTCACGCTGTGAGGTCGATGAAAACAGACAGGCTTTATTGTGCACAGATCTGAGTCCATCAGCTTGTTGTTGATGTGGGAGTCTTATGCTCTCCACATCTACTATAAATACACCCCAATAGTAGATTTACAGGTCAACAAACAGAGATCAGAGGAAAGTGGAGAGAGAACTACAGCAAGCAGGACCATGATCTGTTACAAAAAGATTTTCTGGGTCACAGAGGAAATATTTACAGCTAGGCCTCAGCATCACACACTTGTAGCCACCGGTAATAAAATCTGATTCAATAATTGAAGCAAAACAGAGAAGTTGAAAGATTGCCTTTGACATTGTAGTCTCACCCACTTTTTGCTCTGTGATATCTATTTCAGGAATCCTGCTGGCCAAGCCAAGACTGTAAAAACCACTTCAGATGTTAAAGCCATCAGCTGCATGTGTGCACATGTGCGTGCATGTATACATACAGTGCCTGTTTGTATCACATGCCTGCAGTACTTGCAGTCCATAGCTAAACTATGGAGCTTCACTATTCATCCATCTTTATTCACCCGTGTGGTTAAATCCATGGCTGGTTTCAGAGATAGTGTGGGAGGTGGAAAAAGATGTGATGCTCACTACGGCCCGTCCTTTACAAAGATGTGATCATGCTGTAAGACACTGCTAGCTAAAACACTGGCGCTCCTATATTCTTACAGAGGCATTGAGAAACCTGCGATCTATGTAGGACCATCTTTACATAGGCTAGATATTTTCTCACTTACCTCTAACGGTATCTAGAAAGCCAGAAAGTTTTGATTCTGCTGCCATTTCAATACCATGGAGGTGAATGAATTTTTGTTAGTTGACTAGAATTGCCTAGATTTACCAACTTGCAGTTGTATGCCTCCACACACCAGTCAAGTTACAGTTTCCATCCGTATCTGACATATATGTTGTTACTATTACTGTTTCATCACATGGTGAAGCAACAATCACCTCAAGCTCAGGATCATCCAAACCAATGAGTTTGTGGTGGACTACAAGGCTTCAGATATGGATGTTGCTGCAGAGAAGCTCCAGATTCTAAAAGGTAGAAGCTTCACACACATGTTCAAGCCAGCAGCACAGAAGATCTCTACAATCAGCACAGTTTCAAGGTGGACACCCAAGATTAGTGTCACCAATTCAGTATGTGACCAAATGCCCTTCTGTTCCTGAGTTATGCTGTTGTACAATGGACAGAAAACATTATGATGTCACAGTGAAGCTGAGGTTTGACCTTTTTGAACAAAAATGTCTTCACTTCATTTCATTCAATTAGATATTTGTGTGACATTTGTCATAATTTGTGTGTGAATATCTTGAGTTATGGTCAAAAACATGTTTTGTGAGGTCATAGTGATCTTGGAAAATCACATTCTTAATCAGTTCGTCTTTGAATGCAACTGGATATTCATATAAATTTGAAAAAAATTTCCTCAAGGTGAAATCACATTCATGAGAATGGGATGGACAGACATACGGATGCATAAAAATACCAATTAAATAAAAGCAAAACCTCTCTTCAAAAACAATGTCCCTATTATTTTGAGAACATACAGAGCTAACTGTGAGTAGTTTCCATCAGGGCTAGTTCTTCAGTTTAATCTTTATTAATTCAGTGTACTGAAAAAGTTGAAGGTACGGAAGAGTTAGTCAGTTAGCTGTTTTAAGACAAGGAAACTTCAAAGATAATCAGTACTATAACGTTAAGTGGGTTAAAATGACTTTGCATATGTGAAATGTGTTGGATACCTTTCATTCAATCCTGCTGCTGCCATTAAGTAAATAAAACAAACTCACAAATTGTGAAGAAGGTAAATATTCTTGCACGTATTTTCTTTACTTCAGATAAAAATACAACTGTGCACCTTCCGGATTCAGTTTCCTCTCTTTTACCACACTAAGATGACATTAATTGCCTTGTTAACTTATCATAAACACTTCATTCAACTGAGATATAAACAAAATAAAATGAATCAAAACCGTCTTGGTTGGTCTTTCCACAATCACTTCGGGTTTGATAGAAAAACAAATCCTCAATTCAAAGAATAAAATGTTTGCCTGCTGCCCTGTCTGCCTTTTCTTCTTGTCGTAGTCCTCATCTGAGCTGCTGTAAATCACCTTGGTTCTGTATCTCTTTTCATCAAACTTGCCTCTCTTGGAGGCTGTGTCCGGTCCCAGTCTGGGCTCTAGCTGTGTTAACTGGAAAGCTGTTGAGCTGAGCCTCACTGGATGCTATTACTCCCGCTGTGAGCCACTCACCCAGCTCAGTCAGCTATAGGGCTGACTGTGCTGTGTCTGGCTCCAAGGCTAACTGAGCTAACAGTAGCTCTTGATGGCTACAGCAAACTAGTTAGTGAAGAGCAGCTGGTAGTTACTCTGATAAAATATTTTACAAGTTTCACCTTTAAATATAAACTGTATAAAATAAATTTTAAGCGTTAATCATTGAATTTCGGTGTTGCTTCACCAATCAGTCAGTTAATCAGTCTGTTAAAACACTTGTCTTCTGTGGCTCTGCAGGAGCTTTAACAAGACTGGTGAAATAATCCAGATAGTATCATTTTGGCCTGGGCTTGAAGACAAGCTTCATAACAGAAACAGGGTTGAGCAAAAAGATGTTACCAGGTGCATTAAAAGAAGATGTTTGAATCAGTGTTTTAGGAGCTTGACCCATATCAGGGCTGAAGTAGCTTTGGCCACTCTGTCTCCTTTGAGTCTTCCAATTTTATTTCAGTAAAATAATAAATCAAATGGAATACTCCCATTATATTTAAAGGTATTATTATTATTGATTTTCTACAAAATGTCCTTGAAAATATTGATTTTATCAGTGACACATCAATGAAAAAATGGCTGAAGGCTCTTCCACAGTAAACATGGCTCCTTCAGGCATGCAGCAGGTCAGGCCACTTTGTCCTTCAGAGTCGTTGACCCAGGGTCAAAGTCAGACATGCCCTCTTTGATATCCACACTTTATGTTATTCACCTTCGACCCCTGACTCTCTGAGGTCAGACAGACCACACACCTCTTGCAGCAGGTGATATGAACTGTGGAATCTCATAACTTTTACAGACGTGGAGGCAGGTGGCGCTAAAGAGACTAATAATCATCGCCCTGCATTTCCAACTATTATTTTCAGCACCTGTCCCTAATAACAACAACAAGAATAACGACTATAATGATAATAATAGGAAGAATAACAATAACAATAATAATAATAATAAAGAGACACTTGGACATAGACATCAGGATTGGAAGTCTTGCCAGAAACTAAACGCGTTCAGTGCCTCTGGAACTTTCCGTCCATTTTGAGGCCATGTAAAAATGGATTCTAAGGAGCTATCGAGTTAACAGAGTTTCCATGAGAACACAGTGGTTATGAAGGTGCTGTTTACACACACAGCAAGACGCCGCTGATAGTTGGACATTTATGCTCTTGACCAAGGCTTCGGTGGACGTTGGGTGATTCATACCTAGTGCCCACTGCTCCCAAGGAACAAGTCCTAAATTATCTGAAGGGGAAAAGGGCTGCCAGACTGAAAATTAAGGAGGAAAAAACTTTTCAACGTGAATTATTCACTGGACACGACTCGGGGGCCTCAGACGTCCCTTTACAGCCTGGCTCCCAGCTTCAGAATGCGTCTCCCTCCATGTTCTTTCCTGCTTTACAGAACAGTCTACTAGTGCAATGCCGTTCGATCCAGTCACCTTACTTGTTTTATTATCACTCCTGAGATGTCAGCACAGACCCCTCTTTGTCACCTCCCAAAGTTGCTCTGAATTCTCACCATGGCTCTTTCTGTGGAGGCGTATACAAGCTCCGGATGGTGGAAATGACATTTGCTCCCCACAGAAGTCTGGCGGGGACGGAGAGAGCTGCCATTTGGCAAAGCCATCAGGAGCACTTTACGCGTCTGACCTTCACGTGTCTACATGCAGTAAATATAACCCCCTCGCTTTTGTGGATGATCCCTGAACACTTTGACTTCCAGGGGAAGAAGAAGGAGAGGAAAGCGTGAGAGACAGAGGTGGAAAGAGAGAAGTTGAGCAGGGAAACATTTTTGTGTAAACAAAAAAAAAAAAAAAGAAAAGAAAATAGTCATCATAGCATGAATCACACAGCAGGGCGGCAACGTCCCATCCACGTTAGTGAGATTCACAATATTTTCCAAAATTAAGTCCTGGTAATGGCTATCATCACCTTTGTGTTCACAGAAAATTTATGACTTTCAGCTGACAGCTTGTTGCGCTTCTCTTTGGCCTCTTTACCAGTAAAATGTTTTCATGCAATTTCAAAAAAATGGCTTGTAGTTTCACATTATACATAAATTAACAATATTCAGGCCATGTAAAGAACAAACATATATTTTATATATATTTTCTCTTACATTTAGTGGTAGCCATTCAGTCTTGTTTTCAGAGTTTTGTTTTCATTTGCCCATCTCTTCTTACAATAGAGGTGAATAGCATTTTATTTGTAGTGGTCACAGCTTAGAAAAACAACATCTGAAAAATTCAACGACAGGGTCTCTGTCCTGTTTACTGTAATAATCTACTGACCTCACCATAAACTACTTCTTCCATTGAGTGTCTGTGTCTACAATATGGAAACCTTTAGAGCTGGGTATTGGTGCTTGATATGTTTAAGGTATCAACCTAAATAAAAACTTCTCCTGTCAAACAATACATGCGTTCAGTACTTTTCAAAACCAGGTCTAGAAAAAAAGTATAATTTGCAAGTTTTTGCTCACAGTCAAGCACTACAAGCATTCCTCCGTTTAATGCAGTGTGTGATTGGCCCAGCAGCTACAACCCACACAGTCTTTGGTGTGTTGAAGTCCAGTCAAGTGTATTTGACAGACATGGCAATTCAGCCTACAGACATGCCACAAAATCATTCAAAAGTATGGCTGTACAACATGCCTGTGGTGTCTGTAAGAATTAAATGCCTAAATTCTGACAAATAATTTCAGGAACAACTGAAAATGCAAGTAACATGCAGGTATCAAATGAAGTACTCTGCTGGTATTGGTGTCGCCTTAAGGGTACAGGCATTGGTACTGGTATTGTAATTTTTGAATGATATTCAAAGAGAAATTAGATATTGCTGCAAGACAGTGGATGCTTGTCAAAATAAAGAAATGTGCGTGTTTTATAATTTGAAATAGGATGGGTGAAGGAATAGCGCTGAATTATGATGAATAATGATGAATTAAAAATACTTTTCTAACATAGCTACAGTTAAATCGTCATCCAACAATCACATAAAAAAAATGAATTGCATTGCTCTAAAATTGCCTTGTGGTAAAAGTTGTAATGTATTAAGTAATGCAGTAGTACTTTTGAAATGGAAAAGATTAACAAAGTTAATTGAGTAATCAGTTAGATCAGTGATGCACAGAAAATACAAAAATCTCTAGAAGCTCTAAAAGTTGTGAATGCATAAATGGGTGTATGCAAACATTTATGCATTTGTGGGGGAACTCACGTTCCGGTCAGGGTCTGTGTCGCTCCTCAGATGGAAGCTCCAGTGGTGAAACATTTCCTCAGCAGCACATCTGGAGGCCAGCAGACCACCTCTTCACTGCAGCTCACACTCCAACCTTCAAACTTGCTCAGCTCAGCCGCGGCTCAGAAACGGTGCAGCTGTGTCATGAAACTGTATAACTTCTTAAATTAAACAGTAAAGTCATGTGCTCGAGGGACTGCTTTATAACCCCTTAAATTGAGGTGTAACATCTATTATATTTACATTTTCAAATTAAGGTGAATTACGGAACTTATTTTATTATTATGGTATTTTAAGGCATTATTTTTTGACAGTAACAACAAAGTCAATCGATTATTTAATGGTTATTTTGGTCCATACTGAGATCAAGATTATTCAACATGATTACACAGTGACTTTGGAAACATCACCTGTTTATTGAACTTTTAAAATAATAATAATAATTAATAATAATAATAATAATAATAATAGAGTTTACAGCATTTTTTCCATAATTTATCCAGTCCATAAATGGTGTGATGGTAGAAATTTCCTTGATTTTGTTTCTTTTCACAATGTAAAAGCAGGCAGATGTGTTTTCACATCAACGTGTTCTTTATTGTCTTGGATTCCTGAAGAAAATGAGGCCCGGAGTTTCAGCGTGTAATGCAGTTCAGACTCTTTGACCTTTGCCCCGAGGAAACATGTCTTGGTGTCACAGGACATTTAAATGCACTGACTGACAGAAAGCAAACGTTAGTGTCAATGAAAATGTAAATCACTGAAACTTGGTGAAAGCTCTTGGTGCCCCAGGGAGGACGGCATGTGTGTGCGTGTTTGGGGGAGGGGGGGTGCTGCTGCAATAACAGGAGAGAGAAAGCTGCCATTCATGATGATTTTCAACAAAACCAAACACTCCATCACTTCCTAACACCATTCCTAACTTATCAATGATCACTTGCATTAGACATTTTTTATCTTTAATAGTGGCCCTATATATGAACCATCACACATATATGTTGCCAGTGAATAATTAAAAATCAGATATTGGCCATTCAGTGTTTCCTTCTTCTTGCTGACCAGAAATAGTATAGAAATGTTATTTCATAGATTTGGTAAATTTTCTGGTCTTGTATAGATGTGCTCCTTTGGTCTGTTGATATCCTTTACCATTAACTCACTATTAATTAAATATGCAAGTAAGTATATGTTCATAAACCAATACTGTTTTTGATATTTTGTATTTGACTGTTTGTGTTGTTGGCATTTGTCATAAAGACTTATTTTCGACCTTTGAAATAGGAGCAAACAACCTGCACTCAGGGTCTACTTATTTGCCTGTTCTGTACATTTTTGACCATATTACACAGTAGTCATCAGCAGGTGCTCTTTGGTCAGCTGCAATGTGAGCATTAAGTACTTCTTTCGGACTGAAAAGTTCAGTTTCACTCTTGACTTTTAACAGATCATGATTAAGACATGAATTTCTTTCATTGGCATAAACAAAATCAACAAATATTATGATAGAACAATATGTCAGCCTTCATCAGCCCGTGTTATTTACCTGTCACTGTGAGAAGCAATGTTTGATTTAGGGGACAATCAGCTACATCACATCATTAGGGCACTTTAAAATAATATCATAAATGCACCATGAGTCAAGGATATTGTCATTTAAAATGTAGCCTGATTTATGTTTGTACATCTGTCACTTGAGAGCACATTGTACATTTGTGTGGGTGAATTTCTATTTATTTACTGCAAACCATATAAGCTTTTGGGTTTCAGTTACTTGAAATGTGTCCATTGTGTCAAAAAGAGTCCAGTGGCCATTAAATCCTCCATATAGAGTAAAGTGTGTGTGTGTGTGTGTGTGTGTGTGTGTGTGTGTGTGTGTGGAGAGAGAGAGAGAACAGATAGGGTTACACAGTGAATCTGTGACTGAGGGGCTGGTGGATGGATTGCTATAAATTGACTCGCCATGCTGACATGCTGCTCTCTTTGAGGTCTCCTTTTTACAGCAGAAATGCACAGACAGTTCACCGTAGATGGAGCAGATCCCTGTTTAATCTCTCCCCAGGCAAAACACTACTTCCATCAGATCCTGAGTACAGGAAAGTGCCACTGACCCTTTTGGTGCAGGTTGAGAAGGTTGTTCATGTCTTTGCTGACTGCACAGTGACCAACTCTTAACTGCCTCACTGCAGATTTCTCAGATACAGGTGATCACGTGGAAAGAAATACACTAACTTTTCAAGGTTAATCTCAGTGGTTAGACAACTTTTATAGGCTTTTACAGATTGGATGTGACTTGATAAATCTGAACTATTGTCTTGATGGTGACCCTCTCTATCCTGGTTCTGTTAAAGATTCTATCTGTAGGAAATGATTTGTCTTTAGCGGCCCCTAGTGTTAGTATCAAAAAAAGGTATTGTGGAGGACAGCAAGACAGTCTGCTACAGGTCTCAAATGGACACACAGACACACAACATTTTTTTCCAAAAACAACTTAATGACTTTCTAGAACTATGTTCAATGTTTGATCAACATTTCAGGAAGAGATGAACTCAGTGTAGAGCTGAAAAACTCCAGTTCTTTGGGTCCATCTACAGCACCAAGGTCTATGAACTGGATGGCTTGGCCTGATTTTGGATAACATTTGGATGACAACTGCAAAGCCAGTTTATCTCCTGTAATCTGTAAAAGGGGACGCATTTCACATCGCACATAACCAACAGTTATTTGAAAAAGCTTTGCTATTTGTTGGAACTGCCAGTGAAGAAGGAGAGTCAAGAGAAATAAAGCCAGGGCTCTGGGAGCTTAATGGGGGGGAAAAATCGTCCAGTGACCCTCTCACCCCCACCCTTTGTCCCTCAAATCATGTCCTCTGCACCCTGGGTCTCCCTAAATTTAGTTTGTGTATTTGGGGCAACCACTCCTACCTTTTCTCACCCTCCCTCAACCTCCCTCCCTGCTGGCATTTCAACTCAATTCATCTTTGTCAGGGAAAGCAGGGTGATCCGCCTGGGCGCAGACATCTCATGGTGAGACCTAAATGTTCTGATAAGCTGTGAACAATGTCGTTACATGTTAATGATCCCGCCTGGAAACATGATGTATAAACCCGGCAAATATGCCTCCAACGACCACACGCATGTGCACACACCTACACACACAACAAATGCTGCCACAGCCCCACCCCTCATCCCTATTTGGTAAACTATCAAATATATTCCATTAACATATGTTCATTCTCTTTGCAGCCATTTAATATATTTTTATTTATTTAGCATGAGATTAGCCTGCTGCTAAGTCAATAACAAATGTGTCTACCATATAATTTATGCTAGCACTTTAGCATGCAGATGTTAATAAGAACTTATACTTTGCACAGGTTTATACTGAAAACCTTTTATAGATTATCATTATAATCCCTTTTTAAATCTACCTGTTTCCATTAGAACTGAGTTAGGTACTGAAAGCCAAATAGCTGGTATTCACAACCTAGACTGTCTTATCAGAATCATTTGGTGGATCTGTCGACATTCTTTTATGGTAATGACTATAAACAGCAGTAATAAAATATAATGCCTCACTTTCTGCCTAATTTGTGTTCATATTTATAGACAAAAACCTTCAGAAAAAATTGAACTTTTTGGAACTTGGATTCAGAGTTGTCATCATTCATTAATCTTATTCACACACAGGTTTTCATAGGCTTTCAGGGATGGCCTAGACTGTAATTCAGACTAGTCAGCTGCAGATGACAAGACAAACAGTGACAACGTTGAAAGAATCCAGGAAGGGAGAGTGTATCCGAGTTCATTTGTTTGGGTTAAAGAAAGCCTGAGATATGTAGGCATGAGGGCATCAGGTAAGCAGTTCAATGAAGAGCAAGGGAGAACGTCATGTCAGATAAGGCCAAATGTTTATTACAAATACATCTAGCAATTGACTGTTGGCAAGCAAAACAAACCGGCAAGCTGTGATTCTCGTCATATTTGAATGTTTTTCTATGGAATACATATGCTGCCATAATTAAGCTTTTGGAAAATAAAACCCAAATATGCATGGTTGCTTTTCTGTCTGCACCTGAAAAGTTGAACATCTGGGGACATGCAAGAGTGATGAATGCCCATTGATCATTTTCTACCCTTCTGGAAACTTTTTCGCACGGTGTGTGTTGCACTAACTCAGTTTTTGTGCGCTGACTGGTGAGCAGTGAAATGATTTTTTGTGCACGAGTACACAGTGTACAGTATGTTCACACCCTTTGTACACTTTCATTAGGTTCATATGTGTGTTTATGTGCATCGTGTGCGCCTGAGTCTGTGTGTGTGTGTGTGTGTGTCTGGCCAGGCTGGGTATGTTTGGTCAGCTGTTTGAAGGGAAAGCCTGATCCCATGTGACCTTGTGTTTCTCCAGCTGCTCTCGAATCAGAACAACCAGCTCTCTCTGCCAGGAGATCCGCAGGATGGGCCCAAACCCTGTGCATGTACCCTGCTGTTTCTTTTTTAGGTGTATTATTGTTGGTAACAGCAGTAGTAGGACAAGAATTAACCCTTTCAAAGAAAAATCTTCAGTAATGGCGAAATATTGCCCCATGGCGACAAAACAGTCTTCCTATCTGGTTGTGGGATTTCAAGGAAATGTGCTTCTGATTTATCCTGCTACTAGCCAGCTACCTCAGACAAAAGTGAATCAGTGGGGATTAAATACAAAACCTCCAATGGTTTGACAGAACCATCCTCTGCAGACTGTAGCTGTTAAATGCCCCAGTATTTTTGTACAGCCCTGAAAAGTATAAAATACGTGACTATTTTAGTAAATAATGACCGCAATAATTATTGAGTAAAAATGGAAACACTGATGTGTTATGAGCTTTATTGTAATAAATGTTTGGTGCAGATGCCTATTAAACACTAGCAGAGTAAAGCTTGTCCTGCACACTTCAATCACTAAAATAAACAGTCATTACTGCTACACTTTTTTTTCCCAAAGTGTCACAGAAGCAGATGAGCAAATGTTACTTCATCTTAAATGTAGGAAACATTTGCTTTGGCTTGAAATTGTCAAACGTTTAACATTTTTTGTCATTTTTCAAAAAGTATGGAAAACTTCCACACAGACACTGCAGCATGGTCGGTGGCACAGTTTTCCATCAGTTGCTGCCATGAGTACACATAAAGAGCTAGTGAGACAGAAGTGCACCAACAGGCAGCAAATGTGGTATTACATGCTGGTTCACCACTCAGTTAAACTAAAATATCAAAAGCAGTACTCCTAAAAGAAGTACAATTGTCTATAGAAAGTTGTCGGCAGGGCTCCAAAAAATGTTTCACTCCAGTTAACCTCATATAACATCCTGAGACCAGGCTGTGCCATTCAGTGATCCTAAAGGAGCATACCACAGTCAAACCTGCATCTGTTTGACATTACTTATTATTCATGCAATAAAAGTAATACATGTAAGAAAATATTTATGTCTGCTTGAATTAGTAAATACACAGATCAGGCAAAACATTACTGCGACAGACAGGTGAAATGTAAAATATTAATAATGGCCTGCAGACTCCCCAGAACCAAACCTAATCTTCTGGGGGAATAGCGGATAATGGCTGATTTTTCATTTTTGAGTGAACTGTTCCTTTACACTGAGGAGCCGGTGTCTCCTGGCTGTTGTGTAATTTTAGCGTAGTTACACTTGCAGTGTGATAAACATCCAAAATGTTGTTTACCCTTGTCTTCGAGGCGACAGAGTCACGGGAACTGAAGACCAGAAACAGGATTCTCCAGAGGAGAGAACCAAGCTGAGCCCGTGGATCAGCGAGGTGGCGAAACCTGTCGGCTTCACACTCACACTGTCTCTCTCTCTCTCTCTCTCTCTCTCTCTCACACACACACACAGAACTTAACACACACACTCAACACAGGCACACACATACAGAGATGACCAGTTCCACACACAGATACACTAAAAATCCTGCAGTCGTGCACACGCGCACAAACACACACACACACACACACACAAAACATTGGCAGGGTGTACACACATTCCCATACCGCATATAAACACACACATTCTTGAACACACATGCACACACAAAGCCTGTTGTAATGAGAACATTATCATACATCAGCCATGTCTCATGCTATTCTCAGGAGGTATTTATAGTGTTGTTCACCACTGGTAGAGACTTTGATCTGTGTGTGTGGGTCTGTGTGTGTGTGTATCAGTTGTATGCACCAATTAAAGTGGCAGAAGACCCATGACTGTCAACAGCCAGGTGCTGGATGTTAGGTGGAATTTGGCGCATGACCGTGACAAACGCTCGTCTTACAAGGTACAAGACAGAGAGCCAACAGATTCTCCAAACACACCAGTTTGTGCTGAATATATATATGTATATTTAAACTTACAGCATAATAATATTACTAATCAAAAAATACACATAAAATACACACCAGCGCAAAATTTTCTTAAATTATTTTCTTGAATCGATTTTCTAAAATTTTCTTTCTCCATTGATCTATTAATTATAACTAAGCAAGACTTTTAGGGATTATATAGGAATTATTTACATCATATGTTATTTCGCAGGAATCTATCTCTCTATATATCAAGGAAGAATGTTGGATTTTGCATTTGCTCATATATTTACCACAGTCACATTAAAAAAAAAAGATACAAATTTTTTACCAGAGACAATTTTTCATATTATACTGAAGTTAATAAACAGGTCATTTGTCAGGCAGGGCGATGGATGGACAGCTAGTCCTCGACATTTCCAGTAATCCCCCGTCTGTTCCCGGCTCTTGTTTACAGATGTCTCTCTCTTTGCTGCTTTAAGTCGCTGATGTTTAAAAGTGTCCGGACAGCCTTTTCAGAGCTTTCAACTGCCGCTGAGGCTTCCAGCTCAGCTGGTCGCACATGTCTGTCAGCACTGCTATTAACATCCTCTGTGTGTATGTGCAAGTGAGTGCGTATGTGCAAGTGAGTGCGTGTGTGTTTGTGTTTGTGTGTGTGTGTGTGTGTGTGTGTGTGTGCATGGATTGGGTGGGGGGGTATCCAGGCCTGTGACCTTGAAACTAATACTGAACATTATACTCAACACCTTGCCACATGCACATATACACATATTCAAAAGTTAGCTAACTCATACTCTCAGCCACAGGCTATTGACCCTTTAACTGGTTTTACACTGTAAACACATAGTCAGATGTGTGTAAATATTCAATTTTTAAATTAGTTAAATGTGTTATTTTAGTTATTAGTTAAAGAAGTAACTACAAGTAACTCCAGTCTAAATATTGTAGTGTTTAGAGGAAATTTTGTTATCACCGTAAGTTTGCAGCCACAAAAATTGTGGATGGTAAAAAGATGAAACATTAGGTACAAGTTAACACAATTAAAATACACATATAAGTACATGTCAGGTAAAATGTATTAACAAAACCAAGTAATCAAGACTAGCAACTAGTCAAAATTAATAAGACATGGGAATTAAAACGGTGAACAAGTAAGAATAAAATAAGATAAATAAGACAATAAATAATTAAATAAATAGCACAAATAAAACCATACTATCATTATTATTATTTTTATTATCATTGCTATATTATACTTATTATAATAAGTATTATTGTATATAATTGTACTAAATATTATTATTATTAATAATATAATAAGAGTAAAACTGGATACATTTTTTGTGCTTTGCAATGCTCAGGAAGAGCGCAAGTTAGCCCCTTTACTAAACTGGATTGGTTGTGTCAGCGCAACAGCAATACTAATATTAGAAAAAAAAATCTTTGTACATATGGACAGAAAACCAATTTTTTTAAAAGAGCCTCTGTTGGTTAGTGAAATGGACTAGTAAAGAGCCTTCAGCTCTTCAGTCTAAGTGGTCCTGTCACATGTTCTAATCATGCATTTTCTACCAGAGACAATTCGTTCTTAATGATGACAGAGAGCAGAAGCTTACCAAGCATTTGGCAAAAACGTTTACTATAATTCCTCCTTCCTAATAATATATCCCTCCATTATGCTTGCATTTTTAGCTTACTTCCCAAAACACTGTAATTCAGTCAGGAAAAATTCAAACAGCTGTCATATTTTGGAGATGCCAAAAATATATTGCATGTAAATGCATTTTCCCTCAGGGGAAAAATGCTCAAGCTGTCGTGCCACAGTGCTAAAGTGAAGAGGCTCAGTGGCCATGACAATGTGCTAATGCTACAATGGGTCTCTAACGAGTGAGAGCCAGCGCTAATTTCCCTGTTTGACAAAAGGACTCTGTGATCCTTGGCTGTTAGCGGTTTGCTGCACTAGCAGGTGTGTGTGTGTGTGAGAGAGAGAGAGAGAGAGAGCAGAAAGAGAGATTAATGTGAGAAGTTACAATTAACAAACTGGGATTCTGAATCTTTGCTCTCTGTGTGTGTGTTCAATTACATGTACATGTTAGCATACACATATCAGCGCGCCCCTTTGTCTGTCCAAAATGTGTGAGTTTGAATTAACTTGTATTCAGTACTGCATGACAGTGTGTGTTCATTTAAGTGATTGCCAAGCTTACAAGGTTGGCGGCCGCCTGCTGGGGGTTATTGGGCGCAGGTCACAAGGCAGACAGGCTAAACAACAGATCATTTACATCTCCCAGCATGCTCAGTGTGTTCCTGGCGCAGGAAGTGCCACTGTTTCTGACTGCTCACCGCAAAGCCCTGATGAAGATGAGCTGTCAGCATCATCCTGTCACACAGGACACCCACAGCAACAAAACACTGGCTGGAAATAGAGAACTATTCCAGAAGAAAGAAAACTTGATCCAAAATCACACTTGCAATAATGCAAATTTCTCAAAGCCAGGCAACAACATAACCACGCTCATCAGTGTGTAGTGTTGTCACTTAATTTTCTCGATTTCCCAGTCATGCATCAGTGCATTCCAATAGTGCACACATTGTCCAGCTGGGTGAAAATAGTAGCCAGCTTGTTTCTCAAGTTGTTTCTCTGATAACAGATGCCTGATGACTAAAATCCTTCAGCCAGTGAAAACATTTAAGTGTTAAAACGAACAAGACATGACTTGAAACAGCTAGAAAGCAGTCTGCTGTTTTAGCTATTCAATCATCTAGCCAATAGTCGGCGCTTATGGTTAACTAAAGAGACATAAATTTTATTATTTTTTTTTTTTTAGTGGCTTGTAAAGAACACCATTTCCTGTAATTATTTAACTCTGTTTCCAAATCATGATTCTGTTATTTGATCCCACAAAAACTCAACAAGTATAGTCTTTTGCTGTTTGACCTATAATTAAACACATCTGTCCCAAGAAATTTATTAAGTTTCTGACTCTGGAAAAGTGGGAAAAAGTAAAATTCTCAAACTACTGTATATTTGAACTGTCTCTTTAACTCGGTCACACACATTTAAGCTATTCTGTGTAATCTCCTTTAACTAATATAAGAACTAATGTAATATTTTTTTTCACTTCCAGTCACTAACCCTCCCCTGAAACTAATTGGAGCCCCCTGGGAAGGCCCAGGTTCCACTTTCAAAACCTCAGATTTGTCTTTCATCTAAAATAAGAAGTGCTTCAGTAGATGATCAGTCAGTAAACTGCAGGACAAAGAATGAAAGAAGTCCTTCATAAGAAAGGGTGCTGAGATATTCTCAGTCATATGTGGTTAAAATCATACTGATTTTATGTTAATAATTTAATATTTCTTCTTCAATGAGGTTTTGTTAATAAAATTATTGTAGCAAAGCAGGAACAGTAGGAAGCATGGGAATCATGCCAAGGGTATAATGTCTGTGTTAATGTAAAGCTCAGTAGGGTAAAGTACAGTGAGTGACATGTGAACCTCAGATTTAGAGGTTGGCTTGGAAATAGGAGGATATTTGCATCAGGACTCATGTTTCCACTGGGCCATTTCCTATTGAGGAAAACCATTTAAAAAATGTACACAGCTATGGTACTGCAAGGAACTTGGGTTTAAAAGTATCCACCAAATGCCACATGTGTGAAGAAGAGACATTGCTATGTGAAGAGATGAAGAGGAGATGGAGGAGGCACTTGGATGATGATGAATGATTGGACAAGTGGAAGGAGTGAGGAGGGGAAGCAGGAAGAGACAGAGAGAAGGGCAGGGGGATGGTGACAACTCTGACAGCTTCAGACCTCATTCACTCCCTCAACCTCTGGGATAAATTTAAATCTGATGATTGGGAGTGCTGTCCTAGACCTGTCACTGCTATACCCTGCATTTTTGTGTGTCTGTAATGACCATCATTTCCCTCTCAGGGCTCATGACCTCTGAAATGTGAGCACATTAAAACTCTTCACATCCAAACAAGTACAAAACCTTTATTTACTGGTTGTGTAAATTAATCAGTGCAAGTTATTCAGCAAGTCTTCCTTACACAACCTTCAGCTGAACCTGACTGAAGGAGCTGTTGGTTTTCATAAGCTCAAACAATAAAGAGAAGAGTTCCCAGGTTACACCCAGCCCTCAGATGTAGACCCAGATTTTATGAAACACATCCACCTTTCACAGAAAAATAGAAGGCAAATTTGGCTCACCTCATTATTTTTGTTTGTTTGTGGCATCATTTTTGTTGGGTGGGTTTGGGTTTGTAAGTTTATTCACAATAAGCAGCCAGAATACCTTAGTGTGTATTAGCTGCAAGCAAGCAAGAAAGGTGTGTGTGTCTGTATGTTTGTGCTCAATTCAGCCTCTGACTAAACTCAGCAATCACAGGAGACACTGGTTCTCTCTTTTATCTTCCATTGTCTTTTCTTTTTTCCTCTCTTCTCTGTAAAGGACATTTCTGTTGTCACCAGCTCTGTGCTCACTGTTGCAGAGGTTGAGATTTGTTATATAATCTTAATCTGTGTACAGCTGTTTATATTTACAACAACAGTGTATAGTGATTAGCACTAAGAAACTGTAAGGGCCCTTGCATAATGTTGCTTTAATGTCAGTGTGAATGTGACCATAAACGCGTCACATAAAGTGACACTCATGAACTTCATTGTTAGACTTCACTTTTCAACTGATTTCAAAGAGTTTTTATATTCTCATATGTACAAAATGTGAATCTCCAGCTGCTTAGAATCTCCATAGTTAGGCTACAGTTGCTGAAGAAGAGAAGTGTATCAACATAAGGCTTACCTACATGAACAGAATTATAACATGGTAGAAAATAATTCATTGTCATAAAGAGCTGTAAAAACAAGCATAGATTTGGCTTATCTTGGCTTATGTAATTTATTTATTGTGTCTCTCATTTTCTAAAAATATAATTTCCCCCAGAGATCAATAAAGTAGTTATGATTCTGACTCCAATAGAAAGCAGACAGCAGTGTCTCACTGTCTGATCTGTATCTGTATCTGTATTTTGTTCCATTTTTGTCAGTCAAAATCAATCATTAGTGCAAGTACAGTACTTTGGGTTTTTCACAGTATTTCAAAGTGAAAGAGCTGTGTTATGCCCTGGATTAAATGACAGCAAAGTAGACAGAAAAAGCCATTTCTACAATGTATAAAAGTGTATGCACGTTTATATTACTACCAAGATTCAAAATAACTGCAACAAGTTTTTTGTACTCCACATACTGTAGATCATAAATATAAAAACAGCAGTTCCACCATTTACTTGTATTTGTTTGCAGGCCTGTCTTGACCTTTCCAATCCAAAGCAGCCAATGTGGTATTTATGTATGAATATCCATGGACTCTGCTGTCCACATCTCAAGTCACACATAAATAACATGGTGTATACAGACACGCAGACACCCTGGGGTGGCAGGCTGGCATTAGTTTCTATCTATCAACCCTTCTGTCTGTTCGCCATATAGTAGTTGTCTGTTTGCATTTCTCCCTGTGTCTCCTCTCACTCTCACTTTGTGTCCATTACTCCTACTCACATGCACACAGTTGCTGAGTGGGTGTTTGAGTGGTTTAAGAATCGGTGTTAAGCATCTTTTGAGGACTTGTGAGACTAATGGCCGCACACCTGTCTGCCACTCCCAAAGAGAAAAAATACAAGGAGAGATTTCAACATTTGCTTACTTGGGTCTTAACCATTTGTTCTACAGTCCTTAGCATGTGTTTAGTGCTATCGCCATCTGTTCTTACATGTTATTTCCATCACAGTCACCTAGTAAGCCTAGAGCATGCTGAGATGAGAGAGGGTAAAGAATTAGCTTGGTGAAGGACAGGACTAGACGATGAAGAGGCACACTTTGCATCCTTGGGGAGGGATCATAGCTTTGTCTGCATCAAGTTCTGCTTCCTCTTATTTCTCAAATTAGTGCCTTCACTTGCGTTTGAAGGCCACGCTTTAAATAACTCATACACTATATGTGGACTTGCCATTTCCTATATGATGAAAGTCCACTATTGACATTAGTATATGTATGTTTGGTAAAATGATTTTGACTCAAGGTCAACTTAACAGATTTTTCTGCAGCTTTTATCCACAACCAATGGGTGGCACTGGCAACTATAAAATGCAGTTAAAAGCTCAGAGAAAAGTCAGTAAGTAGAACTTGATTCAATATTTGGACTGTGTTGCAACTCACAAATCAGTGGTGTTGCATATGGGCTTACAATACACACTGATCATTCCAGCCTCAGTGCTGTTTCCAATTACTGTTTTTTGTTGTACCCAAATGGACATTTTGTGAATAGTATGTATACTAAGTACATCAGGTTTCCCTTTTCATATGTCCATATGTACAATGAAAGTTACTTGTAGTTATTCTCCCTGTTCATAATGGCAGTGAAGTAAAGTTACAGTCATCTTTGGACAAAATTTCATTTTCTTTGCTTTAATGGAAGACAAAGAGGAAATCTAAAACCCTTGTGAGCATTGTTTTGGGACAAACATCAAAACTGTAAACCTGTCTGTTAAAAACCATAAAAAGAAAGGTAAGAAGATGATACAGTTGCTTCTTCTTCAACACAGCATGAAATTGTAAATTATGGTCCCTTTTATGTTCCCAGTTTCATGCTCCAATTTGGAGGCCAGGTAGGGCCTCCAGGTTGAAGGTCTTTGATCTGTAGTGTTTAGATGAGTTGTGTGTCAAAGAATATCCACATGATTGCCTGCCAGAACCCAAGGTTTCCGCTGCAGAGCATTGCATTGTAAAGATACAATTAATTTTATTGACTTCACCTGTCAGTGGTTCTAATGTCATTGCTGATCAGTGTGTCTTTGATTTGTTAAAGCATGTACTTGTGTCTAATTTTGCATTTGCATGATTTCCATCTGCAGGTTCTTTCTGTACAATCAGATTATCAAACCCGATAGATGTAATCAGGCACCACAAGCGCAAGCAAATTGATTTGTATGTATCTTTGTCTGAAATTGTCTCATTTTCACACTGCTATCAGATTACTGACTGTGATCTGCCAGCACCGTGTAACGGCTGGTGTGGATTTGAAATTAGGCCACAGCTGTCCCAGTGAACCTTATCATGTCTCCATATCCATGTTTTTCACTGAATGGGATAACCTTTCTGTCCCTTTGGGGCCAGGACAGAATGGCTGGGACCATCTGACACCAGATCACCCGTGTGGAATTTGGGGAATGGCGCTGTCCATCCACCATGCCCACACCATGGGTGAGGTGTCATTTCTGAATTGTGTTTATTTGTTGGCACCCTGTCGTGAAAGCCTTCCCATCAGCTGTGTGTTAATCTTGTCAGTAAATGACTTTATGATTTTTGTTTTGTTGCTGTTGTCTATTTTCAAACCTCAGCCTCTTGACAATTTTATTAACTTCAGTGCTCCAAACCTCATCATCCCATCCTTTCTTTCATTTTATTCATCTGCTCTTCACTCCCGTCTCATATGCTGCCACACACTTATACTTCCAAGTCCCAAATACATACACATAAACACTTAACCTAGCATGGGTTTGGTGACATGTGGTAGTGGCATTGGACGGCACTAAAAAGGCTCCAGTGATGAAAAACCTCCCAGCCGTCCTGGGAATCCTTCTTCTGTTTCACACCAGGGAAAATTTATGAGCTCAGCACTCAGCATCTCTGCTTTCCTGCTGAGATGTAGAGTTTCAGAGAAAGACATTTAGAAAGAGAGAGGGAGCACATGGAGGTGAAAGAGATGTAGAGAAGCAGTAACTGGTGGTCAGAGGTGGGCTGGAAAATGGGCTGTGTATATGTGTTGAATGTACAATCACTCTTTGAAAAGCACCACTGATAAGTCACTGCAGTGACCACAGAAGCTAAACATGTTTGTTAGTCAATTAGACAATTGGGTCATGTCAGGCTTAGGTTTTCTCTTGTCTTGTCTCCAAACTGAGTGAAGTTTGTCTAATAACCAGTAGTGCTGGTTGGTCAGTGCAAAATTAATACTGAAACCATGATAGGTCCTGTGTAGTGTAGTCCTGCAGAGCCTCATGCTCACTATATGTGTGACTATAACACACATGCTGCAAGCTGCCTATTCTGCCTCTCTGAACTTACTTTGTAGGCAGTCACATAAGAGGTCATCTCACATCCTAATTGCTGTTAAACTCCCTGCCTCAGGCTGCAGCTGGGAGGGCCCATGGACTGCAGTTGTATTAACTTTGAATGTTGCTGGCATAATCTCAGCTTTCTGGCCCATAGTTGCTCGTAGCTGAGACTGAGCATAGCAGACTTGAAATATCTCCTGTTGACAAGTTATACCTAAAGTTCTTCCTATTTACTGGAGTAATGAATGTTTTTGATTTTTCTTTCCTTTGGCAAGTGACCATGATACAAGCAAGGTAACTCCCTTTAGAGTGTCCATAATCAGAAATTGATGGACTCTGCATTGGGGTTGGGCTGTTGTCCACTATATTTATTTAAAAATCAACTGGAATAAATGTCACAGACATAATGCCTGAACTGAGTGACTGTCAGAGCTATTGTTTGGCTCAATGGTGAAATTTAAAAATGTAGCCAAAAATAATTTCTCTATATGTGTGTGTGTGTGTGTAATTGGTATTTATGCAGATTTATGAAGCTGTCTGAGGCAGACACAAATAAAAAGATCAGTAAACAGACTTACCATTTACTACATCCCTGATCTCAACCACTCACACATCATTTAATGGAAACTGTCTGCCACATAAGCGCAAATCATCCAAACCTGATGTTTTTCCCACATATTTGAAAGGCATGAAGTCATGTTTTGCCCAAGTCTGTCAGACAGTCGCCACATAATGCTTTCAAAGACAGATGGATTCACACAAAGTAGAGGGTCCAAGCATCAGAAAAAATGACCTCTACCATCCATCACCAACTTTATTTACTTGGTGATGAGATCAATTTTCTTGTAGGACAGCCTGGTGGAAAGTTGGATGTCCTGACTGAGTGTCAAGCCACACTGACAGCCCATGGAAAAAGTGTCGCTTGAGCAAATGGCTGTGCTGGAGATGGATAATGAAATGAGGGAAATGAAAAAGTAGCTTCACAAGCAACACAAATGTGTTATCAGTCAAATCAAAACAACCTAACTCCTCGGTTCGTTACGTCAAAGCGAAACCCACTCCAGCAGAAGAGCGTTCAAGTATCAAATGGTCACTCTTATGCTAATTAAAATCCCAAATGTCAGCCAAGGGCCTGGGTCACCCCAGTTCCCGGGCATCTCTGTCAATCTTCTCTCATCCTGCCACCTAAACTTCTAATCTGACACCGGAATACGTCAAGGAAAGTTTGAGACTATCAGGCTACAGATCAGCAAGCCAGAAATGCACAGTTTGCAGATGAGGTGAAAGGCAGACATGCTGTAACAGGGATTTGAGAGGGCAAAAATAACAAAGACAGTGATCATGGCCATAAATTTTGCTGCAGACAAATCAAACCGTCTGGGCACTTCTTAGGTCAGGTGTCAGCTGGTTTTGGGAATGAAAACTCTTAACCTCACCGTGGCTTAAAAGGTCGTAACTCACAACTCTCCTCCCTGACATGAATTACTGCCTCTCGTTAGGACTGGACATCGACGTCTCTCACCTCCTGCCTCTCCCTCTCCCTTTTCATCTCTCTCTGCTCCCTCCTGTCAAATTTGAGCAATAAGTAGATGTATCCATTGCCACTATCTCTGGGGTACTGAACAAGATACTCTTACCCAACTTACCAAAAATGTACCACAAGTGTGCAGTGAGAGGAAGTGAAAGCAGCAGTGGTGTCACACGCACTTTATTTTTACAATTTGGACACACGACGCTCTCATGCGATACGGGTGGTTAATCTCTGCGGGTGTAAATTTATATTCTATTCAAACAGGGAATAAGGCCGCTTCAGTTGGAAGCCCCCTGCAGTTCGATGGCTCTCTGCCCGGGAGACCCCCACCACCTCTATCACCAGTGGATAATGGTCCTTAACCCTCTCAACACCCCATGCTGGTAGAATTCAGGAGCAGCCTCATCTCAAATCAGTTCATTTCCAAAGTGTTGATTTATCTGAGGCTAAACGAAACCCTCAACACAGCAGTTATATTGTCGGCTCTATATTGTTGGGATGAAATACCGACGGCTAGAATCAACATGGACTTTCACTGGACTTTAACCGTAGCTTGATGAATGAAGGGTTTATACACTTTCATAGACTTTTTTCACACAGTAATTTGGAGATATGAATTAAATATGCTGCCAAAGAGATGTAATCGAACCGTGAGAGTCGCTGCGAGCATGAGGAAAGATTTATCACCCGTGCAGAAGCATGTCAGCCAGATAAAATGTTACTTGAGAGAAGTTAAAGTGTTGGGTGTTTTAAAAATGAACACAGGACTCAGAGCGGCTGGAAGTGAGATAGCAAGAGGTATAAAAATGACAGACAAAGTAAAGAAAAAGCGGGGAAGAAGAGAGAAAGTGGAACCTATCCAATGAGTTCTCACACATGCATCATCTTATCTCTGCAGCAGCTGAAAAGCCTTCTCCTCTCCCTTCCTAGGATGATAAAACAAGTATGAAAGGGGGAGAATTTTTCAAAGAGATTTCATCTGTTTTGATATCCCTCCCTGACATTCGATCAGAACCATAGCAGCAGTCACTGGAGACGACGAGGCCTGGCCATGTTTATTCAGCACTAAAAAAGGTTATCTGCAATGTATGAAGGTGCTAAGCAGAGATCTGTCATTGTGGAGGAACATGGGGAGTAAAGCTGATGAGTGAGAGGAAATGGGAGTTATGCTGCAAAAAATGGAGCAGAGAGGTGGTGAATAAAATGGGATGTGTTGGAAAAAGATGAGATGAAAAGATACGGGAGTGAGGGTGTGAAAGGACAGAAGTTTAGGACATACTTTCAACATGAAACAGTAACATAATGCAAATTGTATGTCACTGACCAAGGAGTAGCAAAAAGGGTCAATGGACCGACACCCTAATTTACCAGAAAGAGACAGTTTTTGGTCTAATGTATTCATATACAACCAACTGTTGTCACATTACCAGACCATACAAGCTCCATCTGCTGAGGAAGACCGTGAGAGAGAACTAGGTGACTCGTACAGCAAAGCTTGTGGAGTAGTAGTGTTGAAACAAACAAACTAAATGTCTAAAAGATTTCATATGCATATTGATGCTTTTCATGGCAAAGGGAAAGAAAAAGTAAAGCTTGTTATAACCTTTCCACATTTCTGCATTCTTTTACATTGGTTTACTTTGGACTAAGCTTCTCTGTGATACAAGCATGATAAAAAGAGTATATTAAAAAAAAAATTAAGCTACTAATATAAAGCATTAGCTCAAATAGAGCACTGAGCTTGCTTGTTAAACACCTTACCCTACTAGTGCAATACCACAAGTGCTATATGCTAAAACCGGCTTCTTTGTTTAATTGTTTAGCTTATTTAAATGTCTACTTATTGCTCCTGGGATCTGAGTCCTAATTTCGTACCATAAACATGTGAATGTGAGCTGGTATGACAATAAAGTTCCTTGATTCCTTATGGCTGATTAGCATCAGCATCTGTTTGCAATATGCTTCTCAATGCTCATTCTGAGCTGTGTGGATGTCTGTTCATACATTATAATGTGGTCCTATCAGAGTCACTCTGCCATAGCTCTCTCCACCACCCAAACCTTCTCCTCATGTGGTATTTTGAATTATTTGTCCAAGATTTAAGTTTTTATATATTTTAGTATCTTATTGTCATGTTGGGGCAGCATGATGCTGCATTGATTAACAGTGCTGGCTCACAGCATGTTCTCCCTGTGCCTGCGTGGGTTTTCTCCGGGTTCTCCGGCTTCCTCTCACAATCCCCAAAACATGCACATTAGGTTAACTGGCTACTCTACATTGCCCACAGGTGTGAGTGTGTGCATGTGTGGTTGTCTGTCTTTGTGTGTCAGCCCTGTGATTGACTGGCGACCAGTCCAGGGTGAACCCCACCTCTTGTCGTAGTCAGCTGAGATAGACTCCATCCCCCCCGTGACCCTGACGGATAAGCGGTATAGAAGATGGATGGATGGATTGTTATGTTGACTTTACCATCGAGAGAAAACAATATAACCCTGCTTAGGCATACAATGGTAAAAGTACATTTTATCATTTTACCACAAAACATTTTACGTGATGAACGCACGCGGAGATCAAACATTTATGTGCCGTTATATGAATGATTTTGTCTGTCAGCTGCTGAACAGCTGAAGATGGCTGTGGGGTATGAAATAACCGACAGATATTCCACTGTATATTTCTGTACATCAAACTTTGGACAGTCAGTCTTAAAGATCTGATTTAAAAAAAAAACAAATCACATTTTCTGGCTGCCTGTTTCAATATTAAGGAAGGCAGTAGAGATAAAAGTGTCCTACCTGCTTGTCTTGGCAGCAGTGAGGCTGAACTGTTGAACTGCCAGAGGGTAAAACATGAACCTTAACATTTAAAGCTTGGACACTGTCAGAGAGGAGACGATCAGGGATGAGAGACAGATAGTATGAAAAGAAAACACTCAAGACAAAGCGAGCGAAAGGCTTGTGGATAGAGGGAGGTCTATATAATAGTTTTATTGAGTTAATCACATGAGTGAGACATCAGCTACGGCCAGAGGCGTCTGTCAGGGCCACAGCAGTGATTCCACGTTCTGCTTTATATGGCCTGTGATCCCAGGCTGCAGGAACGCCAGCTCAGAGCCATGAAAGAATAGACAACTTCAATTGAGTTATTGGACTGCAGAGCGAGAGAGGTTTTAACTTAATTAAACACTAATATGAAGCAGTCAGTGCCTCACCCCTTTTTTTCAAGGGGCCTTTCATGTGTGTGTGAACAGTGTGTGTGTGTGTGTATGTGCGTGTCTGCCTGGCTGGAGGTGAAGTGTTTGACAAAGGCGTTTGTGAGTTTGGACCCCCCTGGAGTCTCCAGTATTGGCCAAGTCAGAGGTGTTATTAGATGAGGATAGAAAGATTAGTGTGTGTGAACGCTTGTGGCACTGTGTGTGAGTGAGCGTGTGTTTTGATAGCATTAGTCTGATAGGATTAGTCAAAGGCCACAGGGTTGTATGTGTGTGTGTGTGTGTGTGTGTGTGTGTGTGTGTGTGTGAGAGTCCTCAAGAAAATTTGAAAGCATTTTGTACATAATATTTGATATTTTCACTTTTGTGTAAAAGTGATGTTGCATTGACAGTGGAACAGTTAGATTCATTAAGACATTTTAAAATCAGAGGAGCTGTTGTAAACACCCTGAGTCCCTCATAAATAAAGATATGGCCAAAAGTATGTGGATGCGTGTTGGAAATCCTATCGTAATGCTACATGACAATGCACAAAAACGAGACAAGAAAATGCTGTCCAGAGTTTTGACCGGCCTGGAAAGAATCACTTCCCTCATCCAACACCTTTTAGGGATGAATCAGAGCTCCAACTCATAGCCAGACCTTATCACCCAACATCAGTGTATCCTGTAGTAAATGGTGCACAAATCTGCTGATTAATGGCCAGGACTTTTGGAATGAGATGTTCAACAACCATATATGCGTGAAATCGTCCCTCACATAGTACGACCACATACCACATACTTTTGGCCACACAGAATAGCAGTAGAGTAGCACTGGGATGTATTATGTACAGTTTCACTTCCTACATTTAAATCAGAGGGTGCAGACTGACAGTATCAAAACACAGTTACAGTGTTTTACATGTGTTACTGTGATCCTCTGTGTTTCGTAATATGTACATACCCTGCTGAGTGGACCTCTGCTTACACCTCACACATCTAGTGCTAATGTGTCCTTGGCATGTTTGAGCTATGCTTTTCTCTTTGAGGTGCATTTTTCTGTATCAAATTGCAGAATTTCAGCATTTTTTTCACCAAGAATAGACTTTTGGTTTAGTCACACAACTAAACCCCTAGAAGTTTATTTATAAGGTTACACATAACTGCATGCAAGATCTGCTAACATGTCTTTAAAGCAGCACACACCAGAGATTTTGAATGGTTTAGCACATTAACCATGCACGCTTCATGAATGTTTTGTAGAGTGACACATTTTCCTACCCTCTAAGCAGCCATGGGTTTATTCATGTCAGTACAGTGTGGAAAACAACTTGTAGAGACTCTGATATATAGATAAATGGCAGATGATGTAAAGAGTATGTGACATGTAGTCAACTGGTTAACAACCATTGGTAGTGGTGGAAAGTAATTAATTCCAGTTCTTAAGTACAAATTTGGGGTACATCAGAGTTTCCATTTTACTTCTTCTACTCCACTATATTTCAGAAAAGGAAATATTGTACTTTTACTGCACTGGATCCATTAGACAATTCCCCACACTTCTCACATGGTTTCATTTACATAAGTATTTAAGGCACAAATAAGTAAAACCAATATTCTCCAATATTTCACAAAGTCTAGAAAAAAAATCCACATTTGTGTGGCAGAATTGTTTTTTCTTCTGTCCTTCAAATCACGTGAATCATCTAACATCAACATCATCAACAGCTGCTTTTACTTAACAGCTGATAATACTTAAGTACATTTGCATAAGCACAGCTTTAAATGTGGGACCGTTTCACAATGTGGTATTGATACTGACCGCTGGTCTAGTCTAGTTTAGCAGTATAATGGTGTTTTCATTGGAGGTCCCATCTCATTGTTTTCACTAAATGGACTATCTGTGGTCTCTTTCTGTGACGTCCCTCTGTCACTTCATATTACCATAGAAATAGAAAAGAAAGCATATTTTTTGCGGTCGCTGCAGTGTTGTTCCACTCCTTGTTGAATATGCTCAGATAAATCTTTTATATCTTGTTGATTTTGCAGCATCCGTTGCCACTCCTATTGGGTTCACATAGTACCTGTCTCACAACTTAATCATGAGTGGTCCTCATTGTGTTTCAGCATGTAATCGTATATCACTTTGTCTGTCATTACATTAAAGGAACGCCGTTAACATCAACTTCTTTCAAATCTCCCTAGATTAGCCAGATGCCAAAAGGCTGTGCGGTGGTCTGGACTGAGGCAGAAGGTTATGTTTGGACTGATGTTAAAAGACTAGGTTGGTCAGTTGATTGGTGTGTGTGTGTGTCTGTGTCTGTGTGTAAGTGGCAGGAGGTCCAGTTATTGACAGAGGGATTACGGTGAGCTTGGAGTTCAAACCTCAGTGTTGACAGACAACTTGCCCCTGAGAGTCAACACACACTCTGGAGACACACTCTGGCTGTGCCCTCGCCTGACACTGACGTGTGTGTGATGACTGGACAAAGTTTCAGGTTTGTCTTTATCAAGTTTATTAATTCCCCTTTCTCCTAATTTCTTTGTGATTGGACGACATCTCTAAATATGCAGCAGGTCTGTGAGTTAATGTCAAGATTAGCATGTAATCTGTGATACAGGGTGGTGCTTTTCAGCGACTGGTCTATATGAAATCAAAATGGGTCGTGAAAATGTTTCTAAAGAAACTGCTGTCTTCTTTAAGAAAAGATGTATAAAAGCCTGTGGAATTCAAGTTGTCTGAATAAATTCGAGTCGACTTGCATTACGTTCACTGTTCATATAAAGAGATCTTTAGAAGAAATTGTGACAACCACAAAAAGTGAGTCCCTGCACTCACAGACGTATAAAGAACACCACATCAATAAATCAGTACCCACTTGTATGAGTTAAAAAGCAATATAAGGAGCAATATATAAGCAAAACTCCACTAAGAAACAAAATACTGCAATGTTTATCTATCTAAATGAAATGATTGACAGCTCACTATTCTTTCTGGGTGGTCTCCGGGTGGTGGTGGTGGTGGTGATGGTGTTAGTAGTAGGGGTGAGGGGGCTGACAGGCTCTATAGTCCTCTCTCCACTATTTTTCATCCCTCATTTTTCCCTACAAGAAAACCTTTAAAGAGAATAGCCACATTGCCGATGTCATGTGTCTGCTCTTCAGCCCCAGAGGCCATTCACACATGTTCCACACACAATCTGCCTCCCTTTGAGAGGCTCTCTGTCCTCTCGAAAGATCTCACTCTTTCCCTCCTTGGGATATTATCACAGATTTTACCATGGTTTACCCTGGAGTCACAGACGACCCTTCATGGCTGTAAATCCATTAGCGAAGAACATTTGAGACCTTCAGCCACAGAAATTGCTGAAGGCTCTAATGTAGTTTAATATTACATTCATCTGGCATTGTAAAAGGACATATGGGGTAATTCCATATTCAGATTTAGTTTCCAGGTTATTTTCATGATTGTTGCGGTGTTTGTGAAAATGTGGCTCACAATGTGGCAGTTGCAAAAGTGATTTATAAGCAGAGCTCTAGTGAAATGGGTATGAATAGTGTAACCGCACAGGGCAGCTTGGGACTTGGAATAATATTGCTGAATGAGTCAACTACATCATGCCAGTAATCAGTTCAGTTCAGTTACAGGTATGCTTTGGACGGACACGCTCAGTGTGAACTGAGACAGGCAAATAATCTGGAAATAATCTACATACTTGATACACATGCTTATCCCTTTTGTTGTATTTCATACTGCATATATGCTGTATATTATATAATTTCCATCATTTTATTCAAGGGTTTGAATTACAGCAAAATCTTCACAAATTACTAACATGTATGCTAACACTGTTGCCAGTTGCCTGTTTCTGTAAGGTTTCTGTAAACCACGGATATGTTAAGTTTGTGCATTTCATACGTATCACATCATGTCTAAAATGCATATCATATAATATTCACAATATGTAAACAGTGTGAGCTGTATTTCACACGAGGAGGTGGAGGGGATGGTTATGGTGTGAGACCTGGTTCAAGACGCCGCTGTTCAAGCCTACTTCAACAGATATTTTGCAGCCATCTTTGTGGCAACAAAACTGGGAATATTTCTGCAAGACGTGTGGACATTTTCTAGTCGTGTTTATGGTGATAAAACCACATATGATCCTTTCCTAATCCTTTTGTGCCTAAACCCAACCTGACCTGACGCACAGCTCTATACAGAACAAGATAAAGTTTTAGCATATTAAACATAAAGTTTCAGCTTATGTGTGGTTTGCAGAAATGTACAGTGCCATAATTGATTGTGGTGACTGGACTGAGACTTCCCACCGAAACTGCTATAAAATTAAAAATGTGGTTTCAACAGCTTGTGCACTTTTGCTAAAAAATCTACACAATGTATGCGTTACAATACACCCGTCAGGGATTGCACAATTGATTTTTTTTTTCCCAAAGGAGAAAGCAGGAAATTTTACTAATGTTTTACTCCAGCTGAGAGGTTTTCAGTTTTTTGCAACGCGTATTTGTCTCAATTTGTGCTGTATCTGAACTGTAATAGTTGCATACAATGGCTGTAGCTGCAAAGAGGAGCGATTTGAACTTTCTGCTTCCATTTTCTCTCAGTTCCGTCATGGGTTTTAACTGGCAACCGTCCCATCAAGAGCTAACTTCTCGCTCCAGGCTAATAAGCATGTCCTTGCTGAAGGCTCAAAACAGTCATTGACCTCCTGCTCTGTAAGTGTCATACCTCGTCCAGATGTAGGGCTTTACCACCAACCAGGCTTCACAGGCATTCTTCAGATTGCTTCTCATTTTGTCTGATTATTCCTTGTTTCCTCTCGCTGAGCTCACAGTAGTTTTGACACCTTGATCCAATGCTAGACCAAACACGAGGCCTTGGACATGGCTGCAGGGATGAACCACTGATCACGTCCATCCTAATGCCCTGGAGGATGTTTGGGTCAACACAGTGAATGGACCCCCCCAATGACAGCAGTAATTGGCTCTTTGTTTGGGTTTCTGCTGTACTGCTAAGGAACCATAACACTTGGTGCAGTCTGCAGAGAATCAAAGATCTTATTTGGGGGGGGGGGGCTTTTTGCATACAATGGCGACAATGCAGGGTGATAGTGTTTGCTGCCTGCTGTTAATTTTCTTTTAATTTTCTTTTGAACACTTAACTGTTTAACAATGACTGTGACAAAAACGTCTGTCATTTCCCATAAACATAGATGTTTCAGGTACAACACAATTTGTAATTCCTCTTTTGGTCTTTGGATATGAAGTGACTGAGTTGCGTCTGGTGCTCTCAAACTGCAAATAAGCCACTTGTGAGCTGAACTGTATGTTAGTCCAGTGTTGCCAACTTGGCAATTTTCTCAACAGATTTTGTTTCTTTTCAAACCCCTAAGAAGTGACTAGCGACAAATTTAGTAACTAATTCAGATCAGGAAAATGCGAAAAATATATTAAAATATAGTAGTGGGAGTTCGGTTTTAGCAACTTTCTGTAGTTAGGTTTAAGCTATTGCTCTATAGCTTGAATTTACTATCTAAATACTAAAGTCTGTACATCTAATTCATCTGAGCTTTTTTCTTACTCTTTTGTATAGCTTGAAAATATTTAGTTAGATTACATATCTCCATCCATTCTTCAAAACTTTTTTACTTCAAATATAGGCTACAATATCCAGGAAGAGATTTCTCCCATGTTGCTACTGACATATAACTTATACAAATGATTATGTGATGGCATTATAAATATGAAAACAAGCGTATGAAATCATCTGGTGATCTGATTAACATGATTAAACTAATTTGAACTGTTAGCCTGTCCTAGTGAAGACAACACATTTGTTTTCATAAAAACACAATTGTGATCATGTAAAATATTAATAATCCAAGCCAGTGTGCTTCCATTATGTCTCATACATTTTGAACCATACTACTCAAAAACTGGAAGATTTATGATAGTCAGTGCTTGGATGAAACACTTGACACAGTGGCCACGTGTTTTGATGTGTGCGCACAATATTTATGATGTGTTCCTCCACATTTGTGGAATTACATAAAGTAAGTAAACTTTGCAGGCCAGTTGCGCTGTCGGTGTTTATGGATTTTCACAGGAAATACCATAAAAGTAAATAATCAGAGGAAAGTCTGAGCTGAAACTCTCAAACAGTGAAAGCGGTTCGACTATTATTCATGAACAAATAGGCTTTCTTTGCTGTATGGATTAAGTTAGTGTTTTCTCACACAGGAAATTGCAAGTCTGTCAGGAGGATTGTGGGTCAGCGTCCTGCTCATAAATCACAGTGCTAACAGTGACCACGCACTAACTTCTTGTTACATAAAATGGTTCTGCTCCCTTCAATTTGTTGTTATATAAACTGTCATTTTTTTAAGTTGACTTAAATTTACTTTTCCCATTTAATGATCTCCTCTGAATTGGACATTTCAATTTCTCATTGGATTGAATGTTTATTGGCTTTACTTACCATTGTTAAAACCTAATTTAAAATTCAATAGCAAACTACAATTTTAAGATTTTCCAGTTTTAGCAGTCTGTATTTTACTTTGCTCATCCACAATTACATCACGTGTATTAATAACATAATAACACAGATTAAGGTGTCAGCAAACATTCGCTTCCATGTCATTTCATCGTTCAGCCAACACGGCCCTGTAAATCCCCCAGCAGAGTGTTGTTGTTAAAGTGTTTTTGGAGCAAAATTGGGGCAGAACAAGTCAGCTCAATTTTGTATTTATTTTCTGTGTTTAATTGGACAAATGAATAGCATTCCAGCCTGGGAGCATAGTGGCATTATTGTTCTCGGAGAATAAACACAGAAGGGTCCTGTGTGGACTATAAAACTCCAGAATAAACAGCTCTCTCAAAGCCCAGTATTGAATGTCTGTTTATGGCTTGTAATATGAAGTGCAGAGCTCTAAAATCACTAATTACATCAGCTATGTGGATTTCTGCAGAGACCTCTTAAAAGGGGTATTGGTGGCTCTGAGTGTGTGTGTGTGTGTGTGTGTGCTTGTATAAGCTAATATGTCTAATGTGTTTGTGCCCTTTTGGCTTGTGCCAGTAAGTGAATATTTTGGTCTATTTGACTCTGAAAATGTAGTTCCATTTACTTGGTCTTGCTGCAGTATTATGAGCCTGTGCATGTTGCACATATGTGCATATATGTGTGTGTGGTTTCATAACAGCCCACAGAGGGCTGACCCCAGTGCAGCGCAAGGGGAAAAAAATGGTTTCCTCTCCCCTGATCTTTGCAGACTCTGGTTATTAAAACATGTTCGCTCTTCCGCTGAGATGAGAGGAGGTGAGCTGCCGACCCCCTCAACACATGCACTGACGAGTTTTTGAGCCAACATTATAAAACCCTGACATGGAAAGGAACAGTTATACACCAATAGAGCACATTACTTTTATTGATTGGCTTGATAGGTTTATGGTTGGATTGACTACACTTCAGGGATTTGATTAAGGGGATTTTTTTTTTTTACATGCAACTGTGACTTTGGGGTCAAATCTTGGATTTGACTCAGACATTTGGACTTTTTACCCTCCCACCAAACTTTAATGAACAAAAATTGTCATGTTCTGGTTAATTTTTTGGCCCTCTGTATGCATCCATTTGAAACTACCTGCATATGATGAAATCAGCTGCAAGAATAGACAAACAACCATCAGGGAATGAAGTGTGAAAAATCTGAGGACAGCTGAGGGGTGGAAAAAAAAGCAGAGAGAACGCAGAGAAAGGAAACATTCATGGCTGTACGTGTGCAGCTATGCAGTTCAGTCAGTGGCCAGTCAGTTCTGTTGGCCTCCTCTGCATGCACCATCACCTCATCACTCACCGGCCTGCCTGGACGCCCAGCAGCCCCTCCCTGCTGCTGCTGCCGCTGCTGCTGCCGAAGCAGCCACATCATGACTGTGTCTCATCAGATTGAGCCGCCACCTCATATCTCAGGGCAGATATGGGCCCATTCATGAGTGCTGGACACAGATTTAACACGAGGTCTGTCCGTGGTGTGACTGGTGGCCTGGCAGGTTGATGGACAGCCTGCCTGTTGGTTGGAGCTGTTCTGCTGTCTCACTGGATGCCTTTTTGACGGTGCTGAGGTCATTGCAGACAGACGATCCCGAATGGCAAATATTCTCGGACATTAGGAGGTATTTTGATGAGCTAGCTGGCTGGCTTGATTAAATCTATTTTAAGGGTTAGAAGAAATGTATTGTTGCTGCCACATAGGAAAACGTATTACTTGAAATTAAGTGATAATACAACGCTAAATCGCAAAATATTTAATCCTGGAAATTTAATAGAATTAGTTATATCTAATGTTACGTTATTGAAGCTTTAGGCTTTGACGGGATTTAATAGGTTGCTCTTGATTGAGCAAGAAAAGTCAAAAGGTTTGTTTGAAGTTACTGACTTTTTGAATAATTTTCAAATACCGGTAATCTGTATAATTTGAACATAATGCCACTGCTCAGAAAGCTGCAAAATCTTTTGACATATTATTAAGTAATTTATAATTATTACTTTTATGGTAAATTTCCAGAATAACATTAATTGAAAGAAGGCCAGTTCAAACTTCAGTATCTAAGGATAAAAAAATTTATAAAAAAAATTCTTAATTTTTCTTGCTGTTACCAAATACCATGAAAAGAGCAAAACCAACACTGTGTAAATTCTCTGCTCTGTCTGGTTCTCATTTCTTTCAAATATAGTTTGAAAACTTAAAAAAAAAATTAAAGTTTTCAGGTGTATTGTTTAAAGGAACAGTTCACCCAAAAATGATAATTCAGTCACTGCCCACTCACCCACACTGATGGAAAGTCACGCGAAATATTTTCATCTGCAAAAAACGTGTGAAGCTTCACAGTAAAACAACATAACAGCAATCTCATAAACGCAGTGGGGGACTTGCTTTAGAATGTAAAAAAACAAACTGTGCGGCCATGGCAGTTTGTAACAAACATTACTGGGGTCTGTATTCAACTGTGGATTATCAGTGCTTGTTCCTATAGTGAATATTTAGAACTGACTTCAAGCTTCTGATTTTTAACATTTTAAATAATCCACAAACCTCCCTATAACAGCAAACACCTCGCATCAGGTCCTGTTGTGCTTCAGCGTATACTTACTGCAGTATTTAATTTATTTTTGGAAAAATTTAGAAACTATTTTAACATCATATCCTAAATCTACTTAAAATCTCAAAAGACATAATTAGATTCCTGTTTAGCTCTAAATGTTTTACATTAAATGTATAGAGGAATAAAATTGCATTAGGTTCAGTCAGACTGTCTAAGAGGTGCTGTGCTGCTGTAAGCGGAGGCCTGTCACAGCCAACAACATCTCTCTCAAGAAAGGGTCATACACATTTATAGCTCGTATCACATTTACCAGCTAAAGGTACCACCAAATCAAGTCAGCAGCCATGAGTTCATCATATATAATGTTATCCGGAATATAAGGTGACAGACTACAGCTGTGTAGATCGCAGAAGTAACACTATCGCCTGTCCATCAAAATGTAATGCAAATAACAGCAGTAAAATAATACATTATACTGTATGATAGAAGCACTGCACATTCTAGGAACTAACACCGAGTGTCTCCTATGTCCTTCCATTTATTTAGAAAGAGGAGTTTAAGAGGGAATCCTCATGAGCAGTAACCGCTGGTTAAAGAAGAAGGAGACAGGAAAGCATCATCAAACCTCAGCAACAAAAAAACAATAAAAAGTAAAAGGTAGGGCTTGTCTCATAGGAGTGTTCTTTTGACTGACACACACATGGAGGCTGCTGGCCCAAAGCCGATCTGCACTAGAAGTACCATGTGTGGGTATCAGTGCAGAGATGACAACCCCTGTCCTGAGTATCTCTGACTTGTGGCCACCAGCCAGGGCCGGACTCTGGACGTACTTGACTGACTCTTGACCATTAAGGGCTGAGTGCTGCAGCAGGTGGCATAAAGCTCCTAACATGGGCCAGGACATGAGCCCAGATACCAAAGGGGTACAGTTGAGTAGCACTTTAAGAAAAGCCAAGACTGCCATCTAGTGACTTACTAACTCTATTCACCAATAAGAGCAAAACAAAGTGAGCAATTGTTCCTTTTTGACAGCATTTTCAACAAGCTTAAGAACGGAAAAGGCTATGCAATGACCACCCTAACATATTTTTTTCAGCTTCATCCCAGATTTTACCCATCAGAGAAGAGCATGTTAGCACACTGACTGTAGCCATTAGTTAACACTGGGGGAGACCAAATCAGTAGATCAGTAGGAGAGATTAATAAAGTACAACAAAATCCAGAATCATATAAATGGCAATGTGTGTATCGTAAAATGTTACCATTGTTGTCTTTATTGATGGATGTACAAGTAAACTTGTGTGGGCAGTAGTGGCCCTATTTTCTCATTTTTCCTGTGATCTTATCTTCTTCTCTTTAGCACTCTCTCCTCTCCTCCCTAGTTAACTCTATTCCTTTCCTTTCCTCTTCCCACCTCCTCCTCCTCCCTGGTCTCCAGTAATCTCTTTTGTCTCCTTGTCTTGTTCTTGCTGGGAATTTGGCATAACTTTGTGAGATGATAACCATTTTTAAATGATCGCTTTAGAATTCATGTCAATTTACAATCAGTGTTAGCTTATGTAACGCTCATTACATTCTTTTTTTGGAACATTTGGAAGTAATTAAATAAATGTTTGACACTGATTGTACCTATAGCCTTCAAACAACAGCTTCTGCTTTGGTATGGCAACACCATTTGGACAAACCACACACAGAACCGCAATACTAGAATTGATAACTAATAATTAAGGGAACTTGTTAAGTTATGATTGCAACTGCTAATACTGCTTTAGGTACATGGCTGGACTATCTCTATAAAAGTCAGATGTAGGTGGCCAAAGGTTGAGACCATCAGGCTGAAAATGAACAGTCAATCTACGCAATAACTCGCTCACAAGGTACACTGGTGACAAAAAGGCTGTTTAAAAAAAAGCTCAAATGAACAATAAAGTGAATAGTGCTAAGAGAAATGTTTCATTTAAATTGGATGAGGTTCTGTTACCAAGCACAACACACCCAAAACTGTTAGAAAATATTGCAGTAGGATTTCATATCCACAATTTGCATGGGAAATTTGAAAATACTGCAACTTCTACCATACTCTACTACTACTGTAACCTCACTGTAAGTTCACTGAAAAGCCACACAATTATTTATGTTTGACACAAATTAAGGTGAAACACACTTCATGTATATTCGAGCCCTTCACTTCCAACGTTGCATTTTTCCTTTTAAACACGGTCATATAAACTGCTGTTGGGTGCTAATACGGCATAAGTGCTGTGTGAGTGTGTGAGAGCGCGGCCTGGGATTTGCCTGAAGAATTTTTAATTTTGGCAGGTGTGACATTTACAGCCTCTAGACCAAATCCAGCTCCATAAAGAGCTGCTGGCACTTTTTTTTTAACAACCCTGTAAATACAGAGTTAATTTGTTTTTCGTCCGCCGTGAGATTAAAACATGAACAGTGAGGGAGAGGTGTTTTAAAGGGTTCATTTCATTATTCTGCAGTGCCCAATGGTCAGGAAATAAACACACTGGTGGAAAATGAAGTGTCTGATGTGGGTGTGAAACTTCTCTAAAGGTCACAGGATTACAGGTCCAGCCACTCCAAAACATTCACATCTGAGCGAAACAGACCTGAAAACTGAGATTTCCTCGGTCACTATGAAATACGTTTACCACATCTACCAGGCCCTGGGACTATAAATTCAGGCAGAGTTACAAGGGCCGTAAAGTCAAAGCTACATCTCCCCGATTTCAGTGCGGATGGTTGCGGCAAGGCCAGCGGGGATCAGGGGAGTGTTTTTTTCTCAGCGACTAGCTAGACTTCCTCTGTGGGACAGCGCGGTCACTCCCAGGTGGTCTGGAGCTCAGGTAGCCTGACAGGTTTCAAAACCCCTACCATGTCCAAACCAACTTTAGCCTGGTTTGGTTCCAGGCCTCAATCACTCCCTATAGGCCTATAGGACAGAAAGCAGCTTAAATCATACCTGTCCTCTGTGTGTGGCGGCCATGGAGTGAGCACTGCTTTAAGCATGAAATGTATCTATTTAGGGCTTAATCATATATGAATGTGCTTTATAGGGACCTACAGCTGCGCATACACACTACATTTCTCTCTGCAGTAGAGGATTTATTTATTTGTAAAGCCTCCTATAAAACCTCAAGTACTGTGAGAAAACGTCAGACACAGTTTATTTGGGAAATGAAGCGTGTCACTGAATAACACAGTGTTACATCCTACCAGAATTTCAAAACATACAAAAACCAACAGTGTAAACAGCTGGGGGGAGATGGGGAGTTGATGTTTATGCACAAACATTCCAAAATGTCCGTTATGATTCAAGCAATGGTCAGGATGGCCCGCTCCCTCTTTCTCCTCTTCTTCTTTTTCTCCTGCAGTCTGCCTGTAGCCTCAGCGAAGAACATCACGTCCTCTTTGCTCTCGATCTCCCGCTGGAGGAACTGGAGCGCTGCGATGTTAAAGCCCATCACGTCCTGAGACACGAAGGAAGAAGAGGTGGTTAGGAAACGAAGAAAGAAAGGAGCGATGAAGACAAGAATGACCAATGACGAATCGCTTTTCTCTGTGACTGGATCCTCTTTTCCAGATGTTCCTTACTCTGATTTCTCGCACTTTCGAGAGAGTATTGGTCCGTAGCTCATCTATGACAGTCAGCAGCATCTGGTTACTGGAGATCTGACCAAAATGGATCCTATGGACAGACAACAAGGTCAGCTCAGCGTAATACTATACACTGCAGGAAAGCAGCGTCTACTCATCTACATTTACATTTTGGTTTGCTCTATCAGCTTTGCAAGGTCAAGAGACAGGCTACAAAATCAAAGTCCTTCTAATCATTCAGAGATAATATTTCTGATGGAATAGCCTGAACAACATGACATGAAGTGCTACGCTTTGCCTCCATTTTAATAGTTGTAAACAAGAAGTTTTCCTTCTTCTCTTCCTTCTTCTTCATTGTCTTCAAAATTTGTTTCATATATATGTTTCATATATTTCAATTTACAAATATAATCCCAATAAAATAATTGTTTTGTGACAAATATATAAAAATCACTCCTTGCTACATAGCAAACTTTATTTTTTCATTTTCATCATTTATTTTCTGCCGTTCATTTTTTTGGTCTTACAAGATACCAGTCGGCTGCCAGCTGTCTGAATCCTCGGCTCAGTGTTTCATTTAACTTGCTTTTTATTTTACCCACACAAGAAGAGCACGTACTTGAGAAGGAAGAAAAGGCAGCGGCAGACCAGCTCCACCTCCAGGCCCTGCTGGATGTAGCTGTTGAAGAGCCTCAGCAGCTCGGGGACGTAAGAAAACGGCAAGACGAGCAGGGAAACCTCCAGCTCACTGGTGATCACGAGGCAAACAAAGGGAGAAAGGAGGCCGCAGACTGTGTTAACATGTGCACAGCACTGCAGATGGAAAATTACTTTACGAGCAAAGGGAAATATCATGTGTGGTTTGGTCTCGTCACCCTGGACTCACATCTTACCTCGATCTGACCTTCTTTATGACATCTAAAACGTATCGGGACGGCTGAGCAGGGACAAAGACAGACTTAGTTACCTATAGCTGCAAACAACCTTACAATAAATTTAGGTTATTTATTGACATCAATGGTCAATGTTTATGTCGATTAGACACTAATTCCTCATCACTGTTCTACTTACTGAAACATTTCCAAAGGCCACGAGGATGGGGTTGGGCTTTGGTGGAGGAAGCTGTAAAACAACACCAGCTTTTTATCAGATTCATCTGCAAAATCATAATACTGACATCACATAAAATGTCCAAACACAAACATTAAGACAGTAAAGAAAATGCACACCTCTTTGCCTGCGTGCTCACAAGCGTATTTATGCTCTTCCATCTTCCTGTTTTCCTCTTTGTAAAGTTCCAGAGCCTCCATGATTCGCTCTGCCTGCAAACAAACCACAGAACAGAAACATCGACAAAGATAACAAAAACGTGCAAATTCCTAACTTTCACAGTCTGAAGACAAAGGTCAAACACAGTTTTCAAATAATCTGGTTTTCACCTGCCTTAATGCCCAAAGGGCGTGCTTTGAATGCCACTGTTAGCCTATCATAGATGTATTTCAATGTCTATGACATCAATGACAGCATAAAACCTAAGCTACAACCACCATCTAAATAAATATTAAAGTGGTGCTCCAAGCAAGATCCAACAACTGCTAATGAGAATGAGAATTATATTAATTATACACGAGTCAACTCACAGCTTTGACTGTTTCAGCGGTCTTCTTGCCGGCTGGCGCTGCCTCTCCTTCGGTCTCTCCAGGTACCTATAGATAAAACAAGGTAATACATCATGTACATCCATCTAACACAACAGCAGAACTCATTTTGCTTTCATTTAAACAGGCAACCCAACAGATATTCTGTGACGATTTTATCATTTGTAATTTAATTCTTTAATTGGTCTTGTGATTTCATTCAAACTGTTATTTAATCTATTAAACACCACCAAAGTGAACTGTGGCATGCTTGATATCAACCAGTGTGAAGCTATGTCACTATCTGAAAACCCCGCACTCACCACAGGAACATCCCCTTTGGACATGCTTTCCTCAAATTCTGCTTCTCGCTCCTGTAAAAATAAAAACAGAGAAAACAGGGTGATTTAGAGACACGGGGAAACTGTGTGCCGACTAATCATCTGCGTCGCCCCTGTCCGCCACCTCACCATCTCCCGCTCCTCCTCCAGGATGATGGGCTCCCTGGTCCTCTCCCACAGACGCAGGGATTTGTCGTGGGATGATGACACGAGGTGGTCACCATTTGGGCTGATGGCCAGACACCAAACCTCCCGATGATGGCCCTGTACAGAGAAAAGTCAAGTATTAGCCTGGAAGCCTTTACTCCTTATTAAAGTGTAAATACAAAAACACTGGAAGAAACCTACCAAATCAACATTAGAAATTTAAAGTCAAATTCAAAAGTACATCTTTTTCCTGCTATTTATCTATTTAGATTGTTTTGGTGAGGGTTGCAGAGTCTTGAACCTATCAGCTGTAGAGATGTCTGCTTCCTCTTGAATATATCGAACTTTGACAGCTGCTTCACATATTAAAAGAGTACTTTTCGTGACGATCAAAGAGAGTCATGCTGCCACCATCTAAACACAAGTGATCAGTCACAAATCATCTGCTGCTTTGTCTGCAATGCACCCAATCTAGTGCATGACTCTGACAAATCTGGTTTACAGCTGACAGATGAGGTGGGGTCAGTATTGTATTTCAAAATTTGAGGTTTGAGGGACTCTTGGGCTAAGTCACTTAATCCAAAATATCCAGGGTGTGGGAGAAGAGCGTCACCTCCAACGTCTGGATTTGCTCAAACTTGTCGGCATCCCACTGTTTGATCTTCCTGTCCTTCCCTGCTGTGAAGAACAGATGAGTCTTGGGAACAAACTGGAGGAACATGACGCTGTAGAGAACAAACGGGATGAGAAAGTCAGCTGAGCAAATAAAGAAAATGGAAAATAAATCCAAAACTAGAAAATAGGGATGAGTGACATAAAATCAAAAGAAAGAAAGCATCTCGGGAGTAGCTCAGAAGAAACAAAGAAAGAGAAGTAAAGAATGAGGCTGAACAACAACTAACACAGAAAGGCTGAGAATGAAGCAAAACCCGAACAGATGAAAAAGTGTGGGAGTCATAGAGCAGCCTGAGTTAACAGGATGTGGATTCGAGACCCTGATCACAACAGATGAGGTCAGAGCTGGAAACTGCACAGCCTGGAAAATGACTTCACCACCACATATCATAAAACAAAAACAATGACAGTTTGGTTTTGGTCTGTGTCGCTGGGCGTTACCTGTCGTCATGAGCAAACATGGAGCGGTGACAGTCGCCAAAGTCCAAACCCCAGATCTTCACGTTTCTGTCAGCAGAGCCAGTGGCGATAAGAGTGTTATCCTGTTTAACACAAAACATAAGATCAGAGCCCATGAGGCAGAACTGTGGGTCAAGATGACCCAAAATTATGGAATGACAGCAGGGCCAACAGGAGACCATCATCAAAACTGCATCTTATTTAACAACAAGAGGAAATCAACCGTCAACAATGGCTGGCCAAAAAATAAGACCTTCAGCCAAGGTGGAATGCAACCAGATCCTATTGCTAATACAACAGACTATACTTAAGATACACTATATAGACAAAAGTATCCAGACATTTCTCTTTATGGGGCTGTTTCTCAAGGGTTGGGCTCGGCCTCTTCCTACCAGTGAAGGGAAATCTTAATGCTTCAGCATACCAAGACATTTTGGACAATGCTATGCTGCCAACTTTGGGGCATCAGTTTGGGGAAGACCCAAAGTCCATAAAGACATGGTTGGGTGAATTTGGTGCGGAAGAACTTGACTGGCCCTGATCTCAACCCCATCCAACACCTTTGGGATGAACTGGAACGGATATTACCAGCGAGGCCTTTTGGTCCAACATCAGTGCCTGACCTCACAAGTGCTCCACTGCATGAATGGGCAAAAATTCCCACAGAAACACAAAATCGTGTGGGAAGACTTCCCAGAAGAGTGGAAGCTGTTATGACTGCAAAGCCGTCTGTGTATTTAGAAAATTATGTCATTAAAGAGTAACTAAACCTCAGGGTCATGACTTAAAACTTCCGCTATTCATTGGTACTGCTTTCAAATCGTCACCTACTTCCAGCTCAGCCACTCACAGGATTCAGTTGTAATAGCCAATTTTCAACCTGTAGAGGGCAGTCACTATGCATATTTAAAACACAAAATCCATCCATCCATTTTCTATACCGCTTATCTGTCAGGGTCGTGGGGGAGCTGGAGCCTATCCCAGCTGACTACGGGCGAGAGGCGGGGTTCACCCTGGACTGGTCGCCAGTCAATCGCAGGGGCAACACACAAAGACAGACAACCACACACTCTCACACTCACACCTAGGGGCAATTTAGAATAGCCAATTAACCTAGTGTGCATGTTTTTGGTATTGTGGGAGGAAGCCGGAGTACCCGGAGAAAACCCACGCAGGCACAGGGAGAACATGGAAACACAAAATGGAAAATTCAAATACTTTCCACTAAAATGTCAAGATTTGGATCTGAACCAATCAGTAACCAAAAGAAATACCTAAAATTGATTTCGAACAGAAAAAAGTGGTTTAGGGGTTTAGTTATTCTTTAAAGTCCCTGTTGGTGTAATGGTCAGGTGTCCCAATATTTTTGTCTTTATAGTGTATGTTGATTGCTGATAGTGCAACATTCTTGCAGCTGAGTATACTCACATGTGAGATGTCCAGACAAAGAACGGGCAGCTTGTGTCCATACAGAGACAAGAAGAACTGAAGCAGCGAAGGAGAGAAATGCTCAGTTACGAAGTTAACAGAATTCACAAAACTACTAATAAACCAGTTACACATATGCTGAACATGCCACCGCTGTTTAATTGTATACAGGCAGCGCTACTGCTGTGCAGTGTTGTGCACGTATGTGTGTATACATGCATCATGCACCTTAAGTGTGTCTGCGTAGAAGATCTTGACGGTGCAGTCTAACAGAGAGACGGCCAGCAGTCTGTGATCAGGAGAAAACTTCACACACAAAACGTCTTCCTCCAACTGCAGAGTGCGTGTGTGTTTCACTGTCAGCCTCCTACATCAAACACACAAACATGCATCATCTGAATGCAATTTCAAACACGGATCATGTCTAAGCCTTGTTACTGGACATTTTTGCGCTTTAACAAGTGAAAATTGTCAAACACAGAGAGTTTTCCATAAGCACCAGCTGTCGTTCAGATGACCGGACATTAAAACATTTTCCAGATGGCTACTTTTCTCTCTCTTTTTTATTTAAGTCATGTCACCATAACTTTTTAGATCCTAGTTGTGTTTAAAGTATGTCTTTGAACTGGATGAAGGATTTTATTCAGATTTATGTCAGATGTCTGCGCCTTAAGTTATCAGAGAAACAAGGTGAGCTCATGGTGTCCATGTAAATCCTGTATCTGCTGAAGACTGTCACAGAAACACTGATTCTTAACTGCTTTATTCAGCGTTTTTACAGAAGTCTGCAGGAAATTCACTTCCCACACCATTTTAAGCATCAACCACTGAGGTAGAGCAAAAAGCAAAAGCAGACAGCATAGCATAGCGGACTTACTAACTGAGAGACACTTGGTGGCAGAAAAAATCGCCACATTAAAATTGTTGTGTTTATTTCATCAAAAAGAAATGCAGCCTTAAAAATGTCCTCAGCTTGCTACTATCTTCACCCTGCTGGACATTGCATGAAATCACATGCATCACATGTGGGAAATACTGAACATTTTCCACATGTTTAACATAATTTACCACTATTGCATACTCTACCTGGTGAGTAAAACGCAGACCAAATATCCATCCATCCATTTTCTATACCGCTTATCCGTCAGGGTCGCGGGGGGGCTGGAGCCTATCCCAGCTGACTACGGGCGAGAGGCGGGGTTCACCCTGGACTGGTCGCCAGTCAATCGCAGGGCCAACACACAAAGACAAACAACCACACACTCTCACACTCACACCTAGGGGCAATTAAGAGTAGCCAATTAACCTAATGTGCATGTTTTTGGTATTGTGGGAGGAAGCCGGAGAACCCGGAGAAAACCCACACAGGCACAGGGAGAACATGCAAACTCCACATAGAAGGGCCCAGACCGGGATTCGAACCTGGAACCCTCTTGCTATGAGGCGACAGTGCTAACCACTGCACCACCGTGCCGCCCCAGACCAAATATAATAACACTTTTTAGAAGTCTGATATGACTTTCATATTTAAAGCTTTACTAAACCTATGTTTCCACTGACACTGAGGTCTGCTGTATCAACAATGCAGGCACTCTGCAAGGTTTTGTTCCAGGTGAAAAGATCTCTGTTGTAGTTGTACTTTTTTAATTGTACTTTATTCCATGCTGATATGTGAACACTGAAGGAGGAGGCAGGACTTACTTCTGACCAGTCCCTTGGTCCTTTATCAGCTCAAACTCCCAGAACTTCACAGCCTTATCTGCACTTCCCGTGACAATCCCCCTCTACAGAAATGAAACACATACACAACAAAAAAACAAAACAAAAAAAACCCCAACTATTTATTAAATCTGAATAATATAACGGTATGACATGGCAAGAATAAGTAAGAAAAAGGTTCAGACAGATATGACTGCAGACAGACAGCAGCAGGCAGTCAAGTTTACCTGGTCTGGGGCAAGGCACAGGGACCACAGGGCTCCATCATGGGCATCCACGGTCTCCAGGAGGCTTCCTGAAGCCAACTCAAAGATCTGTAGCTTCCCACTCTGTCAGGAAGAAAACAAACACAAAACATTAGCGAAGGGTTCTCGTAACAGGTCTAAAATGTCTATGGACACCTAAGAACCATATCTTCCTGTCGCGCAGAAGCTCTTTATTGAAACTTCTGGCTCCTAAACAGTCGCAAATTCAAAGAAAGGTGGAATCTCTGTGGATGAATACAAGCTATTGAAAACAAGCTGTTGAAACTTTGTCAACAAAGAAGTTCACAGTTCACCTTCAGAGATCTCACAGACCTTTGCCATAAACCACATTGTTAAGTGTCATTGCGAGGTTGGTGTTTGTGTCCACGCACCTTAGTCCCCAAGATTATCTGTCTATCTCCAGGAACGAAGAGAGAGCAGAGGGCGTATTCACAGGCCATGGTGCGAATCACCTGCAGAGTTGACCTGTAGCAGGGGGCGGGACTTCCTGTTAGACCACTACAATGTGACAAAACTGATACTAAAAAGATATTTGCAGGCCTTGTAGGGACTGAAGCAGCTGCACCTGTTCCACACTTTGACCGTGTCACCGGAGGCGGAGAGGACGGCCAGATTGTCTGAGCTGAAAGCCAGCGTGCGGACGTCGGTGCGGTGGCCTCCAAGCGTGAGGCGAGCCGTCTTATTGGCTGCGGGGGCCTTGTCTGAAGTCTTCAGGCTGTAAGTCTCAATGGTGTTGTTCTGCAGCAGCAGCGCCACCTTCAGCTCACCACCTGCACATGACAGACACTCCACCCATCTGGGAGGGGACAGAGGAGAGGCTTTCCTGGGTGCTCAGTCTGGATGACTGTGCTGTACAGTGCATAGACCTGCATTTAGCTTTGACACAGCTCACCTCTCTAACCTGTAAGCTACTGCGGCCTTTGGCTCTGCACTGACCTGATTTTAGCAGAAGCCTTGATGTTGGTCAGTCTGATGATTTCATCCTTCAGCATCCTCTCCACCACCGGCTCCTCCTGGCCTGCATCCTCCTGGGCTCTACAGCAGGGGGCAGCCATGCAACGAGATTCAGCACGTTGACCTCAAAACACCACAGCTGACTAACTGATAGTGAGCAGGTAAACCTTCCAAATGAAATAATAATAATGGGGTTCCCTGTCCTTACTTGGCTGCTTTCTTTTTGGCTTTCTTCAGCTTCTTTGTCATTTTCCTCTGCACCTCCTCCTCTGACAGGACAGTGAAGAGCTCCAGGACTGAGTCATTGCCCTAATGAGGAGTAATATGTATACCGTTAACTGCCTATATAAAACATGAATATCAATAATACATGCAACAAAAAAATACCTCAATCATTTCATGATAGTTAAGAATGAACCGGAAGACGCTTCAACACTCACATGGCAGGCGATGACTCTGGCCTTGGCGTCTGCTGTGAGTGAAACAACTCGGTCTCTGGCCTCTCTCAGGATAGAGCCGGCTTTCTTACAAGTCAAGATCCGCTGAGAGAGGAAGACAGGGGGAGAGGACAATATTTTTATGCCAAGGACAAGCAGAAGAGATTTATTTGAGGTCATGAAGGTGCATTGCTTGGAAAGCTGAAAAACACTTTCTCACCATTTAAAAAGAAAAAACAAGATCTCATTCATCAGTGTGAGGCGTAAATGTGAAAGCACACTTAATAAATCACATTTAAGCACACTTTGTTGTTCTGAAAGACTAATGACAAAACATGATTGCTTCTGCTGTCTGAAGGTTAAAAAGGCTCTGGTCAGGGGATACATAATAATGTGTACGAATATTATACTACACTAATACTTTTTTACCTCTTCGAGACTTTCATCGACCTCTTCCTTATTGTCTTCAGTGTCATCATCATCCAGCAGAGTTTTCCCCTTCTTCACCTTGGGTTCACCCTCAGCTTTCTCCTGAGCAGGGTGCAAACAGACAAACACACAACGTCTTTACAACAACTCAACCAAACAGAGTTACAGCTGTGGGAAACAGAAGGCTGGGAAAGTTGTGTATTGGTCAGAAAACACATTCCACAGGTAAGCAGCTTCATTGGTAACAGGTGATATTATCATGAATGGGTATGAATGGGCTGTTCTCAAAAGGTCATTCACAAGGAAGGATGGAGTGAGGTCCACTACTTTGTCAAACACAAGACTGTATGAAGGATATTCCTACATGGGCTCAGGAACATTTTGTACAACATAGTCTGTTTGCAAATGATTGTGTTCTGTTTGGTATTTAAGCATTTGCATAACTTTGGTTTTGGAATCCAGGCTCCGTGCATGTCTTCATCAGTTACAGGGAGCAGAAAAGCTGGCGGGTGTTCTAAGAACAAAGTGGTGTTCTCCTCACCTCCTGCAGGTAGTCGATATCCCAGGCTCGAAGTTCGCTGTCTGCTGATCCTGTTAACAGCCTGTTGTCCTGGTTCAGCAGCACCATACCCCACACCTGATACACACACACACACACAAATCAAGAGGGTTGCAGACAGTTTACATTTGTGCAGAAGTGCAGAACAGTGTCAAACACATATTGCCATCTTACCTTTCTTGTAAGAAACTGGAAATTGTGTTAAAATGTAATGTGAAAAAAAAAACACATTGTGGAGATTTACAAGCTCTGAACATATTTCTCTGAAGCTTTTTTTTTAGATCCTGTCTCCCTTTCCTCACATCAACAGCAGATACACAGAAACTAATCAAATGATCTTACTAGACAAAACAGAAACTACTAACTTAGGTCTGTTTCAAACAACAGCATGAAAAGGCATATGCAAGGAAATCGAGAAATATGAGACATGAAACCTGCCTGTGATTTCTCCGAGAACACTGGTTATGTTAAGTGTGTTTAGTAACCAGAAGCTTTTGTCTTTACATGTGGGGTGGATAATCCAGGTTAATATGGCATATTACTAACAGCTTCATGTACTGTGTGCTGGGCCCTGACACACTAATGCCTGGCCACAGACTTCGGCAACAGTGGGTATATTCACAGTCTTTTTAGAATAACAAATATAGACTACTGCCACCTGCTGGTATGGAGAGTAATTTCCCCTCATGAAGGCACAGAACATACAGTACATGCTAGTTGGCCATCAGCTGTAGTCGGTGAGGTGTGTACAAGTGCAACGTTTTGGCCCTGATGCTGGCGACAGTCAGCCTTTGTCACCACTACTTTTGATATTGGTTTGCTGTGTCTTGGGCTTCAAAGTTAGCCTTCCTCAGCCAGGGCATTCCTTTGTTTCTGTTAATGGATGTGGAGAGAGAAGATCCTCACCTCACTGCGATGGCCCACTATGGTCTTGAAGCAGTGCTGTGTGTCCAGGTCCCACCACTTCACAAAACTGTCCTTGGAGCTGCAGAGCAGACAGATACTCTGTGTTAGTAACACTGCAGTTCTGCGTTAACAGCGTTAAGCAGAGGTGGTTATTTTAACTTACTTACTTACTACCAGTAACAACAATTTTGAGGAGGAATTTTCCACTTGTTCTCACTACCAAAAGCATGTGTGTTTTAGAAACATATGGAACAGTACAGCGGATTTTACTAGGCAAAAATTTTAACAGAAGGTCAAAGTAAAGTCAGTGGAATTAACAAGGAACTCCACAAAACTCTGCAGATACATTCTGGATGTGCTGAGCTATGAGGCACTGATGTAGTGCCCTGATGGAGTCATCAAGTAAAAGGTGTGTTACCTTGTCACCAGGAGGTTCTTATCTTTGAGGAACAAGGCCTGGGTGATGACATCTTTATGGCCCCTCAGCCTGTAGAGCCCACACTCATTGATGATATCCCACACAATCACATCCGTGTCCTGAAGGGGGAGGAAAAGGTAAAAACATGCTTAACACAAAGGCGACAAACCAGTAGTCTAGAATCCAGACACTAAACTGATTTCAAGCCTGGACACACACATACACACAAAAAAATTTGCTTGCATTTTTGAAAGCAAACAAAGTCCCTCAACCATGTGAGACCTGATTTATCTCCTTCTGATTGTAACAACTATGCTTCTAAGGTGAAACCGCATTAATTACAGAGTATTTGCATTCTTTTCTTGAAATGAATGGCTGCATGACCAACCTTGGAACCAGTGACGAGCCGAGCTCCGAGCCTGTCATAGTGCATGACGCTGACGGCAGACTTGTGGCCATTGAAAGACACGTTGCTCTCGCCATTCAGCAAGCTAAATATTCGCACGGCACCGTCCTCGTAACCCACGGCGATATGGATGCCATCAGGTGAGGGGCAGAGGAAGGTGACCTCGTGTTTCTGACCCTGCAGGATCAGGACCTGGACAAAAAGACAGTTGCTGGATGAAATCTGAAAATAATTTAAGCTGGAAGAAGTTTCTAAAGTTAGCACAAACATTGGAGCATCGGGGGACAGGAAGAAGTGGACCTGTCCTCCGATGCTCTCCTGTCCACCACAAAATCTCACCTTCTCTCCCTTTCGGACATCCCAGATGAATACATGTTCACAAGCCGCCACGGCAACGTAGCGCCCCCGCTCTCCCCCGCGCAGGGTCACATATGCAATGTTGGCTTTCTGGCTACCGATTACTCCAAACACTGCGCTGGCAACATAGCGCAGGTACTGCTTGGTCAACCCCATGACCGGCAGCCTAAGGTGGTGATAAATCCTGTTTCACAAAAACATAGGAGAGACTGTGATTGATTACACCATTCACAGATCAGAAAAAAAAAGTAGTTTTGGAGGTATTCCAAAACTACTACCACAGGAATCTCTGTTGTGTCTGAGGTAAGTATGGCGATCTTGCCATTCTTTGTTCGGTGTTTCTTCTCCACATGCCAACAAGACTTAACATGTGCACTAACAAGCACACTGTGACATATTTTTGAAAACTGTAATTATATTTGAAAGAGATTTCTTTCTTCATGGGGGCAGTGTCACACTGAAACAGGGACAGGTCTGCATCTAACTGTTGGGGAACTGAAGCTCACTTAAGGGGTCCACAACAAACCACGAAACACAGCCCCAGATTCAAGTATTTTATAATATAATTATAATTTTTATAATATAATAATCAGAAATGAGAAATGAATGAATTTTCTGCCGATTAATTAATTGTTTGAACTTTTTTTTCCTAATCAACAGTCCAATATATGCCATATGACACTATTAGTACTATCACAGTGCATAACTACCAACCCTGTACAGTGTGTCTGTGTGATGGTCCAGAGTCAGCATGTAGGTTTTCGTATTATTTTCTTCTCCTGTAAAGCTACCACAGGTGTACAGATTTGCGGTAGACAGTTTTCTGTCTCTAAAATTGATAAATACTGCAAAACGAGCTACTTTTAGCAAATATCTAGCTTGGTACACAGCACGCTATTCTACTTAAACAGCGGTGTGTTCCATTTAGTACTAAACATTGCCCGCGTGATCGGGGATTATAGCTTCCGACCCACGAATTCACTTACTACGCGATAAACCCCGTCCGCCCAGCAACCTCCTGTACCAAGAATCCAGTACACCTAACCACGACACACTGGTTGTTCATGAACCCACGTGGTGAAGTTCTTGGGTAAATGTAGCTCCTAAAACCTAATGTAATGTGGACTTATGTCTGTATATATTTTACTTTAAGTTAACGTTTCTTTATTTAACGTAACGCATTTTATGTTTGATGAATTTCTCCTCTTACCTCTGAAATGCGGCTGCTAGCTAAATTTGTGTTGTGCTCCCCGTGCTGCCGTTTCAGACCCAACTAGTCGATCACACATCGATACAAACAGTAAAATAAAATATCTTGTTGTCAATATACATCAATAGATTGTCTGTAAAAGTAAAACACAGTATTAAAGAGCGTTGAGGACACACAATCGTGTGAGGTGAGAGATAACTTGTGTCATTTTTTTTGTTTGTTTTTATTTTTGCTCGATCGATTTCTAGCTGTCGTTCTGCTGCTTTTGTCTACTGTCCAGGAGTCGCACAACACGCTCGAGTAGACTCAACTATGTTGAATAAGATGTATTTGGAAATTTCAAAGTAAAGCTATTGTTTTTGTTGCCGATGACTGTTTTGTTTATTGTGTCAGTAATAAGATGCGTTTGGCTCAAAATGCAGTGACTTGTGTCAGACCCCGAAACAACCACAGCGGAAGTGTTTTTGCCTAATAGTCAGCTGATTAGGAATTGAAGAACAGATGCGTCAAAATCTATAGACAAATCAGGAAAAGTACCGGAAGTTTGCTTGCGGGCCATAAAAAATAAAAGCTTTTGCTATTTTGATTTAAATGAAGCATCACAATGGAAAAAGAAAGGGGCAAAACAATAAAAACGTGCCCATAATAACAACGTCGGTAGATAAGAAGGCTGCCATAATTCACATTATAAGGTGACCTGTACTTTGTGGAAGAAGAGACCTTTACAAAACATAATGTTAACAGTACAACAGTTTTCTTGCTGATCATAAATCAAATGTATGGACTAATTAAGTCAATACATAAAAATTGACAAAAATTATGGCAATCATCATGATGATCATCTTCCCCTCCACCTCTTACTATTGCTCAGACTGACAACAGTCTCTTCCAGAATTCCTTGAGATATGAGTCATTACTACATACAAGCAGGATTTTTTTTAAAATTGCAGCTAGTTCGGAGACAGTTGTGGTCTAAAATTGTGTGACATATTTGAATGAATTTTTGTGTGACGTTCGAGACACCTTGTGTCCAGTTGTTAAACTTGTCAAATTAATAATATCTGCATTTTCATAGATACTACATTTTATTAGTGAGGGCCAAGGGGTAAATGTAATGTGTTTTAAGGATGTAATTTTTGTTAATTTTGTTGTTGTCATGTTTTGTTAAATTATTTTGTAAAGTAAAATAAAAGATAACCAATGCTCATTTTTTGACAACACACATAAACTGAAATCAAGTTTGTCCAAAAAAAAATTGAAAATCTATAATGAGGGCTCACTTGGGCGATTACGTTGAAAGTCTTGACCGGATGTTATTTATTAACCGTAACAACTTGACGTTGCAGCAATAAGCACTTAGCATACAGGCTAAATGTGTAAACCTGGTTAACTTCATTTTTGACTGCTTTTTCGGTTACTTTGCTCGGTACTATGAGAACTAAGGGGAACGACGTTACATCTTGAGTCTATAAACTGTCGTCCCAAGATTAAGAGGTTATTCTCTATTTTTCTCGTGTACATCACCTCTGCTTGGAAGAATCAACTACAACTGGCTAGGTAGGTAACTGCTGATTTTGTGGTTTAGAGACACTGGCTTGCCAAGATATAATTTTCGTCGACTTGTAATGAAATTAGGCCTATTTCTCTTGGGGACTTAAATACGTGTTGGAAGTTAAAGGAGTTCGGTTATCGGGTGGAAATTCACTTTATTTGACCGAAACGTGACTGTTTCAGTACTGCCTGTCAGTTCCTCATTACTACCGTGTGTTTTGTAAATAAAGTGATTTACACAGTATGGTCTAAGTAAAAAAAAAAGCCCCTTTCAATAACCCACTCTATTTGTTCGATGTCTGATCATAAAAAAAAATTCAAAAGGGTTGCTGTAACACATACATAAATTTAATGACTGAATGTCATAACCACACCTCATAAACCGAAGAATATTTGAAAACCTGGTTATGACGAGTTTTTATTTAATCTCTTAAGCATGACATGCATTTTTGCATCGGTGTGGGGCGAGGAAAGTAACTGAAACTGAAATTTAGTCTCAATTATTTAGCTCCTTTAAGGCATTTCCTCACTCATACTGTTAGAGTAAACAGAAGAAGCATAGCAGCTGAATGACAACATTAGATGGCCAGGTTTGCCTCTGTTGGTGGGTCTTGGGGGTCCAGAGCCATCCAGAATGGTCACTGTGCCCCCTCAGCTCCTCCTGACACAACACAAGCCTGAAATACACTATATAGAGCTTACCAAGACATTCTGGACAATGCTATGCAACTTTGTGGAAGCAGTTTGGGGAAGGCCCTTTTCCATTTCAACACGACTGAACCCCAGTGCACAAAGCAAAGTTCATAAAGACGCAATGCTTGAATGGGCAAAAATTCCCACAGAAACACTTCAAAGTTTTGTGGAAAGCCTTTCAAGAAGAGTGGAAGCTGTTACAGCTGCAAAGTGGGGACCAACTTCGTATTATATATGTGCTGCTAAATAATGTATTTAGAATATGGTGTCATTAAAGTCCCTGTTGGTGTTATGGTCAGGTGTTGGGATACTTTTGTCTGTATAATTTACTTTAACAGCTATCAGTAAAATTAAGTCGTTCATAAAACAATAATAGTCTATATTTAATAACCCCATGCCTACTGTTGTGTTGTATGATCATCCAATAAACTATATCAATTTATCGTTATTTTATAAAGTTACTTTAATCTGGACATTTTCCTTGGTGGAAAACGAAGCTAAGTCACTCTCAAAACAATGTCCAAAAGTTAACCATCATTCATTGACATTAGAAAGTCATGGCTGTAACAACCAAGCTCAAGCTAATGAATTGGCTCACATTAGCCCAGTTGTGACTGCACCTGATCCTGACAGACAAACTGCAGCGATGGAAGAAAGCTTCCTGAGAATGCTAAGCACCCATCACAATCCTGAGTGGTTTGAACATTCATGAAGTGGGATGCTTTCTGGCACCCGTGCAGAAAATTTCAGTCATTTTAGTCCAAATGTGATTTACCTTTCGCTAGCTAAGGCTTCAGTGATGAAAACATGCAGGGACTGGCCAAATGAGCCAGTGGTGCTAGTTAATGCAGATCAGCTCTGGCACTATGCTTCTAGTATTATTGATGCCAATGAGTTTCTAACCATTTGCCATTACAGGGTAAATTAGATGTATTTGGTGACATGTCAGAAAGAGGAAGTAAGCTTTTTCTGTCCTTATTTGACTTCAACATGAGGAAAGACCAGCAGTTTGCCCAACGCTGGAAACAACAGGACATCACAACTGCTTCTGACGGCCACCACAGGCTCAGGTCATATGCAGTTAATTGCCAATATCATTCTGTCTGGGTTGGCCAGGGCAGGGACTACAGGTGGACGGGGTGTCAGCTACTCCTGTCGTATTGGATCGAATTAATCCTTGCACATTTTGATGCTATAAGGAGCTGTGGAGAAGAGCTATGCAGGGAGGCATCGGGCTGTTAGGGAAGCTATCAGAGCAAAGTTTTGTGTTCATAGCTCATCTAGATCACGTGGTATGTATGTAGGATTTCCAGTGATGTCTGCTGTCTGTATTTCAGTTGTAAATAAAACATTACTGTTAATGTACTTAAGCTGCTGGATTAATAAGTTGCTACAAGGGGAGGAGATGAACCTTTTAACTAGACTAGATGCTTGTGTAAGCTGCTGTGTGCTTAAACTGCAATATGAAGAGGGATTCTGCTCATTGTAGCACACAGTAACAGCAAATGCTACTGCCACATCTAGCACCATTCCATCAAAACGCAGAAACCGGGTCATTAAAGAAACAACCACATCCAAGGCCAATGACAAAACTGAGCTGCAGAGATTGTTTTTCAGTGACTTTTATCACATACTTGACGAGATGGAGTTGCACTTCAGTGAGCATTGCAGCATTGTGCTGGCCCACGCACTTCAAGCGCTTGATCTAGATGGAGAGACATTTTTTTGGTTCCAACAGCCCTGAAGTGACTTTTAAATCTGATTCTTTTTACTAAGTGACTCATACAAACCTGAACCCTAAAGCCCCACTTCGCACTGCTCTACAGACCTGTTCGATGGTTATTCATCAGTTCATCAATACTGAACATGTTGCGTGTCCAAACTGTTTGTCCCCAAAAACACACCCAACAAGTGACAAATAGATCAGATGAACTGTTCTCCACCTATCTGGAGGACATACAGACAGATGGACAAGACAGTTGTTTTACAGTTAGATGTAACTGCGAAGGAGGCAGCTACTGTCTCATTTTAGTTGCTGGAAAAACATTCTTGCTTGATAAATGACGTAGAATTAGTGCTGAATAATATTCTATCAGTCAAGTGAGCGTGTGGGCAAAGAACCAGTTTTCTCATAGCTGTCATTGATTTGCTGTAGCTTCCTGTATTACACTGTGTTTGTGTCCTGAAGTGCATAATGAACAGAGGAGCTACTGTCTTGCTTATATTTAATCAGGCATGGAGCTCATCTTCTCTACTTTGCTCATAATGTTGTTACATGCAGGCTTCTTGGTAAGTTTGTCGCTTGAAATCTGTGCAGTCACAGTGATGGTAGCCCTGTTTGACCAGTGAGTATTGCCAAGACTGGCAATACTCATGCTTTCAGATCGTTTTCATGCTAACAGCGACAAATAATCTGCGTTCCATCAGTTTTCTTTTGTATTTGAAGAAATAATCTTTGAAACAGCACTTTAGAAAATCAGTCTGAATCAGATTGTATTAGCATTTCATCATTTAAGTCATTTTGTCAGGCATATATCAAACATGCTGTTACTCTCTTACTGTGACAATTCCCGTTCTTATAACAATGTAATTGAATTGAGACAAAGCAGGTAAATCGAAACAGTCACTTGCCATCTTTTTTTTTTTTTTTTTTAGTCAAACTGCTGCTTGTTTTCAAATGAGTTGCATTCTGTTTTCTTTATGTTTTACACAGTGTGCCAGCCATTTTGTAATTGGGGTTGAACTCAACAACAACAGTACAAACAAACAAACAACCAAACAAAAAAAAAAAACAAAACAAACTGCAGATTAATTTAGAATGACAGAAATCAGTGGTTGTAGCCCTAGGAAAGTCCACACCTGATCATTTGCATGGTTCAATGGCATCAGAGATGTAACTCGCAGTGTGCATTATGGGGTTTAGTCTTTTGATCGTGACTTAGTTGTTTCAGCTTTATTTTTTGTTGCCCTGTGGATACCTGTGAAAATTGATGACACAAAATTATTTCAGCAAACTCAAATGACAAACATCAATCGTCCTGTAGAATCACATAGCAAGAGGCTTTTTTCCCCCTGAGGTGCTGTTTTACACCAACATGCATCAGTCATTCATGGAAGAGGCAGTAGGAAATGGACCAAAATGCACTGAGTGAGGGTCAACACACAGTCTGGGAAATGTCAGAACTCATGGATGGTGCACACTGAGGGAAAAGATGTGAATTTCCTCACTGCGGGACTAATAAAAGATCTTATCTTATCTGTCCAAGTCTCCACAAAGTGTAAGTGAAATAACTGGCCGTGTGAAGTTTCATTAAAGCCTGAAGCTAACACTTATTTTCATTATCAATTTTAAACTGAAACATATCCTATACTCATATGTATGTATGTATGAGTAATTGGAGTTGGCAAGTGGTTTTGCCCCTTTTTGCTTCCTGAATGACTTCAGAGGTAAACTGATCACATGAAAGAGCTCAGACTGTTAATACATTGATCAATCAACAGAAAATCAGATCGTAATCTCTTTGTCTTTTGGACTTGGTTGCAGACATGCTAATTACTCGGCTAACTGAGAAAAGAATCGGCAGGCTTATCAGTAATGAAAATAATGCAGGAATAAAAAAATAGTTGTCAATGGATTATTTAACTAGTGCATCTCTGTCACTGCATGCTGCAAGGAACCTCCAGCACTCACCCACTCATATTTAGCCCTTAATGTTGGAAGTTTCTCTCTCTCTCCGGCTGCTTGCAGTGGGCCTGCGTGGAGATCCAGAGTGAGTCCATTGTGCCAGAGGGGATGGATCCTCTGGGTGCTCGCTCCCAGTTCGTGGACATCCAGACACTCCCCACGTGGCAGCAGCAACTGGGTGAAGATGGCGAGGAGACACCCCTGGACCAGAGTGACAGCCTGCTCAGCCAGGAGGCCTTCCCTTCACCGTTCCCCTTCAGACCAGACATCAACCGCAAGATCATCCTCTTGTGAGTCACACAGAAATTTCTTCCCATTTCTGTCACTTCTGGGTGAAAAATCAGCTTGGGTTTGAGCTTAATGTGGAAAAGAGTTTGACAAAGTTTGACAGTTGAAGCATTCTCCACCAGTGCAGGATCATATTATTTTTAATGAAGAGACAAGATAGAAAGTGAATAATCTGTGTTTTGGTTCAGAAAGTATTGCAAAAATCCACACATACACAACCAGAAAACACAGGGCTAGTTTCAGTATTTTTGGATATCTCGATATCTCGTTTTAGTCCCGGCACTTTGATACGGAGATGGCCACACAGTCATCTTTGATAATGTTAATCAATCACGTTATCAACAGTCAGTGAGCGTTGTTGCTTTTGGACAGAAAGTGGAGATCTTTCCAATCAAAGTCTCTCCTCGTGTTTACATGAGATTTTAATTGTTTTCAGACAGCTGTTTGTTTGACTCCGAAGAGTTCCAGATGCTGCAACACGTCTCCTAAATTTTTGTGACCGTTGTAATCCATGTAGCATTGAGTCTAACTCCATAACTCCATATTGCTTTCCTTTATTATGTCATATGTTAAAGTTATTCTGCAGCCAACCAGGTTTCTGTGTTGTTATTTAGCTGCCTTACATGTATTTTAAAATCGGATTGCATTTTCATTACATTCGAAAATTAAAGTCCTCATTTCTCTCACTGAAATATTGCTTTGTGGTATGCTTTGTGAGCATCCAGTTGTAAATCATGACTTTGTATTTTAAAATGTGACCCATGTGATTACACTGAAGTCAGCCTGTTATCTGGAGGACATTCATTTGCTCTTTTGAACAAGCAACCGATTAGTCAAAATTTCTCTGTTTGTATTTGAACTTGTTTCAGATTAGCTCAGTAGAGTCTACAAAACATCAGAGTGGCCCCATGCTGAAAATGGTCAAACATCTAATCTACCAAGCTATTAGAGGTCATTAGTATACTACTAAAACTGCTAGAGTTTTTTTTTTGTTTTTTTTGCCGTGCCCCTTGCATTCTTCACACTGCTGCACCAAAATCATCCAAATCGTGATCTGATGCAACCAGCCCACATGCAACATCAAAGGAAGACTGAGGCAGAATTTTATAGCTTTGTGAGCAAAGTGAAGTGAAGGCAGGAGAATTACAGATGCAGAAGTGCTTACGACAGTGTTTATTGTTAACCTACATGCATGTGTGTTGGTCATCACTGTGTCTTATTTTCTTACACACTCATCAGGTATGAGCAGCAGTTTTGTTTCTGCAGTCTGAGCTCTGCCTGCGTCTCTCCGCATGCTTGCCCAGCCCAGTTCACAGTCCAGATCACATTGTAAATCCTCTTTGTGGAGAAACACATGATCATCCGCAGCCTGACTTGGCAGCAGCCTCACTATAAGAGCCTTGTTGTTGCAGCGGCCCTGCCCTGCTCCGTCATCAGGAACGAGCACATTCCAGAGTTCGAGGGAGAATTAACCTGCAAGAATAAAGAGAACAGAAAAAAAAGAATAGAGTTGAATGAAAGTGAACGCACTTCTCATGGTGATCGCTTTATTTCTCCTCAGTTTTACCTTGTCCTGACCCACAGGCACAGAACCATTTACCTAGAGGATGATGAACAGGACAGAGATCCCATGTTCCAGAGACAACATTTAAATGTGAGCAGGAGCTGCCAGTCTGTACTGTCATACAGGATAAAATTAGCCCCGGGACGTCAAATACCAACGACCTGGAATGATCACTCAGCCCAACTTTAAGCCTGATATGCACATCACCCATAAACATATTTTTATTTGGTGTCCTTGGATATTTGTTTGAGGCTTCTTTTCAGTTCAGTCTTTCTGCAGAGAATGTGGCTTATTAAACAGACGAGTCATTGTAGGCGCTTGTCTTTGGACTAAAGAAATTCATGTGTCTTATTTTCCCTGCAGGGTTTTCATTAGAAAATCTTACAGGATACATGTGATAAAAGTCAGAAACCTGTCACAGTTTTTGTCACATTAAAAATGATGCCACTGTCATTAACAAGTTGATATTGCGCACCCCAAACTGGGATTCATAAGCATGCATAAGAGTTTTTTTGATGAATGTTTTTGCTGACATAAGCCAGTGCAAAAATCTGCTTGTCCAGCAAATTACTTACTTGTTGCCGTTTTCCTTCATGAGGAACATTTTGTAGACTAAAGATTTAGACACAGGGAGATAAAACGCAATCTGAGAGACTGCAGCTGAGTGACTTTTTTCTTTTTTTTAAGGGGGATGATGTGAGTAAAAAAAAAAAAAAAAACACTTCCTTCTCTGTCCTTGAGGCTGAACTTATCCTGTGACCAAATGCTTTCAAAACCTGCTTGAATAGTTCCTCATTGTTCTTTCCAAGCAAACCCCAGAGGGTTTCAGAGTGAGTACATGACTTCAGTGAGGCAATAAAATAAGCATTTTACTTTGGCTGAATAGTGAAATCTTCAAGCCTGTTGGGTGAAGTTGTGCAGACTAATGGCTGCTTGCACAGTAACTGTTCCAGCATGTTGATTTTAGATAAAACTTGTGCTGATTGACTGCAGTAAATACAGAAGTAGGTATTAAACAGATTTACATAATAATTACTAGGATTATTTTGAAGAGACAATTCAAGGGTGCATTACAACAAGAGGACCTTCGGACAATATGGCACAACAATAACATATACACGTGTAGACATTTCATAAGTCTTTGAATTTTCTATAGAATTTTGTTATGTCTAAAATACATTATTTTATCATTCCACAACAGCACCGGTGAAGTGGCCCTGCTTAGCTGCACCTCCATAGTGAACACCAGCAACGAGTCTCTAAATGACAAGAACCCGGTGTCCGACCGCATCCATCAGCTGGCGGGGCCTGAGCTGCGAGATGAGCTGCTCAAACTCAAAGGTGAAGTAGAGGGACAAACTTTAATATGAGCGCCATCTTCTGCAGAAACTGGACTGCAGGGTCAAGTCTGTATGTCAGTGGGAGAACACATATGAATTCACAAGTGTTTCACGTCGACGCAACCGGCACATTACGATCAGCTGAGGTGAATAGAAACTGCCGTCACTGGATATCCAGATAGTTTTGTTTTTATCTGATTTTATTTATTTGGGAAGGTGGTTCTCTGAATTTTTTTAAAAATCAGGTCCAGAGAGCCTGAGAACCCTTGATGTGGATAATCCACACTAACACACTAAACTCATTTCTACCAGTGAAAAAGTCCTTAGGTAAATGATTTTAGTGTTGTCTAAATGCTATCTAAATGTTGCTGTTGTAAATTTTACTGGTGTTAGCATCAGTGTCATGTACACCAAAATGGTATTGGGAAGACTTTCAGGCATTACAGGCAAATATCTCAAAATGGACAATATCAGCATGCCTCAACACCAGATATGTTCTTGTAATCATCATCCGTACTTGAAAATGTTTGGACATAACTGCTTTTTTGTCATTCAGTTTTATACTGAATTGTAAGTCAGTTTAATTTGCGTGTTTGCGTGCAGGATGTCGGACGGGGGAGGCGAAACTGACCAAAGGCTTCAACCTGGCAGCGAGGTTTATCATCCACACAGTGGGACCAAAATACAAAGCCAAGTACAGGACGGCGGCGGAGAGCTCGCTGTACAGCTGCTACAGGAACATCATGCAGCTGACTGCGTAAGAACCATCGGATCAACCCCCTCATTGAATCAGTTAGCCCGTCTTAAGGCGGGCAGGATTCATATCATCAAACACACACTTTTCCCTTCTTTCTCCCTCATATGTTTTGGTTTGATAAAAAAAATATTTGAGCATGACGGGTGCAAACAAAGATCTGATGAAAGCCACTTGAAGCTTCGCAGTTTTGTCAAAAAAATGGATTTAGAAGAGTATAGGAATGAGGAAGAACTGCATATGTTTTGGGGGTGATGGTCAAACCTGAAACCTAAATTCAAATATATTTTACCTCATTAAAGCTGTAACAGTGCACACGGCAGTCATTCAGGAGTCAAAGATAAAGGTTTTGCACATTCAAAATGTAACAGCCTCCCCCTCAGCACCTCAGAAAAGCTACTGAAGCTTCTTGCACCAGTTGTGATTTTTTGTTTGACATTGTTGTGATTAGATGGTTCTGTGTTCAAAAGTATAGCTGTTTAGTACTTCAGCTCTGAATCTGGATTACAGATTAGCCACAGGGGGGGTTTAATAGTCATGGAAGCAAATAATGTATTTTATATTGACACATCTCTAACATTGTCAACTATTAACAACTTTTAACATCATTTTGAAATGAAAAGTACTTTTAGTATTTGTATACAATGGTTATGTTACTTGAGTTTGTGTGTGTGTGTGTGTGTGTGTGCGCGTACGTGAGGAAACCACATTACCGGTCGCTGGTATGTATTATAACTTGTTTCTCTTGTCGCCGCAGAGAGCAGTCGATGGCGTCTGTTGGCTTCTGTGTGGTCAGCACAATCAAAAGAGGTTACCCACTAGAAGAAGCTACACACATCGCTCTCAGTAAGACATTAAGAAAGACCCACACACACACGCACAGCCTTTGATCAGTGAGGTACAGATATACACAACTTGTCATAAAATTGACATGATTGTTATCTTGTTAAATATCACATTATTTCTTTTTTTTTTTGGTGCACACACAGCCACATCCTGGCAGATAATTGTCTTGGAAACTAAATAACAGCGAGCACTTAACTTCAGTCCCACAAGGACACACCATTGACTTAATATAAAGATGGAAAACGTGAGAGCTCCCCAAAAGTGAAGCCAAATCATCTGGATGGCCTTGTGATGGTTGGCTGCAGTACAGGTCATTAACCCCTCCTCCTCCATGTTAGCAGATGGGACGTGTGCCAAATTAAAAACTCAACGTACACATCAAATAAACCTTTCCTAAAGATGATTTCTGTTCTGCTCATATTTGCAATGTTTTGGCTTCGAATTTGTACAGTTGGAGGAAGTGGAGACGTGCCATTCACATATGAAACATATGACTGCTGGTTGTGTATAGTTCAGATTAGTTAATCAAATTATGGCAATTTAATTATGGCACACACTGCAGTCCTTTATGTTAGGCTTATATTCAACTTAAATGACATGTTCACTTTAGCACACACAGAAGAGATCCAGTGACACATAAGGCCACATAAACAAAACGTTCAGTACATAAATAGGGGCTGCTTCCTTTAAATGGTTTCTGTACTTGTATAGCAAAACCTGTCAATATAATGCAGTGCAAAACCACAAACTTGCTGCCTCCAAAACTCTCCTCTGTAAAACGGCTTCAACGCAAGCTAAACATTTTAACCTTCATGAGTGGAGGATTTATTGCAGAACTGTTTAACAGATGCTTTAACAAAGCCAGTAAATACATGTGTCTTTTACTATTTGGCCAGTAATATTGACAACATAAGTCAATAACATGGGTGTGTGGTTTAGCTTTTGTTCCCACGTCATACGCCTTACAGCTAAATTATTAATAACAATAAGCATTATTATTTCTGCTTCTTTGTTAAATTTATTTAATTGACTTGAGGCCACAGACACACTGCACACATGAAAAGGAAAATGTACAATAATTTCAGATAAATTAAAGGTGCTAAAGTACACTCAGTAGTGCGTAGGGTTATAAAAACACGTACAAAGACATTAAAACTTAAATTAGCTGATGCTAAGAAAGAGGTTCCTTTTTCTTTAGATTTTGTCATTGCAGTCGACCTGTCAAAATGTTAACTCCTTGTGACATGTTTTATTATGCAAAATAACGTGAGTGTGTCTGTGTGTATTTCTGTGTTTATAGGAACAGTGCGCAGGTTCCTGGAGAATCATGGAAACAGCATAGAGACCGTGGTGTTCTCAGTGTCAGAAACAGAGGAGGTTTGTGTGACTTCAGTCTGTAAGAGTTCCCTTTAAATATTATGTCTTTAATTTGGAAGGGATTTATTGCTTTGTTCAGACTAATCTTGCAAGGAGTAAAAGATGAGCTTACTTGTGTCATTGTTTTCGTGTGTGTGTTCTTTCAGCCCGTGTACAGGAAGTTACTTCCTCTGTACTACCCTCGCTCTGAGGAAGAGGAGAAGGCCTGTCTGCCTCTCATCCCAGCTGACATTGGCAACTCCGAGGGTGAACCGGTCGTCCCAGAGAGACAGATCCGCATCACTGAGAAACCAGGCGTCCTGGAAGGTACACGATTTCAACTCTTTTATTTTTGATGTAATGTGATGAAATGTTTCCTGGCATTAGAAAGAACATCTAATGTGCTTCGCTTTCACAAGAGAAAACTATTTACTAAAGGAGGCCTCATTTTCTTTCAGGCCATTGATCTTTATTTTTAGAGTCAGACTCTTTGTGTGCCAGTAAAAAAAAAAAATAAAAAAGTCCAAGATCAGTTGATGTGAGTCGGCAAAATAAACACACACTGTCAGGCACAATTTAATATTTGATTCTTTTCTATGCCTGTCCTCACTCATCACAAAGCGAGGAAAGAGAAACATTTGTTTTTTCTTTCCCTCTAATTTAATTTTGATTGCATACAGATGAGGGCTTTTATTTCAGTGACACTCGGGTGTCAACTGCACAATAAAGGCAGGCCGCTACGCTTCATCAGATTCTTTAGACAAAGCTTTTCATGTTTTAAATTTCTGACCCTTGGTCCGTTGGGGTGGATTCTTCGTCTGGTCAGCTGGTCAGTGAGTCAGTCAGTCAGTCTGCTTGGCTCAGTACTTGTTTAATCGCCCATCTGTCAGCCTGTCAAATTTGCAGTAAATCAGTCAACGAAGCACGCAGTCAGTTGGCCCACCGGCCATTTGAGAAACCAATCAGTCACCTGTCCAGTGCCACAGGCAATTAGTCATCCACTCAGCAAGTCAAAACATCAGCCAAAACATCAAATACAGTTGAAAGATGAAGGTCTGGGCAAGAATTAAATTCTGATGAGGACAGTGTGTTCGAGCTCAATAAGTCAGTGAACCAGATGAAGCATATGGAAGAGCAGTGTAGCACAGTATTTTGTAACTTTCATACACACACACACACATGCACACGTCTCATCTCGTCTTGTCTTCTACCGCTTATCCGAAGTATCCAAGCTACTTCCACCAGCTCATCTGGAGGGACACTGAGGTGTTCCCAGGCCAGGCGAGAGATGTAATCCCTCCATCGTGTCCTGGGTCTGCTCTGGGACATCCTCCTAGAGGGACGTGCCCGAAACAGTTCCCCAGGGAGACGTCCAGGAGGCATCCAAACCACCGATGTCCGAGCTCAGCCACTCATTTTGACTGCTTGTATTCACGAGCTTGTTCTTTTGGTCACTACTCTTTTTTTTATATATATATTTGTAGAGTACCATCAGAGGTGGAGCAGGACTTTCAGACTTTGAGTCGCAGAGTTGAACAATGTAGACAGGTTCACTGTTGTACGGTGATCAGGTGAGGGGCTAATGGTGCAGACGCACAGAATCTGGTGAGGATGCGTCTGGCCGCTCCAGTTGGTTGGTGACATAACTACGAATGGGCAAAACTTGTTTTTGACTTGTCTGTTGTGAAAACATTGTCTTGATAACATATTTTACCAGGACTGCCTATTTTGACATTTTGATCAGATTTTTGCGAGCCTGGTACATTACGCTGGACAGACTCATTTGCGTGATTACGCAAGTTAAGTTGAGGTGACTTGTCTGTCAACTCATCGTGCCTTGTTCATCATTCAGCATGCAGTGGGATCTCCTCCTGACTAAAGAAAATTAAAAGGATTCATCAACGTGGCATCCATCAGTGCTTTTGAAAAGTTTGCACTTAAGATGATCATCTACATAAAATAAATCCAGGACTTTAGAGGACTTGGCTGCTGCCTGTGTTTTCCTTTTTAATCAGTATTTTATAGGCACTGCTGCTTTCATTCTCTCTTCAACCCGGTGTGCCAACTTGGCCAGACTTCTTATCAAGGTATGACTGTACCATTTAGAAAGGGGCCGCTCATTTATTCCCCTACTGTAGACTTGGACTGTCTGTTAACAGGGTGAGTACGTTTGTGTTTGTATAAGCACAGAGAGACTGCAAATGCTTTATCATCATCAGAGTGAACCCACAGTACACATCCGAGATTCTAGACTTTTTTCCTGCCATTTATTTCACTGAATTACAAGGTAGACATGGCCAGAGAGAGATAGGGAAGGACTCAAACTGGGAATATTACAGTGTCACAATCAGCCTCTTAAACCACTTGGCCATCCACACTGGACAGTTAAAAATGGTCAACATACCAAATGAGGGAAGATCTATCCAGAAGTGTTCCAGAAACTTGTCGGATCTATATCAATGTACACTGATGCTCCTCTGCAGACTCAGTGTGGCTCAGCGATTTTGTTTTTTACTTTTATTTTTTACCTATATGCAGACTGATCAGTTCTTGCTGTGGTCATGAGAGAACCGAGAGGATGCCAAAACTTTAAGGACAGTATGTGCAATAGTTGGCTCTGTTGCATCGAAAATAGAAGCCAGGCCAAGAGTAACAAAGAGAGGAAATTCCTTTCCCTTTAAGGCCTTAAACCATCATATAAACTGTACTTTGGATGACCTTTTTAGCAACCTAAGCTTTTGCTTGCCCTTTGTCTAAACATTAGCTTTTGGTGAAAAGAATTGTAAAAGTAACACCAGCCCATGTGTTGTGGTTTCTGGGTTGAACCTGGTGCCTCCATTGACCTCCAGTCAAATGTCTGCTGGCGCGATGCATCAAAGGGGTGAGATGTGGCTTCGCCAAAACAGGCAGGCGGCCTATGATTGAAACCCAACAGCAACAACAGGCTGATGTATACACACTGACAGACACACATGGCCATTTGGATGTAGATAGAATGCGTGGACATGCACATGACCATACATGTGGTTGTAAAAAAACAAGCAGCGAAACAGACTTGAACCTGAGCCTGAATTCTGTCTTCTGGGTTTATGGAGTCACTGGCTGCTTTTTGTCAAACACACACAAAACTAATGTCATGCTTGCAAATAAATTATAGCCAGTGAAATAGAATAGAGACAGACAGGCAGGCAAGCACTTATTACTTTAGTGATACAAAAGATCTTTTGGGGTAAAAAGTGTGCTTAGGGTCTCATTTCTATGAGTTGCATCTCAATGCCCCAAAGCTAAATCTGCAGCAATATCTATCATATGTGCATCTAACTTTACCGTAACTCTTGTACTGTCTTACTGCCATGAATTTGTTACAGTGGAAAAAAAAAAATACATCACAACTAAATAGCTGGTTATCCTCTGCTTGTTTGCTTGTGCAGATGATTCTGAAGAGGACAGTCTGGAGTCAGATCTGGGTCAGGTGGGGAATCACGCTTTCGCCCGGATGGAGGGTGATGTGGACAAACAGCGGAAACAGATCCTACAGGGCCAGATGTCAGAGGCGGCCATGCAGAAACAACACCAGAGGAAGTAAGAGTCTACCTGAAGTCTAAACAATGCAAACTACCATACAACAAAATATAATGTTCAAACTGTCTGTTGTAATCATCCCAGTTCTGTCTCATGAACATGAGCATTAGCAACAGTAGTATTAGTACTAGCAAAATTAGCACTGATGTGTTAATACTAGAACTAGCACGTATTAGTGCTCCTCCTCGTTTATTCTGCAGTCGACATAAGGAACAGGCAGGAAACGTTTTATCATTTTATAAAACCATTTATAAAATGTGATTGAAGAGTTGTATAACTGTGCCTTATCAGAATTGTAAATGTGTTTTATGTCCAAATTGTGAATGCTTACTTACATCTGTAAATACACAGACAGACTATAAATCCGCACATAGATATTAAGGGTTGAAGCTGTGATGACTAAATATCTGCACATTTACAAACCTCAATGAACCTGCAGATGTGAATACAGATTTGGAGATTTACAAATCTGATGATGATTTACAAATATAATGATTAACACAAAGACTTAGACATTTGTATTAATACTTGTGTTATTTGTAAATTATTTTTTCTACAACAATGGGGCCATTAGTATGCTTTATAAGAAGATTTAGCTGAAACTTGAATTTGTAAATTCAGTTGCTTATGAAATATATTCACAGTTAGCTTCTTCATCATATTAAAAATATTTAGAGCCATTTGACCAACAAAATGCTTTATCCGATAAACTATGCATTCCTACAAGTCAGCAGCTCTCACGCATCACTAACCCACAAGTAGCCTTACTGCCTCATGTTTTATGTGTTTTTATTGGTTATATTGTTAGATAAAAGTGATGTTTCAAGAGAGTCAACAGTACAGCCATGTAACATTGCACCATGCGTTTCTCTCCCGCAGTTACAATCGCTGGCTGTGTCGGGCGAGAGCGGAGGATCTGTCAGACATAGCTGCACTGAAAGCCTTATATCAGACTGGTATGTGTTAGTGTGTGTGTGATAAGGAGAGAGAAAAATCATATATGGGATCTCCGATTTTTTTTTTGTGAATGTGTCACCGCTGTGACGTAAATATGTGTGAGTGTGTGTTGGATGATCCCTCATCTGCTATAATTCTTTATCCCCTCTTACAAGCACGTCTGTTCTCCTAGTTTCAGCTGTTATGAGTCTTCTTACCAGTAGGGGGCAGTGTTACTACACCATTCAGTCTCATGCTGCTTAACTTGGTCCCAGTATGCCATTGACCTCAGTTTTAAAATATTATTTGAAAATTTCCATTACTTTGCATAACCTGCTTTTTCAAACCAAATAAATGTTTCATCTGCATGAACTTCCTCACCCTACTCAGTCCTGATTTGAATCTTAATTATATTTAATTGAAATGAAATAGTAAATACCATTAAACTAGTGAAATTAATGTTAGCTTAAAAAAAAAAAACACAGAACGCTTTTCTGGAGGCTGACTTAATTACAGTACTCAGTTTCTACCAGTATACTACTTTGTTCCTGCAAAATGTTATACTGGTAGAAGCATGATGACAAAAACAAAAAGAAAATCTAAAGTGTAAGGGTGCAGGAAGACTTCATTGTGTTCAAAGTGCATATAACAGAGAAAAAAGCTATAATAAACCGGTGCTGTGAATACACTGGCATACTGCTGGTTTTCACATGAAGAAAATTTGTTTGCTTTTCATGGCTATGCTACAAGAATGAAAGGTTTGTACTCTGCGAGTAACTTGGGTACATTGGATACAGAGAATGTGCATAAAAAAATGGTTTAAACAAAGCACAGCCCTCAGAAGAATTTCACATGCACCGCAGAATACAAACACAAGATCATCAGACTCACATGCGATGTAGTGCCGAGCACTTCTTAGTCTTTCCAAAGTAATGTTGTCACTTGGTCTGTAGGGACAGGTTTGGATTTACAAGGGGAGACTCAAGAGGTAGAATGAGCTGCCAGCGGCAGAGCTTTGTAATGATGATGGCCTCTGTCATTATATCGTTATGTCAAATCAAACCAGTTAGGACTGCAAATTCTGATTATTTTCCGAATTAATTAATCTGAAAATATTTTCATATCGATTAATGAATTGATTAATTATGTATTCAGAAAATATTGAAAAATATGACGCAACAAAAATAGAGAACCCAAGACTGTTTTCAAATATTTTGTATGACCAGTAGTCCAAAAGCATCAAACAGATCTTATTAAACAGAGAATGATATGATATGATATGTGATATGTGAGAAGCATAACCCCGACAAGGTTTGGCAGCTTTTCTTGATAAATGACATAAACGATTAACTGATCATCAGGATTGATAGTGATTATTTTCTGACAATAAGTTAATCGACTGCTTGTCAAAGCTCTAACTCAAAGATATGACCATGCTGCAGATGCAGGTAACTTGCATTTACAGCATTTTCAGATAAATAACCATCCAGTTTTTGATGTAACATATCAAAAATGTAACCTCCACAAGCCTTTCTCCATTTCCTGGTCTGCATATCTTTAGGTATTAGTCAGTTAATCTGTAAATTATTTTTGCAATGAATCAATTATTCATTTGGTTTATGAAATGTCACAGTGTTACAAATCCTTTGAGCCCAAGGTGACATCTTCAGATTTCTTGTTCACTCCAACCAACTGCCTCAAAACCAAAGATGTTAGCTTTACAATGACACACAACCTGTGAAAAGCTTTAACAGCTTTAATCACCAAAGTTTTGGAATTCATTCTTTATGAATGATTTAAATCTTTGGTGAAAAAATAGTTAAATCTTGATCCGTAGTCTGTCTTCAGTATTCAAACATTGTTTCCATCACAGTTGATTTAAGAAAATAAACAGAACTTTGTCACCACAAGCAGAAACAGAAAAAGGAAAGAACACCACGTAGAGAAAGACATACTGCGCCAAATCTGAACCTGTGTGTGTGTCTGACCTTGTTAATGTTGTTTGTCCCCAGGTGTGGATATGTGTGGCAGGGCAGTGGTGGTCCTGGTTGGACGAAACATCCCAGTTACCCTTATCGACCTCGAGAAGGTAACCAGATATGCTTTTGTTGATGTCAGAGTCAGTGGGGCTTGACCCCATCTGTGTGTCTGTACAGCACATGTTCATCTTTATATTAATTAGAGAAATGTGGTGTTTACATGTCCACGTGTCTGTGTGTGTGTGTGTGTGTGTATTCACATGTGCTGTGTGCAAACCGTGCAGATATACTTCATGTGCATGCACGTCCGTATCGTCTAATACCTGTTGCACACAATTACTGTAGACCTTCAACACTTGTCATTGTACCTTATATTTTACGTCCACCTCCCAGACCTACTAAAACTTGAAACAATGGAAAATAAACCTGATTTTGCGTGTGTTTGTGTGTACAGGCCCTGCTCTACTTCATCCATGTGATGGACCACATCACAGTGAAGGAATATGTGATGGTTTACTTCCACACACTGACCGGCGAGCACAACCACCTGGACTCCGACTTCCTCAAGAGCCTCTACGACATTGTTGATTTCAAGTCAGTCTGATACCATACACCCCTTGTTAAACTGAGCCAGTAACTGGTATTATTATTAGCTTCCTGTTAGGAGGGTGCACAGATGGATTTAAAAGTTGAATGCTGGTAGATATTGCATTTCATAAACTAGTGCAGTGCCCATACAAAACATGCCTGTTTGGAACAGGTTGATTGCTTGGTCTCTGTTATTGCCGCTTGCAGCTTTCAAACTGACTGTAGGGCTATCAAACCATCAACATTAAAACTTATGTTAGCTGACCCCTCATTAGGCATAACCCTGTCTATACTGCTCTGGGCAGAATGAAGGCTAGTGGAGGGCCTTTATGTTTCTGATCAGTTGTGTTGAACCCTGAAGCCCCGCCCCTGCTGCTGCACAGAGCGCTGTTCAATTGGTTGTTCAGAACATGTCACGTGTCAAATGGACAGACAGACAGATGTTCTTTGCTTTATAGTTAGATGTGCTACATTTTTTGACGTTTTTTTGAAGAATTTCCCAGTTCACAGACTTGTCATTTAAGACACATGAGGTGCTTTAATCCAAAATAAGATGTCTTTGAAGTCAAATAGAAACTTAGCTTGGTTCTTATTGATTTAGTCTTTCTCCTCTCAGTTTTGTCTCTGCCGTAGACAGTAACTGTGTAAGAAAACTCTGGGGCTGTTATTGCTCTAACCTCCCACCCACCCAAAGGCATACTTAAATGTTCAGTACTGTGTGTTCTGGCTTTACATTCATTTGGCGTTGTCTGCTGACCGGCTATGTTTTCACTCTTCAATAGCCAGAAGTGCATATCAAACATATAGAGTGAAGGTTTTTCCCTTAAGTAATCTTCCAAAAAATCCCCCAGTTGGAGCAAAGGTTTGACAGGCTTCGACAGATCCCTGGCATTTGGTTGTTTCTCTGTTTATAGTAGCAATACATTAAGTCTAGCCAGATTTAATATCTTAATAAAATGTTAAAGTGCAGTATGAGAATTCTCTCTTACCTCATTATTGAAAAATCTATAGATGGATATGATAATGCTTGCAAAATTCAACATCTTCTGTGAGGTTTGGCTATCATTTGGCCTTCCTTCTGCTCTCACTTGTTCCTCCTCCTCTGCTGACATCTGCAGCTACATTGCAAATTCGGATATATTGTTCACGCTACGTTATGACACGCCAGGGTTACAGTGTTTAAACTTTTGGAGAAGCAAAACGAGCTGTGAAACGTTTTTCTTTCTTTGTTGGTTTTGGAAATCTGGCTGCCATATTAGAAACAGGGAACCCAAACTTGGAGTGTGTTCTAGGGGTGATGTATTGGCTGAGACGCAGCTTAATCAGAGGGTTCATCTGAAAGCAGATCCTTGTTCAGAACCAGCTCTGGATAGGCCTTTATTGAGATCACTTACAAAACTAATTGTTAGACATTAAAGTTAAAGAGTTAAAATTGAAGAATGGACCTTCAGTAGTTCACCTCACTGAAGAACTGCTGAAGAACATAGAAACTGGCGATGCCATGTCCCAATCACTTGATTGATCCCCTTGAAATGAAATGAAGGACAGAGCCAGTGTCAAATATAGAAGGGGCCATGTAGGGAAAGGGGTCCTCCACCTAATTAAAATTTCCAAAATTTCTGAATATGCAAATTTATATTTTCAGTTATGAATGTGAAAACAACATTTCAGTCTCTGCACATACATCATTCTACACAGGGAGGCTTAAACATTCAACTGCAAGAACAATGGAAAGCATATTAGGGGGGATTTTAAGATCAACATATGGATTATAATTTGTCACAGAGGCACAGAGTCTGACCTGCAGCTAAATCATTGATTCTGTTGAAAAGATGTTGTTTTTCTCGGTAAAATTCCCAGTGTGCTGTGCCATCACATATACTGCTCTGCACATGTGCTGTCAGTATCTGTTAGCGCCGTACTTCTCTGGTTGCAATCTGCTGTGAGATTCACACTGCTGAATATTTTAATGAAGCTAAACAGGAGCCATGTCCGACAAATGACAGTCAGAATTGTTTACAGTTCAGTCCTGCCGTCAGAGTACACCCACAGTCCTGTATTATCTACTGTAAAATGAGACAGTACTTTGAACCCTCACAGACTCTGTGAGGACGGAGCATTCATTTTTCACACTGTGTGCCGCCATTCATTCTTTGGACTTTTAATTTTAAAAAGCTTACATTTTCAAAAATACATAATATGTGAGGCTGAATTGCAGAAAAATATGCTTTATTCTTAAGATAAGACTGTAAAATGAGACACCCGTCCCGGAGACACCCGTCCCGGTGTCCGTGGCTGAGGTACCCTTGAGCAAGGTACCTAACCCCCACTGCTCCCCGGGCGCTGCACGCGGTCGCCCACTGCCCCGGGTTTGCTGTGTGTGTGTGCACGTCACTTGGGTGGGTTAAATGCAGAGCACGAATTTCGTTGGAGTGAGTTCCCTCCAATGACAAAATATGTCACTTTCATCATGTTTCACTTTCAAGATATGTGTTAGATGGGCAGGAAAATCAAACAGTCAAATCATCAGACTGATAGAAACACCCCCCCACCACCAGCCCAAGTTATTATCAATTAACAGTTTAGAGACCAACTGTGTAGTTGTTTTCTCTGACACACAGTTCAGATGCTTTTCATATGGAATCACTATAACAGAGAGATTATATATTATATATAAGATTTTTGGCTCTTGCACTTTTGGTTTTATCTCCAAGTAATATCAACTTAAATTGTATCCAAGTTGTAATAAACAGGAATGATCATTTATTTGTTTAATTAACAGGTTAATTTATTGTAGCTTTAATAAATAATTTGAAGCTTGTGTTTGTACAGAACTTCAATATCAATACAAAGGGATTAAACCACAAAATAGAAAATACAAATAGAACATGTCATATATCTCTAACTTGGAAGTTACTCAAGGAAAAATTGAGAGAGAAACTCCATCGCTTACTAAAGTTTTCTAGTTGTACTGTCTGTCTGGTTTTTAGTAACAGCAACCGAGCGAGTTTCCTGTGTCAGTGGGGAACTCCATGCAGTCATTGTGCACCTTCAACCCTTGTGTTCCTCTATTCATCACTTTCAGAGACCGCTTATTCAGTTGGTTTCACCCACCTTTTCTAACCTTTTCTGTGTGGCAAATTCAGTCAAACCCTCAGGTCTTGTAAAAGACAAAGAAGCGTATGAGCATATTATTGATGTTTGTCCTTCATTTTACTTGATAAAATTGCCAGCCAAAGGCTGTCAAAATCACATGCTGTATTTCAGTCACAGAGTAAACATTCAGAAGAACAAAAGAAAAAAAGAGTGTTAGACAAAATTCCCCATTCATACTCTGGCTATGAATGAACACGCCTTCATTCAGCTTCCTTTTTCAGTGGAACAGGGGAACCCATTTCAGTCAGAAACAATAACCATGACTGCTTTAAAACACTTTGCTGATTCATCACAGTGTTGCAGCTTGGGAAATTATGCTAATCACCTTAAAATGTCATATGTTATTTAAAGTTCCACCAGCTCTCTCAAACTTTTAGCGTTGGCTCATGAAACCATATTATGAAAAGACGAAAGAAAGACTGCAGTTATGAATGGTTTGACTTCTGCCACTAACCAGCTGATTTGAATGTAAAGCTTTATTTGGGCAATTTTTGACTTGCATATTTCACCTCTGCTGCCTGTAGGGAACAGTTTGAATAGAAAAACACAAAACTTACTTCTTTTAAAAGGTCTGTCATTTAGCAGTGACCTTGCTTTCTTCAACTTCGTGATAGGTTTTCTTAAGTGGATGCTTACATGCAATGCACCCTACAAAATGGTGGGGCGAAGCAGTCCCGATCCAAATCAGCCCCTTTCCTCCAGTACCTGCTGTGTTTATTCTTAGAACTTTGTTCCTAAATGTTGCTTGCAAGATTACAGTTTTGCACGGGATGGACTGGAAAGGCAAATTGGCCCCTCCCCTCTTAAGTTTTTGTCATTTAAAAAAAAAAAATAAAAAATTTCCTGCACAGTTTAGCCTGTGATTAGTCAGTTCACAAAAAGTTCCACCAACCAGCAAATCAATGTCAAAAGTTTAAAAAAAAAAAAAAAAAAAAAAAAAACCCAAGTTTTGCTTATCCTTTTTGTCCTCTTCCATTTGTCTTCGGTCTATCTGTCTTACTACTTACTACTGCGAAACTTGGACAAACAGTTGAACTGTTAACCCCAAAGGGCTGCTCTCTCTGCTCTCAGCCATATGTGCCTTCAGGCTCGCAAGGCTCAGGTGCCTGACCGGTGATGCCACTGAATTTATAATTTCAAAACTTTTTGCTGATTCCATTTTTTATCTTTTTGTTTGTGCATCTTTGGCCATGCCGTTATTTATTCAAACATTAACTACCAAATAGAAATGGGAAAGAGGCGGGACCCAGGTACTATTGGAATAGACCAAAAGTAACTGGCTAGGAGAGAGAGGCTGAGAGATGTTGTAACCAATCGCAGTGGACTGCCAGCTGATTTGCCTGGGGCAATCACCCACACAGCATTTGGTTATTTTTATTTAAGTGAGGGCTGGGGTTATTTAAAAATATGTATATTTTGCATTGTATCAACTCCAATTGTCAAACAGCCCACGAGTAAAGCTCTCAGTGCTCCTGATGGCCAGTCCCATTGTGGTTGCCATGATCTGTGACTAATTCTGAAGCCGTTTTTGTCAGTTTCCCTTCTCAAGCAGTTACAGCCCTTTTGGCTCAGCGAGGCAGCATAGATCCATACAGGCGATGGAAGTACTAACTCTGGCCTGGCGTGTCCAGCATGCTCAACTCAGCAAGTTATTGATTTGCTGCAGATGCATTTTGGCTCGAGACAACCTAACCAGCAGACTGAAGCCAAACTGAAGCCAAGGCTCTGTATATTTTGGAGCTCCCATGGTTTTACTGTCACATGCAAATAAGACGCCATTACTAGTGACTGGAGGTCCTATCTTTTGTCCTGAGAGTGTGCTCCCAATTATTATTTATAAGGGAATCACCGCCTTGATGGGCTTATACATTTTTAGAGACCTCAAGATTGCATTTCTTTTTGCCATTAAGTTTGTGGTTTTCTTATTTCAGTGGACCATGACCTCCAGCACACAGTGGGGAGGATTGCAGCCAAGGGTGAAGTTGCTGGGATGAGGGTCAGCACCTCCAGCTCTGAGCTTGTGGTACTTTGCCAGTTAATGGTGGATTGCTCCCTGCTGTTTGGGACTGGGTTGTTGTTCCAAGTGAAGGAGTTTAAATGTCTCGCCTTTTTATGAGTAATGGTAAGGTGTGTGAGCTTGACAGGCGAATTGGTGCACCATCTGTCTTTTGGCTGCATTGATCCAGACTTGCGTGGTAAAAAGAAATTTGTCTTTAGGTGAAGCTCTCAGTTTATTTCAGACTTTACCTCTGGTCACAAGCTCAGTGTATGAGGTCATGGAGACAATGACTGAAAGGAGTTTTCTTTGCTGGCAGTTTGGACTCCCCCTTAAGGGCAAGTTTAGTTAAGGTACTTCTGACATCTGATTAGTTCTGTCAGTGCAGCATAGAGCGATACTCTGCTAGTGCTTACTGCTTAGAATATCTTTTCAAGAACCAGGATGATGTTTGATGAATGCTGTCATGACATGGTGGCACGTCAAATTTCAAATAATTAGAAATAATCATCTGGAAATCATGACAGACCATCCAACAGTTGTTAAGACATTTAATTTTTGAAGAACCCTACGGACAGATGGAAATCACAATCCTGAAGCTCACTGCTAGTGTGGTTAAAAATACCACAGTGATCTTTGAATGGCAGTTATTGTTCTTCCTGTGTCGGCTGAGGTTGATCAGGATTCAGTCATTTGATCAAGGACACTTGGATGGCAAATTGAATTCCCACTGGCTTCGGCTTTTAAACTCTGTGTCTCTAATTATGCCCCAAATATGTTCCATTTCCATGTCTAAGCACTCCCTAAAATTTGTCGAAAGCACTAAATAGGGTCATCAATTTTTCATCTCTATATTAAGCCATTATATTTTCATTTGAAATGAAGCTCAGGTCTCCAACTGAATGATGTGACACAGCAGTGATTTATTGTGTATCCAGCTGATGGATTTAAAAAAAAAAAAAAAATCAATTACAAATGTCCAGGTTCATTATAAATGAAGGTTGATACACTCAATAAAGGACTTATGGTAGTGAAATGATCATTCGGTTCACATACTACAACATGCCAATTTCACACTTCCTTCAAAATGTGACATCAGTGGCATTGTTTTGTGTGATAAAACTGCACTTTTGAAATTAGCCTTTTAATGTGACCCATCCAAAGCACACCTGTGCAATAATCATGTTGTTTAATCAGCATTCTGACGTGTCACAACTGTCGGGTGGATGTATTATCTTGGTAAAATCTTGTGCTCACAATCAGAGAGAAATAAGATTTTTATGTGTTTGAAAGTCTTAAATCATCAATTCAAAATCTTCAACAAAAACATGTTCATGCTTTTGTTAAATATAATTTCCTAAAACAAATAGTAGCTTTAGCAAATGTTATCTGAACAGGCGGAAATAGTACAATTTCCATCTATGGATTTATACACAGTAGGTGCTCTACTGAACATCTCTGAGGGTAGAACAGTGTGTATGTTCATGGTAATGAAGAGACATTTTAATGTGTTTTTAATAGTTTTGGACAATAATAGAGCTCTAGCCCGGGGGATTAGATACTGTTCAAGAACATCAGTTCTGATGATATAAAGAGTAAACAGAATTTAGTTTAAAATGTAAGATTCAGGGTGGGGTGTGGGGAACTGATGTGTGGTTACATTTTTTTTTTGTCTGGAACAAGCACAAGAACTGGATCATTAGCGTGTACAGTATTATCATTGTTAATTAAACAAGAGAAAGAAAATCATCTTCTTCTGCCTCTACAAACATTCTCCAGGATATTAAATAATGTACTAATCTACAATACAAAGACAATCATGAGTTGTTGATTAACATCTCAAGAAGTCTCCACACATTTCACATGTATAAAAGTTGGTATGCTGCATGAGCAGCTGAAGTGGAATATGATGGGTGTGTTTGTGTGTGTCAGTGTGGTAAATGTTTCCATGCTGAATGGATTTTGAAGTTGTGTTTTTTTGGCAGCACCCCACACATGTGTTGTCTTTCAGAGGATTAATCCCTTTCACTTCATCTTTGTGATAGCACATGGTCTAAAGATTATGCTGCAAATTAATTTATGGCATGTTAAACATTAAATGTACCTGACGACACCTTATTTAAAGACCACCAAGCCCTTGGACACGCAGATGGGTGCACGCACCTTTGCTACTTACACAACATGGCATAACATGTTCTCATTTTCACACAATGTCTGTTTGTCTTCTTGTTTTTCTACACATAAACAGACTTTTGTTACATTCAAGGCATTGCCAATGAATTCTCTCTGTATTTCTGCAGTATACCAGAGTTTTGAAATCTGGAGTCTGTGACAACTTTCTTGGGCTGGCACACTGTTAGTGACATGCTTCACGTCAACAAGCAATAATTAATATGCTAAAGCTGAAAGGGGGAGCAACATAGTAGGCTGCATACTCCAAATAGGAGTATGGCAGTGCCTTTGGTATCATAAGCAGGCCAACAGTGTTTGTGTCACAGTGTCTGCCAGAAAACCACACTGCAGGAGTAGTGCGTCATTGCTTGTCATAAAGTATTCTTACGAAGGTTTTCTATTTTATGTCTTGCAGGTTTAAAAAGAATTTAAAAGCCTTCTACTTTGTACATCCAACATTTCGCTCTAAGGTAAGATCATCTCGTGTAAAAGTAGTATTGGTCATAGTAATTAAAGAAGTGTTATTGACATTCTCTCTTACTGTTAACTGTTGGCACATTTTCATTTTTACACTTTACATCTTTTAACCACTTGCACTGCATTTCAACCAGTCTTACCAAATTTGTAGGAGCATTTGGGTGACCTTACAACAAAATTGTCATTGTTTTATGAGTGTTTCTAAATGTGTTCTACTTCACTCCACCTGCTTTGAGTCTGAAATGCATTGTGCAATTGCAACAAAATTTAATTTGGACAAACCCACATCAGCCCAGCAAAATCTGGCGGCCACAAGAACTAATCACTTTAAATAGCTTGGTGGTATGTTTCTGTCTCAACTGAAATTTTGAACAATTTTGTCCTTGGCCACAACCCTGACATTCCCAAGACAAGGTATTATCGAAAACAACATTTAGATGCTAATCCTGATTCAGATGCAAAATTAAAACTTCTACATAGTCTTCAGTTGGTAAAATAACCCATCTAGAGAACTGTGCCTGCTTGGCAGTGCTGGGTTCTCTGACTGCTTTCTGGTTTGTATTTTCTTTTTTTCTTTTTTTTTTTTCTTTGTTGTTTACCAGAATTGGTATGTTTCGTTCCAAACGCCAAACTTCCCATTGGAGATCATTAAAGCTTCATTAGATTTAATCTAGTTCTGTTGTTTGCTTTAGAAAATTGTGTCCAGTTTTGTCTTTGTTTGTTATGGCTATTTTAATATCTTGGTAAATTAAAATCAAGATCAGATCTGTAACTGATGAGGTGTTCCCGTGTTATTTCCTCTCTTCATTTTTCACTGTCTCATTCCAGGTCTCAACATGGTTCTTCACCACCTTTAGTGTGTCAGGAATGAAGGAGAAGGTCCACTATCTGGACAACCTGCAGCAGCTCTTCACCTGCATCAAGCCTGAGCAGATCGACATCCCTCCGTTTGTCCTGGAATACGATGCACGGGTAAGCAGAAAACACGCAGAAATGTTTTAACTTTATGGCCTATGATTTTTTTATTTTTATCTTTTTTAAACTGTGTCAAGTAATTCCTGAAATCGCTACAGTTCCAATTTTGGACATGCAAGCTGCTGAGCTAACAGCAACAATACATTGGGAGCACATAGCTTAGAAGAAGGTAACTCATCACAGTTTTGATTCAGTTCCTCACAGAAGAATGGCAGAATGACAAAGCTTTATCTACTAGTTGTGAGGAATTCTTGACTTTTCATACTGTGTAAACAATGCCTTGTTATCTTACTTATACCATTATCATGCCATATAAAAAGTAACAGTGACATAACAGTCATTCAGTTTGGGAAGTGCTGTAGGTCGTGTAATAGATCATTAATAGAGCCACTGTGATATCATTTATATTATTCTGAAGAGCCATAGCGAAGCCCAAGGTGGGTGGCTCCATCTTGTCCATGTCTGACTCTGCCTAGCTCTAAGCTAATCCATAGAGGGTGGACCTGAGGCAACAGAATGAAGCCTGGCCACTTAGCTTGAAGCTAGCTAAGGCTAACAAGCAAGACTTGCGCAGAAGTTTTCCCCTCACATTATCTACATGAGTGTGATTGTAGATTTATTTGCCGCAAAAAGCATGAGTGCCTTACAGTAAATTGTCTGCAAGCCAGCGAGCAACATGAGGTACCAATGGCTTTTCAGTCCGTCTGTGTTTGTTTTAGATTATTCAACTCAGCTCACATAAGAGACTCTGGTTCTTTCTGTAGTTTTCCAGTGTCTTTTTTTTCCCTTATCTCCTTTTTATACATTTGTGAAGTATGTTTTTTTCCATTTAGCAGTCAAAAAGAGAATTACAGTGACATTATATGATGTGGACATGACCGTTTGAGATTTTGTGGCCACTGTAGAGGGTGAGAAGCAAGAGTGAGGATAAAACCACAATTTTTTCTTTCCCAAAAAGTTTAAATAATATAATATATAATATAAATTTCTTTAGTAAGTTGCAGACGATATCTTGCCCAACAAGTTGTTCAGGGCCATGCTTTTCAACCTGAAAAAGATGCTGCAACTTTACTCTCTCTAGAGCTCTAAGGTCTAAAATTTATAATCAGTGACTGACTTTCTTGGATATATTTGAGTTATTGTGTTTGCAGCTCCCTTTTTGTATTTCCCATCTGTATTGCATTCACAGGTGGCAAGAGACACAAGACTGCGTTTCGAGTTACATACTGTACAGCCCCCGTCCGCTCTCCAGCTTATTGTGTTTTAATGGAAACCTAACCTCCCACTGATTTCCCTGTGTCCTCACATGCCAAATCTAAACGCTGAAATGTGTTTACACGTGTTTTATTCTGAGCACTATTCATCAGCTGTTTCTGTAGGAGGAAAAGCAGAGCAAAGAGGGAATGAGGAAAAAACATCTGAAAAAAGTCTGTTCATTTTAAGTGTCTCCATTTCATGTTTCTATTCTTACTGATGTAAACCAGAGAAGGGGGAAACAGGAACAGTCAGTTAATGACTTGTCTATTGTGATACCCATTAATCAGTTAGTTTACAGGCTCACTTAAAATGAGATTGTCCAGGTTGCTCTTTGTTGATTTCCCTTTGAAATTTGGGATCTGTGATGAAGATAATTGAATGAAGTCATGGGTATCAATAGCTTTGATTTGACAAGGCTGTGGTGCTGTAAAAAGAGGTGACTGTACAGCTTTAACCAGCTTTACTCTTGTGGACTGACCTGTCGGAAAGTGTTGCAAGTCCTTCTGAAGAAAAAGGACTAAAAAAATGTTTAGATCACCAGACTTAGGTCTGAGACTGTTTTGAATTCAAGCCAGCTGTTTAAAGGTACATTTGTCAAATTAGGACATCAGAAAAGTTTTCATGCCCATTTCGACATAAAAAAAGATCCAGCGATCATGTTTGGATTCCCGTGATCCATGATCAGCTCACATCTGACTTTGTATTTTGACTTTGTGGTCATTTGTAGTTTGTGTTGGCTTATAAAAGGTTTAAATATGTGTCTTTTTCCTTCGTTGAGGATTCTGGATGAGGACTAGTAGGTTTTCTTAGTTCAGTTGAGCAGTAACATTTAGCTCATTTCAACCCTTGGACTCTTCTGTCAGGATTCCAGCAAGGTTTCATGAAATGAGCTTGACAGTGTAATTTTCTTCAGTGGCGACACATGAACACATGAAACAAAGATGTCAGGGCACGATTAAACAGGGACTTCATTTGAATATTGACGACCGTTCAAAAGTAGTGAAACCTGCATTACTTGAACCACATACTCCATCAAACAAGTCAGTTGCAATTTCTGAATATTGGGAAAAAACATGCTCCATAGTTTTGTACTAGCCTCTTTGAAATGAATTGCTTTTCTACACGTGGACTGCACAGGGGCAGATGGAAATAATAATTTTTGCAAATCCACAGCTTGGATCCATCTTACTGCTGGTAGGGCTGGTTAGCTTTAGAAGGAATGTAGACCTGCAGGTTTTATGTAATATGAGTATTTTTACTAAATCAACACAAAACTTTTTTTTTTTTTTTGAATGAATTATTTGTAATTCCTCACACACAAAGAGATAAGATTTGACTTGTATAGACGCGTTCATGACATGTGCAGGGATACAATGTAACCTCTTAAAAGAGATGTTTCGTTTCATGGTACCTCTCTTTGACTATTAGATTAGCTCTGTGTTCCAGCAATGCACCTCTTTCCTACCACATTTACATTGATTTTTATACTAACAGCACTCATTATATGTAAAAGGGAGACAGCACAAGGACAAAATTAAATTACATGCAGTTTTAATATTGGTAATGTTGGTTTATACTTGTTTTAGAATATGCTGTAAGACCTCATTTCAACATTGATAGATTTGTAATTGACATTTCGTAGTCACTTGGGTTCATTAAAAAGGAAAATGTTTTGTTTGGTTTTACATGAACAGTTTTTAAGCTTAGGTATATGGCAAGAATTATACCATGGCCAGAGGGCCAGTGACCCTTCTACCCCCCTTCTACCTCACGGTCTGTTTGGTATGCCCTGTTTTGAGCTGGCCTTATGTAAAACTGCACACAATACAGAAAATAAATTAAAAGTGATAAGTTTGGTGTAATATTTGGAGGGCACAGAGAGCCTCCATCTAATTCACATACTAATATGTATGCTTTGTAGCGTTGTGTCACCACTACAGAAACTGCAAAAGTACAATAAGATCGTCTGACTTTCATTGACTGTGCTTAGTTATTGGTTCATTGATCAGTGATCAGCCTTTTTATCAGCTAATTAATGGCAGTACTGACGATGTACACAATGTACTTCATGGTGCTATTAATGACCTCAGAAATTATGATGAAAATTGAAAGCTCAGCATTTGCGTTGCCCTTTTTTAGCTTTCCTTTTATAAGTACATATCATTAGTATTTATTTGTCTAGAAAAAGCTTATCTATATAATATGGTTTCTTCTTTCTGTCAGCTGCAATGCATCTGTGCAGTTGTCTCTGACTTCACTTATTCTTCAGGAACTTATTTTTAGGTCAGCCTCAGTCTCTTGTGGGGAATTAAATTGTCAGTGTGTGAACACAATGGCCTGGTCTTCTCTAAGGCTTTAGTATAATGCATTTTAGTTGTACACCCAGCCAATGAACTAGGCAGTAACATTCACATCAACAGTGTTGCCATTAGCCAGAAATAGTGTACTCTGCTGGACTGAATTACAGTACTGGTGGAGTTGAGGAAATAATGATTTCTTTTGTTCTTTGAAAATATAGCCTGTGAGGAGAAACACTTACAGATCAGATGCAAGCTGTGTCGTCAGTGGTTACCTGAGAATATATATGATTTGGTCTGACAGTGTAATATGATTTTCATAACCTTAATGCGGCGATAATTGAAGTTTTTTTAATAAAATGTATCAAATGAAAATGTGCAATATGAAATCACTCATAATAATTAACCCAAGGAGATTTATCCAAATCCAGTTTGTCCAAATTTGCACTTTTGTTCATCTTTATAGAGCTTAATAAAAAAAAATTAAAAAAAATATAATCAAAGGTGGCAAAAAAATTCAGATATTGCAGATTTAAAGCTTCTTAATGGTAAAAAAAAGGTTCAAACTGTGTGTTAATGGCTTGAAAGTTCCCAAGCTTACACCAGCCCTCCACTTCAAACACATAGCCTTAGCTTCGTGATATTTCATTATGATATAATACATCACCAGTAACAAGCTGTGAAGCAGCGTTAGAGAATTACAGGTGAGCTTGAGTTACCCGACTTCAGATAATTGTAGCTTTCCTGAAAAGTGCATTGAAAAGATAACGACTGCAATCAGTTCCACTTTACCGAAGGCCTCCTATTCAAAGATACAAAACCACAAAGATGATGTTTCATCAAAAAGAAAAAAGAAAGGCCAACCCGTAACCACCTCTTGCTTTGTTAGATGAGTAATTACTTTCTACCATAACACCTTTGACTGGAGTCACTCTGGTTGTCCTGGTTACAGTCCTTGATAAGGTGCCTGTGCACTGAGCAGAAATTATACAGACAGATTCAGGTGAAATGAATGTGGTTGAGGAGAGTTCTTCTCTCCTTGGCACCTTTGATCATTTTCTCATCTAGCACAACTGACCAAAGGGAATGTTATGGCCATTCCTCTGATATATTGCGAGCTGAATTCGAAAAAGATGTTGCATTTCAACAGTGGGATACTGAGTGGAGTGCTAAACCCAAATCCAGTGAGCATATTCCAGAAAAATATGAAAGAGATTTTTTGATGAATTGTAGCCTTTTTGGGTTGGACTTGCCAAAAAGTTGAGGAAATGTTTTCATTTCAACACTGCAATAGGCACACCACTTGTTCTCACAGGGGACCTGTCACTTGAATAACCACAAGGAAGTACAGAGAGAACTGTTTCTCATATGTGGAAAATATATATTCTCCCATTCAAAAAGATTTTTTATTTATTTTGTTCAAAATCTGGGTGGAAATGCAGTTATAAGTCTGAAAGAATGATGCATTCACATCCAGTCCTGATGTGGTTAGGTGAGTGCCACTGATCAGGATCATCCACTACAATTAAATTACCTACCTGTTGAAGATAAATTGTGTCACTGAGGTGACATTTTTGTTACCAATGAGCTCAGAGGGGGTGGAGTCCTTCCTAATAGCAGAACTTGTTTGTGGTTGGCCATTTTTTTTTTAATCAGTTCACTTGATTATTGCAGATTCCCCAATCAACTTTCCTTAGCTCAACTGCAGGGAGAGCCAGGCCAAAATCAGGCTTATATAAGAGCATGCTTCTATTTCTAATTTCCCATGTTTTAGAATTACATATCTGCCGCTCTTATCGCCGATCTTCAATTCACTGATCAATTCACTGATCTAAAGCACTCAGTAAAATTTACTTTGATATTTTTTCTGTTAATGAAAACTCCCAAACTTCCTCCACGTTTGCTCGTTGTCATAATTATACAAAAACTTTTTAAAAGTTATGATGCCATCAGTTCCATCATGTTATATTCAGTTTATGTTGGCGTTTCTGTACTCCACAGAAAACAGTTTTCATTGATACAACTGTTTAATTTGCCATCTTTCAAGCAAATTACAGTCAGTGAAACTCACATGAAAGCTCGTCAAGCTACACATAGGGCACCAACCATTACATTCTTGGTAGACCTTTAATTTGAAACATTTATAAGATATACAGTAATTAGTTTTATGGTCAGTTATCAATCAGGCAGTGTTAATTGTTAATTGTTTTATATTATTCATTATAATGTTCTCTAGTATACAGGCAGTGTTGGGCAGTAGTACCCTTTATTAAATTCATCCAAAGTCTTCAATACATTTAAGTATATATATTACATACACACATTACATCACATACATATAGATGTAAACTGCAACTTTAATGGTTGACTGAGGCTTACATCCATGAGGCTAGTTAGCCTAGTTAGCCATGAGGCTAGTTAGCCTTAGAGACTGGCTGACTGGCTTCTTGTTTCTCTGTTAATTGGATATCTTTATTTACTTGGATTTGAGATTTTACAATATTGTGCAGTTTGTATGTGTAGTCTGCTGTGTAACTTTTTGGTTTGAAATTGTCAACGTGCTCTACCCCAATTCTCGCTCTTGTTATCTGTGTTAACCTTGACTATTTTCTCCCCCCTCTCAGGTGAATGGACCCTACTATCCATCACAGTCTTCTGGTCTGTGACAGAATACCAATTGCAAATCCTTGTTGAGGTGGCAAGATGGTGTCAACCTGTCATAAGGAGGCTCTTTATGGACGTCATTTTGCCGGTTTGGTCTGAACTCCTAACCTCCCCTAAAGGCTCTGAACCATAGTGGGGAAACTCTCCCTTTTGTTCTGTCCCTGCCAGAAGGACAAAATTAACAGTGGCAGGCCACATTTAGCAGCGTGTGGCCTGGTGAGCGGTCATTATCACTCACCACAGACTATTTGTGGATCTGGACTGGTTTCGGGATTATGCCTTACACCAAGAGTTCTTATTCAGCAGTTTCCTCAAACATCCCTAAATATGAAGGATCATGTCAAGCCTGACAGTTTCCCAAAGCCTTTTCTGTCTTGTAGTCACATCAGACATCCTCACACATCTCAGAATATTGGCACGCTTTCCATGTTCTGGATTAGGACGGGAACGTTGCATCTGTCTGGATTTCTACACTATTTCATTCTGTACTATGCCATGCTAGATGGCGGAAACTTTGGGTGAAGTAAATACTGCTGTTGCACTCGGGCGGAAGTTGGAAATTCCCACCCACTATGTTGTAATAACAACCTCTGCGTTCTCTTGTGGCCACAATCGGGAAACCCCAAGGGAGAAAAATTAACACCAAGGAGATATTCTCGGGTAGGAAAAAAAAATACTGCTTACTTTCACGACAACTAATGTCAGTCAGACTAGCTAGGTACAGTAACTTTATATCACATTTTGTGCTTATTTGCTTTCTTGCCAGGAGTTAGATGTGAAGATCAGTACCACTGTCTTGTTGGTGGTAAACGTGAAGCTACAAACAGGACATGGTTAGTCTCTCTAAAACCACAACGACACAAAACAAGATATAATGTGTCAGTTTCTGAGTTTTAAAGGTGCTGGTACGTGCATTTTCTAAATTTTAAACTGAGCTATGCTAGATGTAACTCTGTAACCCCCTTCTCATCTAACTCTTGGCAGGAGAGCAAATAGGCTTATCTCTCAATGTTAACCTATTCCTTTAAGCTTTAAATCCACACGAAGTGTTTGGGTGGCTCAAAGGTGATGTGTTGAAAATGGATTATAAATGTACTTAACATTAAGAATGTAAGACACCTCATTGACATGACAGATATCTGCATCACAAAAATCTTGTTTTTTTTTCCTCAATAGAAGGCTGAACTCCTCTGGCTTTTCTGTTGCTTTTTCCCCATGCATGAAGTTTGTCACTTTTCACTTTATGGTGTGTATGGAAGGCAGCAGGGCCTACATGTGCTTTTCCCAGACGTGTGAATTTTCATCATTAACCTTGTTAAAAGCAGTACTCAAAGAATTATTTGATTTGTTAATAGACCGAAAACTAATCTTTGATAATTTTTAAAAATTGATTAATCCTTTGAGTTATCTTTTAGTAGAGGTTGTTGCTGTCTGCAGATGCATTTTACAACTTTATGACAATAGTACATACCCCGGAGGTCAGGACATGATGTATAGGATTACAAACACTATTCCCCCATACCGCACTAATCTATTGTACCGTGCTTACTTCCAAATTGTCTTACAATGTGCGATTTTTGTGTTGTGAAGTGCTGGCTAGTTTTCATCTGCTGAAGTGTTTGATTGAACCTTCCAAGTCTCTTTGATATCTCAGTCAGAAGAAGGTATAGCTTCTTTTCAGAGCTCACAAGCCAGAAAGGATAAGAATTACTGCTTAATAGCCATTCTGGTGGACAGGCCATGAAGGTGGACAGAAGAGTTAGGTGATGTTTCTTTTCTCTTTGCCAAATTGTTGGTGTCCATTTGTGAAAATGAGCATTTCTTTCCTCAGTCACTAATTTCTCTTTTTTACTTACACAGTTAGCTCTGCTTTACTTCGAGGTTTCACAATGCACAAGTTGTTTTATTTAAGTTGGACTAGCAGACTGGTGAATTTGTCTCATTGGGATAATTACAAATCAGGTGCGCTGAACTAAACTTTGAAAACATTCCTGTGATTGTTTGAGCTTTCAAGCAGTCAATATGTAGCAAAACTCCATCTGTCAGGTCCCCAAGTGGTAACACTATCACAATAAACGTGCATACTGTTTGTCCAAATGAATGTTTGGGTGGGCCTTGCCTTGCATGTTGCTCTGTCTTCACTCAGTCCTTTCCATACATAACATCTGAACGTCAGGAATCTGCACATCTTTAAATGATTTCATCTCTGTTGGCAAGAAAACAGCCTCTCACTGCTCTTCATGGTAAAGTTCTTGATATTCTCACTCATGTGAGTGATTCAAAACTTCTGCCACAGAACCATGGCCCCACAGTCAGACGAGCCATGTGTCTTTTTCACAGTTCAGCTTGAAGAACATTTACTCCATTTTAAATCAGTAACCAACCAATCAGAGTAGATTTTGTCAACTTCAGTCAACGTTTTAATGTCTTTAAATGTTATTTTTTTAAAAACCGGGTCAGAAACATTCAGTACAAGTACGGTACGGAGTACAATTGGGTTGAACACCAGTGAATTTCCTCACTCAATGTTTTTGAAAACTAAAGATTTGAAGACTTGAATGTGGCAATGAGTTGTAAAAAATTTATAACATTTCAGCATTTCAGCAAATCTGGCTGCTTCAGTCATCTCCATTATGTAAGAATAACCAGAAATAAGCTTCAGTGAAGTCATTAGTACAAACTTTCTTGTGAGCACTGTGATTGTGCCAGAATGTATATAAATGATGAGTATTTTTTTTTATGATTTCAAAGTGATGAATGGGGCCTGCTTGTCAACATCCTTTGAAACTGAAATTTACAGGAAGTCACTTAACTGATGTTCACACTTTCTGTACTGTTAGGTTTCTTAACATTTTTTATACACACTGATTAAAATGACTTTCCTCTGTAAAAGTGTTTTTCAGTTTGATAAAGGTTCTGCTTGTCCTTTCAGAAAAGCTGCTTTTGTTGTCAAAAGGTCACCTTCTTTAATTTGGGATAATCTGAATACAAAGACAATAAAGGTCATATCGCACACCTACCACAAGCTTGTTGTTATAGAAGACTGTGTTTTTATCTAACACTCTCAAATCAATGAAAGGTGGTGTTGTTGCTGCTTTGAAGAGCAGTTGTCAGGTTTATTTTTTAAAATGTTAAAATCTCTCTCTATTCTCAGCACAGTGCACACCTCAAATTCATCTCCACCTTGGAAAAGTGGACCTAAATGATGTTTTCAACAGCAGTGGCAACCTGTGAAGTCATAGTGATGATGGTATTTAGACAAACGAGAATTCATATGTTATACATTTATGAAATGCGTTGCGTAAGTGTGTGTATATGTACTTGGAACACTGTGCTCAGTAACTGCTCAGGGTACACTGGCCTTACAGTGAAAATAAAATCCATCACTTGCAGCTGAAGGGTGTTGAATGAGAAAAGAAAAGAAAGGTTAAAAAATAAGGAAAAAAGGGCCAAGACATTTATCACGTGTTGGAGAGCATAAGCCTGCACTGTGGCCAAACTTCTGTGAAGTAAAAGTCCTCAGAGTTTACAGATAAGGCGTTTTGTGGATACGTCCTGTAGTCTTGAGTTCAAGCATGTTAGCATTTCAGGATGGGTGCTTCCAGGGAGAACACAAAGCACAAAGCCAGCCTGTGCATCTTCGTCCTGATACCTTACAAACAGGTAAGGAAGAAGGAAAGTTGCAGTCGTGGTCATGATTGTACTTTCTCTGTAGAAGAAGAAGAAACATTTGTTTGTATAAACTATGATTCAATTTAGAATGAGAAACCAAATTTTTTACTCACGTCTAACTGAAAGACACATTAGTATTTCAATCTTTCCACTGTTCCTACCAGTTCCAACCAATAAACCAATCAACCAATAAACAAGTACTCAGATCATTTGCTAAAACCTGTGAAGGCCAGGTTTATTGTCACATACACATTTATACACAGTACATACATGTGCATATTGAAATTTGATCTCTGTATTTAACCCACCATATGTATTAGGAAAAGTATGCAGCTATTGTGCAGCCCCTGGGGACCAGCTCCAGCTGTAAGCCAGTATCTTGTTAAGGGTTACTGACCCAGTACACGTTTTTGGGCCACCAGCCCAAAGCATTGGTATTTGACATCCTGGGAATGAGACTCACCAATCATCTATCTTACTCCTGAGTCGCTCACGTGCATTAGAAGAGAGAGAAGCTCGGATTACAACACACACAGGGGGAATGGGAATTACCATTACCCAGCTATGTCTTCACATATCAAATGGTAGTTTGCAACTATATTAATGTTTAAGATCTGTGTTATGCTATGTGTTCATCTAGATTGTTTTAGTGTGAGTTGCAATGGTTTCATCATTATTAGGAGTTATCAGCTGTTATCTCCCTTTTTTTGGAGTATAATGGAACAAGATGGACCTTCACTTGTGGTGCTCAAAGCACCAAAATGCATTTGAAAAGTCCAACAGCAATGTCTCTTTCCAGAAATCATTGCTCAATTACTTAAGATAACTTACAGCCCTTTTTGTGAGCAGCTTCATGTCAAAACTATTTTCTGTTCATGTCACTGCTCAAAGGGAAGCTTGCATCTACTCATGGATGAGTGGCTAGCTAATTAAGTTAACTAAGCAAGGTAACATTACAACTCGCCCGAGAAGGACGCTGTTAATGTTTACATCCTGTGCTGTCACAAGCACGCAAATATTACTATCTGACTGTACAAAATGTAACATTTTTCACTGCTATTTGCTAGCACTAGCCTAAAAAATGTAAAAGTCGAAATCAAAAGAAACAAGGTTCTTAAAATGTGTGGGGTAGTACTGCACTTATGTACAATTTTGAGGTACTTATACTTTATTTTCCATTTTCTGCTACTTTATATTTTCACTCCACTACAGTTCAGAGGCAAACATTTTGCTTTTTACCGCACCACATTTATATGAGTATTTTCTAATAAGAAAAAGCAAACCTTTATTTGTCCCACAAAGGGGAAATTGCAGTAACTTTGGTTACTAGCAACTTTGCAGATATCCTTTAATAATACAAAATATAACAAATAAATAAATTATGATGTAATATTATAGATCAAGACAGAACTTAATTGATCTCCAGAGGGAAAGGGACAAGCTTGACCACATATAAGGCATCATTAATTATACAATAATACAATACTACTCTGAAATATGCCATACCTTTACTTGTCGTGCATCTTTTGGTCTTTTGGTACATGTTATTGCTTCTTTCTTTAGTACAAGATCTAAGCACTTCCACATCTGCTCAGTACATTGTTATGCCCAGCACATATGGTTAAATGCTTTTTACAGATAGAATGTTAACTAATGTTTCTAAATTTATGTCTGAGGTGTGATCTGGTGTGAGCTGCTCAGCCACATATATTAGACATATATCAAATCCAGAGCCCTTGTGTGTGTTTTCCCTTTGAGAACATTGATGGAAACACATAAGTAGCTGAATAAAAAGGATAAACAGGTGTTGCACTCCAAGTACCTTTTCCCACCAGTCTCACCCTCCCTCCACAGAAAACAGCATCATGTTCCAGGAAGTGAAGAAGTGGCCCTGTGCTGATTAAAAACCTCCGAGCTGCCCTCTGCTGTCCTCCCATCTCTTCACCTGCCCACATCCTGCTGACCACTCTGACCCTCTTTCATCATGTCTCATCTTCAGCTTTTTAATCTCTCTATTCGTTCCAGCTGGATTAAAGTGCTGAGCAGGGGATGAGGTTGGAAGGATGCTGCTGTGTGTTCTGTAAATGAAAAGCTGTGGTGAGTGGAGGAGCAAATCCATCTTTTATGGACCTCCCCCTGTGACAGGTAGGGATTAGCTGGTCAAAACACAGAGGCAGACAGAGCAGGAAAACACAGGAAGTCATCAGTTGCCCTTGGCCAGTGTTCAAATTACATTCTGAGAAGTAAAATGTCTTATTTTTAATTGTAGTGAAATATACAGATGGCTGATATATGACCATACAAGATACTTTGTCTTGAGATCATAGGCATGAAAGCAGAAATGTTTAATGTTCAACGGCCTCAGTGGTTGCATTGGCCTTTATTGGCCTGTGATCCACTTGTGTTAGTATTATTGTAAGTACTTTGGGTGTGTAACATGCAAAAGTCAACATCGCCAATAATCTGTTATTGGTTAAAATTTCTCATCATAAAAAAAAAAAAAAACATACTGATGACTGAAAAGTTCATATACAACATTTTAAATGAAACTAATCATTGTATCTGTCACTTAGTCACATGTATGTATTCTTGGTGTGAAGGCACACACAGAGTCTCATGACCCATCTCAGCTTCTAAGCCGATGTAACAAGGACTGGCCTGCAGCTTTTTTACATGATGATGTTGGGATTTTGACAGAGAGAGAAAGGATGTGAATTGAAGTGATTCATCTGCAGGTTTTCTTGTACATCAGAGGGTATTTGCATATATCAGAAAGCTTGCAAAGAAAATGAACTTGCTGATGACAAATTAGCCACACAGATGAAAGGCAGACTGTGATAGTGGATGTCTCTGCTGATCAGTCAAGCTGCAGTTTACTTTTATGTCTGTCCAGGCTCATGTAGTATATGTAGTGAAGACTTTGAGGGAAGGTAAGAAAAGGTTAATTGTATTTTTTGGCAAAATGAAAGTGATTCCAATGAATGATTTCCAGTGAGAAACATGCTGTCTTCTCTTGCCATCACTATGGCCATCACTTGCCATCACTATGGACTATTTTTACAGAGAGCTTCACCACCTGAAACTCATTATCAGCAGAACCAATAAGCTTGTGTTGGACTACTGTACTTTAAATATGAATGTGGCTGCAGAGAAGCTACAGACTCTTAAACATGGATCCTTCACACACATGTTCAACCTGGCAACACAGAAGATCTATACCGTCACATCACTTTGTATAATCCTGCTAGACATTTGTGTAAAATTTTGTAAAAAACTGGCAGATTAATTCTGTGTGGGTTATGGCTAAAAACTGTGATCACTAAAATCTAATCAGTCTATCCTTGACAAAGCAAGCAGGAATGATTATGTGCGTGTGAAAGCTATGTGACTGCGTGACCTGTTTGTCAAATGTGTGTTCAGTCAAGATTACAGTCACACCCATAAAAAGTGTGTGGTCACACTAATGAGACCTCCTAGGGAATGCTGAATAGCTGAGTAATTTATAGTGTTATTACCTCTTGTCCCGCTGACATTTTTTCCCTGTCGTTTTTATTAAGATTTGAACACCGATACTGCTGTGACGATGGAGTCACTTTTATTTACTGTCACTCATCCAGTGTGGTGGTTTGTCCTTTTTAAACACTGGCAACCACACTCCAAACATTTATGATGTCTGGACTGGTCTAACATGTCTGGCTGTGCATATAATAAAAGTACATAAAAGGTTAGAAAAAACTGAATGTCCACAGAGACAAAAGTCATAAAAACCAGATGAAAATCAGATGAATAGTACAATGAAGTGAAGTACACACAATGCAAACATGCTAACAATGAGCATGTTAACATGTTGATTTTTAGAAGATAGCCTATGTTTACCATGTTCACCATCTTACTTGTGGCATGCAACAGTCAAGTTTTGACCTTAAGATGCTAATCATCAGGACGAGTCAGGGGAACAGTTACTCTATTTCACCATCATGGAACAGTGAATGTGAATTTCATTGCAAGTCAACATGTTTCAACAAAAATGCACACGTCAACCCCATGACGGCATCAAAGTCATCAGAATTCATCATCATGTGGTCAACATGAATATTTGTATAATAATTCACAGCAATGCATCACTCTGAACCAAAAATGTCATCCTCATGGTAGCAATAAGAGAGAAGGGGATAACCAAAATCACTAAGATACATGTTCTGGGGACCATGGATGTCTTGCACAAGTTTTTGGTCAATCCCTGTAATAGACAGTGAGAATAAGTGAAAATTTTGACTTGTGGATGAAATATTAAACCATCAGGAAAGCCCTTAGAATTTATCCATGAAGGACCTTGAATATCTGTGCAAACACAAACAATGATTCCTCAAGATATTACACTCTGAGCCACCAAACCAACCTGAATCAGAGTATTCAGGGGATCATCAAAGCCAAATTTTATGTGAATCCATCCAGCATTTCTACAAATATTTCAGTCTAGAGTAGACCAATATGATGGACAAGAACAAACTGCAATTCCAAGACAGGAGACATCCATCCATCCATGTTCTATACTGCTTATCTGTCAGGGTCGTGGGGGAGCTGGAGCCTATCCCAGCTGACTACGGGCGAGAGGCGGGGTTCACCCTGGACTGGTCGCCAGTCAATCGCAGGGCCAACACACAAAGACAGACAACCACACACTCTCACACTCACACCTAGGGGCAAAGTAGAGTAGTGGTATTGTGGGAGGAAGCCGGAGTACCGGAGAAAACCCACGCAGGCACAAACTCCCCAGACCGGGATTCGAACCTGGAACCCTCTTGCTATGAGGCGACAGTGCTAACCACTGCACCACCGTGCTTGCCCGACAGGAGACATAATGTGGCAAAAATAGACCTACAATCCACCCAGACTGTACAGCTCATTGAATACTATAATTCACCTCACCGCTCCATAAAACACAGATTACATATGGAGAATAAGTAAAAACAGATGTGTTTAAGATGTGGAGGCAATATTTTATCACAGATAACAAACACGAGTTGGGAGTTCATTTGGCTCTATGCTATTATCTATGCTGTCTGAGAGCATGCCTTGATCAAGTGAGTTGTCCAGTGTTATATCACAGCTCAAATATGTGGCAGGGTTTCAAGCCGAGCATGTGTTCACTTGGTTTAAAGTGAGCGCCGCCCTGGGTCTGCCACTCTGAGTTCTTTGTAATGATGAGGAGGCGGGACAGGGTCAGCTGTAGCCACTTAGGGGACAAGCTGTGCTACAGAGTGGACTTAAATCTGTCAAAGTGACACAGAAATACTTAACAATAAAAGGAGGGGAAAGGATGTTGAATGTCTCCTTTTTATTGTATATGTATATGTAATTTATATTTGATTTTACTCCACTCCACTTCTACTCTATGCATTTTCTTCACTTTGTCTTTTCTTCAGGATACGATACTTGTTGTACATGCTATATAAAAGCGTTTTTATCATATCATATGAAGAGACATGTTAGTGTATGAAATAACTGTTGACTGTGTCCACATGAACAGAAGCATTTACTAAGGATACCCAGGCATGTTGTATTTGAATGTAGCACACATACATTAACAGCGGTGCTGATAAGCTGGTGTCCTGATTAGAAGAAGCTCCAGTACATCTGTGTTGCGTTGATGTTAACTGAGACACTGAGGAATGTAAAGATATTATCACAGTTAATGTCTGTTTTTCAGGAATGCGATGCTGTACTTATGTTCGGAACATTTAAATGTCATAATTGTTTACAGTACGTAGATATTGCATGCAGGCTTAACAGCTTTTCCCAAGTAATGAACACAACATAAAATTGCCTGCAGATTCACTCTGGGTTCAGACTGTATATAGCCCTTGGTCTAAACTGAATATTGATCTTTTTCTCTTAATATGGGCACTCAGCAGCCCGTGCATACAGCAAATTACCAATAAGAAAGAGTCAACCAACTTCTTTAATGCCTCATTTAAATAAATCAGAAAAGACCAAAAGTTATCCAATTGAGGAAAACTGATTTATTATTATGATGGCTGCAACATACATACATTCAACACACTTTAAATTTGTGTTCCACTACATTTCAGAGGGAATATTGTACTACATACATCTGTTTGACAGCTTAAGTTGTATCATGACTGGGTATGAAAGGGACATCCTAAGACAACTGTGATGAATAACGGTTACTTTGTAATGCGAAGACTGTTAGTTAGTTAGCTAGCTTGTATGTGTTGGTTAAACAACATATCTTATTACTTAGGAGTCAAGATATTGGGTAATACAGGTAAATGGACATAAACAAATGAGAGAGCTAGAATAAGGAGGACAAATAAGCTGCAGCAAACACTAGGTACCATGCTATCTGGCTAGCACAGTGATGACACTGGAGAAAGTGAAAATGACAGTTCTCGATATGTTGTGTTCTGGGGCAAACGGCTGGTTATCCAGCTGTACTGGAGCTGTGGGAGAGCCTGTGATGGCAAATCCCTAGAATCAACCTGACTTTTGACAATTTGGGTGCAAAAACTATAAGGGATGCACTGACACTCTTATGAATATGATCACACCCTCCTTGAGCCTTGACTGACAGCTTCTATAAACACCTTAGATCATCAAGTTTTTTTTTTTTGTTCTCGTTGTTTTTTTGTTTTTTGTTTTTTTTATTTATCAAATAAAACACATTCCAGTTTAACCAAGGTCAGTCACTGAAGTTAAAGTTATGTTTTTGGAGTGAACAGCGAGGCTAGCCTCAGAAACACCCAACTCCAACATCCAACAATTTTCAACCTAAGTTGGATTTGATAATAAAGCACAGACACACCAGGAGTGCATAGATGGTAAAAGTAATTATTTTAATAAGTGCTCATATAATAGCTGTGATGCCCATGGGACTTATGACGGTGAGAGACCAGAGATGCGTCATCATCATCATGTTGAAGGGCTTAGGTTGTTCTTGCCTGGAAAAGCAGGCATGATGGGAAGGATTGGGAGCATTTAGAGTTTTTTTATTTTTACAAGTGCTCAGTTAATATAAAGTTTTTAGAGACAGAAGACAAACATTTTCATTTCTTTTGATTTTTTTGTAAATTATGATTGTTTAACTTTGCTTTATAATGTCACAATCATCTAATTTTTACCACCCAAAGCTGAAAAAACATTCATTCTGCATACTACACCTGTGATTAACATTCAGTCATTTATTTTGAATTTGTTTTTGAATTTAAAAAGATTGCTTCTATTGATTGTGTCACATGATGAGTGGTCACTCCAAATGACATGAAGAAGACTTCATAGATCAAAAAAGAATAAATTTCACACAAAACAATATATTTAAGCCAGATTTTGTTCAAATTTAATTGAACTGTAATGAACAAAAACATTTTATTAACATTTTTTAAAAATCTGAACAAAAACCTAAATACAGCACATGGGTTTGTAGTTGTTTTTTGACACAAGCTTCAAGTAAACAAATAATTGTCGATCTATAATCATCAGACTGTCTGCATGTAAGAGGGGCACATTGTGTTAATATTAGGCATTTCTTAATCCCAGGCATTTCTGAACTTAGCCCAGACTTGGCCAGCTTAAGAGTGGTGCGAGGTTGCTGGCTAATGTTCTGAGATGCATGAACATGAACAGCATGAACTTCTGTCTTACAGTACAAAATGACATCTGGAGTTTTTGGCCACATGAATAAGTTCTTTTCACCCAACTGCAGTATGGAGCTAATAAATTTAATTCATTCAGGGGGTAAGTCTGAGTGAATGAATAGTATTTGTATTGCCATGGGCATAATAAAGATGAAAATATGCATCTTTAGTGAGTAAGTGATGTGATGTCATCATATCATAGTATTTACATTGCTTCACAGAGTGCCTATAGAATAAGTCACGAAAATTGTTGCAAATTGCTTTTTAGAAATAAAGCCGTCTGAAAAGTTGTAAAATCTAGCGAGAATATCCCCAAGCTGGCAACATTGCTGAGCAGTACTCGCCTAACTGTTAGCAGAAGAATGCTAACTTGGGAATTTTGGAAAGAGACAACTGGGCGGTCTTCAAGTTCAGGTGGGTCCTGTCCAATGTGAGATAAGTGTTTGAATATAGGCAAATCTCACATGCAAGTGAGATTCACCTGAACAAGACAAGACAGCTTTATTTGTATAGCCCATTTTTACAAGCAGTTTGTCTCAAATGGTTAATTATTTTCAGGCTTTTTGGTTTGCATGTTAACATCTTTATTGTTTAAACACATGGTGAGGTCCCAGCATATGTGTTCATTTGGCTTCTGTCCTTGGTTGCTTACTGGTTAGTTTAGTCTGCTTTACTTTTTTATCCTTTATCTGGCTGACGTTTGAGCAAATTACAGGTAAAATCCATGGTGCCAACCAATGTTCTGAAATAGCCTTTCAGCAGTTTTTTGCTTAAATATCTGTTTAATGATAAATCCATGGCACTATTCATTGTGCAAAAATATCACAACTCATTGTAATTTGCAGTTCTCTCTGTTCTGCCCCTCTATGGATGCCTTGCAGGTCCATACAGTCTAAGGGTCCACCACATGTCCCGCCACCTCTGCAATGAGCCATTGGCTCCATGACTGATTTAACACATTAACACTTCATAAAGCCAGACTCATGAATATTGTTATATGGAGCATTAAATGCTAGCTGATGAAAGTATAAAGAAGGGAAGACATTTTTATCATTTCATTTTTCTTAGCTGCAATCTGATAAGATTTCCAGAATTCCTCTGGAACCCTTAAAAAAGTCATACTGTTGCATCAAGGTGGTATTTCTTCATCAGTATGCAGTAAGAGTAACTTGTTTCTGGACTTCAAAATGTTGTTGGGAAGCTACTATGTTTTGGTACAAAACTTGTGAGGGGTTTTAGACACAGTTTGGAGGTCTTATATAGTAACCCAAAGTGAGTGATGTTGCAGACATTAGCTTTACCAGTTCTACAGCGGGGAGTCCGCCAACCAGTCCAAGAATGCTGCAGTAAATGTCAGAGTTAGGATTTCTCAAACTAATAAGAACCTTTTCTTCTTTTATGAAAAACAAATGCTCTGAGTGGTTGGTCAGACAGTTACAGACTTTATTCACCACACAGTATCATTCTTCAAACTCATGCCATATGGACAGACTGTATACATTTACTCTACTATGGCTTCAGACAGCCAAGTACATTTGCTATTTGCAATAAGCAGTTATGGTTGATTGCTGAGTCTCATTCTCAGTCAGGGCCACCGACCCAAAACTTTGCTTTTTACAACCTAGGAATGAGACTCAGGTTTTTAAAACAGTTCCTGAGGGCAATTTCTGATCAAATAGCCCTGAAGATGTCATAGTGGTATCGTCTAGAAGTAAATTTGAGAAATTCTACTTTTAAAAGCATTACAAGCCAGATAAGGGTTAATGAAAATTGCATTTTGGTAAATGTAGTATCCAGGTTTGTTAGAGTTTGACTTATTAGGGACCAAATGCTAGTATCTGCTGCTTGCGTTTTGACAATTCCCTTCTAAAACTCTGTCTCTCACAAATCTACTAACTGTATTGTCCAACTGATTGCTTCTTATAACTGAATATGTGTATTTTACAACAGAAAGGAACAGTTTCAATTTAATTCATTTCAACTTCCTCTGATGAAAAGTGACGGCTACATGTCTAAAATATTCAGAAAATGAATCTAGGAACTGCCAGAGTAGGATGGAATAAAATGAGTTTACACTATACAAACAACACTAGTTTAGTTTTGACTTTTCTGATTTATTCCAGAATTTAAAATTCCCAGTTACCAAACAAAAACAAAACTCAGCTGTGCAACATTAGTTGAGTTTCATGAAGTCAGCTTTCATTTCATTTAGTATATTTTCACATGCAGTTTTTGAAGACTGAAAAATAGTAAAGAAAAAAGTTGTGTGTGTGGTGAAAAGAAACTGACAAACAGAGAAGCATGTCATTTCTTGTTGCTCAGTTTTGAGTTCAGTCTTAGAAGCAGCTGAAAACAGCATCTTAAAACTGTGAAACCCAGCTGTTGTTCATATTTCCTGTCTGTTCACCATGTTGAACCTAAACTCAGCAGATGTACCTGTAAAACAGGAGTATACAAATCACTATGTCTTGGTTGCCTGGATGTTAACTAGACTTACTCAAGCACTGTACTTCAGTAGAATTTTGGGGCACTTGCACTTTACTTTAATAATTCTGTTTTATGCTGCTTTATACTTTCTATACATTTCAGAAGGAAATATCTACATGTTTGCATCCTTGCTCATCGCATACATAAGCGGTATCCTGTGGCATCTGTGGTTGACACTTTAAAAGCCTTAACAGACGCTTACCACGAAATAACACTTTGATTATGTTTAGGCACAAAAACTACGTGGTGAGGAGTAGGAAAACATCAGTGATGCATGGTTGCCTCATTTCCATCCCCTTAGGACTTTCTTACTTTGTAAACTATGCTGTTTGCTGTTTCCACTGAAGGTACTTTAGAGCTTGATGCGTCCCATCCACTAGGTGGATGCAACTGCATCTGGAAAAGATGCTGAGGGACGTGTGGTATTTGATGCTATAGAAATGAGACTTGGCTTGAAATATTGTACTTTTTTACTTTACTACAATTATATGAGGGCTATAGTTACTTTTCACACTTTCATATGACATAAAAACTAAATACAATAAATTATAAAACAATAATTCCCACTTTCTTCTCCCCTCATCGCATGACCCTTCACACTAATCTCATGACCCTTTGGAGGGACAAGGCTTCCCCTGGTTTGAGAACCGCTGTACTTGTCTACCCAGTAAATAAAGAAGTTCAAACTAGCTCCACTCCTAACAGCTACAATGGAAAAAAAATGCAATCCACTGATGCCGCATATAAAAATATTTCAGTCCGAGGAAACATTTTGCTTTTACTTTGATAAATTATGTACATTTTGCTTCTGTACTTAGACCTCAGTAGGATTTTGAATTCAGGGCTTGTACTAAATGGAATATGTCTTGCACTTTTACTTAGGTAATGATTAGAGTATTTCTTCCATCTCTGTTTTCCACATGATCACAACTGATGTTTTGAGAGGTGAAGATGCAGTTCTCCACTGTGATTCCACTTTATGGGCTAGACTGGTGATGTGAGTGACTTACTGCATAAACACTTTTTCCTGTGCAGTTTGAATTTTACAAGCAAAGTCACTTGTTGAACTTGAAGGTAAAAACCTATGTTAGACATCTCCTTTGTCCTGGCAATGCAGTCATGGCCTTGTAGTTTAGTGGCACTAATACCTTATCTGACCTTTGTTCTTCTCTTTCTCTGCGTGAGAGATCTGCTGTTCGACTCAGTGTTCAAAGAAGGCCTTATTTTTCTTTACGCCTGGAAGGGGATCAAGCACCTCAAGAGAAGAAGAATCTATATGACAAGAACATAATGGAAACAGCATGTAGTGTGCATTACAAGAACATTGGCAAACTCTCAGCCAATGACTGTTCTCGTCGTTACGCAAACACAGCCAGACTGATGCTAAGGTTCTTCAGTGTAAATTTTAGTGCCAAACACACACTATGTTGCGTCATATGAATCTGGTGGTAAAATATGTAAATCCTTAGGAGACAGACACGCTGGCTCAGCCATCTCATCGCAAATGTTGCAAGATCTGTGAGTCTGAGGGTGGTGTATGTGTGTTTGTGTGTGTGTGCTGAAGGGGTTTATTGCAAATCTTTCTGGGAAACAAACCACCGGTGCATGGAAAGGTATATGAGAACATGCTGATTTCTCTCTCTCTCTTTCTTTCTCTGTTTCAGCCACATGACAGTCGCCCCACGCTCACCCTCCACACACCACCCATCACCTGTTTCTCAGGACCTTGATGTCCTCCTATATATGGCACTCCTCTGGGGCTCTGCATGGTGGGGGAAGTGGCTGCTGATGTTTGCACAGCTTGCTTGATTCCTGAGAAGCATGGACAGCTTACACGAACTGCTCAACTTCTCACACTTTTTCTTTTTTTATTTCCATTTGTTTTCTTCACAGGTCAAAGTCCAGGCAGTGCATGGACAGAAAGTTTAATGGGTCTAATGGGCCTTTGGGCTGTGATGGATAGCTGTTAGGTGGTGTTGCTTTTAAATCCTGGTACATTTCCATGAGGGGCTCCTGGTGTTTTCGTGCACTGTAACACAGAAACATGATATGCTCCTTCTGGTTCAACTTTACTAAAAGTGATTTTAGGAAAGTGAACTTGATCTTTCAAAAAAGGTTAAATGGTACTGCAAACTCACCTTGAAGGACTAACTTTAGTTATCTTCTTTATTATTTTTATTATTATTATTTTGGACACTCCTGTCCTCATAGTTGTGGCTGTTTTCATGGTCCGAAGAGGGTGTTTAGTTACAGCTAAGGTACATCACAATGCTACAACATTAGCAATAATTTTTAAAAAAGATTGTGCTTCCAACTCTGTGGCAACAGCTTGGGGAAGATACTTCTTGCCCTCCCAGAAGTGGTAGTTATTGCAACATATTAATGTCTGCAGTTTTGGAAGGAGACTCAAATACATATGGCTGCACTATTTTGGTGTCCACATACTTTTGTGCATGTGGTGAAATAGTAAGATTAGTAAACCAAGTTGAATAAATTAAGCTGTGTAAAAACCTCATACCAGTCGAGACAAAGATTAGACAAAGTATGGTTCCAGGTAAATCTGCATTAGGCAACTTTTCATGCACGCAGTTCCAAATGGTAACATCCATTGGCTTTATTTAAAGGGTTAAACCTCAATGCTACTACATTATGTAAACTTATGTCAATAAGTTGCACTTGTATTACCAGCCCAGCTGATCTGGGAGTTTCACATGCTAGCAGCAGGTCTGTACAAGTTTTAATTCGTCATGTCCTTTAGGCAGAGGATTCTGTTTTACATATGTGGAGCACACACACTGAATCTAGAGTTTCTCTTTGTGGTGATTTGACTCTCTTGTCAGCAACAGAGCTGACATTTGGCATCTTGGTTTCGATCTCATAATTCCTCACATCTTACACTTTCAGATTATTTTGCAGAGAAACAGCAATTCACAGATAATAACAGTGGATAACTTCCTCTCGGACACAAACACTGCTGTTGGACGCTGACATGTTGTGCTGGAGCTGATCAAATATTCACAAAGCAGTGAAGCAAAAGGGTTTTACAGAGTGGAGCATGTCATGTACAAATACAGTGCAACTTGTATTAAGTGCCTAAATTAACTTGCAGGCTTTGCTCCAATGAAGAGTCACCATATTCATCACATCATACATTTAATAGCAGAAGTATGTAAATCTATGACATAATTTAAAACACCATAAACACAGCTTAAATAGACACCAATAGGGGTCCTTGTATGGGAATCAGTGTAAAATAATGCCGAGTAAATGTAGCTGATGGGCCACAGCAACCAGTAGGGTCCTTTGAAGGATTTCTGCTGTGGGGAAGGTTAGGTGACCATTACTTTCAGCAACTGAATCAACAGTTGAATCAACGGTTGAATGTTTGCCAGACTTACATCATTACATACATGCACTTCATTCAAATGTTTCTCAACATATTTATGAATAAACCAACTGACCTCGTTGCCCGACACCCTGCCACTCACTGTCGTATTAAAAGTTAACCCTGCTAATTTAGTTTTTGCTCCACAGCTCACAACGCCATTTTCCAGTCATATATGAAGGAATGTGAATGACAAAGTTACTTCCAAATGGGTGACACAAAAGCCTGAATAAACAAGTGGAAAAACCTGACAAAATGAAAATAATAGGCCTACAGGGAACAGGGGGTTCACTCAGTGGTTTGACGAGAATGGAAATGATGTAAATTATATGTTATGCATATGGCTGTCACAGTCAGCAGATCTCAATCTAACTAATAGGAGATTTGTAAGACTTTGATTTGATTTGATTTGATTTGATTTGAAAGACATTTCCATTATCAACATCAAAACCCTACGTGACAAAATATCTTTTGGAAGGACGGTTTTCATCCTTGGAGTAAAGCTCAACAGACTTGGAGAATCAATGCTGAGGAGCAAAATGACCAAAACCAAAGCACTGTGGACAAGATTTGTAAGTGATGCACAGCATGTTGATGACATGGTGATGGAGTAGAAGTGAAGATGAATAAAATGGTGTGAAACTAAGATATGATGAAGTCTTTTGGCTGTGAAAGGATAAAAGCTCAGTTTTAGCTTTGACTGCGTCGACAACGGCTCATCCTGTTCGGTCAAAAGGACACCTGGTTTTACGCCAGTTTATCCTCTGCGTTCAAAATCACACATGAGGGGGCAGGTTTGTCAGCGTGCTCCAATGTCTGTGCTGCAGCTCACTCACATCAACAAACAAAAGACACACGGCCTACAATCAGCAAAATCTTCATCCCCGAAAACAGATGCTATCAGAGCCACAGCTCATTACTCTTGGATTGTTCGCATGGATGCTGATGAGGTTTCTCAGGGATCTATAGTACATCAGCATTAACCAAGCCCTGATTAATCTGCCCTCACACAATGGTATGAAAACAGGAAGGAAATGAGGACATGAAAGCATTTTTTAACATTAATTACTACACAAATGAGTTCCATTTACCTGGTGGCAACAAATTCCTCAGGTGTGAGGCCACTGTCGATGAGCAGCAGCTGCAGAATATTTTATTGTTTGCGTGTTTCTAAACACAACACCCTGATAAAATGATCCGCTTTGTTTTTGCTTCTCACAAGTTTTAGAGTACATTGGCTCATAATAGCAGCACAGTTTGACGATTCCTGGAACACAAGTGGATCTGGTAATGACTAATTGTGATAATTTTATCCTGCCCAACACATTCGTGGTGGCTGTGAAATAGAAAAACAATTGCCTCTGCTGTAAACATTGCTAAAGCTGAGTAATGGCTTCACTGATCTTTGAGAGACACAAAAGAAGTTTTGCTTAGTAGCTGCAATGGTACAAGGTCAAGCTATGTACATATGCTCAAGAAATGTATCTTTGGGATTAAATTACCATCTGTCCTCCCCTGTCTGGCTGAGCTGTTAGTGAGTCACTGGTATTGGCCCTGTGTACCAATTTTTATTATTAAACCACAGTGGGAGTCAAAAATCCTCCTGAAGTACCCGTCTTCGACAAGCAGAATTAAGATTAACAGTACTGAAAAAGCAGCATCTGTTATGTTTAAATGCTACCAATTTGCTTTACCAAATACATTTTTGAGCAAACATTTTGGAAACAAAGTTGGTCAGGGTGGGTCGTGGAAAAGGGCCGTAATTTGATTTGGGATACCTGAGTTTACTTCCTCATCATGTTGTTGACTTTAGGCAAAACAAAAAAACTCTTTGGTTAAAGTTAGTAAAAGGTTGTGGTTTTGGTTAAATCAAGGTTGACTTTTTTAATGTTTAACCAAGAACTCTATCTTTTTCCATAACCTTGAGCAATTGCTGCGAGTGCCTGAACATAACCACTGGAACATTCAGTGTGTTGGAGCTGTGTCAGACAGATAGTGCTGCAAGCAGACATTGCAGAGAAAACATACATATAGACTTAAGTTGATCATTTCAGACTTTGACTTTTAGTTGATGTCTATGGGTAGCAATATGATGGAAATGTCCCCACAATGACTGAAAATCTGGAATGTGTAAGTGCAGTCTACTGCTTTGTCAGCGGGAGATGATAACAGTTCAGTCTAAAAGATGGATCGATGTTTACTGTCTGCCTCCCGACTTCAATTTGCAAGTTTTGTCATTGTTTTACTGTTTATTTTGTAGGTTAGCCTGTTGAACTTTGTGCTAGCATGTTGCATGTGGCTAATGTGGCTTCTCCCAGAGGCTGGGGGTGATGTTGGACTAATGTTGTGATATTGAGGGACCGTCCAGAGAAACTGTGTGAACGCTGAGTCTCATCTGAAACCAACCAACAGGGGTAGTAGGATGGATACCGCTTACTGTTTTTTCATGTTGCTTTTTGTGTGTCACCCTCACTGTAACCATTTCACATTGTTGATCTGTATTTCCTTTTCCAGGCAGAATTCTCAAAGGAAAATCATACAGAAAATTCTTCTATATTTTCTTTTCTTCTGGATTTCTAGCTTTTCCCACAAAATGTAACGAGGTACAAGTTTACATGGTTGTCAACACAATATGGGTATAACTATTAGAGACCAGTGGGAGGTCACAGAGAGATGGACAGTGACTCTCCCCACCCCTACACACTCTTTGATGTGTGTTAACTGTCTATTGTCTCTCTCTGCCCTGCATGCTTGTATCAGTATTTTTCCAGAAATCATACATTGTTTGACCTGGCCAAACACTGCAGGAGGGGTGTGTGTGTGTGTGTGTGGAAAGTGGAGCTGTGTTTGCATGCACAGATGAGGGGGTTGTGTGGTTTTGCTGAAACTCTGAAACTCCCTCACGGAGACCATTTGTCACTTTGCACTGTGTTTCTGCCTCTGAAACTCAGGAAACGAGACTCTCATCTGTGAGTGAGGAGAAGGTGACAGCTCAGTATAAAGAAAAGGAAATGAGCTGGTCAAAAGTATGCATTTAGTTTACTAATAGACTGTTTAAGATCAGTCTTTATCACCATGTTTCACTCTCATTTGATGCCATCACCTTTCAGTGATGCTATAAATGTCATTTAAAAGCAAAATGACCCCCTAAACCTCAATATCCGTACGGGACACCGATCATGAAAAGAATCAAAACGCTAAATATCAATGAAGTAGTTGGTGCATTTACACAGGGAAACAGGGAACGAACTGAATGTTGTGTTTATGGTTTTAACAATGCCTCCACAACTACCATCACACACAAGGAGGGAGGGAGGGAGGGATGAGGTCATCTCGACTGAACTCAGTCTGAACTGAAAGAAATTCTCTTCAGGTTTGGAGAAATTAGCCTGTGAACCAAGAAGGACTGAGCTGTAAGACATATCTCCTGATTGTGAAAAATTAGGCTGCTGGCCAGGCAGGTTTCCAAAGCTCCTTTGATATTCAAACACACCAGAAAGCTTCAGTAAGTATGACTGGTTGTTTGGATGAACCATTTCAGTAGTCCAACAGGCAACAGTTTGTGAGGTAGTAAGACTGTATCTTTTTGGTAAAATTGTAAGTCGTGCAATCAACATTTTAACTGCTGGAAAAAATCTTTTGTGGTATTTCATCAAGTACAGAAGATGGTTTTGGTTAAATGATCCAGAGATCAGAGATGACCATGAGGAGTAAGCAATTTCTTCCTCTTCTTTGTCTTTTCCTCCTTAAAATGTGTTTGCAGACACCATGTTCAATACCACAAGCAAGCATTTTCCATTTGGGTAACAGCAGAATTCTCAAAACAGGCATCTCAAAATCTGGGTACATAAAACTATCCATGGCTAGATACCAGTAGAGATCAGCCAGATTAGGTGACCAAAACCTTCGCATCAGTTGAAGGAGGGGCTGACAGAAGGGATAAAGACACAAAGATATGAGACTGATGAGAGATAAGGCAAAAAAAATAAGGAAAGTAGAAGGGACAGGGTGAAGGAAAGGAAACTGAGCCACCCATTATCATGTGATGGGATGTCTCAGTACGCCATGTCATCAAGTCTTCAAGAACATGACCTTCTGAACCTGACAGAGATTTACAGTTTGCAGTTTACAGCTTTAATCTGGTATCAATTTATATATGACTTTCATATAGATTTAATGTTTCGAACTCACTGGTGGGTTACTATACAGGCGTGAACATTTTGTTGCAATGGCATCAGATGGTGATAATAAGATGAATTGTTTTTGCTTCTGTTAAGACAAAATGTCATCTAATTGCAATGCAGACTTAAGAGCTTGCTGAATCAGCTGTTTGCATTCATCATGAGCTCATTAATCATTCAAATTGAGAATGCAGAAAAATCCTTCAGTTTGCAGCAAGCTTCATTTACTCATTGTTTGGTAAAAGACTCTAAGAAATCACCTCTGATGCCCTTAAACCATCTATGACACATATGGAATATACACTACTCTAGATTTTATTAAATTATGATATTTAATTCATACTACAGTAAAGCCATAATACAACTGGTGTTATGTGTTTAGTCAGTTTAGAACAGCTTGTTGCAATAATTAAAAGTGCAGGAGATGATGTTGTCTTCAAGAAGCACAATCCAGATAAAGAGGGAGATTACACAGTGAATTGTGGCAGGTTGGTTTACACTCTGACATACACACACTAATGACTCTGTTTTATATATGTCTCAGTTTAAAGGGAAATATGGGATACATTAAAGGGAAAATCTTGACTTGAAGTGTTGACACTGGCTCTACGTATCTTGCATAATCCTCAGAATACAGCACAATATAGCTCATGGTGCTAAAAAATGTACATAAAAATATATATATATATAATTAAAATGGACAGAGTGCTCTAACCTTACTGTGATTACCTGAAGAAAATGATGCTTCTCAGGTAGAAAAGTAAACTAAACTGCACTGCACTTCATCGCTTTGTTTCCTGAACATTCTTGCCTCCATTTCTGCAGCAGTATTATCAAACTTTTACTAGAAAGATCTGGGCACAAGACTACACAAGATTCTCATTGTTTGGACTGTGAACATGGCAGGCTAGAGTTGTGACAAAGAAAAAGTTTCATGTTGTGGCTCTGAAGGCTGTTTTCATAAAAAACACTTAAGGGAGGTGTGTCTGGCTGAACTACTGCAGCTTTGCCAGAAGGTTAGAAGCACTGAAGGGCCAGGTGCTGCTTTGCAAGTTATAAAAACAACTTCTGTTTGGGAAAAGAGTGTTTTCAGGTGACTGGTCCAGCTGCAGTGTTGCTAAAGAGACCACGAGGCTCAGGTTCAGTGGACTGCATTTCAACAAATTCTCAAATGCTGTTTTGAAGTGGTTATTTAATGCATATCACAGTTAACTCTCTAGGAAGGATGGACAACAAGAATTATTATGAATTTTGGACTTTTGTTCACATGAAATCAAACCACAGTGGAGAGAGGTTTGATGAATAAAATTACAGATCTATAAAGCAGCATCAGCACATGGATGGAGGAGAATGGAAAAAAAAGAGGCTGATGAGGCCAGATTGCTGCATCACCTAAGTCCACACAGTGAGTCATTCCCAGCAGACAGGTCAGTGTGTTTTAGCAATGGCAGCTGGTGGCTCAGGCCTGATGGGGGGTTTCTTACTGTCCAAGCGGACGAGGATCAACATCCTTTCATATACTTTCACCCCCGCACATACCCCACCATCAGGCAAAAAGAGACATTAATAATCAACAAAAACATGCACGTCCACTTTCAACTAAAGCCTCCTTTTCTTGTTCAGATAAAGTGTGTGAAGATATATAGTGAGGCCGAAGGGCCCACTTGTACTTTGAAGAACTCCTAATGCACCATGTTAACAAAAGCAACGTCCAAGCTTTTATTACCCAATAAAACTCTGGCAGAAGGACAGTGTTTTCCACTGCACTCAGATCAGCGAGAATGGGATTTCAAGTTCTGAATGCTGAGCTGACTGATCTCTTCAACCACTTCCCCGGTGATGGAGACGGAAAACATCTCGGGTTAAAGCCACCATCAGAATGCACACAAGGCTGAAGTGAAGACGTCAGGAAGTCAAGACTACACAGGGTTTTCTCCATCCCCCACATGCACATGTTGTCATGATGACTTCTTTGTTAGGACACTTTGAAGGTGAAAATGTTTTACAGCAGGACTATTGATTTAGCTCATTGATTCTCCAACAAGGAATATGAAGAGTGATGTGTCACAGAGCCTCTGGTTTAGGGGCCCCGTGGCCCCTTCACTAGTGTTATGTGTATACTGCTCTGTTCCAATGAACCTGTATTGTTTTAACCTCTGTTCTCCAGCAAACTGACTTCATTGGATTGGATTATACATCGCATCATTTCATACGTGTAGTCCTACATGCTGCTCCTCCTTGCTGGTGCATTGTGAGCCTTGAGGAAGTACATTTGTTTTCACTGTGTATATGAGGAACATATGAATGAAGTTCCCATTAAAATATGCTTGACTTAAATTTTATTCTAAAACCAAACAGATTTGCTGTTAACTGTTTTTAAACAATCAAAACACAATTTATATTTGTCCATCTTTGTAATCCTGCTTTGAAAATGTTTAGTGAGCACAGATTGCTGAATTGGTCTCACTTTAAAAACATAAAGACCATGTATGCACCATATTTTAGATGGACAGGCCTGGCAGGTTTTCCACATATTCCACAAGACACGCACATATTTCAGTTTTGCATAAATGTGTAAGATGCAACATGACGTGAAGTTTCAGATAAACAGCTGAAACAGACCTTGCATTTAATATTCTTTATTATTCCCTCTTCAAACACATTTTCCTGAAGTACATGTAGATTTCCATTCAAAGGAAAAACTCAAGTGAGGTAAAAGTGCTGAAAAATGAAATAGCATAATTTTTGCATCCATCAAACTCATTGTCACAATCACAAAGCTGACAAAAAAGCTCTTCTGCATCAACTATTTCAAAGAAATATATATATAGTGCGACAAATTTCATGATTCCCCCCACTTTCTAAACTTGTAGAACCACAGGCATCCCTTCATACACACATGCAAACAAGCACACACTCCTCCACGCGTTAACGTAAACACAAATCTGCTGCAAAGTAATTCATGACTCTTCACATAGAAAACTGCAGGAGAGCTGCCACAGGACCTCCATCACATCCTTGTGGTGTAAGACTTGTACTTCAGACAAGTGTAACCACTAAATATCTAATCCACAGCTTGTTCTGCACCCCCTCCAGCAAAGAAATACATCTACAGGTGTCATAAACAACACGCTGCACTAATAAACAAAGGCCCCAACAAGTTGGATAACCAAAGGCAAGGTGAGTGGAGTGACAGAAGCAACAGGATCAATAACACTGATTAGTTCACAGCAGAAAAAAAAAGTGTGGCCAGAAAATAAAAAAGGCAAAATTCACTTCATCCTCTTTTTCTCCCCCTGTGTCGTCCTTCACAAAAAATGTATACATTTAACATACACACATATGTACATCAACCCTGACGAAGGAAGTGATTTAGCATACGCCTCACTCTAACCTCCCAGAGAAGGCAAAGCTTTCATTAACAGGCACAAATTTTCACTTGTCAGGGTAAAGGAAAAAAAACAACAACACAACAACCGTAAACATGTGAAAGTGGGGCGGACTCAGCGAAAAATAAACATGGAGGGTTATCATTGTGCCATTCCCCATTGACCTTCTAGAAAATGCTTTTTGTTTGTTGCACTTTCTTTGACCTCTCTCGCTACTTTTAGTGAGCGAGGTCAACAAGAAACCCAAGAAGAGACTAATCCCCCCCCCCCCCCCGGCTCACCAGACTTCAACCTGCAAATGAGAGCTGCAGCATCACATGGCTTGCTGATTCTCAATGTGGTTTCAAGCTTTCACAAACCAATTCATCACTCAGATAAGATAAAACAAAACAACAACAACAAAAAAAGGGGGAATGATTGAATTTCAGGCCTGGAGTTCAAACAAAGATCACCTTCTGGTTAACTGTACAGGGATAAATCCAGCTGTTAGCATTCAGCTAGGAGGGGAATTATCCACTGAGTGATGAGAAGGTTTCAGAGCAAATGGATGCAAAGATAAAATCTAGAGCTGCTGTAGCAAGCTGAAGTCTGCTGGCTACCTCCAACCTCAACCGTCATCTGCTCTACTAAGAGCCTGTATATGGCACGAAGAGGAGAGTCAGAGTTACAATTTATACACGGAACAAGAAAAACAAAATGAAGGTGAGTACCAGAAGGGGATGCGACTCAGTGTCAAGGGCAGATTAAACTGAGTGACCCTCCCAGATACAAAAAAAAGGGGGGGGGGGGGCAAAACAAAGCTCTCAAAAACACATTATGTCTCTGAGAACCAGCTCAATTCCCTCTTGCAATTGACCACATTAGCTTATTTACATTCCTCTCAGGTGGCTGGGTTTGGAGAAAACAAGGCCTCTAAAGTGCTTTTGTTAGTATGGGGTCTCTGCTAGGTGACCTCCTGCTACTGTGCCAGAATGGCTTGTCAGGGCACTTAAGGTATTGCTTTGGTTTGGATGGGGAAACGGTTTAGCCAGGTTGCTTTGAAGCAAGTGGAGCTACGCTGCTAGGCAGTCTATTACATTAAGGGCGCTGATATATAATGTCTGTACAGGAAATCTGAATGACTCACAAGTTGGATTTTAAAGACAGAGGTCATCTTGGCTGCCAGTGACAACAAGGCTGAAACCTATAGGAAAAGACCAAGAAGGGAATCAAACTAAATGGCTGAGAAGGCTGTAACAGGAATGACTGCACAGATGGGTTTCAAGCAAAAGAATAATTTGGATCTGAAACTAAAAAGAAAATAAAAGAAAAAAAAAACTAAGGCAGAAAAAATATTGTAAAAAAAAAAAAATACCAGAAATTCAAAATTCAACCAAAAAGCTATGTATTCTCCCATTACTGATATCTAATGCACAGAAGTTTCACAGGGTTTTGAAGGGGCTGAAAAAATGTTAACCCCCTTCCCTCTTAATCTCCATTAAAAAAAACCTTTAAAAAAGCTAAATCACTCTCCAAAAAGTCAAAGGCACTTGAATGCTTCAGTTGCTGGTTGTAAAGTACTTTGGTCCAGAGTGTGACAGTGTCACTTGTTTTAAAAAGACTATGGCAGTTCCCATACCAAAGTTCAGCAGCTGAGCCAGTAGAACATGCCCTGACCCCATGGGTGTGACCTGCAGCATAGGCCCAGTTGACCTTCCTCTAGCGATTCTCTAACCAGCTGTGAGTTGAGGGCCAGCCAGATAAGAGATGTTCCTGGTAATCTGGTATAAACACAAGCCACAGCAACAAGGCAGTGGGCAGGAATAAGCGAGTGTTTCTGAGGAACTGAGGGGCAAGGGGGACAGATACAGCAGCCGCCACTTATGTAAGAAGTTAAAGAGCAAATTTTCTTCTCTCAAACCTGGATGCTATGATGTCAGGAGAGATGACAGGTTTAAGTCACAGCTGCTAGTAGTGCCACACTGCAAGTATTCAAAATGAACAGCTAATAATAGGCTTACTGGAAATAGAAATTCATAGAGAGGGGGGGGACAGTTCTGTCACAAATGGTGATGGGGGGTTGCCTCCTGAAAAAAATCAAAATCCAACTCTGCAAGGGGAGTGGTGCTCCCCTAGCAGGCTGGCTTTTCTCTTAACATACCAGTTGCACTTCCTGGTGTCTGTCCTCCCATGACCACAAAAGGGGTTCAAACACTGTGTGGTCAAAGCAGCATAAGTGTGGACAGGAAGTGACTCAACTCCCACACATGTAAGGTGGCAGGGCTGCTGCTGCTGCTGCTGTTTGCACACCCATCCCCAGATTCCTGCTCTGACGGTACCTCCCCCAGGGGGGATAAAAAAAAAAAAAGAAAAAGAAAAAGGAAAAAAAGATAATTATAGACAGCCAGTACTTTGAGAGCTGCATCAGAGGAGGATCCCATTTCAGGGCTGCTGTCGAGCCTGCAATGGTTGTGAGGGATGACCCTGCCAGCCCACCATGTGCTGCTCCTTTTAAGGGAAGGGACAACCAGTCAGCCTGTCACTCCAAGACTCCCAGCCAGCTCTCGCTCCAGGCAACAAGGCTGGCTGCATTCTCTCAACAGGCCCGTGTCCACTCCGTCCGGTCAGTCAGCCTCCCACAATAGCCAGAGGACTGTGACATCTGGAGGTCACTGGCGAGTCTTTGGCAGTGACTTAAAACAAGCAAACAAAAAAAAACAAAACAGGGGAAATAAACTCCTCAGACACACAGGAGACTATCTGAGGCCTGAACTGTCTCAGTGCAAATTTTCACTCAAAGCCCTGTTTAACTGAAAAGTACAGGGCTGAGAAAACTCGATGGCCGGAGGAGGAGGGAGCTTGTCCTACACTGAAATTCACAGTGGAAAATAAAAAATACTACATTTTTTCCTGCAATGCTTACAATTCACAGGCACTGCCAGCATATGAGGGAGAGCACAAATGCCTGAGAGAGATATTAACAGGTCAAGATGAATTACAACAAACTGACTCCACTAGCTTCCCCTTCATTTGTAATGTGAGCAAGGTTTTTAGTGTACCACCTTTTTTCCCTCCCCAGTGAACTAAACATTTTTTTTTGTTTTTTGTTTTTTAAACACTGGTGCGCAGCATTTTTTGTTGGCCATCACCTATTACATTGCCCCATCCCCAATAACACTATTTTTCAATATTTTATTTTTTTTTCCTGCCATTTTCACTTTTTTTAAATAACAGGTGAAACCAAATTTAAGGCTATAACATTTTTTTTTCTCCATTTCTTCAAAAAATAGCCTATACTATTTCTTTTTATTCTTTTTTTTTTGGATGGGGGGGAGGGTAAACCTGAATGTTAAGGCACAAAACACAACATCATTAAGAGTAAGGTTGATAAACAGGGAAATAAACCAGACCAAAAAAAAAATGTAGACACTTAAAAATATCCCTTTCTATTCAATGACCCAGACAACTCTGTAGATAAGGAATGAGAAAGGATTCCAAAAAACAAAGCCAAACGCTTGTCCACTTAAATATAATTGTGCCTTGAGAGGAACATAGCATTTATTGCCTCAATCATTTTTTTGAAGAATTTTTTTCCTTCTCTCCTCTAAAGCAGCAGCAGCAGTGCCCTCTAGTACATCCAACAACTTGGTTGTTTTGTCAGTTACATGGCAGCCATGTTGGAATGTTCTGGTTAGCCACATAGTAGTTGCTGAAGTTGTGGTCTCGGACATAAGGCGCTGGCTGATAGTAGCAGGTGACGCAGGATGCATCTGGGATAGCATTCTGCTCCGCCAGCACTCGGAAGGCCATCAGGGAGATCAGGTGGAGGGTCTGCCGTCGCTCATGGCCCATGAGGCACACCGTGCTCTCGTTGACCACTCGCCGGAGGATCATGAGGTATTCGTACTTGCTCTTCTCCTCACCTATGAAGTGGCTCTGGAGGTAGGCCTCCACTTTGCGCTGCTGCTCACCGATGTCAGGGAAGTCAATGAAGAAGCGTGAACACATGTACCTCTCCAGGCTCTTGATTTCCTCCTCGCTGGATGGTTGAAAGTCTCGCACCAGCAGATTGCAGTATTTCAGCAGGCCACCACCTCGGATCTCCTCGGGCCGCTTGGTGGCGATGAGCTTGTTCCGCAGGTGGCTCAGTGCCACGCTGAAATCACCGTACATGCTCTCCCCACTCACAGTCGGGTGAAAGGCCTGTGACATGGGCGTCTGTGCCAGCTCATAGTAGGCAAGCATGGAGTCCAGCACAATCTGAAAGGAGTCCACGCTGAATTCGAACTGTCGGCGTATTGAGTCCACAAACTTCAGCTCTACATTGCGGCCGTTATTGTTGGAGAGGGAGATGAGGCTCCAGCGGTCCTGCTCTGTGTTGACCTTGACCAGCTTCTGAACGTAAGCCTCTTTGAGAGTCATGGGTGTAATTTTCTCTTTGTTTACACCCTCAGGCAGAAAGTCCAGCAGGGTACCCAGAACCACATCTTTACTGAGCCGGAACTCTGCTTCGTGAGGCAGGTCCACCCTGAAGATGACATCCAGATCCTTGTAGCTCCAGCCAAGATCCTGCACCAGTACATGGCTGGCCGTGGAACCATTCAGCCGTATGTCTTTCACTCTGATGCCACTCAGCTCCAGACGGGAGCGCACACGTGCCACAATGTCTTTCAGCCGCACCTCTAAGGTAGGGAAGTTCCCCCGTCCATGTACAGGCACAACCTCAGTCAGAACTTCATTCAGGCGGCTCACCTGCTCCCAGGTCAGGACACTGACAGAACAGCTCTTTGATTCTTCCTTGTTATCCATCTTCTTACAGAGTTCAGATTAGCTAAGATGGCACGAGAAATAAAAATGTTAGTTATGGCTTTAAAATGCAACACAAACCAAGCAAAATCTTGAAATTATATCATTTCAACTTACTTATTATCACAATACTACAAAATACAACACATGCAGTTTTGGTTTAGTTGTAACAACGAACATGAAACAAAATTTCATTGGCAATATAATCAGAAATAAATGTAATAAACTAACAGCGTGGGTTTGCCAGATTTAAAATGTCTCATTAACCAGTAGCTGCCATCATCACCCACTGAGCACGAGCAGAGCAGAATGCGAGCACGAGACAACCCGCTGGCCCTCAGTTAAACACACAGTAAAGGACAGAGCCCGTGAGGCTTCTAGAACAGCTCACCGTGCGAGCCTGGCTTTTATTCCAGAACCGCTGAGAGACAAACACCAAACCAGCTTAATTAAAATTCACCAAATCAGGCCTTTACCTAAATAACCGCCTCCGAAAAAAGTTAACCGTATCGAGGCGAGTTACCACTGCACACGTTTCGTCAAAATATAACCAATGATTAATTGTTCCAGCTGACTTACTAACTTAACGTGACGATGAAGTTGAGCTAACGTTAACCGCTAACTTTTCACGGTGCCAACTTATTACTTACGCAACGCTTTTAAATCAAGCAGAGAATGGGTTTAGAAATTAACGCTCACATGCTTTACAGCTACTCTAGGCAGATAACTCAATATCAGTCCATATGGCGACGAAACTCTCTGTAAATTTCCTCTGCAAAATCAACCTCTTGCGTTAAAATATCGTTACTTTCCACGCTTTGAATCACGGCTACGACATTGTAAAGTTTGATTTAGCCAGTCTGTCACTACTTTTCTAACTTCAGAATTAAAATGCACCTTCCCTTGACAGAAATAAATGAGAGTGGAAACCAGTACATACATTTCCAAAAGCGTGCTCGGGAAACATTCAAAGGCAGATAAAGATGATGTTAATTTGGACTCCGTGCAGACACCTCCACATAATCCACTGTACGAAAGACACACACATGTACGCTGCCACTTAAAAGTTCATATTTGAACCATTCCCCTTGCCGAAGACACGCCTGTTTTATAAAGCCGAAGTACGACCCACTGGAACAGATGCACAGCCGTAGCACGACACGGACCACAGAGTCCCTCTGTGTTATGTAGTGTGAGCCTTAATATTTAAAAGTACAATAATACTAATAAATATCATTGTATCATTAAAGTAAAACAAATATATATATGTATATTCACCACTAAATCCAACTTCCGTCATCAGCAGATCACATAGTCGCAGTTTGATTGTACCAATGCGCCGAGCTAAGCGCCTGATTGGTCAACGAGGTTTTTGTGTTGCCAAGTAACCAGGACCGTCTCCAGACAGTTGACGTTCTCTGACTCTGGCTGTGTCACAGTCAGTACATAAGCAGAAGCTGTGAAACTCATTTGAGATTTTACTGGTATAGTTGCACCTTAAAATGTTCTTGGTGAATTCTACTCATAATTGAGTTGCTCCGAAATTGTGCAACTATATATAAATACAGATTTGTTTAAGATGGGGGACGTTAAGGAGAACACAAAATAACAATTCACCATGCACTCTCAAATGGCTGACAAAGTACCAATACAAATGTCCATTATTGTTTTTATTATTGTTATTGTTATCATTATAATTGTTGTTGTCGTTATTAAATTATGTGTGACTCGATGGGCAAGGTATCTAATGTTAATTATCTATAAAACTAAATAGCCTGCACTCAGTAGTCAGTTTATTGCACTGAAATGTGTTATTAAAATTCACAATATCAAACAAAGACAAAATATTAGGAACACCTCTCAGTGTAGGGACACATGGCCTACCACAATGTAGAAAGTTGAATCAGGACAGTTACAAATACGTTGGGATCCTGCAGGCAAATGGAAACCAGCACACTGAGACCGTACCCTAAGTGGATCAAGGGAGGCAGAGAACTAGTGAGTGTCAGAGCCACTGTCCAGGATGAAACAAGAAAGATCCAGGAATACACCAGGAAGATGGCCCCCAGAGACGAACTGCTGAGTGAATATCTCAGGCAGCAGAAACCTGGCAATGATGAGGAGGAAGAGGACGAATCAGGGACAGATAGAAGAAGTGGCTGATATCAAGAAATCTTACCAATGGCTGGACTGAAGGACAGCACAGAATCGCTAATCATGTCAGCACAAGAACAGCCACAAGATCAATAGAGGATGGGGTCTACCACATCAGACAGGACCCCAGGCGCCGGCTGTGGTGGTGGACTAATAACAGAAGAAAGCAATGGTAAAAGTCACAGTATTGCCAGCTAAGGTACTGCGCAGAACCCTCAAACTCCCAGGCCTCTGGTAGAGGATGTGAGCTTGACAAAGACACACACAATATGTGGTAGATAGTAGTATATATGTAGATAAATAGTACAAACACCAGATGTAAAAATCTTGTGGTATGTTTTGGAAATGAAAGAAGAGGCTGTCGTTCAGACACAGAAGAAGCCACCTGCTGATTTGATAAAAAGATTCTTGGCGAAAGCCACTTCCCTTAGATTTCTATGGAAGTTCATTTCACTAGAACACATGAAGTTATTACTCTGTAAATGTTTCTGCAGTGGCAAACAACACATCTTCATTGTAGAGTCCTCCTGAGACACACTGATCCGGAAGTGTATTACTGGTAATGACACAAAGAGGCCACTAAAGATATGTAGTAGTAGAGTATGATAGTTCTCTGGAAACTAAAACTCAGGCATACATAAGAGTCTGTTGCCTTGTTAAACTGCTTTTAATTTAAAACTAAACATTTAATAAAAGCCAAAAAGTTTAACATTTAAAAAGTTTAAAGGTATAGTACAAAACAAATCAGGTAACTGAAGAATTAATGTACAATCAACAGAATGGAAATAACAAGTACAACTTGTCTATCCTTACAGGCAAAATGGTGGCTTTAATTGCACTGATGGCAGCTATACTGGCAGGTATACTGATGGCACTTGTGTATTGGTACATGTGATCTTATACTGTGATATCACAAAATTTGTCATTGACATTGCACACATCTTAAAATGGAAAAGTGTCTTATTCCCTGTCTCTCGCTTGCTGTACTCTGACCAGAAAGATGTTTTATTTACAGAAGCTATAATCAGGTCCAAATGAAAAAGTATTGTATTGGATTTGGATGTTACAATGAGCGAAGGTTCTTGGCTTGTGAGAGTGGAACATTTGGCACAACACACACTGTATCTGAGTAATAATTATCATTCTAAATAATAATACATAACATATAATGGAGTTACAAATGGAATTTACTTCCATCATTTCATATCAGAACGCTTAAAGTTGTGTATTGGCATCTCATACACTGGCTCCTAGTGGTCAAATATATCACTCATGCAAATAAAAAACAAAAAGCTCCAGCTGCTCTTCTGTCCTCTAATAATCTATTGTGCAGTGATCAGTGACTAGGGAGGTCACATAAAACATAAAACAGGACCCTGTTGTTGGACAACCTATAAACTTTATTGATTAGTTCATTTCGCAATGAAAGAGGGAATCTTGAAATTGACCTTTCCTGCAGTGATCACATAAATTTGCCAAATGTTAATTTGACAAAAAAAATAGTGTCAAAAATAACTTGCAACAACATCTCAAGTGCATTTTATTCAGTCAGAGATGGAGTGACATTATCCTTTCTAAAGTTGCATAACTGGCTTCAAACGTGTGCTTTGTGCTTAACTGGAAAAAGAGGTGAGATATGTTTGGATAGCTGCAGGAAACACACACACACACACACACACACACACACACACACACTCAAATAAGTGAGCCAATGAGCAGAAGCATTGGGAGTTACAGGGAACAGATTTAACTTTTCTCCATAGCATCAGTGGTGGGAAGAAGACAAGATGAGATGAAACCACTGATCAGCAGTGCTGAGCCTGGGCCATGTCAGCTGCACAGCTGTGGTTGTGTGGGTGTGCTTGTGTTGCAGGAGAGCCCCACGGGGAGTGGGTCGTACATCACCTCAATGCCAGTGAGTCAGCAGCAGCACTGATAGGAAACCAGGAGACCACAGAGGGGATTTCCTCTGCCTACGTATGAGTGCATCATACTTGAATTAAAACTGATATTAAACTAAAATTCACAAAAGAGACACACTGCTTTTATTCTTTCATCATAACAAACTGACTTAGAAACACCTAGGAAGGACATGAGTCAGATTCTGACTAACATTGTGGCAGCTATAAGTTTCCTACAGGAGGAAAGTGCAGGAAGTATCAGCTGGTGAAGATGAAGAGCTTTGTGTCAGCACATACGAAGGCTGACAAGACAGGAGGATTTTCATACCCAAATGTCTCTTACTACAGCTCTGAGATCAGGCCAGCAAATATTATATTACATACTGAAATACTTGCTGCACTGATGATAGTCACGGTCAAAAGCACTATGTTTTCCCATTGTCTGTCCATCTGTCCCATTCTTGTGAACGTAATACATCAGGAACAACTTGAAGGAATTTCTGCAAATTTGGCACAAATATCCACTTGGACTCAAAGACAAACACATTAGAATTTGGTGGTCAAAGGTCACTTATTATGACAAACTTTCACACAAATGTTTATATCTGAAAGGTCAAAGGTCAATTTCAGTGTGACATCATAATGTTTTCTGTCCATTATTCACCAGCATAACCATAGTGTCACCAATTAGGTGACACTAATGTCCATCAGTCACTACTAATATTATGTATGTCTGGACAGATTTGGATGGAAAAAACTTGATTGGTGTGTGACGGCATGCAATTGTGAGGACATAACTGTAGTTTTAAAAAGAATCCAGTATTTAGAATTTTTCTAAGGTTGATGTGGCCCTGAGGTCAGTTTAGACAGAATCAAGCTGCATTGCTTAGGAACAGACACACATGCATCATCTGCCTTTGTGGAACATTGTTTCAGGTTTGAATCCCGGTCTGGGCCCTTCTATGTGGAGTTTGCATGTTCTCCCTGTGCCTGCGTGGGTTTTCTCCGGGTTCTCCGGCTTCCTCCCACAATCCCAAAAACATGCACATTAGGTTAATTGGCTCCTCTACATTGCCCCCTGGGTGTGAGTGTGAGAGTGTGTCATGGGTGAACTCTCCAGCTTATTTCCCCGGCCCAAAGAGGGTATTGATTGAGACCAGACTTTTGTTAGACTGCTGCTACCTGTCAACACGTGGCCCCCAGGGTGTTTGGTGAAGTGGCATGATAAGTGCTGACCTTTGACCTCTGAACTACAGCTGACAGGCATCAAAAGCAGAAGCAACTCTTAGTCAGTTGTTCTGAATTGCACAGCACCATTTGCAAGGTGCACTGAAAAAAGTGATACTTTGGATTAACTTAAAAAAATTGATGTAATTTGTTACACCTAAATGTATTAGTTTCTCTCAAGTTAAATTTATGACTTGGTTGACACCATAAATTTGATTTAATATCAAGCAAAAATATTAATTTCACCAAAGCAAAAATTTACATTCACTCAAAGTGAAAATATTAGTTATTCTAATGACCACACAGCATTTTTTACTTTGCTCTGACTCAATATTTTTACTTTGCTTAAACTTAATATTTACTATTACATCAAAGTATACTTTTACTTCAGATAAAACTAATTAAACTGATGTAATTTTGTTACATGCAATTTGATTAAGTTCTCTCAAGTTAAAATCTTTGATTCAGTACTGTAAACTGTTATTTTACTTCCACATTAATCAATATGTTTTCTTTAGTCACAAGTAAAAATGTCACTTAATGCAGGTCATTACATTCCATTAGATAATGTTTTTGTTTAGTTTTACTTTGGTTAACTTGCAATAAATTAAGACAGAAAATATCTTCAAAATAACTTTATTGTGATATCTTAAAACATGCATCACATATAAAATAAAAATAAATATAGCAATATAAAATAAAAGCCTCCAATTACTGACTTTTTATTGTTTCCTTTTCCTTCTGTAACAGCTTTTTGTAACCTTAACCACATGTGAAACAAATCAAAGTACTTTTTACATAAAGATCTTGTGTACAAATAGAAGTTTTCATCAATCTTGTATGTTGAGCTTGGAAGTCAGACTGAATACTCTGCATCATTGTCTTTGGTTCTATCTTCATGAATATTTTCTGCAGTGCATCAAAAGTGTGCTTTAACTCACGTGGATAGCTGAGGTTTAGAGCATAGATGAGGCCAAATAACAGGGCACAACAATGTGTGAGTGATGGCTTCCACACCATCGATAACAATCCCAATGGCACATGGGGGATGGAGAGGATCCTCCACCTCTGCCATGGTACACCTCTCCAGCTCTTGTTCATCCTTCTGACCAACCTGATAAAAGAGATGGCAGATCAGTATCTGATTTAACAATTTAAAAACCTAGACAAACTATTCTCCCAATCAAATCTAAACAAAAAAAATAAAACACACACACAAACGTGTTCATTATAAGACCACTGCAGGACAGTGTACTCCACAATAAACAGGAACAGGCAAACGTATATGAATGTACTGTAAGCCTTTAGTCTGACACCATGAGTCTGAGATACTTACCAGATACTCCTTGAAGAGTTTGTCCACATCTTCCCCAAGGAATACAATAAAGGCCTTCAAGAGACACTCTGGTTTCAAAATCACCTCGTGGCTCTGTAGGTGTAGAACACATCTAATTTTGCAACTTAACTTTAAACAATGAACATTAATTACACAATGCACATACATAAATGAACACTTAAACTAATTGTGATTTACAAAAGCTTTCAGAAAACCAGCTAAATGGGCTGTCAAACACACAAGACTACAACTACAAAACAAGGATCATAAGGACGATTTGTTAACAATAAAAACACAGCTTATATTGCCATTTATGTGATATAAACCCAAATGATGTATTGCGTTACCTGATCAAGAACTTTTAGTATGTCCTGAGTCTTCTCTCTGACAGCTCCTCCGTTGTTTCTGATGATCTCAATCAGCTTACAGTACTGGTTGTCCAAGGAAGCCATGAATTGTGGTTGAAGTGGAGCAGTTGTTCTCACAAATTCTGGATTGATCTTCAAAAAAAATCAAAGGAGTAAAAGAAAATGTTATTGCACTACTTATGGCACAACTACGGGGTGTATACAATCTTATATTTGACATCAGGGGCCATTATATGCACTTTGACTGTTCAATTTATGCTCAATAGGCTCAATTTCTTAGTAGATAGGACCAACAGTCCACAATCAGTTCTGCTGGTCAAACCCTGGAACTACACTTTAAGAAATGAACCATAAATATTTGTTCTGTATCAACACTCCTGAAAAACACAAACAGTTGTTTCACTGTTTTTCAGATGCTGTGCTATATGTTGAAAATAGTGCTTTAAATTTGAATGCTGAGTGCTATTTCATACAAAACATTTCAATGTGGCCACTACCCTTTGTGAGGATGGCTGATGAAATCTTGACAAGTGGGTCAAAGGTGCCTTCCAAGTCTTCCAAGGTACAAGAACAGTTTAAGTCTTTGCAATTCCACATTCATCAAAGGACTAGGAAAGAAAGAAAAACAACAACTTACCCATTTACCACTTAATTCAATTGACAAAATGCTGCATGGACATTTGCATTTATTTTATAGAAACAGTTGTTTGCTGTCAGTTAAGTCTTCAGCAGGAGTTTCTTTTAATGGGAGTATTTATCAATTTCAATAATTGAATTTCAATTATTAAAATTACATTTACATACTAGTTTAGTAAGTATGCATCCGTGGTTAAGCTCAAAGCTATTGTTTAAATAATGTATTTCTATTTTGGGTTCGGGTCTTATTTTATCATAGATTAAATAAACTTAACAGTTTATTTTAGGACTTACCAAATTCAGCAATGTGGCTATAACAGTCAAAAGACCCAGGCTCGACAAACCTGTAGACACAAAGGAAAACGTGAGATTTCACATCTATTTTGGTTGGACAGTGTGCACTATTCGTAACCGTCACTACAGACTGAAAATAATACGTTAGAACGTAGAACTTAATTAGAATGCGTTCTGCTCTGTTGCGCGCACACACGGCAATACGCGCGCGCGCGCTCGCACTGACTGCACTACGCTAAGCTAGCGGTGGCGCTAGCTAGCGAGCTAGCGATGCCGACAATGCATGCAGTAATGGGCGTTTTGGTCGATAAACGGAGTTTTACCATGTTCCCCTCCCAGCACCTGCAGTCACTGCGACTGCAAACTCCGTCCTGCTTCCATAGAAAATGTGCCGACACCAACCAGAACATGCCCCAACTTGCTAGCTCAAGCATTACAGAAATACAAGGTGTATCATACTAAATCATCCTACTTTTTACTTATGAGACAGAAAAATAATAGCAGCAGCAATATTGTCGTTGCAATACCAATCACTGAGTGATAAATTATGATATTACAAATAACCCGGTTCAGCTACAAGCGGGAAAAATACGTTGCCATCTGTAAATCATATACAGACACTAAACTGCTGTCCAACAGCCACTAACGACAAACGTGTATATAAATAAAACTTTGTGTTTAGAAGCAGCACAAATTCAAATTCTTACCTTGTTTACAGTAGCTGCAAGATGGCGGGAGGTAGCAACCTTTCAAATGATGGTTCATGAAATGCACCAGCGGGCAAGTGATGTGACGATTTGTCATGTGACACGAAAACCTCCGGTTTGAAGTAAAATAACTACTTTAATCCAAATGTTATTTTCAGTTTACTGCAAATTGTGTACTATTTGCATTGAACAAAACTGAAAAAACAATTTTTAAAAAAGAAACCACAATTTTAGATTACTCCAGTATAAAAATGTGATTTAAACCAATGAGACAGTAGTTGCACTTTTTTCAGTGTGGTGAGGAGTCACAGTGTCTGTGACTCCCCCATTATAAACACTGCAACCTCAACATGTCTGTTCTGTTAAATTACACAATTTTCTTAATAATTTCTCTTGCAAAAGAAAACCGCATGTATTACCCAATCTGTGTTCACTTTTTGCTGTCTAATACCGCAGATTTTCATAAAGCCTGACTGTCACACGTGGTTACAGTGGTAGTAGTACTTTTTACTACTGTATTACCTGTGAGACTGAGAAACTTTGTGTTGATAGTCTGGATTTATAGTCTAAGAATTAATAAATATAGCTCAATCTTATTTAATAAACATTGCCATTTGAGCTCTGGTTGAGGTCAGGGCTCTGTGCAAGCCAGCCAAGTTCTGTACACACCCATCCATTTCTTTATGGAAGGACTTTTCACCAAACTATAACCACAAAGTTGAAAGCACACTTTCAAGAAAAAAAAATCACTGCATATGTAAGTATTAAGACTTCCATTTGGAGCTATGGAGAATACACAAATCATGACAAGAGCAACACTGAAATCTCCAAAGTTTGTGGACAATAAGTAGCTGTACTGACTGGCAAAACATTTTGTTCAGCACATAGCACATAGCTAACTTTTGTTGCTGATGCTTGGATGGTCGACAGCATTTTTAAAATATTGTGCCCGATAATTAAATTGGAACACAGTTTCAAGGCTTTTTTTGCAAATAATACAAGCGACACACTTGCACATTCATATGGAGTGAAGTGACTGGCTACCTTGTGATGGTTTTAAGTCCAGTGTTCACTCTAAATGCTAAATACTCCACTATATTTACCAGGTAGTCACTAACTCTCTGCAGTTCGGTGCTGGTAATGTAATGTACAAAAAATGTCAGGCTCTGCAGACTGTTTGCTGAAAATAGCAGCTGCTAATAATGACGCCGACAAGAGCACTAATTCTGAGCACCAACAGTAAAGCTGTGGGTTGGAGAACTGAAACAATGATGTAAGAGATGCCTTCATACAGCTGAGAGCAGCTGTGGAGTCAGGTGATAATTATTCACATTGTAAACATAAATATATTAGTAAGTGCAGCTTTAAACAAAATTCACAATCCTCTTTATTAATAAACTTCTCACAATTACGTATAAACCACACACCGACTCCCAGTAATTAGATGTTGGGCAACTGTGGCTGCAGTAGGTTTGAACTCAGCCATGTTAAAAAACTGAACAGAGTGACATAATAGAGAGGCAGCCCCTCCCCTTGCAGTGGACTGTTATGAGACCTTATATCAGAGAAAATACATAAAGTAGTTACTGACAGGAGACAAAGTAAACAACATTAGATCGCATTAGTGACTTTGTCTTGTTTAACACTCACTGAAGTCCATGACAGAAACCTCATACTGGTCCTGTCATGGAACAGACTAACTTTCTTCTCATAGCTGCAGCTGTCATCATGGCCTGACCAGTAGGGATCTTCACCACACTATTAATACCTTTTCTGAGCCAACCTAATGACGATGGTGATGTACAGTGTATTGTGAGAGCCAAAAGACGTATTTCACAGGGGGGCTTTCTCACAAAACTTAATGATACTTTACTGTTTTAAACTGTGACTTGTGTGATGTGTGATTCATAGCATATTTCAAAATGATTTCTAACAATTTACCACCTTTACATATTTGTCCTAAGAGGAGGGACTTTGCCTCTCTATAAGCCTTATGGCTGAACCAGCTACTCCAAGGCCACAACATACAGTAAGTTATGCACTCTGCTCTGTCATGCTGGCGCCTGCCCTCGGACAGGCTCACTTTAGGTATGACCCGCCTTCTTTAAAGTTGGCAACCAATCATAAATGAAAAATGAGCCTGTTACTGTGACAGTACTTGCATTTTGAACTTGCTAAATGAGTACACTGGCTGAGGTAACAAACTGTTCAATGTTAAACAGCAGGATAAAACACAGTGCAGGCTTGTGGGTTTGAGGCCAGAGCTAAGCACACAGGTTTTGTGGTTCACATTAACTTTATCTTGCTTCTTACACAAACACACACACACAGCTGTCTTGCAAGAGATGGAACAAGAAATGCTTGCTGGTGGTGCTGCTGAAAATGCAAGACCTATGTATAAAAGAACAAAATACCCCTGTGCCTGTGCACTAGCCTTTGCTATTTTAGCTGTTTGTCCCAATCTATCCAGCTCCTGGCTGTGAAAATATCCTCTGTGTACAGCCTCTGGCACCTACGCACCCTGACTTATCTCTGAGGTGACGACAGAGCGTTATCATGATGCTCTTGTTTGCGGATGAACGGCAGCAGGTTTATGAGGTGTGCAGTTTCTGTGGTTGAGTACATGGCTTAGTCCACCTGAACTGTGTGTGTGTGTGTGTGTGTGTGTGTGTGTGTGTGTGTTCATCCTGTTATGCAGCTGGAGCTCTGCCACCTGCCTCTCTTGGGCGCCGTGCCACCTGCAAAATGACTCAGTGTGTCCAGGCCATGGATGGGTAAGCAGTCCTGGCCATTAACACATTAAACACACACTGGGACACACACACACACACACACAAACACGATTGATTTGCATGTACCTGGATGCCCATATTGTACACATGTAAGGAAACACACACACGAGTGCCATTAAAGGTTCCACTACGTTTGTTGACAAAAAAACATATGCTAATCTTTTCGGAATGACTCCGTCAGAGGGTTAAAAGCCCTGCGCTTCCTCTGACATCATTTAGTTGTTGTTGGATAGCTCATTATTACATGATCAAACCTCATCTGAAGGTCAGGCTTTGCTCCATGAACGTATCTTGTTTCACAATGCATAGTTAAAAAGAAAAAAAAGTTCCCCTTCTTCCTCTCCTCTACCCTGATGTATGTCATCTTGCATAATCACTTCAAAATAATTCATCATGTGCATAAATGAATAATAAAAATAGCATCTGAGTCCACTGTGGAAACTCAGACCTGAACAGTCTGGAGGGAAACTCCCCATCTGACTGTTGAGAGTCTTTGCTGACAGAGAGATTGTTTTCTCCTGAAACAAACGTAATCCTGATTGAGAGAGAGTGAAATTCAGCGGTTTGGGATACGCTTGACACATAACACAATATGTCATAGAGAGAGAAAAATATTTGCAGGGGATGAAATTTGTGGAGTGATAGGCTGGAAGGATGAGAGAGATGACAGAGCCTTTAATGATCTGATACACTGTATGTGCAGCAACCCCTCAAACAATACAGTTTTTCCAGTAACATCACTTTGCGTGTCTGGACGACAAAAAGGCAGAGAGGCGTCTATCCCCACTCACTCCAGATTTTCCATTTTTAAGCTAAGCCACTGTAATGTGTTCTTTGTAATGTGTTCTTAATCATAAGTTAAATAAAAGTGAGGTGGACTCAGGGAATCTAAACTGAATGCATGTGAACAAATCATATAACCTTATTAAGTTATATGATAAATAGGTTTTGTTACTTTATATCACCAAAATAAATGAAGACTATGTGACCTCCTGGTGGTTCCTATAGTTTAACCTGTCTCTAGACACGTTCTTGCCCTTGCTGTGAGCTGTGCCAGATGCTACAAGAGCTTTCAGACTTGTTTGATTTCACCGTGGCCAAGACGCACATGCGCTTCCAGCTGGAGTGTGAGACAGGAGATGAGCAGTTGTTCAAATATTGCAGTCATTCGATCCACTTGGGGATGTCTACAACTGGAATAAACCTCCTCTGAGATCACAGTGTGGTTTGTGAACCCCCACGACAACATGACAACAGTCTGAGCGGTACAACCCTAACACGTGGAAAGCCTTACAGTTTACGCTTGGCTTTTGGAGCACAAGATTGATTTAACTGCCGACAGTTCACCAAAGCTCGCTCTTTGAAGCATTCTGAAAGGAAATCTTTTCTTACAAAGATTTATTTTAATGGAATAAAAAGAAGAAGAAATGGGTACATACAGGACTGTTATACTACCACTAATGGTCCTGGTAATGGTTGGCCGAGTGAAGCAATATTTATTCTGTTGGCAATAAACTTGTAGTTAGACAAATGTTGATGAAAATGTATGACTGTCCAAGCTTTCTTGCAACTGTTTAAAAAATATACATCTTTATAGAATATACTGGAGTTGGATGGCTGGCTGGAGTTTTATTAAACTCAACACTCAGTTAAGATAATCAAAAATATCACAACATTTTACATCATAAGAAATCGTTTTTGTCATCCCTCTTTTGGAGGGATGTCGTTGTGTCCGCAGGGGCATCAGATGAGTATTGCTGTCATGTTCTGGGTAATGCAGTGTAGAGACACCACAGCCAAATAAAACCAAAATGTATTATTAACGATATTCTTTTTCTCAGAGCCAAATTACAATTAATGACTCATGGTTGTTTGCTTCCATACACCAGTCAATCCATGTCAGTCCAGACACATATAATTTATGTAGGGAAGATGTTAAAAGACCTTTTTTTTAATTGGTGAAATGAAAGTTATTGTTATACTGACACACATGATTCCAGTGAATAGTTTCCAATGAGAAACATGCTGTCTTCACTTAGAGACTGTTTTCACAGAGCAGTACAGAGGACTGACTGAGAGCTTCATCACATGCTGAAACAACAACCACCTCAAGCTCAGGATCATCCAAACCAATGAGTTTGTGGTGGACTACAAGGCTTCAGATATGGATGTTGCTGCAGAGAAGCTCCAGATTCTAAAAGGTGGAAGCTTCACACACATGTTCAAGCCAGCAGCACAGAAGATCTCTACAATCAGCACAGTTTCAAGGTGGACACCCAAGATTAGTGTCACCAATTCAGTATGTGACCAAATGTGAAATCTGGTCACAATGTGCCCTTCTGTTCCTGACTTATGGTGCTGAACAATGGATGGAAAACATTAGGATGTCACAGTGAAGTTGACCTTTGACCTTTCAGATATAAAGTGTTACCAGTTCATTAATCCTGCTAGACATTTGTGTCAAACTTTGTCATAGATAGTGTATGAATTCTTGAAGCATGTCCACAGACATGTTTTGTGAGGTCACAGTGACCTCCATAATGTCTCCGCCGGCTATGAGGCTAAGAGTAATTTTAGAAACAGAGTAGCTCTTTCTCAGCAGGCTAAAATGTCTTGAAATCAGCTAATGTGTTGAAATGACACACAAGGACTAGGGAATTACCAAGACTTGATGAGATCTGATGATTGCAAACAGAAACAATGGAAGTTATTAATGTTCCATATGCATTACATCGTCATCAAAGCTCTCATTTAGGGAATAAATAAAAAGAAGCTTATCACAACACAATAAATAACCCATTGTGATTTGATGACACTGAGCAAATTGTGGTTAGTTGGAGAAATGAGTGTGGTGGGCACTCGTTGGTACCTTCTCTGACAATTTTTGGGCAACTGATCGTATGGGTGTGATGTAAGCGGCAAATGTCATACGGTGACGCCCGGTGATGTGCTGGGGTAGTACAATGTATGTTTTGTGTCAAAGTACTGCAGATGTGTTCCCCTAAACAGAACAGAAAGCTGTGTTCACAGAAACTATCAACACAGTAGCACTCGTGTAAAATTGAAAGCTCAAACCTGTCGGCTGACGCACAGAAACTAGAAACATTGCTCTTTTATCATATCCTGCTAAATAGTGCACCAAAACAAATGGAGCAGCTGTTTCCTGATTCACTGTTGCAACATAACATTTCAACATTGTGACTGTGTGATGTAAGTGTGCACTATTTAAACGGAACAGTTTTCAATTTGCTACAGTGGTGACAAATGGGAATTTGGAGTGTATAGTGTAATCCGTCACAGTGGACACAATGTATCCACAGCTGTATGTGTGTCTGCTTAGAACATGAACCCATGTGAAATGAGTGCAACTGTCACGTGAAATGCCACATGAAATGGAGAAAAGAATTAGGATGTAGCCCCATAACTGTTTCTTAAACACATTCTAAAATATGTCTGTCTTGTTGGTTACTTGAAGAAGTGTGTAACAACAGTACAGTCTGCCCTTCTACAGCAACCCCAGCATTGCCTCAACCAAGGATGAATTCAAGATAAGGTGACGCTTTTTTAATTTCATTGGGGAAATCAGGTGACTGCATCAGCAGCTCCAGGTAAATTCAGCAGAATAAAGAGAACATGTAATATTAAAGAGTCAAACACTGCATAGAAAGCAACACAGATTAGGGACATTAAACATGATGTCAATATATGTCTGTTTATATAAATGTAAGCTGGTGACAGTTGCTTACAAGTGACACAGCAGGATGTAATAGTAAGCAGTGAACGTGCATGATACACACTGTCTACTTACAGGTGCTATTGCCAGTATTCATTCCTCGCTCAGTTAAATAGGGAGTATGTGTGGCATGTTTGTACACAAAGGTGTGACAAGGCGTCGGTGTGTGACGTGCTCGGATGAGAACGTGTTGGATAACCATGAGAGGGAAGAGGAAAATACAGGTGCACACAGTAAAACATCAGACTGAATGGTTTTTCAGTGACTTCAAATTTGTCACTGAAAAATACTGACAAATGTTCAACCTCAATACTACAGCAGCATGATATAATATAGTATAAAAACTGTCAAGTGAAAACTGAACTCTTCTCATTAATATTTTTTTTTACTTTGTTTAACTTATTCTCTGATTATATAGTTTCTATTTTAAATAACAAATTTCTCTTTAATCAATAAAGATAAAAGATATTTTAAAAAATCATACCTTGCCTCAATGAAAGGTAAACCAAAAAAGTATTGTTTTAGCTTATAATAGAACTTAAATTTGAACTAGTACAGAAATATTTCATTATTTTCATTTTCAGCTCTAAATGTTTTGCCCTGTCTGCAAATTTGACCTGGTCTGAAGTCAAACCACTCCATCACAGACTTTTTCCTGCAGCAAACCTCCAGTTTTCTGGAAAGCTTTCAGCAGCTCTGAGATGTGTGATCATATTTACACTTGACAAGGCTGCAGGCAGCCACATAAATGTACTCACCTTTTGTGTATACCTGTTTAATATTTGTGTAGCCTGTAAAAATACTTTGAAAGTTAATGCTGGCTCTCTGTAAGCGCAGTGTGTGTCTGGTGCAGACAGTGCAACACTGTACACCTCCACCTGCAGAGACAAACACACCAGCATGCGTGAACCTTCAGCGTATCATGAGCCTGTTTGTGCACTTGGATCACAGCTTTCCAGTTCACAGCTATCTTAGTAACAGGAAGCACCTGTTCCCTTTCCCTATGAGTGTCTTCCACACACACACGGAAGAAAAGTTCCAAGTGCCACGAAATCCAAAAGTAAACTTGACTTTAGACCCTATTTTTTTTTTTTTTTTGTTCCACAGGTAAAAGTTCAGTCTCCCTCAAACACACACAGCTTTGGTGCGAGTTGAAAGAGTGAGACTTCACAGCAAACCATTGCACTGGCAGGTGTACAACCTGAATATCTGACACTGAATCAGCCCTGTCAGTCTTCAAGCTCCACTGAACACAATCATCAAACAGCACAGAGAGTCACAGAGGATGTCTTTTACTGTGCAAGAACAACAGGAGATCAGCTCCAGTCCCAAATAACACGATAAGTGTAAAATACAGATGTTGTTCACATTTGTGCAGTGAGTTTTGTAATGTTGTTATTGAGACTAGTTTTGACCAGAATGTCTGTTCAGCCCTCATGGAAGACTTGTCAGCCCTCAAGCTGAACCAGGCAGGTTGCAGAGAGGTTTGAGTTAAAGGAAGAAATGATGACAACACTGCCTGGGAAGGGACGTGATGTTGGTGGAGGTCAACATTAAGCCCTTGGAAATCTGTGTTAATGTACTCTTAGTTTGGGTTTATATATTTGAGAATGAGCTACAGAATCTACAATATTTGTGCTTGAGCCGTCACTGGGAGGTGGGAGTCAGCGGTCCTAAATAAGTCTGAGATATTAAGGTGTGGGGTGCATTATCATGTGTATGCTGCTTTCTCCTTGTAACTTTGTATTTGCTCATTACTTTTAGGGCCTGATCAGACAGCATCCAGTAAAGTTTAAAATTGACCCCACAAACAACATTTTAGCAAACTGCTAAAATTTGGCTTAATAGTAACTGTCAAGGTTCATGGACAAAACAAGTTTTTTGCTTGACACCATTATTAGCCCGAGACTATGGCATTATACACAGCATCGCTTAGCCCAGCGGCTGGCAGCCTTTTTCTGAATTCATAGCTTAACAAATTACACGGATTCTACTCTGTCCGCATCTCAGACAGAACTCTGTGGTTAAATTTCAGTCTACATGCACATTTTTTCAGCTGAAGCTAATGCTACAGTAATTTAATAATGTTTAGTCATAATCTATTTCAATTCTATTACTACTCTGTACAGCTACTACCATTATTATTGTTATTACTATTGTTATCATAATCACCATAGCTTCTTCTGTACATAAAATTTAATTAAAGAGTTTGGTCTAGACCTGCTCTAATTGGAAAGTGTCATGAAATATCTTTTGTTGTGAATTGGTACTATATAAATAAACTGAATTGAATAGAATTAATGAGAACAATGGCGTAACAAGACACTAAATAGTGGATTACAGAGTGAGACATCCTCTTTACTCTTTGACTCTACTTTTAATCCTGTGTGCATGTGCTTTGGTCATAATCTACATTATAGGGACAAAAGTATCCAGACATACCTCTTTATAGAGTTGTTTTTCAGAGATTGGGCCCTTTACTTCCAGTGAAGGGAAATCTTAATTTTGGACATTTTGGACAATGCTATGCTTCCACCTTTGTGTCAACAGTTTGTTGAAGGCCCTTTTCTATTCCAGCATGACTGTGTCCCAGTGCACAAAGCAAAGTCCATAAAGACATGGTTGAATGAACTTGGTGTGGAAGAACTTGACTGGCCCACACAGAACCCTGACCTCAACCCCATCCAACACCTTTGAGATGAACTGAAATGGAGACTGTGAGTCAGGCCTTTTCATCCAACATCAGTGTGTGACCTCACAAATGCTCTACTGCATGGATGGGCAAAAATTCCCACAGAAACACTCCAAAACCTTGTGGAAAGCCTTCACAGAAGAGTGGAAGCTGTTATGACTGCAAAGCTGTCTGTGTGTTCAGAATGCGATGTCATTAAAGTCCCTGTTGACTGAGGATTAAAGAAGTGGTTGTAACTGTGATGACTCTGTCTCTGAGTGGGCAGTGGGCACATGTTTGTCTTGCACAGTGTCTTTCTGTTTTCCTCACAGGGATGAATGGATAAGTGAGAGAAACAAAGCAGCACCAGCAGGACCTGCACTGTCTGGGTCAGTGTGGTGGAGTACAGGCCCAGGATGCTGGGCAAACCAGTGAATCAGTGGATTGACCATTAAAAATATTCATTCACTTCAGTCCATTCAACTGTTTTGTTAAAACTGATGCTTGAAATGATAATACACTGTATGTCACTGCAGCAAGAAGTGAAATCACAGAAGATAAGTTAAAAGATTTGGAGCAAGTATTAAGTTAATCTTTAAAAATGAAGATGGATGTCTCAAACCGTTTGTTTTTACTTTGTTTTTTTGTTTTGTTACTTTTTTAGACTTTGTTAAAAAAACAACAACACATTTTTAAGTTCAACTTTCTGTTACAAATATTAACTGTTTGGTCAGCTGGTTATATCAATCCTTGATGCTCATACTTTGAGTCTGTAATGAAACCCAAGCAGGATGTTGAACAAAACAGCCCTGAGAGTCACTTGTAGCTCAGAGACTTAAGTTAAGTTATAGACTCAACATGAGAGGTCAGATATCAGGTGTTCATGGGTTTCTGGGTGGAATCAGTGGTCACAAACAGACTTTACTGTGGTTTCATTTTTGGAAGTGGCTGTTAGGGGGAAAAAAAACTCCTTCAGGGCAGCTACGCTCTTCATTCATGTTCTTATAAATATGTAATTATGACACACTGCACTGTCACAGAACAAAGAGACATTAACTCTCACTTGAAGGATGTTGGCTCAAAGCAATTCAGTATGTGACAGAACCACCTGTCAAGCCAAATATTTGCCATCATTAATGAGGAAATTCAGAGCATCTGCAAGCATCAAACAGGGATTCCTTTATTTGCCACCCTCAATCTATACTCAGTGTAGTGAAGCAGACTGGAGGCTTGTCACATTAAAAAACTAAACCCCCCCAAAAAAAAAAAAAAGAAAACTACTAAGTTGCTCTGCAGGTCCAGTACCCACATGTTGAGAAGATCAAACCTAACACACACACAATGTTTAGTCTGTGTGCGTGAAACTTGGATCATGGGTCAGTTAAATTTGCAGAAGGAAATAGGGAAAATATCAGCTATGATACTCCAAAATCCAAAAGGCAAATGACATATGGAAATGAGCAAATACAAAAGGAAAAAACAGAACAGAAAGCAGATCACACAGATGTATTTCTTTCCATTTCCAAATTAAACTTTCAATTTAAGCTTTTCCACAGAAGCGTCTCAGTTCCTATTGCAGATTATTCAGTTCACATATTTAAAGTGTAATTTCCTGATATCCATTAGTCATTTCAGTATCAAAGTATATCATTTTTCTAAAAAATAATAGCAATCAGCTTATCATATCTAACAGTGGAGAAACAACGCCCACAGACTGTGGCTGTGGCTGTGAGCACGGTTGTGCCTTCAGCTAGATGCAGCCAAAAGCATGCTAATGCTAAACAGGTGTAATGTTTGCAGTGTTCATCATCTCAGTATAGTGTGTTCACACCGACATTTGGCGGTACAGACTAAACAGAGCCTGGGAAAATATTTTGAGCAGTGTACACAGTAATAAAACAGCTCACGTGCATTCCCTCAGCTTTGTACTGCACAGTCATTTCCCCACTCACTGCCATACATACATAATCGCCTTCTTAATTCCAGCTTTGACTGTTGAAGTGATCAGGTACTTACACTGCACTGGGCTATATTATAATATAGAGTTAAGTTTGACCAGGCCTCAGAGATAAACAATTAATTAACGAAAATCAACATATACTGTGACATGTTTTCCTTTTCTTACAACACTGTCAGTTAAGAATAGGGTCCCTTGTTTCTGCTCAGGTTTTCCATTTTAATCATTCAATAATTGAATCAGTTTCTAGATGCACATGTCATAGGCCTTTGCACACGTAGGCCTTTGTAACTACACAAAGGCCTATTAAGGCTCCTTGTTGGTGGATGGCAAAGACGCAGGTGCAGATTGTGTAAAATGCCCGGTGAGGCAGTTTGACGAGGTGGAGGCATGGCAATTGCTCCTGATATGGAGCTTCATCTAGATAATATCACCTTTCCCATCCTGCCACGACCTGCTCTTCTCTTTAAGGTTACAGGTTTGATTGCGATAATAATTATGAACAAAGTTGAACAGTTTAACTGTACTACATGGACAATTTAACTTCACTTTTCTTGCCAACTCAAGTACCTGGGGAACAACCAAGCTATTTAAGTGACATTAGGCTAATCTTATTAATATTGGCAAATTTACATTAACTTAAATTAACTTGGCAATTTTGGCTTTCCACATCGAGTCCAGTTTGTTTATCTTTGTTATAATAAATTCACACTTGAGGAACCAGTGAGAGGGATACAATTGTATTGCTTCCTATTGCTGTTTTGTGTTTGGGTGAGAACAAGGGAAAGAATTCAGCGCTGGTTGGTCACACTCTTCTTCTTGGCAGGTATGCTATACCAATTCTGAGGCTAATGGGAATGTTTGTTTGTTTGTTTGTTTGTTTGTTAGTTAGTTAGTTTTGCCGTTCACAAACCAAAGTGTTGAAGTAACTGAAATCTTGACCTGAGAATGATGCGAGGTGAAAAGTTCTGTATCACAAAGTGATTACAATTCATCATAAAAAGGTTCATGTCTGCACCAAAGTTAATGGCAAATCACCAGCACCATTCCAACCAATTAACAGAACCAGGGCAATAGCGCTGTCTGGATGGATCGAACACATGGGAGATGAAAAAACTGACAAGTTATACTGCATCAAGTCAAACGTGAATGTTGACTGACAAGTTATGTGAATTGTGATCATTTGAATTACTATGGATTGTTTGCTGAGAATGCCTGTGTGGACAAAGACAATATGTCTGTTATTCTAAACATTTGCCAGTGGACACTGTTTGTTTGCCCTCTGTTCATTTCAGCCGGCAGAGACCAAGCTGAACACTAAGCAGTGTGACAAACAAATATTCTTGAGTTTGCGTATTGATAAAATGGCTCATAACTAAGCTGCACATTCTAAAAAGTCTGCTGCAGTTCAAGTGGAATTTACTGAAGATGAAGCAGCTAAGCCCTCAGGCAGGACGAGAACCTATCACGGATAAAAGACAAAGAAGGAATGATGATAATGATAATAATAATGATAATAATAATAATAATAATAATACACTGTGACGCAAATCCTACTGAAGAAGACCAAAAGACAGACCACAGGTGTTATAACACGCATTCGTGGATGAAATGAACAGTCCCTTCAAGCTTCGCGAGAAATGGAGAGCAACTGTCCATGACTACTTTTAACAAAATAAGCAGGCAAACACATTTTGATTTGATCCCTCGTTTGGGGACATCTTTGATGTTACTCCCAAGAAAGATATCAGCACATATCCACCCGTGTCAAATTTGGCCAAAGTCTCAAGGGAAGTGGTTTCAAACTGAAAAAACGTACGAAGTCGGTGGTGAACAGGAACTGTCTTGAAGTGTTAAACTTGATAAGACAGCTGCTATGCACAACCATTTTGTGCAGGAGGACTTGTTTCTGAAGCCTGAAAGAACAGCAAAAAAATCTCACAAAAAAAAACACTCACCGTCTGAAAGCATAATGAATTAGTTTTGGTTCTCTAACAAAACCAAATCTCAGTAGGAAGAAAGGAGGCTGAAGAGTGAAATGTGTTGGCTGAAACTACTATACATCCTATTAACAGTCAGAATCAGAATCTGGATCAGAAATGCTTTATTGATCCCTGGGGGAAATTGTGTTTGTCACAGTTGCTCCAACCAAGGTTAGAAGTTTAAAGGCCAAAGAATTACAATAAAAACAGAAGTAAAAGTAGCACAGGTAAAAAAAAATATCTAAAATATAAAAATAAACATAAAATAAATATAAAAAGTATGTGTACAGCAATACAAGTGTGTGGTGAAGCAGTACTTACTTAAATAGTGCAGAAATAGTGCCGCACATACAGTGAAATTGTAGAACCAGTCCTTCAGTTGACTCAGACTGTCTGACGCTCCAAGGGAGGAGTTGTAAAGTCTGATGGCCACAGGCAGGAATGACTTTCTGTGGTTCTCTTTGGAGTATCGTGGTGGAATCAGTCTGTTGCTGAGAGAACTCCTGTGGGAGACATTGTCCAAGATGGGGTGTAACTAAAACAACATCCTCCTTTCTGACACTGCTGTCAGAGAGTCCAGCCCCACACCCATGACATGACTGGCTTTCCTAATCAATTTATTGAGTCCGTTTGTATCTACTACCCTCAACCTGCTGCACCAGCACATAACAGCAAACAGGATAGCACGGGCCACCACCGACTCATAAAACATCCTAAGCATTGTCTGGAAGATGTTAAACAACATCAGCCTTCTCAATGAATGAGGGCACCATTGGCCCTTTTTGTAGACAGTATGGGTGTTCTTAATCCACTTTCTATGTACACTCCCAGGTAGTGTATTCCTTTAGAATGTTCACTGCGGTACCCTGGTTGAAAATGGGTGTCACCGGAGCCTTGTTCCTCCTCAGGTCCACTAACAGATCCTTGGTCTTTGTCTCATTTAGCTGCAGATGATTTTGCTCACACTATGTGACAAAGTTGTCCACTATAGCCCCGTACTCAGCCTCATCACCCTTCTTGATACATCCAACTATAGCCGAGTCATTAGCAAACTTCTAGCAGACTTCTCTGTTCCTAGTTGGACAAGAGAAACTGATGTTCCTCCTGCCACTCTGTCGGAGTTTCCACTCCAGCTTCCTCCTGTATTTGTCCTTGGCCTCCCTGATTCTGACTCTCAGGTCCTCCTGTATCTTCTCAGCTCATCGCTATTACCAGCTCTGAAAATGCTCTGGTTGGACAGCTCACAGAGTGAGTGAAGTTGGGCAGTGTTTCCGTTATTGTAACATGGTTGAAGTCACCCGAGCTGATGATGACAAGGGTACGTGGGTGTTGAGTCTGTAGTTTACCTGTGGCGGCGTGAATGATGTTACGTGCAGACGCTGGACTGGCAGAGGGAGGGATATAAACAACAGCCATGACAGCATGTGAAAGCCCCTTGGCAAATAATGTGGTGGGAGTCCAACAACTAACAGTCCAATGTCTGGGCAACAAATACTTTCCTCAACCGTAACGTAACCAGGGTTGCACCACCATCTGTTGTTGGCCATTGAATATTTACTTACCTTACTTACCTTTATGCTTACTGCTCTCTGTCACGGTAGGCCCAAATAGTCTGAAAACCCTGAGTGGAAACATTACTGTCAGGTACAACCTGGTGCAGCCATGTTTCTGTAAAACACATGGCACCACACTCTTGGTACTCCTTCTTACTTTTGGTTAGTGCTGCTAGCTCATCCATCTTGTTTGCGACCTAACGTTGCGCATGACGAGCGAGAGGAGACATGGCTTATATCTTCTCTTCTCCCTAAGACTCTGCTGCCTCTTTTTTCCCTCGTCACTTTGTTCCTCCTCTGCATCCATGGTGTATCTTCCTGTGAATTTCTGCAGGAATAGCAGCTGTTCTGGCCACCAAGCTGGCCGGCTTCAGAATGATCAGCTGATCCCAGGAGTAAACAAAGTGGCCATGTTGCAGCTGTACGAACAACTGGCCAAAAGAAACAAGATGAACTTAATTTATCAAAGATCTTGAAGTTTGTAGTGGTTTTATAAGCTACCAAATTGTATACTCAAGAAGGAGAGAGGACATTCCCACACAAGATGCAATAGAAGAATAGGAGTAGCTGAGAGAAGTCAAATAGCCAAATACTGATGGGACTGCGGGATTACTTGCTGTCAAGGCCATGGCAGATCATAAACAGTCAAGATGGAGGTGATTCTGAAGTAGACTGACTCATGTGCTATTGTAGATCAGTTTGAAATCAGTTTATCAAATGATGGGGCTGAATGAGCTTATGAAAGTTCAACACAATAATTATGAATTTTGCCAAAAAGTGTATGACTAAACAAGAGCTTTCAGTGGAAAACAGTTAAACAGTTGAAGTCATAGATGGATGTTATCAATTTGAGCTCCCGTTCAAAGTCACAAGGTGCCTAACAGTCTTGCAGAAAAAAAACAGCAGCAATCCTTGAAAATTAAGGAAAAGTTCAAAACAACAGCCACTGAAAGAAACTAAAAATCCTGTTAAAAACTGAAGGAATTCACAGCTTCCTTTGGTGTCACTCCGTCCTTAATTATATATAATTATATTATAAGATAGCATGGCAACGACTCTTCCTGTCATCAGCTGCCTCTCCTCAACTGAACAATGTACTCCTGTCACATTTCGAAAAAAGCTTAGAAATGTCTCAAAGACTACAACAGCGGCCCGCAAACTCTCCAGATCCCAACCTGATTGAGAATCTGTGGGATGCACCGGAATAAGTCAAATGCAGCCTCAGTGTACAGAACCGAAAACATCCAGCAATCCAGTGCTGGTGACCTCAAAATACACCCCAGAGATCCTGTGTCCCCTCAGAGCTGTTTTGGCAACACGAAGAGGACCTCTAAAATATTAAGCAGGTGGTTTTAATGGTGCTGCTGATAGGTGTATGTGCAATGAGAGGATTCATTCCAACAAAATGGATAAGTTACAGCAGAACTGTGTTGGCTTCGATCCCTGAAAGTGAAAGCCAAAGAGTCAGAAAAAAAGCCTTCCCACTGAGAGAGTATTGGGAATTCAATGGCATGTGGAAGATGTATTCAGATTTCTTCAAAGTCTCTCTGAAATCCCAGTCAGTCAACAGACAAGGCAAAACCTTTGTCTTCACTGCAAAGCTAATTCTGCAGGAGCTGTGCAAACTTAATTTGGGATGGGATGAGGAAATTACAGAGGCCTTCAAGAAAATTTCCCACAGGATTGAAGAGGATAGCGGACATTCATATTGATTACTGTATGAAACCAAAAACATGCGGATGCATTTAGTCTGCACAGTTACATGACTTCAGTGACATAAGCGGAAGTGGGTATGCTGCTGCCACATAAGAATGAATAACTCCGGCAATGACGTTCATGTAGCTTTCATGAAGGGAAAGGTGTGAGTCACTATGCCAGAACTGGAGCTCACTGCAGCTGTGCTGATAGCATGGACATAATCACTTCCAGAACCCCGAGGATTAGGCTTCATGGTTTATCATCAGGGGCTTTATTTAAGTGTGAGACATGGACGTAACAAACAAACTCACACGCTACTCGTCAGGCCGGAGAAATCTGAAAAGAGCAGCAGCCTGGTTCCTACATTTGAAAGACCTGTTTTAACATCTTCATTTTGGAAAGAGAGGTTTGAGAAAGAATTTGTAATTTATATCTCTTAAAAGACAAGCAGTCTTGTTTTTTGTCAGAAACAAAGAAGGGAAAAAAACAGAGCAGTTCATTTTACAAGCTGGATCCACTGGTTGAGAACTTCCACTTCTTAAACTTATGGGACATATGAATGAAATGGCAAAGCCAGAAGAAGCAAAGCACTCAACTGCTGTTCCAAAAAAATCACTATGTCTCCAAAGTTAGAGAAATGTATCAACAAGATGGTCAAAGTGGATAAAACTACATACTGTGTTCAAGTTAAGGTATCCAATTGCAATGATTTCATCTGTACTGAATGTCTGAATATACTGCATGTCCATGCCAACACAGTGCTGCAGGGGAGCAAAACATGGCTGACCTGCCTCAACAGACAGATTGACCTGACCTTCCTGCATTCATGTATTTTGTAGTCGGCTACTACGAGGACGTAGCCTCATTAAATGATATGGCTTCAGATTTACCAGCCTAGCCTGGCGACCCTACATGTAGGCTTAAGTCCATTCCACAAGTGCAGTTGAAAAGTAAATTGAAAACCTCATGTTGACTCAAGTGGGAACATTGTGCGTTAAGGGAGAACCAGAAAACTGTGATGAACGTGAGCAGATGCAGTCTCAGCATAAAAAAAGGTAGTCTGTGAATCAACAAAACGGGCCAAAAACAAAGGTACTCGTTAGTATGTAAGCTGCAGACTGGATAGAAGCTATTGTGTTTTTGTCTAAATTGTTCAGCAGCTCTCTGCCAGGACCCTGATGGAAGTGACAACAGGCCGAGTAACAGGAACCCCAACACGTTTGTTCTTTCAATGTCTGAAAGGCACAGACAGAGAACAAGTCTTTAATTTAAAACTCATGTGCTTCTCACAGACAGGTCAGTTTATAATCAAGATATTCAAAGTTGTTTTTAATTTGGGCTAAATTTACAGTTTTGGCACTTATTATGATCCAGTTTGAATCCAGCAGTTTCAGTCGTAAACTGAACTTCTCACTGGTCGGTCACTGTAGAATTAATGAAATTTGTCAAGATCCACTCATAAAGTTTACCCAAAGTGATTCAGAGGAGCTCCAGCTATCAGCAAATTAGGCAATCAGTGATAGAGTTCCATCCACGCCAGCAGTATACACCCTGGACTGGTTGCCAGTCAATTGCAGGGCAGAGAGGTTGTAGAAGCGGCTTGTGATCGGAGGGTCACCGGTTTCGATTCCCCCACCGGACAGGCAGGAAAAATTTGGGTGTGGTGGAGTGATTAATGCGATAAAATGCCCCCCCCCCCTTCATTAGCCGGCTGATGTGCCCTTGAGCAAGGCACTTAACCCCCCAATATGCTCCCCGGGTGTTTGATGCTGCCCACTGCTCCTGTGTGTTTCACTGCATGTAATTTGCCGGGTGTTGCGTGTGTGTTCAACTAAGGATGGGTCAAATGTAGAAGACAAATTCAGTGTGTGTATGTAAAAATATATATACTGTCATTAAAGTTGATTCTTCTTCTTCTTCTGACACACAGTCAGACAACCACACACACACATTCACACCTAGGGGCAATGTACAGTGGTCAATTAACCTAATGTGTGTTTTTGGGACCATGAGAGGGAGCTGGAGAAAACCCACCCAGGTACAGGGGAGAATATGCCACCTCAGCATAGAAAGGTCCAGACCTGGACTTGAACCCGGAACCCCCTTGCCGTGAAGCTAACCCACGCACCACAGAGTCTCCCTTCGGTGACAGTTTTCAAATTTAAAATCAACAGAGGTTTATCAGACTAAAACAGGACTAAGAGACCACTGCAACCATGCCAAGAGCTCAGTGAGGCTGTAATTTAGCACAGCGGCACTTTGAGCTAAATGCTAATGTTAGCATGCTCACATGCTGATGCCAAACAAGTAGAATGTTTATCATATTCAACATCTACTAACGGGTACCGCTGAAGCTGATGGGAATGCCCGTAGTTTGCCAGGTATTTACTCATAAACTAAATCTGGCACGAGAAGAAAAGTCCGCAGATCAACAAGGGATTACAAATCATTCTGAATGTCAGCACCAAATTTCATGGCAATCCATCCAAGAGTTGTTCCAAGTGGTCTAGACTAAAGTGGAGCCACTTTGATGGCTGTGAAAATAGTCAAGAGATAACAATGAAACAGAACAATAAAAGGGGAAAGAAGTAGTCAGTGAACAATATGGAAGCTGAAATACATGAGGCATGTACAGCATATAAAAACGTGACTCCATCTCCAATCGGAATATTTACGTTCCAGAACTTCAGTGTCCCGTAGTTTACTTATCTGCATTTGGCTTTAGATAATTTAAACTTTGTGCTAAAACCTGTTGCCAAAAACAACATTTAATGCAAACCTCCTCGTGCTCACTTCTTAGGGTTTTAACTTGGAACACAGCAACAAAAATCAGCCGTCAAAGCAATTTCTCCATGAAGCATCGTGTGATGAAGATAAAAACAAACAAAACACAGAATATACTCTTCATATCTGATCACTTTTCGTAACATCTTTATTGAATTTGTGTCTCGGATTTAAACATATTTACACATACTTTAATTGTATTTTGGATTTTTTTTTTGTAGTTCAGTAAAAATACAAATACAGAACACTCAATTTTCAAAATCAGCGTCGCTCCCAGCGACTCGATGGCCGCCCAGGTTTTCACCTGGACTTCACAGACAGGAGGTGATGATGTCAGTGTGATGTCAGAGAAGGGGGAACAGAGGGAGAGAACAGATACTGTACTGTGCTGACTGTTGGTTGACTGCCACCAGAGTTCAGATGAAAGAGGGATGTGGAGATGATACCGGATGGATGATGGAGGGAAACATATGGAGGGAATAAAATGTGTTGAAGGGGGGGACGGGGTACAGACAAATCCTGTATGTACACTGTGTGATGCTGTTGAGAGGTTCCCCTGAACTTTAAACCAAAAACTGAGGACAACTGCTGTTGTTTCATTTATTTAAAAAAAAAGCTGAACTGATGAAATATAAACTCAATGTTTAATGAACATCCATCAGCCAATTTTTAAAAATATTCTAACTGCTACCTTCACTGGTTTGTCAAATCAGGTCTTACATATCTCTGAAATCATATCACAAAAAATACTCCAAACATGTTTAAAAAATAAGGCAGAGATTACTAAACATGTTTAGTTGGTTTTTTTTTTCTTAGTTTTTTCTACATTACTGTTGCCCAATCCCATGAAAGGACCGAAACCAACCATGTGTTTCTCTATACTTTTTGGCTTCTCTCCCGTCCTGGTCCCTAAGCCCCAAGCCCATTCATTTCTAATGAAGATGAAAACATTTAAATGCAGCTCACAAATACATTGTCTCATGTTTTCTTAAAGGTAATTTCCAAATCAAACTGAAATTACAGTAAATAGAACACATGTTGGGAACTATTTTTAAATGTAGGATTCATCCACATCTGGTCTTCTGCTTTACAAGTGCTAGCAGGATTGCGTGTGTGTGTGTTTGTGTAATTAAATTAAAATAAACTGCAGTTTGTGTGTTCATGGTAATGCAAAAACATACCATTTTTAATCATAATAATGTACAACAAAACCCAAAGCAAAGAGTGTGAAAGAAGACAGTACGGCCAAGGCGTCGCATTTGACGATAAGGCTTAAAAAGAACTGAAGAAGCAGATGCAGACACACGATCACTTCCTGGTTCAGTGCCATTTCTTCCCTTCGGCTTGAATGCCTGCATGTAAATCATCTGTAGTAGTGAAAGCCTGCTCTCTTTATCCAAACCAGTCAGGTGACACACACACACACACACACTCTGGAAATTCATGTCACAAACCTGGCAGCCAACAGGCTTATTGATGACAGAAAATGTCAGAAAATTTGGAACAAACTCACTCCCCTCTCTCTCTCTCTCTCACACACACACACACACACTCTCAGTCATTGTACGGGTTTAACGAGACCATCATTAAGCCTGTTTTCTTTTCTCTTTTGAATCAACGTAGTGACTCGTGGTTAAATCCCTATCAATATGGCTGATACATCAAACAGACCTGAAATAAAAAAATGAAAATCGTTCAGCAAATGGAGTAAATGGGTGTACTTTTTTACGTAATATCGGTTTACGTAACCTCGCCAGGTTTTAATGATGCTCTTTGCGTGTTCTTGCTGGTTAACATTTCTTGTGGGTCACACATGGCTCGTGAAAAGCTTAGTCGCTCTTGTCATTTCAATGTGCCGTCTGACGCTGTATGATCAAACATCACTGTTAGACGTACAGAATCTGACTGTCATGTGTCTGACCTCTAATTGTTTTTTTCTTTTTCTTTAGGCAGAAATCTGAGCAGCTCTGACTCTGGTTTACGTTTGGGTTGATGTGTTTGAGGACTAACGCGGAATCTGCAGCAATCCAAGCTAAAAGGTATTAGATGGTGCTTTCTCAGGGCCTTTTAGTGAACAAGTGCCTTATACAGCAGGCCACACTGAGATGTGTTACCAGGGAGGACAGTTTCAGAGTTATTTTGGTTGTTTGCTAACATAATATTTTCTTTTCATTATGCGAGCGACCCACGCAGTAAGTCCCTCACGCTGCTTTGGATGTAACAGAGCACACTGTGTCGGGAGGCAGACCCATGCGGGTTAAGTGAGCAGACGGCGTGCGTGGTGGCTCTGACTTCACTCAGTAAGGCCAAGCTCTGAATAAAATCACACCATAAGCAGCAAGTAAAATATCCCGACTGTCAAACCCTTACAAAGACGAGAAGTTCTAACCACTCAGGGAAACCAAACAAAAATGTCTGTGATCTGTTTTATTTCAGAATTTCTTTTCCCAGACCGCAATTTCTTCACACATATTAATTGATTGATGATGTGATGTTGTTGTTTAGCAGTTGGAAAATAGGATGAACTGGCTCAAATCAATGTACAGCAGCTGGTCATGACTTAGTTCACCAAACAATTAACACAAAGGTGATGAGTTCACAGATTTATGCTGTTGGAGAGGTTGTTGAATATATCACAACATTTCCACATTTTGTGAATCTGAAACAATGGAAATTTTTATGGGAAGAAATTGGACACTATTATAGTTTCATAGTTTACCAGACTATTCAGAGTGATGTGGGAACCCTGAGAATAAAGGCCTCAGAGCTTTAGACTTTTTTATTGTGGACAGGAGAGGTGAACATGGAGGAGAGAACAGGAAAGGTAAAAGCAGGAAACAAGAGAGGGACTATGGAGAAAAGTGGTAAAGAAAGACCGCTGAGTTGTAGCTTACAGACAGGCGGTCCAGCTGGTGATGTGGGTTTGAACAGAGAAAATGCAAAATGGCAGCCCAGCAGGGACACATTTATTCAGGTCGTTCAGTGCTACACCTCCACTTTCCTCTTCTACATAATCTTACCATACAAAGTGCACAAATAAATGATTTACAGCAGAGGTGATTTCAACCCCCCCTCCCTCACCAACACACACACACACACACACACACACACACACACACACACACACACACAGTCATACACTTTTGTCATGGCTGTGTTCTTGCCTCATCTGAAAATATAGACCTGAAAATAATGAAAAAGTGAGGAACTGGACAATAGATGGGATGAGAGAACATGATGGCGTGATCGGAAAAAGGTGGAGGAGAGCGACATGAAAGGAGCGTCCATACAAGTAGCAGTAGAGAAACTGGAAAGATGTCAAGGTGCTGCGTGGTGGAAATGAGGAGCCCTGCTGCTGTCCCACTTATAATGGTCCACTTCTGTGAAAAAAGGAGGATTAGAGGGAGAGGTGGGGACTGTGTCCTCAACCCGCCCTCGCACTAGATAGTGTGACAAACAGTTCCAGGTCAAAGTACATCTGATGAAGGTTAAACAGGAAATGGGATGGGGAGGGGGGGGGGGGTCGGGTCAGGGAGAAGCGGAGGGCTTTGATTCAACCCTGTGTCCCCTTTAAAGATTTGTCAAAAAAAAAAAGAACTCATCAACGGACCCTGTGAAGTCCTTGAGTCTGTCTGCCTTAAAACGTGACACTTCCATCAGCGCAGTATCAAACGGACTGTGAGATCCTTCACAAAACCCCGTATGCACTCTCAGTGTCTCAGCTTGAGTTTGTATGGGAGCAAAGTTTGGTCAAATCTCAAACAAACACTAAAAATAAGAACAAAAATCTAAATCAAGCCTCTGGTTTAAGAGCTCGGTCCATCAGAGAAAAGAGTCAATTCAAGCCAAGTCATGAGGCTGAGCAGCAAACCCACCTTCCTTTTGATTTAAGCAGAGAAGACAGAGAGATAAAGATACTCGGAGAGCGAAACACAGAAGGAGGAGGGGGACTCAGCGAGCGGGTGGTCTCCACACTGCAGTGGTCTGCGCCGGACGCTCTCTCTCCGTCTCCTCTGGTTCATGTCTGCAGTCCACAAGCAGTTGAGTCCGTAGAGCCGAATCTAAGTCTGTCCAGTGTTGGTGGGTGGATTTTCCGGAAGGCAGGCAGACAGGCAGGCAGGTGGCGCCCCCTGGCGCTCCGGTGGAGGAAGAGCGCCTGTCTGTCTACCGCTGAGCCGGCTCGCTGCCAGGCAGGGTGATGTTGCCCAGGTGGAGGACAGGAAGTGGGTGAGCCTCCGTGTTGAAGACCCAACTCTCCAGTGGCATCAGATCATCACTGGAGAACAACAGGTACAGATACCTGGGGAGAGGGGGGTATTTAAGTAAGACATGTTTAAGTATCTGAAAACCATGAATTTGTAGCCAAATAGGTTTTATCCATGGATAAAATTCATGTAAAACTAAAGTTAATCTAATTGAAGTTAATTTGCCTTATTTCTTGTTAATTTTTAAAAAAAAGTTTATTTCCTGGTTCAGATTCTGGATTGGAAACATGTTTGACCCCATCATGTCAAAACAGGGGACGAGCTCCACCTGAGCGTCTCCTGTGATGTCAGTCCTTCACATTGTAACAATACTCATCAAATCAACTCTAACTCGCAGTCCACACAGCAGATCAACATAAGCTTGGATGCTACATCTTTGTGCAGGTCAGTGTGACTGGCAGCCAATCAGCAGCCTGTCTGCCACAGCCTTGTTGTACTTCTCTGACGGGATTGGCTCACAGCCAGCAGATGCAAAGACTGACAATAGAAATGCAAAGGCCGAATAACACTAAGGTATTCAAATGTCACCGTCAGAGAGTTAGCAGCAGGACGTGGAAGGTGACCTTTACTGACTTTTACAACAAAGACTCATTTTACCGGTATTCAGTGCTTTGTGGGTGATTATTTCAGACACATTACAAAGGGAGAGCTGACAGAGCAACCGATAAAGCCCAGTTTTAATAGTTATGTTTGAACTGTCGCACAGTTTGACCGTGCACACTGAACTATAATCAGGTCAGTGTTCATGTACAGTAGTGCCAGGAGAGGATAAGATTCAAAAAGCTCCCAGCAGGGGGAACCAGAGCGTCACATTAGGCTTCACAGAAACCTCTGGTCAGAGCGTATTCCACCCACACCCAGCAGTGGAGACGATCAACCAGAGAGAGCTCAGAGCTCTTTACGTTAATCAGCCTCTAACACTTAACAACACAGGAGGGAAGACATTCTGTAGTCAGATTACTGGCTCCATAAACACATGTGACAAATATGTGAGAATAAAACAGCCAGTGGTGTATTTGTAAGGCTTCTTTTAATTCTAACATTTAAGAGGCCTTCAATTTAAATCATTTAAAAAGTTTTACAGTCCATCTTAGACGACTTGAACATGAAAAAGGCACCATTATGTCACTAAATAGTTCTGTGGTGTTCGCTCACCAGTACACTGCTGGTGTGTGGAAAATTACTTCCGCCATGAGCAGAACAAAATCAAATCATGACTGCTTGCGTCATGATGGAAAAAGGCCAACTGAATTGCTGTAATCAACCAAATTAACCAGGACTGAAATCTTAAGCACTAAAATACAAGCCGCCTTAGCGTTTGAGATCAGCTTTTTAAGTTGGAAGTCATTTCACTTTTTATTATTTATTTAAAATATGTACAAGGTTCCACATCTAGGTCTGTGACTGACACGCTGCAGCTTCTTATGTTGGCAGAACATGCTGATTTCTTCCAAAGAATTCTACCAACAACTAACAGTTGCAATCACTTTTCGATGACAAGTACTTTCAATCAGCCAACCCACCCACCAAATCACTGTGTGCGATTAGCTAATCAACAAATGCACTAATGATTCATGGATCGAGGCAGTTATTCAACCTGTCAGTGGCTTACTTGAGAGTCTCAGCCAGGAAGAAGCTCTGCTGCACGTCATCGTAGGTCGGATTGGAGGAGTAGACGTCCTTCACTCCTGAGAAACCTCCGCTCACCCTGCAGTACTTATCAATGGCCTAGAGGAGACGGAGGGGGGGACAAAGGAAGGAAGGGAAGGGAAGGAAGACAGAGAGAAAAAGAAGAGTTGTAGGGTAAAAATGGTCAGAAGAAAGAAGAAATGGAAGGTGGGAAAAATAAAAAGGTAAAAGAAGCGCAGAGGGGCCCCATGGAGGAAGACAAAAACAAAGAAGCAAAAGGAAAAGTGCAAAGAGAAAAGGGGGTGGGGTGAGAAGCACAGTTTTAATAAGCTTTCAGAAAGCATGCCATAATTAATTTCTTTGCTTGTGACAGATTAGACTGAGTCCTGTGGAGACACTTTCAGGAACCAGCAGCTGTAGAAAATGGGAGGAAAAGAAGATTACCACAAATGCCTCGCAATGTCTCCCCTGCATTTACATTTTATTCTCCAACGTTTTCTCTTCGTCCCTCATCAAGCACAAGCGGCTTCATATACGTGCCGACGCACTCGTGTGTTTCAGGTTTCAAGTTCTTCTTTCAGCGAGGCAGAGTTCTCTCAGGGGTCATTTTTACCGTCTCCTCATCGCGTCGCTGTTCTACATGCGTCTGCAGATTCCCAATGAAGGATAAAGTGGGAGCGGATTGTAGAGCGTGACATGTTTTCACTAGCTGTCTGTGATGAAGAAAACAGCAGCTTTGCACGTCTAATGTGTGTATGCATGGATTTAAGGTTACATTCAAGTTGGATCTGATTTTGTGTGATATGTTTTGGATTTTCTTGAAGTCACACAAAAAGACACCTGGTGTCCAGTCTTTTGAGGACAAATTTAAGCCACTTTTGCAGGTTGTGATGTAAATCCCCTGTCCGTCCATCCACTTTGGATTTTCGGGGTTTTATCACCAATCCTCCAAACAAAAACAACGCACATGGAGGACAGCCAGTGAACCGCAGTGCTGTGATGATGCGCATTTTCTTCACTGCAAATCACAAACACAAGCTGAATAAACAACCGTAAAACAGCAGCAAGTTACGGGCCTGCAGCACCCAGAAATTCTTTACCATTTCTAATTAACACATCGCACTTTAGTAACCATGCTCCTCAGCAATCCTGCTTCCCTGAACAGTGGCCCAGTAAAACCAAGACAATGTCATCACAAACACTAGTGGCACTTCCTCCCTGCAGAGCACACAATGACCAGGTGCAGCTTTGGCTAAGACGAGTCAAAATGTATCAGCAAAACAAATCCAGTTCATGAGCAGGTGTTTTCCCAGTCCACACACACCTGAACCGGCAATACCTCATCAAAAATGCAGTGATCAGCCAGCTGGTGATACTGACAATGCGCTAGTGTGCAATATTGATTTACAATGAAGACTTGTTACAGTGAAATTGGTGCCTCCATAAAAATCCTGGCTGCATTACACTCCTGTTCATACCTTCATACCTTATCGACTTTCAGTATTAACACGTGTAATTGAAAGCATTATCTCTGTCCTTGTCTTTCAGTCTCTCTCCCTCTCTCTCTCATACAAACACACACACGCCTTCTCCCACCATCCTGTCCTCGAGTGACCATTTTGCTGTCAGCAGATTTCCGTCGCGAGGAGTTTGGACCATAATTCCTGTTATTAATGGCCGTGCATTTGCCCTTCTGGATCCACACTGCAGTGCCCCACAACAGTCTGTGCAACACACACACACACCTATATCAAGCTGAGTAAATCCTTCATTATGTCTAGTGTCTTAAAGGGAAACTTTGTGTGATGGGAATGAGAGTTGCATATGTAAATGGCCAATGAGAGAGAGCCACTGCTCTTTCACTCTCATGTTTCATACTAAATCTGTTTCTAACAAAGATGGCAACACACAAACACACACACACACACACAGTTGCATTTCCATCTCTTTTGGATACATTACACAGTCTCACATTCATTTCCTGGAGGTTTAACCACCACTTAACCATAACAATAAACATTACCTGCCTAATCCTAACCGTTACCTTAACCTAACCCTAATCTCAGCCTAACCTTAAAGCAAATCTTCATCCTAATAGTTCATGATTTTGCATTTTGTCCCCATAAGTAAGGCAGGTCCTCACAATGTGACCGTGTAAACTGATTTTTGTCCCCATAAGAACAGGAATACACGTCCACACACACGCACGCCCACACACAGAGTGATCATCTGTGCTAATTAAATGATCTGACAAAAAGTCTACCTGTAGGAGAAGGAAGAGGACCAGCGTGTCTGCAGCCACTACGTGAGGACATTTTTCACATTTGGACTTCACCTTCACACACACACACACACACACACACACACACACACACACACACACACAAACACAGCAGCAGGTGTTAATGACCGCTGTGAAAAGAGGAAGCGTGGCAGGTTTGGTGTACAGGACAGAAGCAGCTGGTATAGAAGTAAGCTGTGTGTGCGTGTGTGTCTGTGTGTGTGTGTGTGTGAATATAGGGGAGGCCAACAGAGGAAGAAAGCCGGGAGTTGAGCAGTGCGCAAACATGGGGAGAGCCTGACGTGCCGCGTGAGATAGTTCATGTATGCATTATGTATGAGGAACAATCAAATATACATAAAATGATACAGGAAGGAAAAAAGTTTTGTTCAAGTGCAAGTTTAAAATACGGGGTCTATCCAAGATGGCCGAAATCCATACTAACTGTAGGCAGGTTTTAGGCATGCCCTCGAAGTCACAAAATAAAAGACTAAAACAAAGGCAATGCCTGCTGAGAAACTATTCAGCTGACTGCAAATGGAAGAGCTGTGTGGGAAAAAAAAAGGAATGAATTATGGATGGTGGTAAGACAACTACAGAAAGGCGCACAAAAAAGTTAAACTCACAGAGCCATTCTTAAGTTACAGTATGACTCATGTCACTCAGTGCACGTAAGTTGTCTTGCTAACACTAGAAAATGGTCAGGTATGTCAATTCTTACACTAACGGCATAATTAAACACTGGCTATGCTATAAAGATTAGAACATGGTACAAGCTATGAGCAATTTGTATGTCGTACACACAGTACACAACAGTAGAAGTACACAACCAGAATATCAGTCTATAAGAAACAAGGAGTTCAGATGATTCAGAGCTACAGAGCAGCTTGAAACAAGACAGAAGACATGGCTGACCCCAAAATAATTAGGATACAAAAGCTGTAATTTCAGCAAGAAAGCAGCTTAATGCTGGGGAGAATGTCAGTGCCAGAAGCAGCTAATGTTGCCACATTTATGTTCTGTAAAAATCCAAAACAGCTAAGTTTGAACATGGACAAATAGTTATTTTCTCTGTTTTATCTTGTAACTAAAAATAATTGGAGAATTTCTAATTTCTGACAAAAAGAATGTAGAATATGGAATAAAAAATAATGCAGGAGGCCAAGAAAAAAGGGAAACAGAAAGAAACAAGAACGAATGAGAATTTCATGATAGCAGATGTGTGATGTTAACATGATTTAAAAGCTAAACTACTAATAAACTTATGCACTGATCATAAGATCTGTACAGGAAGTGATCTTATAATTGAGCTATATAAGATATGTATATATTAGCAACCATGGTGACACGTATGCATGTCAGCATGGGTTTTTATTAAAAGGTCAAAAAGTGTGAATACTGTTTGCTGGTATCCTATCCTGCATACTTTGTCGATTCATTAAGTCCATTAATATGTGGTGTGTGTCAGGCACCCTACAGGAATGAGCTCTGATTGTTAACATTTTCTTCCTGTCAGTCATTTGCTCACCAATAACACTAATAATGTTTACAGTCATTTATTTCAAAGTGAGCGCTGTGTGACACCAAAGGACAGACATATACGCATCAGGCGCTTTAAGCTAAATAAACTTCTGTCATTCGCTAAAGTTTGATTTTCCCACTTTGGTCCTGGTGATGTGCTGATAGTGCCCGATGACAATCACAAAGGCTAGTCATTCTGCATAACTTCAAGTTTACTTCTCTTGGTTTGCTAGCAAAAAAAATATCAGTGTGAAAAGGAGTCAGACCAGAACTTCACTGTAAGTTAGCCACTTCTGAATATCAATGTGGCAAACAGATAAAACTATGTGTCAGCCACATTTCTGAAAAACAGTAAAACACATAGGACGTCACCTGCTTTAGCATGTACTTTATTATGTACTTTAGTATGTACTCTATCTGATTCCAACAACTCTGGGACGATGTGAAAAGCAGAAATCAAACAGAATGCGATAATTGTTTGCTAATCCTTACATATTCAATAGAAAACAGTACAAAACAATATATTTAATGTTTTGAACCCAACATCTTGATATGTGTAAATGTGTGCTTATTCTGAATTTGGTGCCACCAATGCATTTCAAACCAGTTGGAACAGAAGAAACAAAACACTGGGAAAGTTGTGTACTGCTCAGAAAACACCTGTTTGGAACATTCCACAGGTAAACAGCTTCATTGGTAAAACGTGATAGCATCACGATCGGATATGAAGGGGACGTCCTCAAAAGGCTCAGCTGTTCACAAGCAAAGATAGGCTGAGGTTCCCCACTTTGTGAAACCCATTACTGTACAAATGATATTACCAGACGGACTCAGGAACACTTTGTAAAACCACTGTCAGTAAAAAACGGTTTGTTTGCAAATGACAAGGGCTGCTCTTATTTACATTTTAGTCATTTTGTTGGAATTGGGGTTGTACATTATATGTGCAATATTGAATGATGTAAGCCCTTCAGCACCAGCTCTCTATACCGTCAATCAAACTCACTAGAATCACACATCATAAACACACTTGTCAACATATTTGCTTGGGACATGAGTGCGTGTGCACTTACTCCCACTTAGAAAAACAAAGAGAAGCAGTTTCACTGCTTAAACACGGAGGGAAAAAGGTGACAAGAAGATTGGCAGGAGAAACAGCAAAAGGAAAGTATAAAAAGAGTCAGAGAGATAGAGAAAAGAAAAAGTGATGAGCAGACCGGCTGAGATTTAGACAGAAAAGACACATCGACTGCTGTGTAGAAGATGAGCTCTTTAATCCTCTGTCAGAAGGAGTGGAGCAGGGGAGTGAAAAGGATAGAAGGCTTTCATTTCTCTTCCACTTTCAGAACGCTTTTCATATCAAAACACAATAGGAGGAATAAATAACGAATGACACTTGAAGGAGTCACACCTACAGGGTACATGTTTCCAACACATGGAAAGTCACAGACATACAAAACAAATGTGACCCTCCGTACTGTGTGTGACAGAAATCTTCACATGCTGCATGTACTGTAAGGTAAAAACCTGAAAAGACCATGCAAGAAAACTGGGAGACACAGCATCACTTTGAGTGTGGAGCTGCCGAAGACCGACGCCACCTCAGTCTCACCAGCTCTAATGAAACTCCTGATGATGAAATGTCTCCCTGCCATCGGCTGTCACAGGCATGAAAACTGCTCTTTATTTTGCTTTGACATGCTTTTAGCAGAGAGAAAAATAAAGACTCCTAATTACACACACACACACACACACTGACCTTCTCAAACTTACACTCATCCAGGGACTGAAAAGTCAATACTAATCACAGTTTCAAATGCAACAGAACAAGCTCGGCTCACTGTTTAAATACTAAATATGTTCTAAAAAAACATTCAGGGCTTCTACACTTGCATCAAAGAAAGACAGCTTGTTTAATAGCTCAGTGGTGCAAAGATGCTCTTTATCCCCAACTAAAATTGCTAAAGCGAAGGTCTGCAGGAGTGTGAACGTTCATCTGATTGCATGACAGTGCTTTTAATACAACAGCTCATGCCACAATGGAAAATGAATGTTCTCATATTTCAAAGAGCCTCCAAGTTCAGTGCCAAATTCACTCCCAGTCTGTACTTTCCACCCTCATTCATCTAGGTAATCACCACAAATGTACTCTCTCTATTACTGTATCTTTGCAAGACACGCTGTGGTTCAGTATGATAAAAATGAATTTAGAAAGGAGGAATGAATCTGAACAAAGTCTGGGCCCACTCTTTAAATTTCTCTTTAACAACATGGTTAAACATGCGAAAAGTATCACTTTTTAAAACTGCTCAGTATCATACCTTCAGTAAATCCCCATTTACCTCAGCTAATCAATTTCTAAACTCAGTTCAGGTTGATTTGTCACCGTTATTAGGCTACATAAACAGACATATACAAACATCCAGTGGCTTTTATGGGAGTGTGATGCTCTGTTTGCAAGTGCTCTCAAGAGAAAGACATTAGAGGATGAGCAGAAGATTCATGAAGTGAATGTTTTCATGATCCTCTCCCCGTTTCATGGCTGTCCTCCATGTAACAAAGCTCAGAGAGCTTTAGCTTTCTTTTGTTTGCAAGAACAGGGTTTTATACTGGACTTGTTTTGTGCTGCAACGCAAATCCAACAGATGTCTTATAAGATCTTTCCTGGTAGTTGACACCGAACAGAGTACTGTAGACGTCAATAAAAACCGCTTCCAGTTATTCACATCAAAATGAGCATTGGACTCATTTAGGTAAAAAGGGCCTAAATCCTGACCTTGTAGCTTCGGTTTATACATGTTATTTACCTGTGCCGCCTCCCAGCCCCACTGCCGATATTTTGGATCATGAGTGAACCTCCACATGTACCAGTAGGTCTCAATGACCTCCGGCCGCAGGATGTAGTACTTCTCGTTCTGCCGTACAGCCACTGCCTCCAGGCCGCTGTCAAACTTGAAGGCCTCCGGGCCCAGCTTCAACACTAGAGGGAAAAAGGATGTGGACAATGGTAAAGGAGTAAAAATAAAGAGTTGGAGAAGAGGTGACACAAAAAAGAGGGAAATGGAAAACAATAGGATTAGAGGAAGAGGGGAGAACAGAAGAGAAGAGAAATAAAAGTGATCGGAAAGATAAAGGAACAAAGTGAGGAAGGTAAAAGAGAGAGACTGGATACAGAGTGAGACAAGATAAACAATATCTTCTGCTTCTTGTTTGCCTCAGTGGTTCAGTTGCCGGTGATTACAAGTCAGAGCTGAAATGAATTAGCGCTTGTGTGTGTGTTCAAGCAATGAAAAGCCCCTGACTGCACTGATTTTACTGGATTTTGAGCAAGAACACAGCGCAGTATTTATCTTTTATTTCATTTATCTGTTTGCCATGTAAGCATTCTGAGTCTAACTGGAAGACTACTGAGGACCTGAGAAGGTGACACGACTGATGGGTTACAGTACACTGTTATCCAGGCTTGTAGTACTCGAGTCCAGGACTCTGACTCGCGTCCAACTTGAGCCCTAATTTTAAGGACTTGTGACTTGACTTGATCACTGCTGATTTGGACTTGGATTTATCCATTAAATGCATTGGGACTGGTAAATCGGAAATGAGTCTTCCGATTTTTATTTCATTTTATGTAATACACCATAGTCATTTGGCATAAGATAATATCTACATTAAGTTCAATATTATACAATAATATATTTGGATCGGACTTGACTCAGATCAGTAATGGACTTGACTAGACTTGATTTTTCTTTAATGACTTGGACTTGACACAGACTCGAAAACTGGGAACTTGAAACTGGACTCGGACTCCAAGTTTGGTGACTCGACTACAACACTTACGTTATCTGAGCTGTGGGTTTTGTGCTGCTGTTGCACATCTAGTTGTTACTAATAATAGTGATTTCCAACGTAACAGGCAAATGTGTACTGTGATGTCATGCCACCTTGTGCCACAGGTGTGTGATGCTGTTTGTGTGTGCCTTCCCCTCCCCCGCCCTCGTCACCTGTCCTGTCGTAGGACTCGTGGCAGGTGTGTGCGATTTCAGCTCCCAGCTGCAGGTAGTGTCCGGCCTTGTCGTCTGGAGAGCCGTCGGCGCCCAACGCGAACATGCCGCCGGCGAAGCAGGCCAGGTGGCCCATCTTCCTCTCCAGGTGTCCATTCTTCCACTCTCCAATGAATGTGAGACCGCCATTGGATTTGCGTATCAGGTGGCGCTCGATGGCCTGGAGAAAGGGAGCGGGAGTGTATGTATGTGTGTGTGTTTGGTGTGAAAAAGCGGAATGAAACAGGATGTTTTTAGTGAGAATGTGAACCGAGGTTACAGATGGAAGGGCACATATACATTTATTTGTATGCAGGCAGTGAGTGAAACAGTATGTGTGGATGTGTTAAATGCATGCGTTTAGATGAGAATGTGGATATTTGGAGACAAAAGGTCACACCAAGGGGAATGACAACGTATTTATTAATGCAGGATATACATGGAGGTGATGAATGGAATATGTAGTTGAGAGCATGTGTATGAGGGTAGGGAGGGTCAAACAGAAGAAAACAAAACATTGTGGTACTTTAAAATGCGGCCGCATCCATCACACTTTGCTCTGTAGCATCTGTTCAGCTGACTCTCTGACAATCTTAATGACTGACAGACGTCTTCATCAGCCACAGACCACTAACATCTGCTTCCTGCTAAATCAATCTTTATTTGGAAAAATAAATAAATAAATAAAAAGACCTCAATCTTTAGTAAACGTGGGTACTGAAATATGAAATATAAGATGACAGTGTAAGTCAGACTGGGGCTACAGATCTGAAACTGGCACTTTGGCTATGCAGTTCAGTGATGGTCTGATTCATTTATTTATTTATTATGGGCCACTCAAGGTACTTTTGTTCTTTAACAAATGCAACACAGTAACAAGAAAATATGAGAGTTGGGCATTAGCAATGCTCCAATATGTATCATAATACACAGGTTCAATATATTGCACTAATGTAAGCAAGGAAATATATTGTTTCATTGGTCTGTATTATTTGGCCACTTTTTTAAACATTCAGATAGATTTTTGTTTGTCTTACGGATCATGTGCACTGTGTTAAAGTGATATTCCTCTTTGCTAACAGCTGTGAAAACAGCTGCACAGCATATGCAGTAATATTTCTGATTGTACCGTACCTCAATGGCATCATCATAGGTCTTTCGGGCTTCTGTATCCGTCTTGTCTGACATGAGCCACGCCTTCAGCAGGTACTCGTAAAAGCTGTCTCCAAGTCCTCCAACTGAGGTGTGATCTGGAGAGAGCGAAGGAAAGAAAAAAGAAAAAAATTGTTCAAAATAATGCTGTGGAGGGACACGAAGGGGGTGGAGGAAAAACAGTGAGAGATGGACGAATGGGAGAGCCAAAACACCTTATTCACTTTTCAACTTTGCCTCAAAGTCCCTGGCTAAGCGCAACATATGGCATCAAAAGCAACTATGGAGGCCCCGGGTGATTTCTCTTCTCTACACTCACAATATACTGGCAGCACATTTCCTCTCATTTCCCGCTTTGTTTACCCTGTCCCTGATGCGCTCACATTTCAATGTCCCCAGTCACCCTTTTAGAAATGTTTACACAGCTTTCATGGCTGTCCTAATTTGCAGGACATCACACAGAGAGGATGGGATGCAGTGAAGACTCATTCTGGTCAGACAAAGAAAAGAACTTTTCTTTGAACGGAGGAGGTTTGGAGCCCACTAGGACATGACCAAGACAGCGTCAATTTAGAATTTTTCTGAAAATAATAAAAATATCACATCTCTTTTTCAATGAATCAGTGATAACTTTGATGTCATTTTTTAAATGTCTGTTGGTTGTGCAGTGTGTGTGAGTCACTTTGAGATGAACTGATAGGTGGAAAGGTGGTAAAATTCCCCAGTTTCAAGAAGAAAATGTCCTTCCTTTGGAACCTCTCTCACTGCATTATGATTTTAAGTTTAGTTAGGGAAGCAATCTTTATTTAGCTCCTGCCTCGCTGAGTGAAACTGGAATATTCTTCTATCTCTTCAGCTCTGCGTAATCATACGCAATATCTGAGCAGATTGCTCTGTGTCTCATCTAAAGAGATTCTTTTCTGTGTGTGATTAACATGCCCGTAGGTAAATGGAGGAATATGCAAAGACGGGGAGCGACAAAGATGAAAAAGCAATGAATTATTCATCTTTTGCCACAGAGAGAGTGGTAACCTCGCAAACAACCTTGGAGTCATGGATGGGAATGCTCATATCTGTTGGTACATGTGGGTAACAGAGTTTGTATATATAGGCAGATATGACAAGTGACTTTAAAATAAGCACATTGAAAGACAGCTTGTCACTGCTTGGTACAGTTTTACTCACATTTGCGAGCAAAACGAATCAATAAATGAGTTGGAATCTGTTTGAGACTGCTAAAGTTATACAAATAAGTCAATTTGAAAGAATGATTATGATGATTATTTATTTACCCTAACAATTATGATAGCAATAGAAAATCTAAGTGATGCAATAGACATTCTTTGCATGTGTTTTATGTTTTATGTCCATATCAACATTAGCAGGAGTTCACTGAAGCACTCACAATGACACAGGCTTTCTCTGGGGTGTTATGGTGAAAGGAACAAAATGAAATGTTATTTCAATAATTCCCATGCTCCAAATATGACATTCACACTATTCTGTTCTGTTCAGACCGAGATGCATGGTGTTGCATTTCGTATTCCAGAGTATTTCTGCTCAGCCAGCCTCATATCATACGTGTTGGTCAAGGGGGCATGCGCACATTCTGAAATCTAGCAGCTGAAAGAAAGGTAATTTCATATACTGACTGTAACAACATTTTATCCTGGTCACCTTAGCTGACTAGCAGCATGTGGCTAATTAGCAACAGGGTGCTGACTCCCTATGAACTGTTGTAATGCACTAGAGTTGAGAGTTGTGCACAACAATGCTGCTAAACCACTCCGATCAACATCCACAAGAGAGAACTCTGCTATCTGTGACAAACTGGCATGGCTGAGGTCTAATTTTCTTTTATTATTTTCATGTTAGGCTTTAGATGGATGGATTGTGATGAAGCTACACTCTTGCTTATTGGCTCCTTGGGAGCACCGGCTGAGTCAAATGAGCCCCAAACCTGGAAATCTACTTGCCTGGCCTTTGTGTGCATGCAGTGTAAACTCAATGTACATATTTACTTAAATTTGGCCACTTGTGAGAAAACTGATATTTTATACATGCAAAGATTTCCTGCAAATGTCCCACTTGTTGTCACACTGTCCACAAACTTTTGTCGAACGTACTTTTCTAGTTGAGACTGTAAACCAGACTGGCAGGAAAATAAACAAGTGGAGAAGACACTGGTCTTGTGAATAATCTCTTGCTGTGCTCATCTTGCATTGTCTCACTATCTCTGTTTGCCAACCTCCGGGCTGGCTGAGCTGTTGTTTGATTTTTACTATAAAATATGTGAAAACACATCTGAAGCGGTGGTACATGAAAGCAAAACCACTTGTTTCAGACATGGTACCTGATGTATTAGGTAGAGCACAACACAAATAACAAGAGCGCGGCCATCAGACCAGAATAAAGGTAACACACCACCCACAGGCCCAACTGCCCATTTACACAAAACACATATTGAATGTAAGGACGAAAATAACGAGGCAGTGCAGAATAAAACACAAACTGGAACAGGAAGTGCTCATTCAAGTCCTGCCTTGTCTATTCTGCATTTTCCCTTAACCTTCTACCTTTTCCTGTTTCACTCCCACTCCCACACACACATTCCCCCAACTCCTCTTCACAATCAAAGGACCAGGGTCATGCAGGGAGCGCCTGTCAATCACAGGCAGGGTCTGCTGAAGAGGCAGCTACAAACACACACTAAGATGCATGTACACAAGGACATGTCGTCAGACAACCCGATTTAAAACACAGATCACGTGCTGAGGTACAATTCCTTGTGTGTGGGTGTGTTATCGAGTTCAACAGTACAGTTTGTTTCTATGCAATACTTGCACCAGTGAGGAATAGGCCGTGTGTAAGTGGTGTGTTCAATCCATATTAAGTAAAAGCCAATACGGGATCAACTAGTTTCAACTTAAAGCAGAGAGCAGACCTAGAAAAGGAACGGACAGGAAAATAAGAAGGCAAAACTACAATAAGGCTAGATTTTTGTTTTTCTGAGCCAGGAACAGCTTTGAACACAGGAACTGTTACGAATAAAGACATCGTTTACCTGGGCCCAAAAAAAAAGAAAAAAGCAACAGAACAGTTGCCCAAAACTGACAACAACAGCAGCTGAAATCAACACTACTGCTGTATGCATGTTGTTCTGACAAGTTGACTGACAGAAATTATTACTCTTAAAAATCCACAAAACAGCAGCTCTTCCCAAACAGAGTACAGCGAGTCTGGACTGGACTACTAGGCTAAAAGATGAAGTCAAAAACTAGACATTCTGGACATTATGGATTCTTCAAAACCAGACAATAGAAATTCTGATCATAAAGCTACAGAAAGACATCTAAAGGTTAGAAAAGCACACGCAACCTGAGGCCATATCTACCTAATGTTGGGAGACGGAGGAAAGAAATTCACTGCTTCTAACTTTATCTTTATTCAGGCTGTATGTTAGTGAAGTAAAACACAACGCTGCAATTCAGACTGATTTCTGTTTCAGTTCTAATTAAGTTGGCTATATAGAAAATCCAGTGATGAAACAAAGGAGTGTTTGACAGACTGTCATGTCGTGTGTGTGTGTGTGTGTGTGTGTGTGTGTGTGAGCAAAGAAAGTGTCGGTGAGTGGGCTAAAAAGCAGGAGTGGGTGGTGTGCGTGTGTGTGTGTGAGTGCGCGCGTAGGCAGCACAGTGTTAGAGTAAGACAGAGGAGTGTGTGGTAATAAGGTTGTCAGTCACAGCAGGATCTCATTAAGACAGAGGAGCTGAGCCTCATTCCTCATTAGCCTGGCTTAACTACCGTCTACACACCTACACTTACAATAAGAAAGACGCGCACAGTGAAACATTTGCACACACTCCCGGTACATGTTTCTACCCCTCAAACACTTCACACATTACACAGATTTCTCACCCAATACTCAAATGTTCACAATTATAACACACACAAATATCATAACAGGAGTGAGAGACAACGAACAGGTTGAGAAAAATGCACTCTCAATTTTACAATCCAATGCAACTGTTACAAAACCTCCAAGTAGAGGTTTTTACTGGCCACGGCAGCTGAAGCTGCAGGCTCGTTCTGCCTGGTGGCTCATGTTCATTTTGTGCCCAAACACCAGTGCACATAAATCTAACAGCAGACAGTCCTGCTGCCTCTCCTCAGTCCTCAAAGTTCACGCTAAACAGTCCTGTAACGAATTTAAATGGATGTTTGACTCTGCAGCACACACAGGTGTTCAAAAATATGCAAATAACAATCACGGTGGGACAACAACAACACATTTGACACATTGCGTGTTTGACCGAAAAGAGACTTTTAATGTACTACTATTTCCTGAATCTGTGAATGATAATCATAATTTCATGACGGCATCATGAACAACACCTGTAGAGGTTCTTTGTTTCTGCTATATTGATGTGCCTTTTAAAACCAAGTTCAACAACAGAAGCAATACAGTTATAACTGTCTTTATGGGTTTGAAGTTCTACCACTTAAACATCACTTATCCCAACTGAATGCGTCAACCTACGCTGATTGAACATTAGTCATGTCAAACTAATCAACAAATAAGCATATACAATTTATCATTGGTGTTTGTCTTAATTTGAGTTCTTACTTGGTCTAAAGTGTCATTATAAAAAAATAAAATAAAAATAAAATTTAAGTTCATTCATTTTTCTGCCATGATAAAATTAGTATAGTTAGTATAATCCAGGGGAGACAAAAAGTAACATGTTGTGGTAAACTGAGTTAACTAGCTTCCACTTTCTTTGAAGAAGTATTTCACCACTGGAAAGATGCTCTCCTCATAAAACTGGGCTGTCTGCGCAATAGAAAGATGTTAATATTGTTTTACAATAGTGACACATGGGAAGAGGAATTTTATTCAAAGGCAGAAAACCTAAAACAACCAGACTGTTCTGGCTGGTTGGTAACATACTGAGGGCTCTGGCTCGTTCTTTTCGAAGCAGGAAACAATATGGCGGCCGGCTGGTCACTATCCAGCTAATGAGTACACTAAAATCTGATTTTAAAACATTTTAAGAGAAAAACAGCCAGTGCAGTAAAAGAATCTTGGTTCATATTTGACCAGAACTGCTAAGCTTTACAGTGTGATTTGAGATGGATAAACTTCTTGAATCGAGACAACGGGTATGACCAGAGAATAGTTTCATTACAAAATGGTATGGTATTTATGTTTCTGCTTTAAACAAACCCTTAAATCAACTGCAAAACACATCAACAATTGTTCTGTTCTGTGTGTTGTGTCTATTGTGGTTAATGCAGCTGTTTGTGAGGATGTTGCATTTTTTTCTGCTTGTTATCAGCTTCATCTTTTTTTTCTCCCCTTCCCCTGGATGCACTGCAAAAGTGTTCAAACTGCAGGCACCTGCAAATAATCTACAGCAGACAGTGGCACAGATGTTGCATGACTGGACATGATCAACATATGAATAAACTGGAAACATGTTGCAATGAGGAAAATGGTTTTCTCACTATCAACGGCACCTTTGCCTCATCATTCGTTATTTAACAAGACTTTATCAATATTTAAGGAGATTTTTGCTCTGAGCCCTGTGTGGAATTTTACACTCATTAACTGCATCTCTCACCTAACTCCCTCCCTCCTCCTAACTGTTTCAAGCAGCCTCTCCATGCAGGACAGGTTGGTTGTGGGTAGCTTTGACCTTAATTGTACCAGGGCTGCTATGCTGTAATCAGCTGACCTGGTTGATGTGTGAATAAAGTGCACAGGTTTGAGACCATAATACACCTTCACACAGTGACGTGCAAGTAGATTTAAGGTGGTGTGGTGTATGTGCGTAGAGATATTGTTTGTGGGCTCACAAAGACACATTCAGACACACACTGCATTCAAAAACAAGAACTAAATGTTTCACGCCCTGACTCACACACAAACAGAGAAATAAACATGAAGCATCCATCATCACCTGCCCAGTCATGCAGATCGCCAAATAACCATCCATCTGTTAATATACTCATCTGTCCATCAATCAGTCTGCCTTCCTTCCTTGTTCTGTCCCTTTATTTTTCCCTGCTATTGGCCCAAAGTCTGTGCACTTACAAGTGCATCAGTCTGACTGCCAAGCCACCTATCCATCCGTTAATGAGCTCCTCCATTTATCTATCCATCCACGAGTGCTCCTCATTTGGTTTGTTGACAAGAAAAACAAATCAAACAGAGACTTCATCTTTCCAGACCACAGCAGTCGTGAGAGAAAACAAGTATAGTAAAAGTTCAGCATTTTCTGAACGTAGTCTATGTATGTGTATTGGCCATATCCCATTTACCTGGGAGTGTTGTGAAACCAAACAGATTTAATATGGCACTGTCTTAAGTAGCAACTCAATCCCCTGGACAAATGAAAACAACACAGCATATTCAGTATATCCACGGTATAAATTTAAAGAGATTTCATCTTTTCATTTCCTTTCACCAAACTAAGGAGTAAACCCGAGCACATAGTCATATCTGATCGCTCAGTTCAATAAATATTTACTTCTAAGGGAAATGTGCACAAAAAGGAATAATTCAACATCCACAGTATTTCAGCATTCTGTGGGAATGTTATGTCATCCAGCATTTTTGTCCTCAGGTTCAAAACTCTCCCCTCTGAATTGTTTAACAAACAAACAAAAAGGAATCTTTAATATTCTGCAAATGCTTGGATGATAACTTGAAATATCCCAAGTAATGTTAGAGGAAAAATATCAACACTCAGACTGCGTGCATTAAAAGAAAATGTAGATTAGATTCTGAGATGACGTCTGGAAAATGAACCAAAGGATTGACAGCAGCTGTAGGTTAGACAAACTCAGCCATGAAAATAACGTGTGGCGCATCAGCCCAATCTATGTGTCATCACGTAAGCACAAGCCAGCGTTTTAAGATATGACCGTATTCGCAATCTGGAACTATGATTCTGCTCCTTTCTCTACAAAAGGATTTTGACATCTCCAATTTCACTGTGGTATTAAGGATTGGATCACACTTTTTCAAGTCTCTTAAAACAACAAACGTCCATCTTTGTGCTTTCCATGAAGTGTTTTCCTGCTGTAACTTCCTGCAGAGATCGGACTACACAAGCCTCGTATTGACTTCGGATTAAATTTAAAATTCATTTTTGTGGAAAACCAGGACAGCTAATTTTGTCTCCTATCACTCATATTCAAAAGAATGAATCCTTTCACAGATGCTATAGACAGGAGAAGCAACAACAGTGTCCAAAACTCTTCAAATAAACATGTTCAACACGTTTGCCTTTAAATTAACGTTGGCATTTCAACCGTGACCCCAATTACACTGGTTGTTTGTCCATCACCACATGTCAAGCTGAGTGAAATACAAAATGATTACAGGTGTAGCTAACCGACACACAGGTTGTCTCTTCAGCTTTAATTATATATTTGTGACTTGTAGCGGAAATGGCGGGTTTCAGAGCAAGAATAGTGTGTCACGCCAATGCCTATCTAACTTAGTGAGCTGTTAATTTCCCTGGGCACACTGCCAAAATCTAATCAATATACCACGAATACTGTGCTCCCCCTCTTCCATCTTCCTCTACTCACTTCAATTTGTTCTCATTAAAGATGATCCGTTCTTCTCCTTTCTCCTTCACTTACTCTTGATCTCTCCTTTTCCTCATTATAGCACTTCTAGTACATGATTTCTGAAGCTCATACGACAAGTTTGGCTGTTGTTATGGGTTGCTTGTAAATCAGGGATCCAATCATGGCATATTATTATCTTTATAAAATTAATAATCAAATTTATTACATTACATTAAAAGTTATTATAGTTACATGTTCATGTTCATGCCATAGCAGTACATGCAAATGTTTTTAATGTGAAGCAGAGTGACTCCCGAATAAAACGCTTTGATGCAAATCCTGCGGTTTTCTCCTCTCATCGAAGTAAACCAAAAGGTGTACTCACGCTGGCCCCAGCGACCTGTGCGAGGATTCAGGTAGTTTGGGTAGAGCCCGTTGGGTCTGTCCATTTTGGCTAGCAGCTTCCGGATGTGCATCACCTGTGATCAACACCAGACAAAAAATAAGTAGTAATTTTATTCACCATTTGCAAAAAAAAAGAAAAAAAAAAGTTTTAGATATTACAAAGGAAATAAAACATGTAAAACGACATTCTACAAATGTCACACACACACAGACAATACGACGTCTACCTTCTGGTAGTATGCCGGGTTTCCTGTCAGGTAGGTGAGGTGAACAAACTCCATGTGGAGAGTCCCAAACTCAGCCAGGATGCTGCTGCCTGCCGACGCCCAACCCCAGTTACGACCAACACCACTGGAAGAGGGGTGAGGAGAGGTGAAGACAGAGACAGACAGAGAGAGAGAGAGGGACAGACAGAGGACAAGAACAGAAAGAAGAGAGTCAATCATGGAAGGTGACAGATTGATGTGATGGAGAGTGAGACAGAAAAGCAGAAAAACAGAGAAAGAAATGGAAAGAGTGGGATGACCATATGTTACACAGGAGGCTTCAGCTTTACATGAGCAACTTGCAGACGTGTGCCTGTGTGTGAGTCACCTGGTTTGACTGATCAAGCGAAAAGGCGTGCCACTTGTGTGTGTGTGTTGTCGAGTGGCAGATTAAGACAAAACACAATGCGCCTGCTCTCTAACTAATTACAGTTACCTTGTGAAAAGGAGGCTCTCACTTGCTCAACACACACCCTCGACAACCTGTCAACAGGACGCTAATCTCACACACACTCAACATATACTTACACACCAAGCCCAGAGTGCTTAGCAACCAAATAGTCCACAGATTTATACAGCAATCTTATTTCACGATTTCATTTGATGAATAAGTAAACTGATTCACACACGCACATTTTCTTGCTCTCTTCACAAGTACAATGAAGTGAAATAATGGCAGTAGAAACCAATAAGAGGAACAGAAATGGATGAAAATATTTTGCAATGTTAGACTTAAGGCTGAGGCTATGACATGAAAGTGGAACTGTTTTACTTCATCAGATTCACTGATTTTAGTAAATATATGCTCATTGTGTATTTGATCACTGCAACACATTTCAATCAAGATGGGACAGGGGTATCCTGGAAAGGTTCAGCTTTGGAACAACTTGTAAAATGACCGATGGTAACACACATCACATTTGCAAATGACTGCATTCTGTTTTTATTTACATTTTACATTGTGTCCTATCCTTTTTTGGAATAAGGGTTGTACAAGGTGAGCAAAATATGTAATAATAAGAATAGTGAAGGTGAAGCTGTCCTACCCTTGCAGCACAGTTTGTATGTGTCTGCGAAGAGCTCTAATCAAGCAAGAAAAGTAAACATGTACGGAAAAGACTGTGGATGTGTGAAAAATTTAACACGTGTCAGGTTTATCAACGATTACTGAAGTTTGAAAACTAATTCAGGATTCAAAGCACCAAAAAAAATCCAGTTAAAAAAATTCCACAAATTTGACTAAGTTACTCAAGAAAATCGACAGATCTTGTTGCCTGTTGCTCTGTCCCTGTAAAGCAGGGTGGGTGTTTATTTAGTGTTACAATAACGCAAAAGCAGCATGTCTATACGTTCAGTATTCTAGCGTAGCGCAGAGGTGCTAGTTAATGATTGATTTAAAGAATAAAAAGAAACATATTTCTTTCCTCAAGGTAATGAGTATCACTATCATGTCCCAGGTACAATGTTTAACTGTGACGAGCTTGAGGCCAGCCTGAAAATGAAGAAAATGTGAAACAACTGTCTGAAAGTCTATGGAGTACAGGCGGACAGTTGACAGACCCTGGTCAGAGCTGGCAGATGACTGGCAAGTCTGCATTGGAGGGGCAGGACTTAGCAAAGGGTCAATTAAAGATCCTGTATAGCCAGTGTAACCACATACAGTTTACAGCTAGTTTCCACTGATCCAAGTGAGCAAAAATTTAACTATTACAGGTTTAAATGTTAATAACCTATAACCGATATTTTTCGTCTGTTGAAAGATCTGAAGGAAGGAGGAAAAAAAGATAAACTTGATGCAGCACTGAGGAACAATCTTGCCCCCAGTCTCCCCAGTTTCACACCAGAGTTTTTTCCAGGTTAGTTGCTTGGTCAACTGTAAGTGATATTGAGCGGCACATCCCACTTGATATTTATCTCAGACGGGTGTGGGGGAGTGGGGTGCTTTGTGTCACTGACCTCTTAAGGTTGACCATAGCCCAAGGGATTCCTGTGGGGGTGTTAAAGGCAGGAAGCAGTTTCTCAGCAAGTTGGACTGCCTTCATCTTAAATACCTGGAGAGGCAGGGAGGGAGGGAGGGATGGGGATGGAGAGAGAGGATGAGAGAAAACATAATTTTATCATGTTCACTCACATTCTGCAGTTCATCAACTTTCCCTGTTTAATATTCTTCTCAAATGGCTGACAGGTACAAGCATAAAACAACTGCCAACAACCAAACAAGTGCAGGATGAAGGCAAAGTCGGCAGAGTGAGACGTCGGGAGACAAACGCTTGCTAAATGATGGCCACAAAGTGTCAGAGCCGAAACAGATTTATGGAGGGACTGCCAGACTAATGTATGCAAACACCTCCGTTCAAACTGTGCTGCAGTAATATGAAATGTTGCAGAATAACACTGGGATGTCATCAAGAAAAACTTGGGAGGTCAAACTAACCTGACTGAGCAGAGTGAGATACCAAAGTACACAGTCAGAGTTGGATTTCCATTATCATGACTGGTGTCTAATTTACAGACTGAAGGAGAGAAATTGACGTGTTTGTTTTTGAGATTACACAAGTTCTGGTGCTCATTCAGCAGATAAAAAAAAATCTGCTGCAGCCTTTTGTTCTTTTCTCACAATGCCAATCAAAAAGATAAAAGGAAATTAAGGTTATTCTGCTGCTGCACTCATTGCATATGGGCATATGCTAAGAGATGTAACCGTGGACTGTGTCTGCTTAGAAAACAGGCAACTCACACTGACACTGAAGGCAAACAGAAAATAAGTTGTTATTTTAGTCATCTTAATGTTGTTTCCTCATGCTGCTCTACCAAAGAGTGAAAGACCTCAAACCTTGCGACTTTGAGTCTTCACAATCATGGATTTAATTCTCTCATATGACTATCAAAGAACACCCGCAAAAATTTAATTAACAGTTATTACCACCATTCTCATACACAGAGGGTAGAGGGATGTGTGTTTTCTTTGCTTGGTGTCGTTTCTAAGCTCCACGACAATGTCCAAACAGCAAACACATAAAATCCAATTATCCACAGGGCGAATTGCCAATATTAATAAAGTATATTCATTGATGTAACAAACGCAGTGGTACACTTATTGTAAGAGCTGCTTGATAAGAATGCAAGAGTGACACAGATGAAAACATGGCAGTCAGGTGCTGAAGAAAATCTTTACCCAACTAAAACAATTAACCCAAAGGTGCCAAGAGATCAAAATAGAATCTTTTTACTCATGGAGCCAATGATAAGAAAAAAGTGCATAACTACCAAAAACTTTTGCTTCACTGCTTTATAAAAACAAAATCCAGTGTTTCCTTCTTCTAAAATGGCAAAAATAAACTTAACTTAACTAACTAACTAAACTAAAAGTGAACGACTCAAGACCGTCAGAGCTTGCCTTTTTTTTTTTTCTTTTTTTTTAATTTGTGTTGTATATTTTACTTTTGAAGGACAGCTGTGAGATAAATGCACAAAAGGGGACTTGCAGACAGCAGTCAGGCAAAGCAGCACCACAGAGAAAAGCACTTGAACAAGGGGCAGACGGAGGCTGATTCATCAATGCAATCTGTCAGGGCCGAGCAGTTTTATAGAGAGACTAGATCTATGGAAAATTCCTGCTGTCTCACTAAGTAAAAGAGAGCAGTAACACATGCTGGTGTTTGCAGAATACTTAAGCAGCCAGTGAGACATCTTACAGAGGACTTGGGAGGTCAAACAATGGCGTTAAGCATAGGATGATTCCAGACATAGACAGAGAGAGAGGGAGAAAGAGACAAAGATGGAGAGAGAACCAAGCGGACAAATAGATGTAGAGATAGGCCTGACTGTGAGGTGGATATGAAGAACAAGAATGGAAAAAGAGAAATGTTAGTCAGGAGTTATTTACAAAAGCCTAACTCGTAAAACATGACACATCAGAATCTGTAGACAGCTGAGAAGCTAGCATTAGCTACTTGGCTATGGGTGGGGACAGAACAGTAACAGTAAAGCACTGTGCATAATGTGCCCTCTATTCCCATGGTTCACTTCAGACTGATAATATGTACAGCATTTGATTTGAAGAGATTTGAAAAAAGCATCTGGTTGTTGAAGTGCATGTGACGGTCTTCTAAGCTTTTAAGTGTGATGCTCTGTGTGTGCGTGCGTGTGTGTGTGTGTGTGTGTGTGTGTGTGTGTGAGAGAGAGAGGGAGAGAGAGAGAGAGAGAGAGAGAGAGAATGCATGCCCAGTCATCATAAATCCCTCCATTGATTCGTAGTCGGCTGGCTGCACTGAGGCCCTTAACAAACTCCATTGCATTTTATTGCCGGTCCTGCTGCTGATGTCATCAAGCAGAGACAGGACCCTAAATGATCCCTCAGAGGAGGTAGCCACACATAAAAGTCTACAGCTGAGAATGATCATCTTCCTCCAGTGCTTTCAGGTACAGGTAGGGATAAAAGAAAAGACTTCTCTCAGGGAAAAGCAAACAAGACTCACATAGAAACAAGGTCGGCATTGTTAGTGGTTAAAGGAAGTAAGCCTGCTGAGAAAAGTCTGATTCATTAGAGCCTGTAGATTTTCCTTAACTTGTTTATATTACTATGGAGAACTATCACACTTGAGCCCAGTGGTGCACTGTCTGTTGTTGCTCGTGTGGCCAAACACACTGTTCAGCATCTGCTGTGAACACACTGAGGACAGACAATATGCTGCCAACTACAGTGCAAAATTGTAGGTAAACTGTGTGTGTTGATTTTCAGTTTGTCTACCAAGCAGCCACTCCCGTGTGTAACCGGGCATGTTCTTCTCCAGGAACTACAATCCCATGCAAATATATAGGCTCTGACTGAGTTTTGTGTCTCCTAATTAGATCATTTAATTTCCCTTAGATGTATATAAGTCTTGATGTTAGACATAAGTAGATACAGTAGGTGTGTATTACTATGTTGACCAAACATGAATAATTCCTTCTGTAGCACAGTAACTGTCACGTCTCAAACTTATCTGCTCACCTGCTTAGAACCTGGCTTAGTTTTTTGGTAAGATTTCTGATTAAATCAAATTGTTGTCCATTTGTGACTTCTACAGGAAAAGAAGTGGCCACCTTTTTTCAGATAGTAACAAAGATTTTGTGGAACTCTTCTAAGTGTGGCATCATAGCACATGTATTATTTTGGTAATGGGAACCGATACTCAGCTACAGTCTCACCACAAGTCAGTGCTGGAGATCTGTCCTAAAAATAACATCGCGATCTGTTTAACCACAATCTAAATTCCAGTCTTATTTTCTCAGTTTTGAAATGCCCTGTACAACTATGAGGCAGATTGGAAATGAACTTTTCTACTTTCACTACTAAAACACAATCTTCTTTCTAAGAGCATTTCATATTTAGCACAAGCTCCTCAGCTGCTATGTTGCTAGCTATAACTCACATTGAGCTGTTTACAGTACATCACCCAAAGAAGGACCACATGAAGTAATTCATCCAACCAGCGTAGCCATCTAGTGGGCTCCATCACTGTCATGGTTTGCTTGCATAGCATGCATCTGCTAGTCAATGTGTTTTGTGTGTGTCAAGTTATGTCAAGTTTGGAAACAGACGTAAGGCATTGAATTTCACAATCTGTTTGCCTGAAGAATAGACTGCAACACAATCGAGGTTGTTCATGATCTAAAATCATCACATCATCCACCCCTAGACACAAATAAAGAAACTGGCAATAATCCCTCCTAACCACAATACTGTATACACGTATACAGTTTCCACTTCTCTCTCTCTATTTTTTCTTTTCACCCAGTAGCACTGCCCTATCCCTCCCATCTTTCAACAACTTCCCTATTGCGCCTCTCTTTTCCTACAACTATTTCTTATTCTTTTTTGTATTCTGCCCCTCTTTAAGGATTAGCAGCAGCACAAGGCCACTGGATTGTTTGCTTCCATGGGCCAAATTCCCAGACAGCAGACTTAGAGTGTGGCAGGAGGAACGAGGAGGTTAGAGGGGGACTCAGGCTGTGTTTGTGTCTCTCCTGATGGAGAATGACATTAACACTGCCTGGGTGAGTTGTTTGACTCCTACTGGGACCAGCCATGCTAAAAATGCCCGCAGTGGTCCCGTAAAGAGATTTGGATGAAACTGTCTGCCAAATGGTACATCGATGTAACGTCCCAGGGACAGGGAGAGCTGTAATCCGCCACTCAAACGCGTCCTAAACTCAGCCAATGATCCGGTTATTACACATGAGGATATAATTTGTAAGCTGTGAGTGGCTGGGAGAGACATAGATCGCTGTAAAGCAGAGGAGGCTCTGATAGATACGACAGAGACACACACAATAAAGTGTGTCCAATTAAATAAAAGTCACATAAAGACAGGACAAAACACACACACAAACAAACAAGTAGCCAATTGCAAACTGTTCCATCGCAATCACTAAAGTTACGTCCTCTTTAACACAAGCTCACGTTACTTTTGCACACAGACATCCAGAACTGTTGACTCAATCCTATCAGCTATGTTTAGGTGGTCCTTGTATTCAACCATGTATAATTAGATTTCATCAAAGCTGCAGTTTAACCAACCATCTCCTATCAAAAAGTATCCCAGCTGTCAGCTCTGTGCTGCTGTTCTACATTCTGACTCCACCCCACCGTCAGCACAAATCCTACTGCAAGTATAATCAGATGAAGAACCAATACACAAAGAGCTCTCTTTGTGTGTGTGTGTGTGTGTGTGTGTGTGTGTGTGTGTGCATGCTTCAAATCAATCTGAAGAATAAATGTAGCAGTGTAACAATCCTGTGAAAATAAACCCCTCAGGCCCAATGTCCACATGGTGCTGTTGTCGTGCAAAAAAGACACGGGCGGAGTGCTTGGGGGCAAGCTACAAGTCAGTTTTGATTGACATTGCAAGGTAGCTAACTTAATGGTATGTTGGGAGATAGCTGACTACACAGGACCACAAGCTTACAACTTGTAGGGTGATAAAAGCAGTGTTTGGCCAATCTGCTCCTACAAAAGGGCTTTTCTGTCTTGTGAGCCTTTCCAACTCAGGATAGACAGACTCAATCATAAAAAGCTTCTGTACAATGTTCCTGTTTAGCAGGGTGATGGGTTTATATATGGTTCTGCTGCATTTAATATCTGAATGGCTGCCTGAAAACCAGTGTCAGTGACAACTCTAGCGCCTTCCTGAAAATATCTGAGATTTTTCTACTCAAAGCACTGTGAGTAGCTGCACAAAAATGAGAAATGTAGAGCACTCCGAAAAACCAAAAAAGAAAAAAACAAAAAAAAAAACAAACAAAAAAAAACATTGGGTGCAGAACTTTGTCTCTAGGTGGTCACATGCTGCCTCGTTAAAAACTACTGGAAAATCTGGACACCCGCCATCAGTGTGTCCTTTTGCCAAAAGTTAGATGTCTCTAACTATGCTAATACCAATAAAGAAAAATATATAATTAATTTTTACCTTTTAATAATAATATGAATTATTCTAATAATCAACTTACTCTCTCATGCCTGTAAATTCTCCATAACAAACAACACTGTGTAAAAACAACTAAGACTAATTCTGAGTACTTGACTTAATGACTTAATGGGATTTGCATTTTTTTTTTCCGCTGCAATAAAGAATCTGCTAATACACAGAAGACATGCACACAGAGAGTACACGCGCAGAAACACAGTCTCTGGTCTATGCAGTGGGCCACTGCTGACATGTAATGGAGCCTCCTAAAGGGATTATGGGGCAGACTGTGAAATGTGCTGAACGCGCCTGCTTGGTAAGAAGGGCCCCGAGGGCCAGCAGGAGAGACAGGATTAAGTCACTCACTGTGTGTGTGTGTGTGTGTGTGTGTGTGTGTGTGGTTACTGTGTCATTTCCATACTTGTCATGACACTTCAAAATCAGAAGATCAATTTGTTCATATTGTTTAGCACGCAGTGGCCCTGCATCAAACACAGGAGGCCCAAAGATGAACTGCCATGGTGAAAATCATCACCAAATTATCTCTATGGGCCTTCATTTGGAGCCATCACATAGGCTGCTGTCAGATATTTTGTACTAGGCATTAATGGGAATGATGCACTTGTGAAGCCTTGAAAAAGATATGAGGGGTTGTTCAGCCTTCAGCGTCCTATCTCCTGACTCTGAAACCAATGTGGCAAGATGTTCTGCGGTGGAAGCCCCCACCTACCCTCTTGTGCATTTGACATTAGACCTCTAAATTATCCGTTCTCGAATGTTACTATCTTCCTTGAACGTTACCAGTGACCACGAAAACTTTCGGAACAACAAATCTAACCAGATACGGCATGTTTCCACAGCTGAACATGCCCAGTTGGAGAACCTAGCAAAGGAAAAGCAGCTAATGCTAAAGCTAGCCAGAGCTCAGTGCCAGACACAAGCCAGCAGCCTCTCCTATCTTTTTATCGTAGGAGAAGTGAAAAGACCAAAGCAGTTATCAGCCGTTCTCCATAAATAAGAATAGTGTTACCAGAGTAGTGTATTTCCTTTAAGAAACAGAGCATTTAGAGCAGCCGTTTGTGAATAAATAAGGAGTGGTGAAGCGACAGTGAGAGTGCGAGCGGCGGGTGATGGCATGTGTGCAGTGAAGCAGAAGTGTATGTAGAAATTAGCCATTAGTTTGAGTTGAGTGTAAATGTCCAGTGCAGGACACAGTCAGTCGGAAAATAAATGCTTATTATAGCTGTAGTTGGATGTAAGCTTATCTGTGAGTCTGCTGATTAGTCCTGAAGTGCAGCAATTCCTGAGCAAATGAAAAGTCCAACTTTTAAATGAACTACTACTATACATCTGCATTTGCTTCACTCTTAACTCATGAGGAGATATCTCTTCCTTCATTTCCCACTGTACATCACTCTCTTCTTTCCCTCATTAACTTGATTCTCTTAGCCTCTATCCCCACTCTTTTTCTATATGCAGTGCATGGTCCATTTCCCATCTTTCTGCTTGTCATCTCTGTTCCAGAAATCTCTCACTCTTTTTCTGTCCTCTTCCCTCTCTGCATCCATTTCCCTCTGTTCTCCACACCTCTCTGACTTATTACTCGTTTGGACTGTCTAACCTCTTTGACCTTCAGACTCTCCTCCCTATGCGACTTTGTACTTTTGCTATGTGGTTGAATCAAATGATTACATTTTAAGTAAGACGTAAGTTTGGTTTGTATAGGCATGGTAAGCTATTTGTCTGCAGAGTAGAATTCATTAAAGCTCTGAAGAATTTGAAATTTCTTTCCCGTTTCACACCACCTTGGTTTTTGCTCGTTCTCTCACTGTGTGAGTGGCTGCCTGCTGGCAAAGCAGCAGCTAGTTACTGTGCATTTCATCACAGCACTATCTACAAAGGGGAAAAGGATTCGTATGGGAAGACAGATAACAGTTGCTCGAAACAACTGGGATGGCCTCAATATGCGCTGATCTCTTATTGGCAAGAATGTCAAAACGTTGTGGTTTGCTTATTCAGCCTGACTGTCTGATCAACAAAAGACTTTCGTATTTATATTGTCAATTCACCTTTTAAACATGCCGTTTTATTTTTAATGTTGTACTTCACGAGTTAAATGTTCACTGATATTAGAGGTTAACTGAGCTGCTGCAGTCCATTCAATATGTCAACAACTGAACAGTGTATTTACTCCTACTGTACGTGCTAATGATACTAAAATAAAGCAAAGCACGGGGTGAACCAAACAGCGGAGTGCACATTTTTGGAAACTATTCTCCAGACTGCACCCCCTTGAGCAGGCAGCCTTTCACTGTTCCACCTCCTTTGCACTGCCTGACACGTTGTGTTGAATTTCACTGATGCCTTACATTAGAGGATCACTAAGCCATCACATTCAGAGTGATCCCAATGCTAACCAATCCCACTCTTTGCTTTTATCCCACGTGTGCCTCTTTGCCTTCATGCTGAGCAGCAGCATAGTGGCAGTCAGTCAGAGAGAGTACGATATCCTGAATTTGTTGAAACGGGTTTGGTGTTTGGAGAAAAAAAAAAAAAAAAATATGGGAGGGAATCAAATGTTCCCTGATGAGATGAAACAGACTGCCAGTGTATATACTGCAGACTGCAGTCACCAATCTCTGAATGGCAGATAGCTCTATATCACAGCACAGGCAGACAGAGAGAGGAAAAAAAATAGCTTAATGAAAGACATACATGGAGATAACCCGGAGGATGAAGGAGCCACACTGACAGAAATTCCTGGTGGTACAGATACAAGGCATGTAAACAGACTTGTTATTATAGTTATGTTATTTTCTTGCCATTTTGATCTTAACAATTTTGGTTTTGCTATCATCATCTCTCTCTCCACCTGAAACTCTGTGTTTTGCATCCATCTCTCGCAGATGTCCATTCTGCAGTTCCTTCCTGCTCTCTTCCTCCCTTGACACCTTAAGCCCTTTCCTCTGTTCTCCCTCTAATTTCCTCTCGTCCTCTCCCGTTTTTCTTCCATCACCATCATTAGCTCTGTCCCTCTGTCTCTCTGCCACCATTCCCTTCATTTGCTGTTTCAGCTCTGTCAGTCATTTTCCATCTCTTTATCTTCTCCCATCCCTTCTCCATCTGTCTAAAGGGTGCTTGTGTTGTAGTGTTTATGCCGGCAGACTCTTTTGTTTTAGATGTTCTCTTCTCTTTATGCTACATTAAAGGGCTCGGCTTGCTCCCCTGATCTTCTTGCTTCCCTGGGCAATCTGCTGTTCCTCGCTTGAATCATCACTGTCATTCTGGTCTGTATCCTTTTTTTGTTTGTCTGAAGGAAGAAGGACAAAATGTCCAGCATAATCTTTCCCTCGTCACATGCAAATTAGACAGAAAAGGAAAACTTAAAGCTAAGGGAGTTCAACCTTTGGCAATGTGGAGGAAAAATATGAAAGTATATTCCTGGGCTGTGAGCCCTTCGATTTTAAAAGGCTCTCTCAGTGATTGAATTTTAAGCACTGAATGAAAGATAACTTTGTAGTCAGTAAACAGCACTGGTAATGGTAACAGTCATGTTGGGCCTGGGACTGAAAACTTACTGTCAAGTCAGGTGCAAGTCGTGCAAAGTACAACGGAGAGGTGATGATCAGTCACTTTCAGTTGCAAGTCTCTCCTGTGTTTCTTCCGTATCAAAAGAAAAAGGCTTTCATGTCAGGTTAATATTCCTCTTAAAAAAACAAATTCTTGAAAGTGCTGGTTCAATTCCCAGAGGGGCATAGTCACATATTTCTTCAGTTTTACAGAAACGCTGGTGTTAAACATCTTGGGAAGCCGGAGATCACTTCCTGAGAGCAGTAAAATGTGCAGTCACTGATTTGTTTTGGCGACTTGACGAAAAAATATTTCATGTGTGAACACATTTGAGACATAACCACATTTTTCCTGACAAGCTTTTGGTCAATTAGTTCAAAAAGATTGACTAGATCAACTTGTTCAACGTCATGCTGTTCCTGTTAAATACAACTTTCATGTAGGCAGCTCCTCCTTCTTGGAGGACCTCATTAGGATACGGAGAAATCTGAGATGGATTTAGATTTTGGTTAAAATATAGCCTTGATGAGCAAGCCAACAGCTGCCAAAGTACAATATTTTATTTTCTGTTTCTGAACATTGTAAACACAAAAACAAAGTCATCAAAACACCTTTGGAGTGTTTGTAATGTGGACTGTTTCACCAGTAACAGAGAAAACTTGCTTCCTCTTTTGTGCTAAACTAGGCTAAACATGTTCAGGACTCACTGCACACCTGCATGACTTTCCCAGAGAGTAAAATCTTTATCTTCTCATGTGACATTTATCAAGAGAGTAAACAAGTGTAGTTCTTGTAAGATGACAAAAGAATTACTATTGCAGTTTCTCAGTTACTTTACAGTTAAGTTCCATTCAGTAAACTGTGTGAAACATTAATAAAAGCCACTGTTCCTCTAACAAAACAGTGACACACATACAGTTCCACAATCCACTTCACTGACATCACTAGCCAGCATAGTCATCTGTATACAGAACACTTCTGCAGCCCACAGTCCTCTGAGCTGCATCATAGCATTTGTTGTAACAATCAGAGAAGACTGTGTCAGGCTGGAAGGGGAACACCAAACTAAATGCGGGCATGCCGTGACTAGTTTCTGTATTTAAAAGAGGAAAATAAACACATCAGTGTGCTAATGAGCTGCAGGTTTTCACAGAAAACACTCAAGAGGAGGAAAAAAAAACCCCAGCAAAATAGCTGCCAGAACAAAAAGTAATATGGACAAAACACTGGGCTTGATGATTAAAAGAGATTCTCTGTGTTGGAGTGGTTTGTCTCTCTCTTTTATCAGTTTTCTCTACCTGTCAAAAAAAGTAGAAAGTAGCTGCTGATTTCATAGATTCATTTATCACTGCATAGCAGAGGTAAATTATCATGAGCTCCCCTCTACCTCCCTCTGCTGTGAAAGTTCATGGAGGCTTAACCAGCCCCAAAACAAAGGTGTGGTTAAAGACAAAAACATCACAAATTTCTCCAGAAGTAGTTCCACAGTATGACACCTTTTTTGTGCCAAATCACACAAAATGACAAGTTTTACATTAGGTTGCTTTGAGATAATTAGCTAGCCTAGATAGCTTGCCTTATATTACTATGAGCATGCAGCTAAGGTGGTTTCATTGTAATATTAACAACAATCGTGGTTCCTGCTGCAGCTGATGTTCAGTATTCTCACAGCGTATGTGGAACTCACTTTACATTCCTTAACTGCTTTTAGTTGATGCTGGCTCTCAGTAACAAGTCACACATACGCACGGATTGATTTCTTTATACTTTATTTCAGAAACTAGAGAACCATGCACCAGAGTGTTGTTTGTACAAGACCTTCTTGTACTACTTCCATTTTGCAAGTATAGAGCTTAAATCTAAAATCAAACGTCAACCCCACACGAAGACGAGACATGCAATGTGTCCAAGTAGAACATAAAACTGATTTTCTATACTGAATGTTTGGAAAAATACATAGAATAGGAAAACTTGCTTTTCTAGGTTATGGTAATTCCTTAAGTTTTTAGCATTTCAAATGATGTTAACACTGTGAAATGTGGGCTGTGAGTCACAGAGTTTCCTCAGAGACAGAGAGGAGATAAAGGAAAAAAGGAAAAGAGGGACAAGAGGAGAGGAGAATATAGTAAGAGGGAGGTGGAGAGGAAGTGAAAGACAAGGAACACAGATGAAAGCAGGAAAGTTGGGGAGAAGAGTGAATTTTTAGAAAAGGGGGAGGATAACAACTTGCAGCAACTACAGCAATTAAAAATGTGTGGAGTGAGGAGGACAAAAGCCAGAAATCTGAGGAAGAGATAGAGCTAAGAAAGTTAGAAATGTAGGCCAAAGTTTAAGTGGAGAAAATACAGAAAGTAGAGAAAGAGAGGAAGGGTGCGGAGACTGAAAATGAGAAAAGCAACAAAAGAAAGGGAAGGAAAAGGAGAAGAAAATAATACAAAGGACAGATGACAAAGGGGGAATGAGGAGAAAGCCTAAATGACAAATAGAGGACAGAAGGCAGCAAACGAGCAGAGGAATGAGGAGAAAGACAGATTAAAAACAAAGATCTGAGTGACGAAAAAAGGAGGGAAATGAGGAATGAGAGGACAGCTGAGAAACACACTTTAATAAGAACAGACAAGAGAAAAGGAAGGAGGCGAGGATAAGCTAAACTAATGTGGAAGGGTGGAAGGAGGAACATATGGGAAGAAAATGAAAAGAAGAAGAAGAAAGGACAGAATAACGAGGAGGATTAGCAGTCTGGGATGAGAGAAAGGAGATCAGTGCAGATAGATGGAGAGAGGAGAGGAAAAACAGAAGACAGAGTATGAAAGTGAGGAGAAGGTGGTGAGGACATTTGAGAAAGAGGGTGAAACAGAAAGAGAGACAAGAGAAGAAAGCTGGGGACAGTAAACACAATCCATCACTGCTGCTTGGCCTCCACTCTCAGAGCAACAACACCTCCTGCTGAATGCTGATCTCCACCTCTTAACTCTTTTTCTCTGGCTCACTCTGTTTCTCTTCAGGCTGCTTTCTGCTGAGTGTTCTGTGTTTCTGCATTTAAATTTCAGCCCTTCTCCAGGTTTCTGGAGTCTAGTTCTTCTCATGTCACACAGCCAGTAAAACAACACTTACATGAGTTAATGAGAGGACTAAGATCATGCAGAAGAAAGAGCGAACTATTCAGTAGAGATCAGTTTTGAGAGCTACAACGTCTAGTTACTGTAAATTGGACTGGGAATAATCCTGTTGTTGAAGTTGTGGTTTATTATCTCTCAGTTTGGACCGAGGACAGAAGCAGGTCCACTCTTCCTTCCATACTTTGCACTTTCGCTGCTCTGGTGTGTTCATTTTTTATTCCCTACTTAAACCTGCACCCCATCTGTCCATACATCTGTTTGATTTTGTGGTTGCATCTCTCAATCCTTCTTTCTTTTCAACTTGTTTCACCTCTCTCCCTTCTCTGTTTCCTCTCCGCCCACAGGCTTAAATACTAATGTCTTCTTTCAGCCCCTGCTTCTTCTTTGGTTGTCTCTTGTTACCATTCCCTCCCCGTTTCTCTGTGATTCACTCCCCCTCGTTATTTTAAAATCTCTATCTATATAGGGAGTGGGCAAAGCTTCATATTCACGCCGTTCGCTTTTACATACAACATCCCCCGGGAAGCTGCCCAGTAACAACCATTTACTCTGCTGCTGGTTGACAGGAGCAGTTGAGGAGTTAAGTGCCTTGCTCAAGGACATGTCCAATGAGAGTGAAGAATGGGTCTCACTTGCTTTTCTCCCCCTTTGGCCATTTATCATCCTCATTCTCCACTCCCATCTCTTTATCTGTAACCGTCACCTTCACACACCCTCCACTCATCCTCACTGTCCTGTCGCAGTAGTTCCTCCACCCTCTTCTATGTTCCCTCCATCACTGTCTCTCCACTGAGCCCTGCCATGCTCCATCTCCTTCCTTTTTCCCCACCACCCACTGCTTCAATTATTGCTCGAGTGGGCTCTGATGAATGACTGAGTTTGATTTTTGGGGGCAGGAGGTGGAATCGGGCGAGCCAATAGGAGGGAGAGAGCGGAGAATTACAGTGACATTAAGTTTAGCTTGGAAGCCTCTTTAGCTTATGCTGTTATTCAGAGTGATTTAGGAAAATCCATGTTCAACAGTTTCAAAAAACCTACGCACAATTGCATTGCTCTTTGTGGTCAGGCAAAGTTTAACGTGCATTTTAATTGGTGGGGGCGTTGCTCGTGGGAAGAAGCCAAACTTTGGTTTGGAGGTGATGAGGTCATCTTTCACTGGTCATTTGCTTCATGTGTTTGGGCTTCATGCTTTGTTATTTTTCGTAAGGACTTTACATTATTACCTGATGTTTTCTTTCTATCTTTCTTACAAACTTCTTATTCAGTCCCCAGTCCAGTTACTGTGAGCTGAGCTCATCAAGCTGATACCGCAGATCAGTTCATTTTCAGACAGTGTTTTAAGTGAAACGTCTGACTACAAACCACAGGTTCACTCAGCAATCTGTTGGCCAGCACTTGCAGAAAATACATAACATTATAACAGAGAGCACAGTGGATGTGGGCGTTGTACTGAACACATTTTTAATGTATTTGCTCCCATTACAATGTGAACATTACATAGCCGGTAAAGCTGGACTAAATGAGATAGATAGAGAATACAGTAGAAAAGAAAAAGAGAGACACATGGCTAGATAGCCAAAAGCTACCTGCTGGCAAATGGAAACAGAGGAGAGGATAGATGAGAGGAGGAAGTGTAGAGGTGGAAAAAAAAATACAACACGGATGAGTGGATGAACAAAAAGCATCCCAGCTTCTAAATCTGTATCCCTTCTTTACACTCTTTGCGCTCTTCAGGAGAACGACGTCGCTTCATCAAGTTTCTGCCATTTGCAAAATGCTTCTCACTCATACGCTTGCAAACACACAAAAACGAGCACTTACTTCCTGTCCAGAGAGGTAATAGGCAGCCAGCAGTCCTCCTATGAAACGAATGTTGACCTCAAACACGGACACTTCGGCATTCTGGGATACAAGAGAGCATAGGGAAAAAAAAAATCAGACAGGAAAACACGTGCTTCTGCTTATTTTTTTTTTTTTAATTTTATCCTACTTCCTTTTGGACTTTTTTTTTATTATTATGAGCTCCTTCGGGTGTTTTTGTACTACAAACACAGATTGTGTTTCGTCTCATCTCTTTTCCTGGTGTCTATTGGTTTGTAAAACCTTCTGACAAAACAGGAAACACGCAGGTTGAGAAAAGAAAGGCATTCTTAAAAAAATAATCAAAAAACCTTGCTATTCCAGACAAATAACAGATAATCACACACCTTTACATTTTATTATTTCATAACTCAGGTTACCTCATATCTCCATTCAATCATGAAATCAGGCAAGTAGTTCAGGAAAAGGTATGAAGTCAGCTATGACCTAGGCTAACATATAATGCAAAATACCAACCCTTGGTCTCTGTGGCTACAATGCTCTACCATTCAGATAAACAACAGGGTTTATTTGTCAGCTGAGGAGGGCAACATCACCGAAAATCAAAACGGCTTATGTAAACTCACACACTACCATGTATTTTAAGACACTGTTCAAATTTCTGTGCTCAGGGGTGGTACCAAACATTCCATACCAAGTTCCATCAAAAAACACCGCTTTTTGATGGAACTTCAACGCTGATGCACACTTTTAGCATGACCTCCATCACTGTGCAGCTGAAGTAGGAGATTGATGCTCAATTCCCTGCTCGTTCAATTGGATGGTGTACTTTTAAACCAATCCTGGGTCAAACAGTAATAGCTGCTGGCGTGGCCTTTTAGAGCTCCTAACAGCTTGAGCCCACCAGGCATGGCTGCAACGCAGCTTTACATCCCACCCGGAGAATTTCAGAAGAAGAGCTTTTTGAAGGCTTGGTTTTGTTGACTTTCTCACATTTTGTAAATCTGATTCATTTTTCCTTGATTTTTGTGCCTCAAACATGAGTCAGAAGGCAACATTGTTTTCTTTTTTGTTTTGTCTGATTTGATACAATCAGGAGTCTGTACAGGGTGTTATACTTTGAAAAGTGACTACATTCTCTATGCTGTTGTGTCTGACATCTGTGACACGATGCAGATCAGTTCAGGCAGGCAGAGCAGAGGGAGTATGCTAGTGTTCAATCCAAAATTCTTGCTTGCAAAGTACCACTGTGTTATGTCCACAAAATAATCACCTTCCTGCTAGTTTCACAGGAGACCACAGCAGTCTTGGTGGCCACGGGCAAACATGTATGCCTTCAGCATGCTGTGCAAAAATACTTGTATGAGTGACAATGTCCTTGATACCATGGCATCCCTGAAAACCATTCACATGGAACATCTTGCAGTCCAGAACATTCAAATGTTGAGAGCTACTCGCAAATTACAATGTGACCTTGCTCTGATATTTTTACAGAAGAAATACAAACATCCAAGAGGTGAGGACTTTACCCATGCATCCTTTTAAAGGGCAGTCTAAATGACCTCGATGTCAACAGGCATCCTGTTTAAATGCTGAACCGTTAACACGTAGGTTAGCAGCAGCGCCAAAGTCACTGCCCATTTACCCATGACTCCCAGCTGTCCAACATTAACCAACTCCATCCTATAGGCCTCTCTCTGCTTGTTGTTGTTGTCCTCTGTGTCAGTGTCATATATTTATATTGCTGTGATAGAAACATATGGAAAACCATTCTTCTTGGCATCCCTCCTACCAAAGGAGTACAATTTCTACCAGAAAACCACAGCACTGTGTCAATGTGCAGAGCACTGTGGAACACGCTTGGGAAATTGAAGCTTCCTTTCAACACTGAACCTCCATTTGTATTAAAAGTTGGATTCTGGCCTCTAGAATGTAACAGGTTTAACTTCCTCCTGAAAAAGAGGGGGGCTGCTCTACCTGCAGCTTTACAAACCGGTCACTTTTTCTGCTTTTATTTCTAGCATCAGCAAAAGACAGCAAGAATGTAGCGGCGCCTACAATCGACCTTGATTTAAAATGGTTCTGCACATTGTCAGAAAGTGTGACAATGGACCAGAGTCACTTGCAGCTGGGTCCTCCCTCATGTACTCCCATGTGTGCAATTGTGCTGGCAGAGACAGAGTGTTGAAGATTGACTGTAAAAGGACTGAGGTGAAGAATGGCTCTCTTCTCAACAGCTGCACCCACACCATTTCGCTCTTTAGCATGTCCCACTTTGTCCAAGATGCCTGAGTGTATATTGAAAATGCTCTTGTTTTATCCTGCTTTTACTTACTTTGTAGGGGTGGGAATCTCAAGGCACCTCACTGTGCTCTGATTCAATTCTTTTTCAGATGCAACACTACAATGCAATAACTAAATCATGCCTCAGTGATCTTGATGCAAAACATTTAAAGCATGTAGTATTTCTCTCTAGTTAGACAAAGGTTTTATACACTTTGGCTCTTGTCCAAGTCTCTTTCCTGGTCAATTTCCTGAGAGCCAAAATGTTTCTATACATTAGATTTTAAGCCAGGTGCTGAGTGGGAGAAGGAACAGACTGAGGATTTAAGTTGTGTGTTAGGTTATGGTTGGTCTTGTTTGTTAATGCTGAGCACTGCTCTACTCTGTTAAAGTTAGTCTCTGTATGATGGTGTAGGATGTATTCAATTCAATCGCTTAGACATTAAATCAGAAGAATGCTTGCAACTTATGCCTCTTGTGAAGATGAAATCTAAGATAACTTTAGCGTGTGAGAGTCAGGTGCTACACTGCCCTTGCAGTTGTGTTCTTTCTCTTTGAGTCAACGTTGTGTTATTAACCAACATTTTCAAAATCAATCATGTCACAACGAACTAAGAATGAACACGTTCCTCCTTTTTCAAAGGTATATGCTACAATGTCAGTACAGATAAATACTATGCAATGACCTTGCAAATTCACACTAGAGCTTTCTCTTGAAACAATGGACCACATTTCACAAAAAGTCTACAAAAGTACAACATTTAGGCCCAGACTTTTGTAACTAATCGACGTAAAAAGTACACTACAAAAATATCCAATGACGTCAAAGTGAAAACAACTTGATTTTATTATTTTATTTTCTTCATGGGGTGAGTATAGCACTGAGGTGATGTGCTGAACCGAGTTATGAAGGGATGGTAAGCTTTCATAAAGCTCAAGGCCAGCTTTATTTGGCAGCATCCATCTATCTAACTGCCTGTCTGTCAGTGGGTCTCACTTGTTAGCCATTTACAACCATAGTTTAGGAGCCCAGATGCCAATAAAAAGAAGAGCAATAAAAACAGCCCTGATTTAAAAATGCCTCCAGTAAACACAGACAGGATAGCGAGAATCGCTTAGGTTGTGCAATAACACATGAGAGGAGCACAAAAATAGAATTTTGATTTAAATGAATTGTTTTGCTCTGCATCTAAAAAAAAAATAAGGACAGCAGTCATTTCCTTGTCTCATCTTCGATCACAAGATAGCTCGTAATAACATATTCTACTCTCCCTCCCTTGTGAATTACATCCACTTCCAGACCTTTTCTACTTTCTCTAATAATATCCACCATGCAGCAGTATAAACAGAAATCTGTCAACCCATCTTATAAGCCATTTCTCTTTGTGCAGTTTCCTGTCAAAGGCAATCACTGTTGTTGATTTTAATTGGTTTCCTGTCACATCTGTAAAATTGCATCCTCCTGCCGTGAAAGCTCAAAAGTCACTGGAATATTTTGGTTGATGTATAGTTTACTGTGGCTCGGAATTTTGCTCTCCACACTCCTAGCTAATAATTTTGCAAGACAACCGGTGAGAGTGGGAGCTAAATATGCATTTAGCATATAATCGACAAGTCAGTGGGCGGGAATGTAGTCTTCAGCAATTTTGATATCCATTAATTATTCTGGGTCAGCATACATGCCAAAATTCTCAGGTTTCTGCTTCTTTATTTTATTCATTCAGTGTGTATCTTAAAGTACGTCACCTAAAACACTGTTTGGCTCAAACCTTTGACTGAAAAAAGGTGATGATAGTCTTTGAAGTTTGACGGTAAACAACAGAAAAATGTCATCCAGACAACTCGGATAAAATATTAAATTTTGCATTAACTTGTCATTGCAGGTGACAGGAGAGTGGAATACACAGAGCTGGGGACTCGCTGTCAAATGTCTCACCTTCAGCAAAAGGCTAAGGGGGACGGCTAATCTGGACGTGACAGCTTTTATCGTGTAGGACCCTGAAACTTCAGTAACGTCAAGAAAAATAAGCAGCAGAACCTATTTTTTTGCCTCCCAAAATACTGTGAAAGAAAAACTTTGCACTTCAGTGTCAGAAAAACAGTATCTCATTAAAGTACTCACCATGTGAGTACTGCAATGAAATATTTGGAAGGCGCTCTTCTTTATAATTAAATCTTGTCTGGGCTGGATCGTACTCTTTGCCAGTTACCATTAATTTATCTCTCCATCTCTTCAGCATCATCTCTGATCAAATCCTCAAATTAACCAGGGTTATTAAAGCATCAGTTAACGGAGTCCATTAATTTGGTGGATCTTGGCGAACCTGACACCAACACATTCATCATTTGAGGGTGCTCCACCAGGACAGTGGAGAGTCCAACAGTGACTCACTGCTTGGCTCATCCTGACATGACAGCTATTTAATCATTCATTAGTGGTGGAGCTAGTGGTGACAGGTGGGTGACTGAATTGAGAGGTGGTGAAGGGACGGTATAATAAAAATGTGCATACATTTGTCAAAAGCATATGAGAAACAGCAACATATGATTTTTTTTTTTTATCAAGAGAATGTCACAACACTGGCCGCTTGCTCATGTAGAGATGTCTTACATGTCACTGGGAACGGAGACTGTTTTACCTGAAGTTGTCCGTTACTGACCGACTGTCTAACAATGACGGAAAAATCCTGAGCCCATCTGTCAGTTTGACACTTAGGGAAATCTACAGTAACGCCAACTAACTCACGCACAACACTGTCAATGACAACATATAGGTTGCCTGTAGTCGACCTCCCTGTCCAGCTGGTGGTGGTGAGTGTGCATATTAATTAGCTGTTGTCTAGCTGGCTTTAGCGATCACAGATTTGTACACTATATCGCTACTTAGTCAAGCTATTGCAAAATGCCACAGCAGCTGAGTCTCCAAAGTTTCTTTAGAAAGTCCAATGATTGTGATAAGTGAGATGAAAAAAGAAGGACTGATGCTGTGGAGGATAAGAGAGCAAGTACTACTAATTAGTATCTGCCAGAAGCAGTTACTGATGTTAACACCAACTTCATTCATCTTTCAGTTGTCTTTTGAAAATCAAATGCTATTAATTCATCTTAACATGTCTACAATAGATTAAGTAATGGTAGCAGATCATGAATTTTTACAACCGTGACCATGAAAGTGAAGGACAACAAGAAACTACACACCTTACATTAGCCTCCATAAGCTTTTAATACATTGTATACCACAATAGCCAAGACTGAATGATAAGGGTAGACCACCTCAGATGTTTCTGAAATTCCATCAATTAACTTGCATAAAAGAGGTGAGCTACAGTTAGAAACCAACACTGTAAGCACTACACAGATGGATTTTGATTGACTGTCAGTGTTTACCTCGTTGATCAAATCATACTGAAAGTGATCCCGACAATATTGCTATAGTTGTGGTGTAGATTCCATCATCCACTTGACTTAGACTATCTATAGTCAGTGTTGTAGTTACTGTTCTTGGTCTGGAAGGCCCTTGAGAGGAGATGGCACTGTGTAAATCATGCAGTATTTATTGTTATAGACACGTTACATTAAGTATAAACTAGTCAGTCCGGATCTTAATGTGTGCATTCGACAAAGGGCAAAAACAGTGGCGCTGTAGAAAGTTGAAAATCGGATCTAACAGAGATTGCATACACACACACAGATGCAGTTAAACTTGGGCAACTTGCACTCATACGTGCATGCACAGGTGGGAGATTAAACTTGACGGAGAGTGATGTCTTTAATCTTCAAAATGGAAATTCAGACTTTGCCCTTCTTCCTGTCTCAGAGCTCTGACTGGAGAGGCTGCACCCTTTGGGTTGAACAAATCTTTGATTTTCATAAGGGCCAAGCTTAATAACACTTTTGCTGCCAATTATGCTGCCAGGCTACTGCAGGCTTGAAAAGTATTGCTTCTTATGAGCTGGGAAATTACCTGTTTGGTAAAAGGCCTGAGCAAAAGCCAGAGTAATGCCACGATTCAGTCTAAGCTAGCTTAACCTTTCATAAATGTTACAGTAGCTGGAAGCTAATGCTTGAATCAACTGCTTAATGCATGCAGGTATAAGGGCATCAAACCAAGACGTTAATGAAAACATGGCACCACACCTTCCTCCTCCTCTCGCTCGTTAACAGGACTTACAAGTCTCATCATCTCTTCTCTTCTCCTCCCTCTCCACCCTCTAATCTCTTCTCTCCATTCTCCTCCAGCGAAAGCAAAAGACTTCTCCTTTTTATCTCCTGCTTCTCCACTCTCACTACTCAATTCTTGTGATTGTTACTGTACATGTGAAACATTTGATAATTCTCCACCTGTTGTTTTGCTGAGGTACCGTTCTATTTCGGCGGTACTTTAGACATCACTGTGGAAAATATAATTTCTGCAAAATCGTCACATGAACATTTTTATTTTAAAAAAAAAAACTGTCTACTCAATATGTCTATTTTTATTCCAATCTACATTATATTTCCATTCTGACAACTACAAAATACTCCAAGTTTGCAACGACATCTACTTTCATCTGTTCCTTTCCACTCACATCCATGTTCATCCCTCTTTTTCTGCCTTTTCCTATCATTCCCTAATTTACTTTCCACTCCAGTATACTCCATCTCAGAATTTTAGAATAACCATATGGAAAACGCAAGCCTTATAAATTCAGCAAGACTACTAAAATCTGATATGAAAGACAGTATGGATGTGATTTTAAACTTTATTAAGTTCCACAGAGAGCATCTTTATACAGCCAGGTGAATAAGAAATTTGCCTTAACAGCCAAACTACCTTTACACAGAGTGATAACTCCGTCAGAGTAGAAAAAAGAAGCTCATTATAACTGCAGATCTTGCCCAATAATCATTACATTTTGAAGTTTTCTTTCAGGATCAAAAGTGAGCCAATGGATGAGGCAATTTGAACATAACCCAGATAGGATAATATCCTCCCCACTATTGCCATCTAACCAGAACACTTCCACACACTGCCTCTCAGGTGGCTCAGTGTGGTGACTGTCAGCACAGCTTTGCTCTGTAGTGTGCTCTTCAATTTTCATTTAATAGCCTGGTTTACTGACATGCTAGAATGCCAAATGTAAGTGGACACCTCTTCTAACAGTAGCTAACTGGCTTGTTAGCACATGGCCATGAAGTCTCCATAGATAAACATCTTAACATGGGTAAAGAGCCCTGTCACATGACGTCACCTATCTCATGTTTGCGAGATTCTCTAACAATTTTATGAAGAATAAATCTATAGTGTATTATGAGGACATTCATAGTGTATTATAAGCTAATATAATCATAATACTTCCTGACTACACACATAAACACACATAATGCTCTGTGATGCACTATATCAACAGTCAGAAAAGCTTATCAGTGTAATTTGCAATAAATTATAAGGTCAAGTGTCTTATGGATGCATTGATTAGTTACAAACTAGAGACTGACTGATGGGGCTTATAACGCATTATGTTCACACTACAGTTGGATGAGACAAAATTCAAAATTCTTTTGCCCTATGTTGTTAGTACTCACTGCTCGGAGAAAAATGGAAAGTGAATCAGTTGCGACATCAATAATACTGGGAAGCACTGGGGCATGGGGGGTCTGTTTACACCTATTACACATGAAATATATTCAAGCTTGACAACATTTAAAATATTTTTTTCAACCTTTATTTTCAGGATGGGATGAAAGCACTGAGTTGCAGTCTAAAAACCTCACTCTACCCCCAAACTGTCTTTCCTTCCCTGTCTTTCTTATAGGTGCTTCCACTGTCCATTTCTGTCCTCCCAATCTGTTTTCACCACCACTCTTCCTGCCTCTCTTTCTTGGTCTATCCATCCAAACCCCCAGCTCCTCAGTCTGTAATTGATCTTCTGTTTTCTACCCTCCATTAAATCTAAGCCTCTCTCTCTTTCTCTTCACTGTTCTCCATCCGTGATTCCTCCCTGTATCCCTCTTTCCACAGCTCAACCAGAGTGATTCTGAGGTTAATTAGCCCTCCAAGTGTCAGACTGTTAGATCCCCTCTGCCTACCTGCTAGCTGCCCTGTGATTGCCTCGGTTTGGGGACTAACAAGCTCAGTCGTCAGACACTGAAGCAGGCAGAAAGTACGGGAAGAAAAAAAGGAGGGAGAGCAAGGAGAAGGCATGGACAGAATAATGATTACAAGGGAAATGTAGTGGAAAGAGATCTGAGAAAAGGAAAGAAAGGAGGGATTGGCAGCTTGGCCATAATGGGTAGGCAGAGGGAAAAAGGAGGAAAAGATGGGAGGTAATGCAGAACAAAGAAAAGAGATATGTAAAGATAGTTAAAGAATTGAAGAGGGAATGCAAGCTATGACAGGCAGACTGATAAATGACAAAAAGTCTAGTTAGGTGTGAATAAAAGTGGGTTAACCAATTGAAGAATAGAACAGAAAGAAAGAAATGGCAGAGAAAAGAAGGGTGAAAAGGATAAGATCTGGACAGAAGACTGGTTAATGATGGAGGGAGTGAACAAATAGGGAGCAAAGATTAAGCGCGAGGAATAAATGCAAAAGAAGGGTCTGAGAACTGCGGAGGATGAACAAAAGGTCAGCTGAATAAAAAAGAAGTAACAGACATGGCAGATGACGGATAGACAGACAGCTAAAAATCATGATTGTCAAGTGTAACGAAAGAGGGGAGATGGAAAGCAATAAACTGGTCAAGTCCAGAGACTACAAAGAGGTTATAAAAGAAAACGGAGGGAAAGAGTGACAGTAAAGACAAGACAGGGAAGAAGAAAAATTGCTAATAAAAAGGTAAGGTGAAAGAAGATGGTGGTTATAATAGTGTGCAGGGAAAAGAGTAGAAAAAAACAGGTGAAGGGAAAAGTGGGTGGATAGAGGTGAGTGACAGGTGAAAAATGGAGAAGGAAGCTGTTAACGGGAGAAGAACACTGTAACAGAGAAATAAATGAGGAGAGCTGTAGATGTGATGCACAAGTAAGGCAGGAAAGAGGAGGTTGTTAACTGGGTGAAGAGGCAAAGGGGGAAAATATGGAAAATAGACAGCGACTCAAAGAAAGATGAGGGATAAAGGCTGCACTTTGAAATGATCCAGATAAGGTCATTGGTGACAATTAGGTGCTGCTGTAACACTGCACGTGAGTTTGAATCGTACCTGAGTAACACCTGGATATTATCTATGGTCCAAAGGTGCTGGATGTCGAGGAAACTGTACTGACTAACACTAACTGCATTGTCCCCTAGTTTCTGTTAAAGGAGGGTAGACTATCAAAGTGATTGGCCAAATTAAGCATTTGGCTCTTGATCTTAGAAATAAGGTTGCCATGTTAGCAGAATTTTAAGCCTGAGTAGGAAACTACCATTTTTAGACCATCAACAGACAAGAACAGTAAATCTAAAGAAATCAGCATGTTGTTACTTTTCAGCTACTGTTCCATAAATGTTCACATGTATAGAAAGGTAGGTACTCACCACACTGAAGTCCAGATTCTGTTCGATCCACTCCTGGCCATCCTTGAACTCCTCGTGCAGACCCATGATGTAGAGGGTGTCTAAGGCATCCACAATGGTGGCACCTAGTTGTGAATTGCCTGCACAAGACACATGGCAAAACAAGCAGGTAAATGAGATTAATTTGTCAAGGCAAGCACTATCCAATTTGTTTAATAAAAAACCCTGGCTCTCTGGGAGTTATGAGTGGAAAACTAATGAATAACACAATGGACCTAATTTGTGAAAGAGAAACTAAGACATTTATTTCATTGCAAGATAACAAACTGATCAGATGGACTTAAAGATGTGTTATTGAAACTCGAAATTAGCTGCCCATCCACCAGAGACAGACCCACACAAACAGGAGATAAAAGTCAAATTCGTACGGAAAGAGATATTGTGCTGTTCTTTGCTGTTGTAAGGAGATGATCAATGAGGGAAACAACTGGAATCTCAATACTAAGATTTGTTAGATGAGTCATACTTAATAAAGGCATTTCTTCCGAGCAACGAAATGAAATGAAAAGTTATCCAACGCAACATTATCTTCCAACCAGTATTAGGTGCTGTGACATGAGGGGAGTGGAAGAACACTGAGGAAGAAAAAGCAAAGTATGAAAGGTGTAAAACACAAAGGGAGGTTGTAAAGAGAAAGTGAGAAAACAAAAAAGACAAAAAAAGAGAATGTGAACTGAGAAGAATCAAGCATTGAAAACATAACATTTCAGAAATTTGACTAAACTGCAACATCTCTATTGATGCTGAGTGACTTCTCAAAGGCAATATTTTATGGTATAAACTACATCTAAAATTTCAAGCAGCAGCTATACAACTGCAAAGTGAAAATGTGTATGTCAATTTGCTGTCCTTGAGGCCTGTCCAGCGTCTGTTATGTGTGTATCTTTAGGTTTTATTATTTATGTTCAGCATTGCCTCCAGTCTTCCAGCTTCCTTATTATGGCCAAATGTGAAGCAGCACACAGCTTGAATACTCGGCCAACTGTTGGACCAAGGCACCATTATATTATTATGATGTCCACATCATATAACAGTTTTCCATCAACTCGATCAACTGGAGAGAAAACTACCTCAAATAAATGCTCAAGTCAGTTCTGATAGTGAGAAATCTCAGAGTGGAGTCACTGCTGTCACAGTATCAATGATCATGCACACCATAAACCACTGCAAATACATCCACTTCTTTTGTGAAAATAAAATGTTAATTACTGTCCCTTTATGAAAGCTGCAACTCATTGTCAACTCAAGTATTATTGTTTGTGCTCACTGTTGTATTTTCACACTTAAAACTGTTCATCGATCGTAATATTACCGCTGCTGAATCAGAAACCCTCTAACTCCAGCTTTGGGCTCATTATCTCCTACAACCTGATTCAAAAAATCAAAAAATTTGGAAACGGTGCTGTTTTAATTTATGTTTTACACAATGTGTGATGCAAATAATAACAATATGCAATCATTTGTAAACAAAGTACAAAGCATTCTTGAGCCCATGAATTAATATTCTTTATACAACCGTGCTTATTGCTCCTGTCGGCATGAAAATCACAAGAATATATTTACAAAAATCAATGAAGTTGACGAGGCAAAAAGTAATGTATATTGGTGGTTTGGCGGTCCAGGCTGCACGTGCATATTAGCGCATACGAGTTCCCACATTTACAAAGACACTAAGAGAGTGAGCTCCCACACAGCATTGTCAAACAAGCGGTTCATAGCGATTGGAGCTAGTGAACAAAACATCGGGTAAAACTGATTAGGGTGATTTGGTGGTTTGAAGAATAAAGCTCCTTATCAAGCTGAAGATGTGACTAATGTACAGCTGCAAAAAAACTGTGTGAAATATTTACACATCAAACTAGGTGAATTAAGGGTTAACTTAGACTAAACCAGAGTTGGTGATGGTCGGAAGGGTGGAAAGGCTAACCAAGAAGGGTTTTGTGAGATATATTTTGTTTCTTTATTTTATTATGATCTGTAAGGTAAAATAAGTTTTTTGGTCAATGGAGTCCGATGGCTTTGAGTAGAGTAATGTTTTTGGTTCGGAAAGCTGTGACCGCCTGTTCTGGTCTTTGATGCTGGGGTTCTAGCACATCATCTAGTGGCAGTGATCTCATTATTATTATATCAAACCATGTTTTCCAAGATTTTACCAGAGCATCTTGATCACTCTTTTCTACTCTTTGCTGTATTCAATACAGTTCAGTGCACATACTTCACTGGTAAAAGCCAGTGGCATTGCCCTTTAAATCCTTCCACATTTCTATCAGCTACACTATGTGCTGCTGGAGTCCCTGAGCCTCTCGCCATGCCCTCTTATCTGACTCCATTCAAAAGGAGAGCGTCATGGCTTCATGCAGGAGCGGCAGTGTTATTATCACTATGGACAGGAACCTCTAAATCACTCTAAAAATACACTGCAGTCAGGCGGGCAGGGCTGATAGCAAGATGCCCTGGCCGCCAGCCGGATCCTGACAGATTGGCCCGGGTGTTGGTGGAGCAGAGCCCCTCTGCTGCACCACACAACCCCCATCCCTCTCCCTTCTGTCACTTTCATCACCTACAGGTACGCTTCAGGCAGTCATAGCAATGTGACACCATTGAAGCAAAGATAGAGGCCCGTCAAAGTTCTGAAGTCAGAGAATATTGTTTTGATTTCAAGGTTACGTGTAACAGCTCCTGGATGCAGTGCTCCCTGTGTGTTCACAACAATAATACACCACAGTGAGTAATGACCGCTACTACTCACCGCTACGAAATAAACTGAAAATGAGACACTGATGTGATGTAATTCAGCCATCTGTTACCTTCTAAATGCCAAGAGGTGTAGTGTTAATTGTTTCAGAAAGCCCCTCTCGTTGCTTCTCTTAACTCTATTAGTACACTCTTGCCAGGAGACAGCCTTAGAGTGAAACTGACAATAACAACATTGGACACAACCAAGCTCTGTTCTGACTTGTTAAGGGTGAGATCACACCACATCATATACACAATTTGGCAATGAGCCTTTGCTTACTTACAGCACAACATTACAGTACAGAATTATCCAGTGCTGGATTCTTTAAGCAATTATTATATATATCCTACATTTACATTTTACATCTTGATATATGCTGTAGGCAAAAGACATTTCAAAGTCTTTCAATCTGTCTGACAACAACACTGATAGCTAGCTGTCATGGGTTTAAACAATGTGTCTGAGAATCAATACTGCATCATGAAACATAAGCTTGCAATCTTCACGTGTATTGGTATTTTCTCACTGAGTTTACTGATCTGTCAGAGAGGAGAGAGATTAAATACTTGAAGCTAATCTGATTTCACTGTATTTACGTCCAAAGGCAGCCCAACATTAGGGTCATATTTAAAAACTGGAAAAACAAAATGTCCATTACAAATTCTGAGAACACGAGCAGACATCTCTCAGTTAAGGTTTGTTCGTATTTGTATTATGTTATTTTTAAATGTGGTTTTACATTTTTGTTTAATACAAATACTCTGTCATGCGATGTCCTCAAAAATAACACACGTTCTTAACTTATTTATGATTGTGATTCGTCCCACTTTTACTACCTCTCCTATCTGTAAGAAGTTATCCGCTGTCACCAGGTTCTCATTTATCAAACTTATCCCCCTTGGCAGTTTGTGACCTCAGTGTAAACTTCAAAGCATTTAAATTTGCAGTTCACTTATGTTTCTCTGACTGCGTGGGGCATGTTTTACCACCTCCAGCACACTTTCATGTTTGGCTATAACCTTGTGGTCACTCCTGAGCAGAGTCCCGTCTCCATCTCCATTCAGCTCCATCTTTTCGTCTACACGGCCATCTGTTTGTTCTCATTCATCACTGACTTGCTATTGTTTTTCCTAATCTTTCTGTCATTGTTACTTTCAAATCTTAATGCATTCTCCCCCTGCTAAATCTCTTTTTTTGCCCCGGTAATCTGGCTCGACCGAGCTTTTACCTATCGTTCGTCCTCATATCTGGGTTTATATTGTTTCACCGTCACTCTCGTCAAAACAACACTGTCTGTTGCTGTCGGTTTGCACCATCCTCCGTGCATCTGAGCGCTGTGCAGCCTTTCATACAATGCCAACTGAATTGGCACTTCCAAAAGGTGGATTCAGGGTTTCCAGGCACTGCTTATCTGTGACAAATTGGCCAGGATGAGGTTTATTTATTTGGGAAATTAATGCCACAGTCTCATGCACACAATAATATACTCTCTCAATCTAACATTCTTCCTCTCTTAATATAGGAACCCCTTTCCTTTGATTTAACTTACAGCACGCACCTTCTTTCTACCTGAACTCTCTCATAGTTTCCAAGTTCGTTCTTCCCATCTATTGTAATCTCACATATCCCCCTCTCCCTCAACTCTTCCACCATCTCTGGCTCTCAAACAATCACGGCCCCGGTTTCAGCTCCTGTGCCAGTTTCATTAGTCGACAGGTTTCAGAGCTCTCCGGCATGAATTCACACGAGGCAAGAAAACGTGATGTCAGTATTCAATTTCCATTCTCTCTGTCTTGTAAACTGTCAACTCTGAGAGAGTGGGAGATGATGAAGAGCTAAGGTGTGTGTTTGTATGTGTTTCTCAAGGATCAGATTCAGAAGCCATGCCGGAAGTGAAGTGACTGGACAAAGCTCCAGAATCCTTTCAAGGAGTAAATACACTCACAATCACAAAGAAAAATACACTCACAATCAGTTAAAAGTGGCACTATAAACTGATATGCTACAATCATGATTAAGCAGGGAGTGGTTATAAAACATGATGCAGGGTATTAACATCAGCACCAATATCAGCTCAGCTGTCATATTTCTCTGCCAGCTCAGCTGGAACCGATCATCATTAACAACTGAGTCTGCTGGACAAACTATGTAATAGCTTACAACATTGTTTATACATGACCTCACCTTTTTCTGCTGACAATACCAACCATGTCAGCTGAGCTCCCATATCGCAAATTCATTTTCATTAATAGAAATCAAGCAAACAGCTTTTATCTGAAAAGCAAAGATTACCATGCTGTTCTTCTGTATTCAGTTGCAATGTTTTAGCCTTTGTTTTTAACCCGTCAGAATCATTGACACTTTCAGAGTGATTACTACAGAATTTTTATCGCAGTCTTCATCCTCATCTTCTCTTCCTCCTCCTCCTCTATTGCTCCAGGTCCACTGTGGCATTTCAGCCTGTTTTGTAATGACCACAACCGAGGTAAACAAAGGCGACCCCCGGCCAATTTGGACCAGTCTGGCTGGCAGTGGACAAATTGTTACCAACTTATTTGGCACCGGACCGAAACATCTGCTATGTTTTGTTTTCTGCCTCAGAGGGTAACTGGTCAGACTAGGACTTCTGCTCAACATGAACTCCCTGCCTAAACTCCAGCCCAAAGACCTGTCTTCAGGCTGGTTGCCAAAGGAACTCAGTTTGCACTGCGATAACTTTTACTGTGGAGTCATTTTATGGCATTCCCTTGTCTTAAAGGAAAAGAATAACTTCTCAGCAAACTGTGCCATGTGTAGCTTGTCATAAAGCTGTGTGGAAATAATATGCATGAATGTAAGATGGAGAGAAAGTATAAAAGGATTACCTTACCTGAGATCTGAAATTCAGTGCCACATTTGACAGATCTGCACTTTATACAATATGCCCAGTGAAATACCACCACTAAAGGCCAAACTGGAATTAGATTGAATCACATGGCATGAAGCCATAGGCTATATAGACTGTAGGTTAATCCCTATAATACTCCTACAATATTTCTCTAGGCTTGTGTATAGTCATTAACTGTAGAGTCTGCTCTGAATGCAGAACTAGCGGCATTATCATATTTTTTGATTTGGCCTCTCTATTTTGGACAGACCAAATGCATAATAACTGAAACTGCAGCCAAAAAACAGACCTGATAATACAAAGCAAAACAGCTTTCACTGACTTAAAATATGCAGCAACACGTTCAAACAGGAAACTGAAACTTAGACTAGTCGACTAAGTTGTCTAAAAGTGAGAAAACAGCCAGTATTTTTTTTGTTTTTGGACAGGTTCAGAGGAAGACAACACAACTTAAAGTTGTGGTTGTGTGAAAACAAAAACTGAACCTTGAAGAACACATTCACTGCAATGTGAATCAACTACAGGTTTAGAACTTATTTTTAAAATACAAAAAAGTGAAATTATTGGTTTCAAAGTAATTGATTTCATCTTGTCAGTATCAGCCATGTGAAGCAGCCAATTATTGGTTTTTCTATAAGCTGGACAAAACTCTCAGCAAGCATCCCTAATAATTATATATTATATATTACTGCCCAAAAATCCTAGACTCCGCCATAATTAAGATTTTTTTTAAATAAGAAAAGCTATCCAACAGAAACAGAAATTAGAAAACATTTTACATACCACGTTAACCTGATGGCAAAACAAAGGGACCAAAAGACCAGCTAAGTCACAAAGTTTGGATAAGAAAATGACTGATTAAAGCAGTACCTTTGAGCAAGGCCTAAGAAGGTTGCAAACAAAGTACAAAAAGGGTCTGAAGCAATACTGGATTCACTGATTTTTTTGTTTTTTTGTATGAAGGTTCGTAAGTACCTTGACATACTGTACAGAGATAAAATATACACTGATAAATAATTCATGACAGAATTTATTCAGCATCTCTCTACCTGAGTAGAATTTTATTTTTTTTTCTTTTTTGGTCGTCACAACTTTTCTTAAATCAACATCTGAAAAGCACTTTACGGCAGCACTGCTGTCAACTCAAAATTCCACATGGCTTCAAGGCAACATTCTACGTCAAGGATACAGGGAAAACAGAGCTCTGCAAAGAGTATTTTTAATCATGATCTCCATCTTTTTGCCTCTTCATTAAAAAGAAACCCAAAAAAGACATCTAAATTATCCACCTGCTTAACTGTGGCAGAGAATATGCAGGCTTTGAGGTGGTAACTGAGGAAGTAATTGCCTTCTTGTTTCCTTTGTGCGCTGCGTTACTGCAATCTAGTCTTTGAAATGTCCAATTTGTGCTCCCTTACATGTACCGGAGCTGCATGGATTAAAACCTCCAGTGAAAGCTATTAAAAGTGGGTCAACGCAGCTGACAGATTAATAGAAAGAGTAACTGAACAAAGTAATTTGGGACACCTGTGAAAGTTGATCAAGATGTTAAGTATGGGTGAGAAGGTGGGTGGCACTCAATAGCTTAGAGAAAGGTCAGCGGGTCCTTCAAAACGATATACAGAAGCTGCAAACGGATTACTGTTGAAGTCTAGCAATGTAAGCGTAGACTGAGGTATTCTTTCTCATAACTTACCAACTTCCTCTTGTTCAAATGTTCCACTGTTTTTCCCCTACAATTAGGAGGTAATTTGGCCTCGTGTGCTCTGATTCCTTTGGCATGCAGCTAACACACCCGTCGTAATTTTGTTTTAATGAAAACTCAACTCCTGGCATTTGTTCCTGAGGTTCTTGACTGCTGATTTGGAAGAATTAAATAATGGGAGTAACAGGCAAGCCAGCTTTAAAAGTGACTTTTTTTCCCCCCAATAGGTGCTGTGTGGTGGATATAATTTAGGCCAATATGAAGGGTGGTTCATGTGAATTTCAAAAAGTAAATGCTACATATTGTTGGCAAATTTATATTGATACGTATGTAAAGAAACACTTTAAAGTGTTCAACCTGAGAACACAATCTGTTGTGGTGGTAGGCACAGTATCAAATAAATATGAATTTGTTGTGGTGGTAGGCATGGCATTAAATAATTATGTCACCCTGCCCTGTTATTGAACTCCCACAATTGTGAGATAAACACACGGCAAGTAGGAGGACCAACCAGGTGAGCAAGGGAACTCATTTACCTTGGCTTTCCACTGCCACTCCTTTGAGTATGTAACCTGGCTAGCTATATCAATATTAATAGAAAATCTAACAGCTTCAGAGTTATGTGAAGCTGCGATGTGAATAATGGTTCCAAAGACACTCAAAGTGATTCAGTGGCACTGCTTTGTAGACCTCAGCTTTTAACATCAGCTGGTCACAGAGATAGCAGACAATTAAATAAACTAAGCCTAAGTATGAACTTACAAGGTACTGTTTTTCACGAAACTTCCTCCTTTTTCTACTCTATTTGCAGGGCTTATGCACATTCCTGCTAGAGTCAGCAGCAGACAAATCCCCCCATTTCCTGCTGTTCAATTTGGCACCAGCAGCCCTGCTGAAAGTTTAATCTGAAAGGAAAGAAGGGAGTTTTTTTTGGGGGGGGGGGGGGGGCGGGTCTGATGTCTTGTAGGGAGCAGAATTTAGTTCTCTTGTCAGTCTCTTCATGTACTGCAAATGTTCCAGCTAAAAAAGAAACAATGTAGTAGGCTGATATGTCCAAATTGGAGATATACCAATTACCACTAACAGAAGCACCTCACCAACGAACTGGGCATAGAGGGTTCTCATGACATAAAAAAACAAACAAACACAAAAAAGATTCAGTTGATACGACAGCAGCAGTCTGTAACATTATTTTAACTCATTTTCTCTCTCTTTTGAGAAACAGCTGAATAACAACTTAAGATGAGGACTGGTGTTATGTTGTCATAACAGCAGTAGCGTAGAAATTAGTTTTAACACATTAAAGATAAGGAAACATTCAGAAAAGAATAGTGCTTGTTACCATCTCGACAAGGGGAGCTGCTTTTGTCCCAAGTGTTTCTGTATAGCAGTTTTGTGTATTTGTGTGGCTCTGCTGGGATAAGCCATTTCCAGTTTGCAGAGCTTACAGAGCACCACTGTTTGTTCTCCAGGGTAATCCATGATTTGAGGAAGCAGCCATGCCTCACTGTTATGTTAATTACATCAGCAAGTCACCCTAACCCAAGCTAACCCATACTATAACCATACTATAATTCCAGGGCTAAACCAGGAATACCACGCAAATAAAGAAACAATACTGCTCCTTTATTCCCATATCAGCCCAAATCAATCACAAACTCACATCTTCACTATGCCAACTGCATTACTCAAGTGAGTTTGACCAGGGGATCAGGCCCCAAACAACCATAATAATTTACTGAACATTAGCCACAAGATAAGGAGCACCAGCATGGATCTAGGGTGCGTGGTGTATGTATGTGGGTATGTGTGGGTATGTGTGTGTGTGTGTGTGTGTGTGTGTGTGTGTGTGTGTGTGTGTGTGTGTGTGTGTGTGTATGTGTGTGTGTGTGTGTGTGTGTGTGTTCAAATTCAGTTCAAGCTTCGATTAAACTCTCCATCTGCAAGAGAGTCTGGTTCTTTCTCGTCTTTTCCCCTCTCCTCTCTGTATGAATCAGAATTCCCTTCCAGCCAGCAGTCAGAGAGACTAACTGCAGTACAGTGTAACACCCAACAGTGGTGGCTGGCACCTCCGCGACTTGCTGCTACAGACAGGTTGAGAAGTGAAAGTGAAGACAAATCCACTTTTTAACCCAAAACTTTCAAAAATAAACTGAGCTCTTGTCCCACAGGTAAAGGGCTCAGCATCAGGGCTAAATCTGCAGCTTAGGCTCCAGCTCTTGGCCTCAGCTGTCTCCTTCCCGGTGCTCAGCAGCAGTCTTGTTGGCGAGCAGGCCCACTGTTCCTATGCTCCACTCAATCCTCCAATGATAAGCACTTTTTTGTTTTGCTAGTTAAAGTTAAACAACATAACAACTTATGCAAATTTTATATTCCAAAGTACAAATAAAGCCTTCTGTTCATGTTATTACATTGACTGCATATTATCTCACACCATAATACGGCTTTTGTCTATCATTGCCTGAAATTAAAGACCCATCATTGCTAAAAAAAAAAACAAACAAAAAAAAAAAACACCACAAATATTGATGTGAATAAAACCATTATCACTGTACACTGTTAGACTGAGAGGCTTAGCTACAATAACAGAGGGGGACAGGGCTTAGCCCCCCCCAGCCATGATCTCTGCTTTCCTCTCTTCTCCTCCTTGTCCTTCTCTCCTATAGAAAGCGGCTTCAGGCCCTCAGGCAGTCATTTTAGAACAATCATCAGTGAGACCTCTCATCCCACTCCTCCCCACCTACTGCCACAGTCAGGAGGACATCTGAGTCTACACATCAGGCTAAGGAAGGAAAAAAATGGACAAAAAGCTTGATGTGTGGTCCTTTCAAGTGTGTCTTGAGTTTAGCAGGAGGTCACTGCACATCTCATCAAAAGAGGGGAAATAACCAGCAGAACACATTTTGAGTAAACGGACAGTTGTGTAATGGGTGATTTTAATCACAGGAATGATGAAGGAGCTGTGACTCTGAGCTCATGATAATCAAAGAGATTAGAAAAAGTTCCTGGGGTGGAGTTGAGCTTAACCAAGCTAACATCTGCAAAGTTTGTTGGAAAAGTAATCAGATGGGTAGATTTTGGTAGGATACAAAAAAACAATTTCTATGCAAACATCAGAGAGATAAATTAAAAAGTAATATGCAAAATCACTAAAGCCCCTCATAATACAAGCTGTCAGCAAGGGTTGGGTGGTATGTCAAAATCTTTCAAATGGTCACCCTGCATCGCCAGCCAAAACCAACTTGACTGGAACAAAATAAAAGTCACCAGTTGACAAAGCTGACAGCGGAGGCCTAGAGAAGAAAAAGAGGTCAGACAAGAGGACTCACCCAACCCTACTGTCATCTTTTCCAAGACGTTGTTTACCTGGCATCCAGGCAAACAAAACATCTACCAACAGCAAACTGCTACCTGGTTAAGTCAGATGACATAGCCTAGCCACAGTACAGTACAGCCACAGACTTTGAAAACAATGTGGATCACAGCACTGTGCTGTATGACTTCTTCTATGTCCTAGTTTGTTCAACTAGATTTGTGGAAAAATGTTGGAGCTTAGTCCTTACTGGAACCAACGATGGTAATAACACATTCAGCTGACAACATGCTTTCTACATAAATTTTAAGATAAATACTGAAGAAGTGCTTTAGGATGATTGTCTTTAGGTTATTTAACATCCTGCCTTGGAACTGATCAACCCTGACAGTACACACATGGAGCTCTTTATTTCAATATGGACTAATACACTTGGAGACAACTGGCACATCTTTAAAGAACTGCACTGCACTTGATTTGCAAATGAGCTGATCAACACCTCAGTGTGTATGCATTATTTCTCTTGCTTTTTCCTTCTTTCTTTTTTCTCACTCTCTCCTCTTCTCAGACATACCCACCGAGATAAATCGACTGTGAATTCTGAATTACCTGACTATGTTAAGTATACATACTGTAAATATGCTTTTGTTCTGTGTAATGCACCCATGGATACAATGCCATGGTGCTGCTATGCAACCTTTTCGTCCAGGAGACAATGCACTGTTTTGTCCTGGGAGTCCATCCATCCATTTTCTATACTGCTTACCCATCAGGTATAGTCAATCGCAGGACTGACACACACATAGACAGACACACACTCTCACACTCACACCTAGGGGCAATGCAGAGTAGCCTATTAACCTAATGTGCATGTTTTTGGGATTGTGGGAGGAAGCCGGAGTATCTGGAGAAAACCCTTAAAGGGCCAGACCAAACCTGGAACCCTCTCGCTGTGAGGCGACAGTGCTAACCAGTGCACCACCATGCTGCCTGCCTTGTTGCTGGGGCAGGGGTGGGGGGCAAGGCTGTGAACATGTGCACACCTCTGACTTCATGGGTATCACTGCATCCACATGAACCCTGCAGGACGCTACAAGAAGGAACGAATATCCAGTAGCTGCACAGACGATTATGCTCCTCAGTGTCTATTGATTAGAAAAGCTGGACATCAAAGCAGTATTTGATTCAGCACTGTGGTTTTATAGGACTCTGGATGGGGCAATATACCAGGCAGAATCTATATTATGCTGCCACCCCTCATCACCAGTGCAACAAGTTTTGTGGATAATCAAAAACGGGTAAAACCATGCCATGGCTCATGGCAAGAACTGATAAATGTATTTCTGTTCAGGTGCCAGATGGTGACTTTTAGGGTTGTGCTGTGATCTAATGACAATGTGTTTCAATGAGCTAAGACGCTATAGCAACATTCAGAAAGAAAACAGGGAGAGGATATTGCAATATTATTATAGTATTGCATACTTAAATAGGAGTGTTTCTGAATAGCAGGCACACAGGTTTTACAAACGTGTATATTACTTGAAACAGAGTTTATGCTGACAGATCATCTCTGAGGGTAACATGATGCACAAACCAGGTGTCTGCACCGAGCTGCAAGGAGACAGGTGTCCAAACCTCATCCCAGTTTTGCATTATCTTCTATCCCGACAGCCCTTTAGCAACTGAAGCAGTTTGTGATGTAATTTACTGTGAGCACATCAAGCCGCCATGTGGCTGAGGCATGAGAGATTCTCCGCTCGCAAGTTCAGATTAAAATCATATGACGACGAGCTTTGGGGGCACTAATAAAGCAGTAACAGTCGGGAGGTCAAGCAAGCAGGAAAGGCTTCACACTCACCAGCAGACTCCCTCGTGTGCAGAAAAGATTAACTCCACTACAATGACTTGAACAAGGTCACTCAAAGCCACAAATGAAATCCACAGAGAGAGGTAACTTGGGAAAGAGATGACCCTCGTGATCCCCTGTTGCTGGCTGAAAAACATTTCTTAAGCAGAACCTCAAGTCAGTCCTCTAATCTCTAAATAATAACGTGTTAAGACGAAATCACACTACAGCAACAAGCAAAATTCTCTCTCACTCTCCTGAATATCTTTTCTTTAAGGCTGCAAATAATGACTGTTATCATTACTGATATACCACGAAAAGGAAACAACAATGATGTAAAGCAGAAAAAATTTTTTTAAAAAATCTCACATCTGAGAAGCCAGATCAGGTGAATAATTTTCTCTGCAAATTACATACATGATTTATCAATTATCAAATGATATCATTTAATAATCTGGTTATTTATTTGTTTTTGAGAGATCAGACAGATCACACCTGCCACACCTAAAAAAAGTGACTCATGCTTTATTTCGTCTCACCTTAACTACTGTAACTCTGAAACTGGGAGGAACGTCGGGTTTGTAAGCTACTCTGACCACAGGGGGCGGAGAGATGCTGGTGTGGACTTACACTCACAGTGGAGTGCCGATCGATGTAAAGTGACCGGCATCCCTGGAGAGCATTTTCCAGCAAGCAGCGACCAATGTGTTTAAAGATCGGAGCTTGTGCCGTCCATCTACAATAAACAAGGCCGCTTCAGCCGCTGGTGAAGCCTGGCCTTTGATTGGATGGAGCCACAACCTCAACAAGGGTCAAATGCGTTCAGGCTCAATCAATGTTAGCTGATGTCCCTTGTGCATTCACCCATGGCTATTATTATCCTGTGTATGTGTTGTGTGCATGTGGCAGGGTCACCATGTGTTTTAAACAACATTATATCTGACTGAACATATAGCTCTTTAGTCAGATATAGTGAGACCTCTCAAATCAGATAGATTTTTTTAGTCAAGTTGCTAATTTAAAAATAAATTAAAAAAAAAAAAAAGAAAATAACAAAATGACCCCATTTTGTGCACCAACCCCCCCCCCCCCCCCCATTTTTGCCCAGACACCAAAAGAGGTTTTATTAGTATAGTATCAATGTTTAAAATTATGGTATTGCGACAACCTTAGCATGTGCTGGTTAGTTCTGACGTGTCATTCATTATTATTCATTATATATATGACGAAACGAGGCTTCACGTCCCTACATCTCAGATAGCAATTCATTTTATTTCGCTCAAACTTACCATTGTAGCTCTTGATCAGTAACACTAATACACATCAATTGAAATTGTTTTTCAGAAAAGGTGGCTTAGGGGTTTAGTTATTCTTAAAAAATACGTCTTACTGCATTTGTTATTAATGACAATGAATATAATGTGTAATGAAATTTGTGATTTATGAATTTAGAAGACAAAGACAACACCTTGTTCTAAAACAGGGCAAGTATAGAACCATATGCAAGAACCATTTTTGGTTTCATGTCCTGATACTTTGTTACTTAGGACTATTTGAATTAAGGCTCAGCTTTAGCCATTGACTCCATCGAAGGGTGTGTATATGTGTGTGTGTGTTTGCGCATTTATAATTGTTGGCTGTTTGTTGTTTGTCTGACACTGCTTGAATCATGCTTTTCTTAACCTAGCTTGCACTGTGTTTCCTTTACAAGGCTATATGTTATCCTTGCTTGAACTGCTTACCCTGGATACAAAGGCTGTATTTATATCTGTGCTCTAAATCAGCTCTGCTCATTCTCCACAGAGCAGAAGAAAGAAGACAAAACAGGGCTAGGCAGTGAACTCCGGGTTATCTGAGCCTGGTGCCACAATGAGAGCCCCAGTCCTCTTGTTACCACTCTGGCCTCCTCTTCTCTCTGGACAGACAAGAGGCTAAAGTGGAAGGCGAAGGAGTGAGCACACACAGCCCCTTTGTTTCTTTACTACATGCAAGGCATTCTTACTAATAAAACTGCTGTGTATATGTAATGCTTGTGCCAGAAAGGAAAAGTGCTCAGTTCTAGCCAGGCGCAGGACAATAATGTGCCAACTTGTTCAGCAAAGAGAAATCTTTACATATTTTTCTATGGTTCCTGAGGTCAGTTTTAAAGCATTCAAGTAAGTACTGTATATGCTCTTAGATTGGCTTTACCATCAACACATACTGCAGTTAATTTCACTTTCAATGATAAAACATCCAAATGATTTACAATAAAATACCTTATTTTTGTTTTTGATGATGATGTCAAGCACTCTGGAAACCTGGTTTTTGAAAGGTGCTATATAAATGATAGGGGTCCAGAAGTGGAACTTAGAACCAGTTGCTCCAGGCATGTCATAATAATTGTAGTGAGTACCAGGACGGAAGTGGTTGAGTTCTGAGGGTGGGGGTTTCTTGGGGACTGAAATGATGGTTGATGTCTTCCATGAGGTGGGTACTGTGGCAGCCAGCGGCAGACTCCATTAGGCCCAGCACTCTTTCCTGCTTAGCTGATGTGACATCCCCCACAAAAAAAGGTACTGCTGGTGTCATCGCTGGCAGTGGTATGATCCTTAGGAGTTTCTCACACTCTTGTGATGCCCACGGTGTCAAACCGTCCAAAGAACATTTTGAGGTCTTCAGCAAGGGTGGTGAGGTGAGTTATTGTGGAGAGAGTATTTTTTGAATGGTAGCCAGTGAGTGTTCTGACTTTCTGAAATGAATGTTTGGTGTTAATGCTGCTGAATTCCTACTCCAGTCTTTCTTTGTATTTGACTTCGGCCTTAATAACGTTGTTTTTTTATTAGTCTGCTTGTGGTCTTGACAGAAACCCAGTTATGATGCAGAAAGGCCTTGCACTTTGCCTTAGGCTGTATTGGAAGTTGGTGGTAATCCAGGGTTTGGAGTTTGACTATTTCCTGAAGGACTTGGCAGATATACTGGTATATCATCCGTGATTACAGACACTCCCTCTCCTCCAAACTACCAGTACAAATGTCCCAGTCCACGCACACAAGCAAGTCCTGACGTTGAGTAATGTTGTCCTCCGACCACTGTGTGGTACTGTTGATGATGTTTATTCTGGAGATGTTGTGTCACCCATGATGTGACCCCCGCGCAGGGCATTTGGCTAGCGTGTTGTTAGCATCCTCAGCTATAAGCTCAGATGCCACTTTCATGTCATCATTGGGCAGAATGTAACACATCTGATCACAATATTGGGGAACTCTCTTGGGAAGTAGAAGGGCCAAAAGTAAACAGTAATTCCAGGTCAGTCGTACATAACCAGTTTTAGACCTTGATGCTATCACACCATCTGTCACTGTCATAGATCCAAACCCTTCCACCTCTAGTTTACCTTTAGTAGTCTACTTGAATCCCTCATCCTGTCGACTCTGAAGATGGTGAAATTATCCAGGTTAACCTCGGTATCTAGAACAGCCTCATCCAGCTAGGTCTCCACTAAGGCAATAATACAGGCCTCCTTGAAGGAGCTTTATGTCAGGCATTTTCCGTGGAGGATGTCAACACTATTACAAAGGGATCGGACATTTGACAGGATTATGGATGGAAGATGGTGTCCGAAACATCGCTTTCTTAATCTGGCGAGTTCTGTCCCTGCATTTAACATCTCCTCTCTAAAATACTTTGTACAGTGCAGTCATAAATGACAAAAAGGACAGTAACAGGACTGTAAGACAAAACGTATATGACAGTGACTAGACTAAACAGACTAAACTAAAACTAAAGTAAACTAAACTATGGTCTAGACCTGCTGTAATTGGAAAGTGTCATGAGATAACTTTTGTTCTGAATTGGTGCTATATAAATAAACTGAACTGAACTGAATCCAATAACACAGCCTCTGTGCACATGTGCCCCTTCAGTCCAAGCTGTCAAGACAGCAACAAGAGTCTGCTACATTTTTCTTTCTGTACTACTCTCTCTTTCAAAGACACATGCACTCACGCACACATTAATCAATATCTCCAAGTTCTGTAGGAGGATGGGATACATCTCATCAATAATGGAACTGTGTTTTTCAAAGAATATGAGAGTTGATTTGTTGCCTTGTGTCTCGCTTGTTTTTAGTGGCCACCCTGTGGCTCATAACATGCACAGTCACACTCCACACTCAACCATTACAAGGAGGCAGAAGAAAACACAGAGACATTGAGAAGGACGCAGATGAACAGTGAGGCATATACAATTTAGCAGCAGCTCATAAAACAACAGAGGCGCCTCCGGCCAATTTGCCAGACAAAACACTCACTTTGACAAAAAAGTCTCATAAGCGTGCATCCTCAACAGCCCCAGACACACACACACACACACACACATGTATATATATATATATATAGCAATATATAGCAACATCCTCTATATATGTATATCCAGGAACCTAGGGCCCAAACAGAAACCCAGAAAAACAAATAAGTCAAACTGGCAATTCATAAACACTAAGATAAACAAGCATAAAGCAACAACCTCACATGGGAACATGGGAATCATCAGATGTCTGCAGCACACGCAGACAAGACAAGACAAGACAACTTTATTTGTATAGCCCATTTTTACAAGCAGTTTGTCTCAAAGGGTTTAACATATCATCAGCAACATCCTCTGCTCGTCGACCCTCACATCGACTAAGGAAAACTCCCAGAAAAACCTTTAACAGGAAAAAATGGAAGAAACCTCAGGGTGAGCAACAGAGGAGGGATCCCTCACCCAGGACGGGCAGACGTGCAATGGATGTTGTACAGGCAGGAAAGCAGTTAACAACATGAGAATGACATTACTAAAAAGACAAGTAAAACAAAATCTCAACTGTTTAGTTTCAGTCATTCTTTCCAGCTACTCCTCACCAGGAAAAGTGTTTAATGATATTATCCTAATAAAGCTGGAACTATGAAATGTAGATCTCTGGATATTCTGACATTATTTATCCAGTGTGACACAGGCAGGGCTATAATGTTATGTGATTATGGCAGTGTTTCCCAACCTTTTTCGAGCCGTGGCACATAATTTAGAAAGATTGCGTGGCGTGCTGCAGGGCAAAAATGTTTGGATCAGTTGGCCGCTACGCACACTCCCCACCCAGAGCGCTGATCGGGTAAAGCCAGATGGCCCCCCGTGGCACAGTGGTTGGGAATCAATGGATTATTGGTGCTGCTTCACTCTTGTTTAATGGCTGTTATGCAGCTGTTATGTAAAGTCTGACACCTAGTGGTAAAGTTTGGCATACCAGTCAGGTGCTTCGTGTCAATGCGTGGCAAAATGGTTAGTGTGCTCGCAACACGTTTCCTTGTAAATAAACAAAATTCATGTTTACATTCAATGTTACCAACAAAACACCTATGTGTCCCTGAACATGCCAAACACATTTCCTTCCTCAAGAAGTGTGCAAAGCTGACTGACAAAATGAGGTTCGACTTGGGCTAGCTCATGAACCTCATCGATGTTTGGACAGCCCTGTTTACATTATGATATTGAGAGGCTATTTTTCTATTTTGGATTTTGTTCATTTATTAAGCCCTAATTTGACCATTTTAAAGACAAAAATAAAGGTGTGAAAATTTTACCAGTGCAGCAAGTGCAGTGCCTGTGTTATCACAGATTGCAGCAATACAGGTAGATACTAAAACCTCTCAAACGCAAACCACAGATGATGAGAGGCTCGATTGGATCGACCTCTCTGCTGGAAAAATGATCAGTGCCAGTGGCAAAGTTTCACTCTCACCAGACAGGGATTTCCCTCATGACAGGACCCTGACAAAACATTTGTGTTCCCACAAATCCTAGCATCCAACATTTTACTGGGCCCACAGATTTATTTAATTTAAAATATTACAGTGTTAACTGGAGAAAGTGGTTATTTTAATTACAGGCATTAGTGTTTCTGACACTGTACTGTAGGGAGATTTCATTTTCAGGAGCAAACATACTGCGTGGTTACAACACTGTTCTATAATCTGCTCTATAGCTTAACAAAATAATGGCTTCACAGATGAACTAGCTGGAAAAGGACCAGTGAAACATTAGCAGTACTTCCAATACATATTCTTATCTCCTTTTATCTCACATTTCAATGACGTGTGTTCTCTGCTGGTGATCTTCTGTTTGCAAACACTCTTCCCAATGTGATATGTATGCTGCTGGAAGGCTTATCACGTAACTTTGTCTGCTAGAGAACCAACAGGGTCTGTGTGAACATTGGTGAATGTGCGTATATGTGTCTGAGTGTGTGCAAGACAGAGCATATGTGCATTTGTGCATACATCCACGTGTTTGCAAGTGTGTGAGCAAACTGCCAAAGGGCACGGACAGCAACGGGAGAGAGGAGTTTTTCTGGCTTACCAAAGATATTTGTGGAATGTCCTTTCTTAGCAAGGGGCTTCAGCTCGTTATGACCCCAGCCGTACTGTCTATAGCTGTCCCAGGCATGCTTCATCATCTGGAAAAAAAAAAAAAGACAACAAAACAGCATATTAGAAGATGTGGAGTCTCCTTGACTTGGCAACCCACACTGCCACAAATCCACAAATCCTGCAACTCACATGACTGAACCTCCAAATAATGGCTCCATAATGATGACTCTAATGATGTTTAAACTGGCAACGGACATGTTTTTTGCTTTAAAGTATCATTATGAAGTAAATGATGATTGCGCGATGTAATGGCTATAGAATAATGACATCATCAGTGTTTATACTGGTTCCCTATAAACCTCACATTCATTAAGCAATTTTTTTCTGCAACCAGGCACAAAATCTCCTGTGAAAATGAGGGCTGACTTACGATGCAGAACAAAAAACAATTACATAATTTTGGTTCTCAATCAAGATGAACAAAAGTAAATGCATGTGATCACCGACTCTTGACAAATCACACATATAATTAATTTAGGTATAATAATTAAGCCTTGCTGGTGAGCTAGAAACACTCATTTCCTCTCCTATGAAAAAGCCCTTCACTCACTTTGATTTAGTCCTTTCCTTTCTTTCAATCTGAAATTAATCCATATATCAAGACAGAACTATTGATAAATCACTTAATCAATCAACCACGTCTTTTGTATACATTATACAGTAAAATGAGACATCTCTTGCCTCTAACAACAGGAGAAATGAACCCAAATAATAGCAGAAAATTAAGAAAACTTGCACACTCAAGAAGACCCATCACAAACACACACAGGATCAGCAGTGCTTTGGTAGGGCATGACCCCAAAGACTTTAATCTAGAGGATGATGCCGCTGGACCAAAGTTCACCCTTTTGCCCCTAGCCTGATGCACAGACAAGTCTGCCTTCTATACTCAACATCTGGTTCCTACACACAGACACACACAGACACACACACACTCCTTTGATGGTTTGAAGTAGAGCACATACAAAAGTAGGTATGATAATAAACACATTTAACACAAACATATAGCTCTCTCTTTTGTATTTTGCTACATCCCCCCCGCAGACTTGTCTCACTGGGTAGAACAAAATGAGATTTTATTCTTCATATGACCTTTGAAAAGAAGCTGAAAGAGATTGGCTTGGGGAGGGGAATGAGGATAAAAAGAGCAAGAGATTGTGAGATGAGCCCTGACATGGAGGCTGATGCTGAGAAGAGGCGCTGCAGGGCAAACAGAGATGACACAGCCGAGGAAGGAAAAGTGCCAGCTCTCACTGAAGCACTGCTGCTCTCTTTCAATTTCCAACCTTTTTTTCCCTGCTCCACAGCCCTTACTCAAGTGGCAACAAGAACCTCAGAAAAGTACATTTCCTGTCTATGTGGTCATGTCAGTCACTGTCTGCTTCTATGGACATCTGTTGATCTCTTTCTCTATATCATCTGCCTAGCTGGCAGCGTTCCTATCTGTCCACCTGCCAGCCTCTGTCTCTGCATGCCTGTCAGCTTGTCAAGTCATCTCTATGATGACCTTAAAAAATGACTGAGTTAACATCAATGCACTGCATCCTGTATCACACAACTTTTCTTATTGTGTTTTTCTTGTTTTAATAAAGCTCCATTAAATGGCTACTGTGGCCCTCTTTTCATATTTGACAGTCCCAACTGGGGATCCTTCTCTATGAAGCTCCTGTGGACCTCTTTCAGGTTTTTACCTAATTGCCCTTTCGCTGTACCGAGAGTCTGGTATTGCAAGGTTGTCCCTAGTTTCAACCTTAAAACTCTTACAAGTGAAAATCGTGTTAAGTGTAAAAATACCAGATAAAAATGAAAAACAGTTTATATTCATCGATTAGCCACAACTCTTAAACCACAACATTAACCATCTGTTTACAATGTAATGTTGTACGGGGAATCCTTGGGTTATGGCAATCATCTGGATGTTCTTTGACAAAAACCACCCACCTAAACATTACAGACCAAACACACCCACCCCACCAAACTCTACAACTACAAGCTGCTGGTTGGTGGCACAGGTGGACTGGACTCTGTTCGGATCACGGGGGCGTGCAAACACGCAATGATGACAGGAAGTAAGTGCAGTAAGTACAGGAGCCACATATGTTCATGTGTGGCATTTTTGTGTTTTAAATTTTAATTCAAGATGAGATGTCCACAAGAGCTCAGCATTAGAGTAATTCTGAGCGTGCTGCAGTGGGCATTGTAGCTGAAACTAAACAAGCTATAACACAGTTAGCGCACTGTGTCACATTGCAGGGAGTAGCTTAATGACGACCTATCTGCCAACCAGCCACGTTGTATTTATCTCCTACCAAGCTATGTCTGTTTCCCTGCCTGCCAGCATGCCTGCCTGTCTCTTTATGTCACCATGTGAGGATGAGCATCCACTTCGTCCGCCATCTCTACCCTCTCTCTCTCCTTGGAACAGGCAGCCAGCCAAGCTAATAAAGACAAGGGCCAGGAGTTTCATTGTGTTCTTGGCCTCATGGCTTTCCGTGACATATTCCATGGACACACTGAGGATTATAAATCAAATTAATACACACCATGACAGGGACAGACTCACTGGTTGGCTCACTGTGATCTGTGTTGATTGGATGCTTCATCAGATTTTGATTGGCCCATATGCCAAGGACAAGCGCAGCAGTGCAGGGCACTTGACAATGTTGACAAACTGCTTATTTAAAGGACCTCGGAATACTAATTGGGCATTAAGCTACAAAATCCTGTGATTGATTTTGACAGCTACATCTTGCCATCACAGCATCTTGGGAGCTACAAGCAAAAATTGGTTTGCACTGGCCACCACATCTGGTTCTTTAGTTCTTTAATTAGAGCTGAACCCTCAATGGCAATGACTGCAAAATTGACGGCAGTAACAGCATGGATATAGACAACATTTTTTTGTGATCTCTAACAAGAAAGGCTGAACCTGCATCAATCAGTGTTTGCATTTAAACTGAATGAAATAACTCTGTATGATGTAAAAAGGTCTCTATTAGGGAAAATTACAGATAATTATCTCCCAACTCTGTTTTAGTGAACTGCCTGCCTTATGGTTTTACAACCATTGTGAAATCCTATTAAACGAAGCATCTTCTTCTTCAGCAAGTTTAAATGCAAGCCATAACTTAAAGTGCCACTTAAACTTAAAATAAATTATAACAAACCACCCTGGTAAGTCAACCCGCATACAGCTATTAAAATGTTGAAAATTTTCTTTGAGAGGTTTCCAATCTGTTGAGGAACAGATCATTAGAAAAGATTACAATCATCATCATGAAACTATGCAACCGAGAGTCTGGTCTCATTCAAGAAAAAATATATTTCGAGTTATGTCTTCAAACTAAACCCAATGCAAATCCTCTGCCCCTACCAAAATCAGAGGAGGAAGAGCATTTGCATTTAATAAACTAAACTAAATGAACATCCTGCATCCCCTTTTGTTCACTTTATTTCCCAATGGCTTCTCCGTCACACTCAGCTGGTACTCCTGGTGATGGTTAGGCCTGTTGTCAGTTAGTGCCCACTGTGAATTACTACATCTGGGACTGGGGAGCATGACGACAACCAGCAGCTTGTGGTGTAGGATGAAGAGAGTCTGTTCAACCCTGACAACTCTCCAAAGAAACACAGACAGACAAACACAGTCTGTTCCTTTGCAAGATTCATCATCTGTTCTGTGGCAGCTGCTTGGTAAGACTGGCAGACACTGTAATCCTTTACTCATATATATACTTTTTAATGCATACTACTTTATATATTTCTCTATTAAGTACATCTTTGTAAAACATTTGTATTAATTAGGTGCAACAGTACTTCAGAATCAAGGCTCAGCAATTTTCAGTGGCATCGGATTCTTCTTTTCTTGATCTTTATGTTTTGTGTCTGTTTAAGTGAAAAAGGGAGGCGTTCACTCTTTGGCTAACATGTACTAGTGCAGTGTAAAAAGTTCCCTGCACAAACATGGATCATCATTGGCAGGATTTGACAGCTTTATATAGATACAAATAGTGTAGCCAAATCATGTGGTATCACTGCCAGTTTGTGCTTCATATCAGTTAATATACTATATACCTAAAACTAGTAATTTATTTTGTGAACTGATACAATTTGCAGCTACTATGTAACTACAGGACATTCAATGGTCCTCTTATGCTATGTCTCTGTTAATTCAAACTGATCGGATGTGATGTAAGGGTAATGTTAGGACTACATTTGTTAATGCTAGCCTGCTAGTCTAATTACCTGGCTTAAGAAGAGACAAAGAGCTATTCTCACCTGTTTTTCAAAGGCTCAGCCATCTTCTGCATGTGGCGGTGACCCCAGAGACGTACAATGTATTATCATCAGTATACTTATGTTCAGTACACTTAGTCCATTCTATCCTGGTTCCAACACAAGATACACACTCATCTGTGTCTGAGGCCCACAGGACAACTTAATAAGCCATCTCCTGTCTTATCCTGTGCCTGAAAGGATTGGGAAGAATGTCGCACTAGGCGTCTATTATCTCTTTCTGCAGTAATCTGCTTATTTCTATGTGGTCCAGTCTCTATACCGCTGCTGTAAATGTATTAATAATGCCACATTATACGCTTGAGCTTGCTTTGGATTGAAATGGCAGTCCAGGAGTGGCCCTGTGTTATTAAGGTCAGAGTCTGAGGAAGATTAAAAACTGCTCTTCCCCTCCCATTCCCTATCAACTGACGAGTTTGAGAGTGAAAGTGGCGTCTAAAGTATGGTGCCGATTTTGATGAGAAACGCAGTGGTGGCATTTCTCATTTCATGAATTTATGTGGCCAGCCTACCCAAAAACATTTTGTTGTATTTCCATTTCACTGGTTCAAAAATTCCCAAATGTGGTCCAAAATGCAGACTGATCTAAAAGTCTATCAGGATGCTGCAATAACCTGCCAGAGTAAGATCATATATTTACTGCTGCCCTGCAGGAATCTCTCGATGATTAATGCTGCCCCGGGGTCAAACACTGCAAAGAAACACTCAGGGCAGGGTTCATCAGGACTTCTGGACATTAATACAAATTAAGCAGTTCTTTGCTGCAAATCTTTTATGCACAGGACTCAGAGCTTTAATATGACTTAAGAAAACATCAGCAGACTTTTTCAGAAGTGGCAGGTTGCCTTTCCTCTTCATGTCCAAAAAGACCTCACAATCCGTCTGCTCACAATGGCAGCCAATTGAATGCTCTCGAAAAGAAGCACACACTGCTCGTAGCCCTCTCTTTCCCAAAGGACCAACAGCCGTGCACCCTTACTATGATGTGCCATGGTCTCATCACGTACAGTGATGTACAAACTCACAATGTACAGACATAGACAACCACAGGGCAGTGAAATATTCATAAATAAATGAGATCCACAGCTGAGAGCAAGGCCATTACTTTCACAATTGTTCGGGAAAAAAAATCTAAAATCAGCTAGGCACTCACAGCAGAGGCACACAGTGACAAGCTTCTGGAGGTCTGGGGAGTTGGAGAATTGTGCTGAAGTTATGTGCTGCTCTGAGTGACCTCCAGAGTCAGTTTGACTGATTTAAGGCAGCTGTCCGCCTGCCCTTGTCTTTCTCATCTCCTTCCAATTCACCCCATGGAGGCTTCCTATCTGGCTGAACAGAGGGCCTTTCAGAAGATGCATGAGGGTGGCGAGACTGTGACATCTGAATTGCTTCTTGCAGTAAATACATTCATGGCACTTAGGCAGAGGGTGGTAATAAATTCCCCATGAAATCGAGACAGTATAAGAGTCTAGATAGGCTGTTTTTATACAGATCCCTAGCAAAGAGTTCAAACAAATAACAGCTGATGATACGGTTAGCCCAGTGTAATGTATGAAACATATACATACAAACAAACATACATATAAATACATATAAATCTACCACGTCAATGCTATTATTACTATGACAGTCTATGCTTTTCTGGATCAAAAAGTGTTGAAATGTTCCTTCAAAATAAATTCTGATTCAAGTGACGATGACAAGTAACGTGAGACAACCAGTAGAGATGTTGCTGAACTGCTTAGGTTGCCTTTTAGAAGGTCACATATTATGCAAAGATATGCTTTGTCATGGTTTTCTAGGAAAAGCGTGTGTCGCCAGTATGTCTAGAAATCCCCAAAATAGGGGTAAAGGCCATTCTCTGTTTTGGATGGTCTACTTTTCGAAAATGTAGTGTCCGTCAGTCCAAACGCTTAACGCCATCTCCAACTAGGTGACCGTACCACCCATTGAATACCTAAAGAATATACCTAAGACTGGCCATTAGAAGAACTTTTTTTTTAATTTAATATAACATTTTTATTATATAATAAAAAATATTTTTAAATCTCTTCAATCTGAAAACAGCTTGATCAGGAGAAACATAAAAGATGACTTCTTGATACTTGAAAACACAATATTCTGATGCAAACTGTAGAGAATTACCTGACGAGAGGACGCTTTTCAAATAGTCAATGCTACAATACTGTGCCTTGTTCATTTTCATGTGTGCCTCTGTCAGAAATAGGGATGTCAGCAGCCAGCTATTAAAGAGAATTTCTGTTCCACAGGTCTGTTCCGCATCCATCCATCCACACACACACACACACACACACACACACACACACACACACACACACACACACTCGCTGCTTCGCTAGCTAGCAGTCTGAGGTCAAAAATAAAGTGTGCTAAATGAAGCTTGATGTTGGGAGATTTCCTCCAGAAAGACGAATAAGTGACTAAGTTAAACGTAATTTATGATGCTGCTCTTTAATTTAGCAGTAGTAATACCACTATGTTGCGCAACAGTGCTGCTGCAAAGTCCAAGGATGGGCTTGCAGCCAAAGAAAGTGTGATGCATGTCAATCCGACTGAGGCCGATATGCTGCCAATCAGTGCGGTAGAAGGTGATGGATTCAAACAGCTATTTGAGCTATATTTTCGGGACATTTTGTCGTGTTTTTTTTCTGATGGCTAAACGCTGAGATGTTGTATTCTCTCACTTAGTTCACTAAGTTCACACACTATATACCTTTTTTAGGGTAAGTAAGCACTTGATGAAGTAACTGTTGAGTCATCAACCTGTTCACATTTAAATGCAGTGCCTACCAAAGTGTTATATATAGCAGAAGTGCTGAATAAATACCAAAATTTCTGCGGTAACTTAAATACCACTTAAAGCGCTCGTGCACTGTGTCCATGTAGGCAGATGTCTGCAGGGTGCAGTGGGACCAAGGGAAACACACTATATGCAAACAATATCACCACAACCACTTTGCAGGTGGCTTCTCCTATACCTGCTCTATATGGGCATTGACTCATTCAAATAATCTATTTTTTCCATGTATCCTGATTTCTGGTGAAGATTTGTAAAAATATGGGTTTATTAATCCTAAAAATAGTTTTGTTTTCAACTGTCTCAGGTATTAGCGGGTCCACACAAACTGGTCATCACAGTTATTGAGAACATAAAATGTTTTCTGCCATATCTACTCGCTCTCAAGAAAATAAATAAAAAATAGTTCGATCTATGATGCGCTTGCATGTAGGTTGTCTCTACTTTATCTCTGTCACAGTGACACAGTTAACATGACAACAGCTGTCAGGAAGATCGTCCCATTAATTCACGATATAAAGACAGAGAAATACACACACACACACGCTCACACTCAGATGAACACATATTACAGGAGACATTTTGCAAAATGAAAAGACAAGAGTGGGGAAAAAATGGTGAAAAGTGATCTCCTTGTCAGTATGTGATGTCGTTTGCTGATCCAGGCGGAGAAAGGACGACCCTGGGTTCATCTGGTATTTTCTGCTGTATTAGTGGTTGAAAAAGAAGCAAAGCCGGAGACAGAGCTGTTCTTCTGTGGCAGAAGTGGCCCAGAGGGACAAAGAGACATTTTAGGGCAATTGTGCCCTGCGCGCTAGCTTCGCTGTCACTCTCTCTCCATCAGCTGAGCTCTAACAGGTGAGGCTGACTATGCCTCTCTGCCTTGTGTTTTAAATGACTGGGATGCTCTCTGCCTCTCCACTCAAAAAACAACCCAAAAAAAGCTCTCTGTACACGAAATATGTTTAAAATCATATTTATCGTGTACAAGGTGTACTCTGCACATGCAGTGTTGGATAGGAACAAATAAAAGAAATGCACCACCCACATTTTGGCTTGAATCTTACTCAAAAATATTTAAGAATAAATTGTTATATAAGTTGTGAGTTGTATTCTTGTTGAATGTATAAAAAGTATACTATAAAATATACTACTATAGTATAGTTATATTACCAGTTATTAATTAGTGTACCAGTTCTTTAAAGAAGGCTGATTTAATTAAAAAAAAAAAAAAAGATAAAGAAAAAAATTAACTACTTTATTCAAATTTTGAATAAGGATTTTTTATTTTAGGGTGCTGGTACAGTAAAATATGACAAGAGACAGAAATTCTACTTATGATATTACATTTAAGCAGGAACTGGACAAAGATACACAAAGACAGCAGTAGGAGAGAGGATTTGATAGGATAAGGCAAACAAAAGAAATTAAATATGGGTTTCTGTGCAAAAAGGGGATCTCTGACAAACCTGGAGTAATTACAAGAGCTGAAGTAGGTTTGAGTGTGTGAAGAATGCAAAGCTACAAGTTTTTCTCTCTTTTAATTTGGTATATGAAAATGTGTGTTTCAAAATGAATGCAGTTGCTTCATACATAATTTGATAAAACTGCTGTTTATGTGCTGAATTCTTAGAATGAGTTTCACAAGACACAAGTTCAAAAAACTGCGGTAAAAAACTTCAATGTTTTTTCTTTTTAAATTCTGTTAATGACATCTGGCATGTTAACTCCAAACAGAAAGTTGTCTGGCCTGTCACCATGTAGAACTCTCTGTTCCCACGTCTTATTAAAACACTTGAACATTTTCACCTTTGTGGCTTGTGTCTCCTCTTGGGAAGCTGTCTCTGCAGACATCTTAAATTCTGAGATGTAACATCACATTGTTTTTCTGTGTCTCCTTAAAATTTATTAAAAATCTGCATTTTGGATTGTCACAGATTGCTCAAAATCACACACATTTGGAAGGCGCAAATTATCAAGACTGCCTGAATGCAGCATCACTGGTATGACTTAGATGGCAGGTAATCCAGTATTCAGGAATACATTTAGCAGCTGGGAACCCTGCTGACCTATGGAACTATACATAATGTATGGGTATACATACTTCTGGCTTCCACAGAGCGGATGTCTTAAATGTCACTTGCCTTCCAGATGCAATGAAGGGCTGATTTACAAGACAGCAATCATTGTATGATGTGGCCTTAAGAAAAAAAATTTTCAAACCAGGCACAATCCATGTTCAAAAGGAACTAAACATAAACAGCAACACAAAGCCACCGAATGGAAGCCTCCTTCCATCCTTCTCTATTTATTTTCTTTTACCCCTGCACACTGTTAGACTAACAAGAAATGCTCATCATTCAGCGCAAGAAAAATCCTTACAGTATGAAAACAGATGATAGCTAGAGAGAAGGGAAGAGAGAAAGGGAAGTGTGATGGTCCAAAAGTGAAACTGAGGTAAAAACAAGGAAGAGAACTGAAAAGAAAAGAGTGATAAGACAAAGGCCAAACAAGTGGAAGAGAAAGGGTTACATACAAAGATGGGAGAAAAGGTAAGAGAGGTGGACGAGTTAGAAAGAGGACGAGAGCAGGGGAATGATGAAAGCTGAGCTGTGTCCTACCCCTGAGGCGATTGTGCTACAAACACACACACACACACACACACAGTATATGTAGGCCTAGTGTGCAATCAACATACAAGGCCATCTGCCAAAAACTGTCAATGCTTGGAGGAGAGTGAGTGTGAGAGAGAATGAGAAGGAATGCTAAAGAGAAGGAGAGATAGCTAAGTGGATGGAGCAGGGATCAGACTGCAGTCTCTGCAGATAGTCCACTGTCTCTTTATGGATCAGCACATATAGCAGCTAGGGATGAGGATGGTTATGATTTTAACAGTACATGTACTTCTATCAGGTGGTGAGAATCTCTTGCACATACACAGGTTTGACAGACAGGCCTCTGTTCAGTACTGCGAAAACCAATGCATTACAGGCCAATAATCTTAATCTTATTGAAAATTAAAATGGGGTTGCCGGGAAAAAAATTGGAGCAAGATATTGTTTATGTAGCCTAATAAAATATTTTCTTAAATTCACCAATACAGGGAGCAAAACCAATAACATAGGAGCTTATGGATACAACAGTGTCAGATAATTTATCCCTGAGGTATGTTCAATATTGGGTTATGGTAACCATTCCTAATAGCAGCACCACTTAGCCGGCACTAAAAGTGGACTGCTTTGGCCATCGATTTATCTGGACTTTACAGCCACAGTCCACAGCTCTGCAGGGAAACGCGGGCGCTCTCTCTCATGCCAGTCACAAATCTGTAACCGTTTGCTTATCACTCAAGAATCACAGCTGAGAGTCTGGTGAGCCAACTCTGCAGTTGGATCTATAGTCTTCAAATGCTGTACTGTCTCCTCACAATCCAAAGAAGACCATGTGACCTAAATATGAAAGATTCTTCTTTTCTTTTCAAGGCAGTGGTGATACCGAAATGCATTTACCAGTAATCAGCCGTCAGTCATAGGAAGTCTGCGTCATTTCCCTGAGATACATTATTAACAATGTTTAACTTTCTGAAAGTAATGCTACATTCACACAGCACAAAGCAGCAGGAAGTCTCTGGAGCTGTAAGTCTGGGTGTGTGCAGCCCCGAGCACATCATAACCATAGTCTGATCCAGCTGGACAGATGTGTTCTTCTTCTTCTTCTGATTCTTCTTCTTCTGACATCGCAGCCATGCCACACAATGGTTGTGTGTGATTCTCCAACTAAAGAATAGCTTTAATGCCATCATTTTTTATATGCAGTGTGCATTGACTAAACTGTTTTAACACAACAACAGCACTCTGGTTCTGTATCTGCACTGAAAGCGGCACCAGTAGAGCAGAGTAGCCAACAACTTGCTTCCATTTCTGTTGGCATTAGAATGAGTGTGCTCGCCTCTCAACCTGATGCTAGCATTGCGTCAGAGTACATTTACATGAAATTGAGATTTTCTCAACTTTTCCATTTAGTGCCTCAGGGCTGCTCTGTCGCTCAGCAGGAGTTTTTCCTTAACTCAATACGCAATAGAAACAAATACAACTCAATGTAAACATGGGAACAGTTTGTGTGTCTCAATCAATCAACTAAGATGGAGAACTTGACAAAAGTGTGGAAATCAAGCTGCTGAGTCTAAATGAATAATTGAAATATTTCAAAATTACCTTTACTGTGAAGTATCAAGGATCAATAAGGACAGTTTGTGTCACTGTTCGCCTTAAATGTGTTAGATGTGAGAAAGTTAAATCTGTCTGAGTCTGATTATTAATGACCTTCCATGTGATGAACAGAGGATATGTAGGAGGAACTGATGACCTGCTGTGATCTGTGGATTCGGCTGCAAGCCTCCACAGAACTTCACATCTCTGAGAAAATGGAAGAACAATACTGAGTGAGAGTGTGTGTGTGTGTGTGTGTGTGTGTGTGTGTGTGTGTGTGTGTGCAACAGTGTCAATCTAACTCTTTGGCTTTGAGTATGTTCAGTATGTGCAGAATGTGTCAGTACACAACACTGTGGGCACATAATTTTGAATTTTTTTCATTACATTCTAACATTTTGTGTGTATTCTCCTGTTTATCACCACATAAAAAACTGTTTCTCAACTTGTCCAAAGCACAAAAGTATTCGAAACAACATATCGATTATTATGTTAGTATGACATAACAGTGAATCCACTGATATTCCATGTAATCATCAAAAGAATTCCTTCAAATTGCAAGAAGACACTGACGCAGCCATGTGCAATCGAATGTCTAATTTCAAGATGTTATACATTTATCCTAAAGCAGGAACAATATTTACTATATTCCAAATGAACAGAGAGGACTCAGCAGGAGTTAATTAAAGGATTTTTCATTCAAAAACAATGCAGGCCTGTGGGGAAAAATGATCTGTTATCGCTATTAGGCAACTAACTAGAATTTTTGCAACATTATTGATGAACAAACTTCACAGAAGGCGAACTGTGCCCTTGTACCACAGCCCATTAACTGCAACAGCCTGCTTATTTAAACAGCTTTGGGCCAACAATACCTCATGATGTGACAGGTGGATAGTACTGGAACAGTTAATAGTCATTCATTCCACTCCTTTAATTTTATTGCCCAAAAGCTCTTTCCATCTCCAGACAATGGCTTAATGGCCACTAATGTCCGGGTTGCATAATTAGCAGAGTAGCAAAAGAGCACAGAGTTCTGAGTTAATGGAAGTGGTGGGAAAGGAGGGTTTTTGTGTTCTGTGCTGTCAATGAAACATTTATGTGGTAGACATAAAAATGAGACTCATTTCTATTTCTGGAGGAACAAAGGACCTGAGTGGTTTGACTGAAGTACAGAGAAGCAAACGTACACTGCCGGATCTGACCAACTTCCCTGATTTATGTTTATTTATATATATGTGTATATATATGTTTATTTATCAGTTTCATCATGAATTGGGAATTATGGGGCAATGATGGAATCATCCAATCATACTATTGATTGATTGATTGAATTTCTCTCGGGATCAATAAAGTATCCATCTATTTAAATTATCTTATCTTATCTTATATCTTATCTAAATTTGAGTGTGGTGGAGTGATAATGTCCCCACCCCCATTAGCCGGCTGATGTGCCCTTGAGCAAGGCACTTAACTTGTTAAATGCAGAGAAGTAATTTCCCAGCTTGGGATTAATAAAGTAAATTAAAAATAAAAAAAATATCAAGTCAAGTGAGTCAAGATTCTCACATTTTCAGAAACATATCTTGGTGTACTGTTTAGCTGTGATGCTGATACCACAATTTGTGTCCAAGGACGTGGTCTCAAATGTAACTTGGGCAACTTGACAAAAATGTGGCAAGAATGCTGCACAGTCAAATTAAATAACAAACATCACTATATTCTAAAAGAAGAGAAGTTAACAGCTTGTATGAAAGGTTAATTCAAATTTATCGGATTTTTAATTTTCAGTTCAGTTCTTTCCAATTTCAAGTACGATTTCTTTGATCCCTTTGTTAAAAAGGTGTTCCTAATGTTTCCACTGTAGTTATTTAACAGCAATGCCACAACACAACGCCAATACATCCAGAAACTGGAAAAATAAATCAAAATTGATCATTTAACTCTACTCCAGTTAGTATAACTGAAAGAGACTGCAGTCACTGATGCTTCATGAACTGTGCACTGGATCAAATTTTTAACCAAACCAAAATTACCCTAAAATCTAATTCAGGAAAGATGTTGTCAGACTTGAGGTCAGGCAGATGATATAATCTAATGTAAAAAAATGCATAGCAGATTAACTCAACAACTACCACTGCCTGAAAAACTGTTTACTGTCTATGTGACTCATAACTGGAGACAAGCAGATGTAGCGGATACTCCTACCTGGATTTTACAAGACCAAAACTCAGGCCAAATGTCTGCCTGTAGCCTGGGTTTCAAAAAAAGCCCCAGTCATTTAGTCACAATTGTATAGCAGTGTGCGATTATGATTTCTCCTTGGAATCACAAGGCAATCAAGAAAAGGGGAGTGTGCTGTTCTGTAGCCCATACAGCTGCTACTTTCTTGTTCATTTGGGAGTGTATGGCATTCTCGCTGAATGGTAATTATGAAGGGAACAAAAGGGGCATTTAGAGACAAAGGCGGTTTGGAGTGAATGGGCCAGCTCCCATGTGCAGCAAGTGTTCTGACTCCAAGTGCTGTTTCGAGAGAGACGATATGAGGTAATTATGCAGGAGAACTTGTAGGGGGGAGAAAGGAAGGAGAGGAGCAAAACGAGGGAGATAGGCTGGGGTTGGCTTGTTGTCTATAGAGAGCAGGACCAGATAGCACCATCTGCATTCTGCACAGACACTATCCGTCTGGCTCGCTGTTGCCTTCAATAAAAGCTGGCGCCAAGACAGACATTAGGCAACAGGAATGGATTCAGACATACAGTATAATAGTGCACAAACTGACACACACATACCGGGATTTAAATTTCACTAAGCACAAATCTTGTGGTGTTTTCACCCCAGTCTAATGCAAGATGATCTTCACAGGGTTCGATGTGAATGGGGAGCTGATGGCACTAATTTAGGGATGTTTGGCCAACTGTCACTGAACTAATACCTCAAATCCTATGCGCCTATCCGTGTCCCGTACTGAAACACATACGCTCTGTACAAAACATCAGTGGCATTTGCTTTTCTCAATGAAATGCACATAGTATTAGTGGAGCTTTCTGTCTAACAGAAGCCATTAATTCTCATCAGTTTCCCACATTGGATCTTTTGCTCAACATTCAGATATGTAAATAAGGACAGATGCTTAGCTGAGAGAGGGAGTTCAGAGAATTAAAGAGTTTTAAGCTGAGATTGGTAGCACACCAAAGGATAAGGTGCTTCTATGGCAAAAAGAGGCACTCAACACTGGTAAGATTTTTTGACAATAAATATATAAAGAACTAGCGGATTTTGTTACAATTTCTACTAGTGCAGTTTTAGCAGAGTGACTGATTGGACTTTGGAATGAAATGAGTTCACAGAGTGTGCAGTCAGTGACATCACCTGCATCAGCTCTATGACAGGTTCTTATATACATGCTCCAAAACACCACAGAGGTCAGTCCTGGTAAAAACCGAATCAAACTTTAACTGGATAGTTGAAAACTAAGCGGTCGAAGGTCATCTTACCTCTCTGATCTTGTCACGTTTCTCTTTGACATCAGGCTCTGTTGGCTCACCATCACTGATGCCCACCACTCTGGGCATGGGGACAGGTGGCAGGGGTTTAGGACCTGGGTCCTTCTTTTTCAGGTCCTCCATTACTTTGTTCTTCTCTGTCTGAATCTCAGCCTGCAGCTCCTCACGTGACTTCCTCAGCTTCTCCTTTGCCTCCTGCAGTGCTCGCTCATGGTCTGCCCGAATCTTGTCCCGCAGGCTCTCCTCCTCCTCCCTGTTGGAGGTAGAAAAAAGGCAGGAGGTAAGACTTATTTTTACTCTTTATGCTTTGTTCGGATGCCCATTAGCTTCCACAAACTGCTTGCTAGACTTCCCGGGGTGGATAAGTTTAAAAAAGTATTAGAATTATGTCTGTGTGTAGCCAAAGCATTGACCGTAAATAAAGATGGACAACACGTGACCTCCCCAAAAGTGAAGCCAAAACATCCTGATCACCCCCTGGTGGCAGACTCCAGTCCAAGTCATAAACCGCTCACCCTCCATGTAAGCAGAGGAGACATAAACCAAACCAAAAAGTCAAAGTATGCCAAATAAATTTTTCACAGAGATGGTTTCAGTCATTTTGGGTAGTTCTTATGACCCTGAGATAAGTGTTTATTTTTCTGATTTCTAGTTTAATTACTTATCTGATGCTTTGAAAAGGTGAAAGGTCATGATTTGGCATCAGCCTTTGGTTAGTTCTTTGCCTGAACTCACAAGACTGGACAATGTGAGGTTGCACAGAGATGTGGGTGTGTTTATTTGTCCTTTAGAATGCAACAGTCACAAAAACAATGGGAAAATAACTTGCTCAATTACTACTATTTGGCGCCAAGTAACGTGATAAATAATCTCCCTTGTAATTCAGATCTGCTTCGAAATTTAACTGACTGGTTGTTTAGTAATCCATACAACCCCCTTCCACCAAGTCTCATGAAAATTAGGCCAGTTTCCTTAATCCTGCTAACAAACAGACAAACTGGACCAAAAAAAACACAACCTCTCTGGCAGAAGTAATTAATGTGACGCAGGTAGAGGTGGAATAAGAAGGTTAAGAAGCCTCTGCAATAACAGCAGCAGAAAACCTAATTATTTTCTTTTCCCCCCAGATGATTGTGGGAAAGACAGAACCATGAGTCTTTAAATGGGAAAACATCCCCAACCCAACTACTCTGCAGTAACATGAGCTCTAGGAAACAGGACAATCCAGTTCAATTCAATTTTATTTATATAGCACCATCAAAATTGTCTCTAGATGCTAGAACAGGTGGCTCAAGCTGAAAGGTGTCGACACAACTCTACCCCATGATGATGTGGGAACTGTTCTGTTCTGATGTTAAAGAAAGGAAATCTTTAAAATGGGCTTTGAATCTTAGCCCATGACTGCTACATAAGGACACTATTATAAGAGATAGTATGAGATTACATATATAGACCACACCCATCGTATTATCCCATTATTATTACATTTGAAATGATTAGCAGTGAAGTGTGGAAAATGTAGTTTTGCTTAAAAAAAAAAACAGTCAAGATGAATATCTTTGCTCATTTATATATTAGCCAATTTGATGGATTGCACAAGGCAACATAGTGATAAAATTGAAAAGGGAAGAAAGAAACAAGAGCACAGAAAGCATTAATTTTATTTGACGCTTGAGTCAGTCTTTAATGTTTTCAGCTCTGCACCACTGCTTATGTTGTCAGTTTCAAAATTACCTTCCCTTTGAAATATCGAGGATCAATGAGTTTATGTGACAATTTGTACCACTATTACAATGTGTTAGAGGTGAGATGCTAAGTACAATAAATGAGACATTTTGAAAATCACTGTGTCATTTTGGTACAAGCATGTGAGTCTGTTTATTCATGACCCTCCGTGTGATAAACAGAGGATATGTAGGAGGAACTGATGACCTGCTGTGATCTGTGGATTCAGCTGCAAGCCTCCACAGAGCTTCACAGCTACAGTGTGTGTGTGTGTGTGTTTTCTGCCTTTCTTTTTGCATGTTAAGCCAGTATGACTTCAGGCAGGAGTCCAGAAGCTGCTTACATTTAAACTACAGATTCGAAAAAGTGGAAGCTTCACACACATGTTCAAGCCAGCAGCACAGAAGATCTCTACAATCAGCACAGTTTCAAGGTGGACACCCAAGATTAGTGTCACCAATTCAGTATGTGACCAAATGTGAAATCTGGTCACAATGGGCCCTTCTGTTCCTGACTTATGGTGCTGAATAATGGATGGAAAACATTAAGATGTGAACCTTTTGGATAGAAAATGTTTTCACTTCATTCATCATTTTATCCTATTAGACATTTGTATGACATTTTGTCATGACTGGCGCATAAATTCTTGAGTTATGGTTAAAAATGTGTTTTGTGAGGCCAGAGAGACTATTGACCAACATGAAAATATCTGTCTTATTCACTTGGCTAAATATGGTGTCTTCCTCTTTCAGCTCATTTAGTCTTATTAATCTGCAACCCTGAACAAAACAGAATTTGACCCTTTTTCATACGCAATTGAGAACAGAACAATATATGTAATGTTTTAACTCCTCAAATGCATTTGTTTTGTAAATACATACTTATTTTGAATTTGATGCTGGCAACACATTTCAAACAAGTTGGGACAGGGACAACAAAAGACTGAGAAAGTTGTGGGATACTCAAACAACTACACAGGTTCACTGGTAACAGGAAGGGGAGAGGAAACACTGCTGTAAAAATGACATTAATATGTGGGCGCAGGAACACATTTGCAAATGCTTTTTGTTTTACATCCCAAATCTCTGAAGTCAAGGTTTTGGTTGTTGTTTTCCCAGAGTACTCTGTGTGCCTGTGTGGATTCTTCTCTTAATGCGGGTCTTTTATTTTCCCATGTAGCAGCAATTTAAGATCAGGAATTTTATATTTGTTGTTTTGCTCAGGTGTTTTAAATGCACATTTGTACCTCAAAGCACGGATTGAGGCTAAAATTACTGCAGATGAGAAAAAAAGTCAGGATGAAGAAGAGTGAGGTGTGAGTCAGCCAACATGAGAGCAGATGTCTTCATTGTAGACCTGGTTGATAAGACTGTACTGCCACAGCCAGCTTGAAAAAGCACATGCAAAATAAAGCTGTTTGCTGCCACAATAAACATATATTCACAAAAATCGATGAAGTGAGGTAAAACACGAAATATATTATCTCTGTACTGTTTACAATTGATTGTATGTCAAAAAGGATTAGAATTATCACATTCATTTTCATTTTTCACATCCTTTCAACTTTAATAGAGTCAGACTTGTATATTTTTACCTTACATCTTACTATTTGTAACCATTCCAATACTCATTTTCCACAGTAAGAGATAAGAAATAAAAGTTTGGATGATACAAAGAATCTTTCTGAATGTGTGACATTCCCAGAGGCTTTTAAACATGTGCACTACTACAACAGTCACTGTGCTGCTAGCCCAGAAAACCCCATCACGTTATGGCCTTGATACTTGTCTTTTATAAAACTAGAAAATTGTATGCCCTCAGCTACATAAACTTTTTTTCTCCATGCTATCAAAAATGGTATAGAATGTTAACATTTTTCAAACTGTTGTACTAAAGTAAGAAATTCAAATATTGCGATAACACTACAAGCTACGATCTACTCAAGGAGTCTATGTACATCACGCTACAGCAAGTGAAGTGATGACAGGCTGAAGTTATCATAACTGCTAACAGGCTAATACATGATATTAAGTTGACTGTCGAACAGGGAAACAAACATACATCTGCCTACTTCACTTTATCAGAAAAAGCCACTTGCTCCACCAAGCGACCGAAGCATCCCTATTAAAACAGAAGTCTACGAAAAAGAGTGTGTTTAGCCTGGGCCTTCGAGGCTAGTTGTGTCCATCCTTTGTGAGTATGAGTGTGTGTGTTGGCTGTAACAGTGAGTGTGTGTCTGTATAATGTTGAAATGAAATTATAAAGGACTAGACGTAAAGTTGCAAGAGGAACTAGCAATGGAAACAGTAGAGAGTTACAAATGAAGGAAAAAAGATATGTATAAAGGCAAAGATTACATGGGACAAAGACTGAGTGGCAAAGGGAGGAGAGACTGAAAAGATTATGAGTGATCAGCATGCATCTGCCATCCATTTTCTATAACTGCTTATCTTGTTGAGGTTCAATCGGGGCAGCGGCACTTCCGAGCACGCACCATGGAAGAGACAGGGTAAAGCAAGGCCACTCTAACAGTGAGAGTGTGAGCAAGAGTGAAAAAAACATGGAAAAGATACGTAGATGAATAACAAGGAAACGGACTGTGAGCGAAAGTGATGAGATAAAGAACTGAGACTGTCACACAAAGCCAACAAGACGGGAAACAAATGTGCAAGACTCACAGAGAAAGAGACAGACGTTTTATACCAATTATCCTTCACACAACAGAATGTGCATCCATTTTATAATTCTACCATGACGCCGAATGTGGGGCCAACAGAGACCAAAATAAACAGCATCCGAGTTACGCAACATCGCCCTGGAAACAACTCATAAATATTCAAATCACAACTCTGCGTGTCTGACTTTAATTGATGGAGAACATATTTTGGAACACTAAGATGGCAATTACTGCGCTAGTGCCAGCGAATGCATGCATTTGTAAGAATTTCAAATGTGTTATATTTACTTTGTGGGGATCTTATGTTTATGTGCAGTCCATGTGTGTTGTACATCCCAGTCAGTAATGGAGCTTATGTGTGTGTGTGTATGTGTGCATGTGTGTGTGTTTAATACATCTTTCCACTCCATGCTGAATGAGTGTACACGCATATCTCTCTTCTATTTCGAGGTCTGTGATGAGTTTTCTGCGTGCTAGTGACTGCAATCTTGCAATTTGTGTATGTGCGTTGTTTGTGTGTCTACACCCACAGGGTGTCACGCCTCCTCTGTGCCTCTGCGAGTGAGTGTGCCTTCAGCAACATGCATTTAAATGTGATATTTAGATGGTGCTGATGTTGGATGACTGGCTAATGTCTGTAAGAGTGTTCGTGTGTGTTCAGAAGATGCGAGAGAGCGTGACAAAAGAAAATGAGGAGGTTAAGCTGACACCGTCACCTCTATGGGGTGCCAATTCAGCTCAATATACAGTATGTACACAGTGAGTCAGAATGTTAGCACCAAACACCATCATACAAATTATGTGCAGGTTTCAAAGCAATACGCACCAACAAATCCACTGAAAACTCATTCCAGACAAACATTAACCTTCTGCACCATCTTCTCTCCCCCCATTACAAGGCCCTCCTCCTCCCCTCCTCTCTTTTTAATCTCATGTCACTTTTCCTCCAAGCCATTATCATACTCACTCTAGCATTGCCAAGGATTCTCTTCTAAGTCCCACATAATGTCAAACATGCAATTAAGAGCACATCTACAGATGCCGGACTCAATTACCTTGACAAAGACAAGCGTGGGCTGCAGCTACTGAGTGCCCAGGTGACCACACCAACCCTCACTTATACCTATTTTCTATTGTCCCTCCACCAGCAAAGCAAAGAGACACCCATCTCCCTAATTAGTTGTTTCAGTCATGTCAAGTCTCTAGTAATCACTTCTTCAGTTGATCAGCCTTCCTGCCTGTCACTGGAATTTCTTCTTCAGCGGCATCATGAAATGTACTGCTCAGCAAAATCCATGGCAGCTGGAGAGAAGCAGCAGTTGTCCAGCTGCCTGGTGGGGTATAGGAGATGTTTTTTCAAGCTGTTGAAACAGGCTCTTGAGAGCAGCACAAGCTAGAGGCCATGTAACCATAGCAACAAACAGAGACGCACACACACAAACAGAGGTCATAGACAGCAAGTCGATTCATTTGTGCGAGGGAATAAGACTGCTGGGCTATTAGTGACTGCACAGTATCTGAAAGTGGTTGCACTCAAACTGCAGGGGGGAAATACAAACATAAATAATAATACAAACATGAAGCCTTTCAGGCAAGATCTGAGCTACCAAACAAACTGCTGGAAGATTAATTTTTAACTTGCCAACTGATGATGCATAGCAAGATCAATTATTGTAATCATGTGTTTATATGCACTTAAATAATTAAAGCAGAAAAGGCACCCACAACCACAACATATGCAAACAAGGGGGTCACAAATACTAGCAAAGCCCCCCACACTGCAGGGATAATCAAGCACTGACAGTAACTCATTTCACACAGATCACAGAGTTGTACTCCTTTCACAATGAGATCCAAGTGTGCCCCACTCTACGGCAACTCGTCTTTAATCTCAGAACCCAATGGCCATTGGCTAGCAACAATTCAGCCTCTGACACAACAACAGTTTAACAGGGCATCTGGTAGTAATGGTAGTCAGTAAAGATTAAAGTGACATATTTTGTCATTGGAGGGAACTCACTCCAACGAAATTTGTGCTCTGCATTTAACCCACCCAAGTGACGTGCACACACACACAGCAAACCCGGGGCAGTGGGCGACCGCGTGCAGCGCCCGGGGAGCAGTGGGGGTTAGGTACCTTGCTCAAGGGTACCTCAGCCATGGACACCGGGACGGGGAATCGAACCAGCGACCCACCGGTTACGAGTCCGACACCCTAACCGCTGATCCACGACTGCCCCAGTCAGTAGTAATGGGCATTTCAAGTGCTTTTCTGCTCTGAGCGCATCACAGTAACTTGTGCTAATACTGCTCTACAAAAGTCTTCTGTATTTTACTGCAGGATTGCTTAGCTGGCTCAGGCACCACCTGGTGGCAGAGGCAAAGGTCAGAAAGATATTATTTCATACCAAACTGAAGACCTTTACAACTAAAGAAATTATTCTGAAACAATGCTGAGAGATGCTCAGCAGGCTAAGCAATGTCCACCTCTCGGGATATGGAAATTAGGATGAGATGAAACATGTCTCAAGCTGAAGGTTGAAAGGATAAAGAAATATGATTTAATAAATCAGTGGTCTATGATCATTCGGAAAAAAATTTGGTTCGAATTACACAAACACATAACATTCTCAATGGTGATTTTTCTACTGAACTTGTGTAACGCAGTGCGTAATGCAAACTGACTGCACTAACTGCCAGTCTGTTGCTGACCTGAAGGTCCCACCTGTAAGAACACGGTGGCTGAGCTACTTCAACATCATGTCTCCATTAAGTGAAATAACAAATCAAGAAAATAAACAAATCTGAAAATTAAACTAACTATTCAACAACAGTTAGACAATTTGATAAACAAGACTGCTCAGAAGAAACTAATTCATTGCAATTTTCCTTGCACTTGTGTTAGCCCTACTAGTATCTGCTGTGGAGTTGTCCTAGATCTGAGAAACTGTCCACTTACCAGATGCAGTTACCAATACATTTCCATAGAAATAATAGCTGTATTGTAATATTCGTCTTATACACAGAATAACAACGTCAGCAGGAACATCCAGTCCCAGCCAAGCTAGTCCAGATTAGATTATCGACTGACTAATATGACAGCATGCACATTTAATAAACTGGCATTAACAATGATCAGCTATACAAAGTGACAGGTTGTGATACCTGTCCATAATAAATGCCCACCTGTCAGCCATTGCCACACACAGCAGGATGATGATCAAACTGTCTAGGACTGGCACATGTTATTCAACATAAATTAATAAATGAATGATCTGAATTCCGGTCTACAATGCTTACAAAAAAAGCAACTATAAAGTCCATTTGTTAAAGCTAGTACAAAAACAAACAACAAATGCCGAAGTAGCTGAAACAGGTTTTGCTCTCTTATCACAAGAGTCTGCAGAACTTATGCAGAGCAGAGAAAGTCTAACTCCTTGGAAGGAAAACTGCTAAATCACTGTACTGTATAGAATGCAGTATAGAGGCATGGCTAAATTATCAGGGTGTATATCATACTCAGGGCACGTTCATTCGCTAATTTTCTTTGTGTGTCTTCTTCCAGTTCACCATGGTGGAGAGGAGGTCCAAAGGCACAGGTGCTTCTTGGCAACACTTTAATCTGCTCGGTTGTCCTCCTGGATCCACACATTCACATACATTTTCATTATGTTCATGTAGCAAAAATGTGATTTTTGATGGTCTGTACTTGTGACATCTATAGCATATCTGTACGTCCAGAGAGAGGGATCCCTCCTCTTCCCAAGGTGTCATTCTTCTTTTCCTCCACTGTGAAAAGTGTTTTTCTTTGGGTAGGTCTTCCTCACTCAAATCCAGGGACTAAGGAAAGAGGGAGCCATTCACTGTACAGAGCTCTCATGGGAACCGTTTCAAGTCATATAGACAGATATGCCTCCTGCTAGCCCTGGGATTCCCTTTAAAATACACTGGAAGACAACTTCCATGTCCTGCTTTTTCCCATGACCCACTTGGACAGCTGCATCACTGTATGTAACTGCACTCTCAAGTTTAACTGTGGGTGTGTAATGGCATCCTCTCTTATTCTTTCAATTCACTTTCTGCCCTAACAACCTCCTCCCACAAGTTACAACCTCACAGTGACAACCAAACACATACACCATTCCCTCAAATATGTTCACAGCTTCTTTCTCCTGTTTTTCCTGTCGTTGCAATTTTCCTGTTTCACTCATCTTTACATTATGATAGCAGCCACTCCTTTCTCTTTTTCTCATTGTCCCTCCTCCTCCTTGATGTATGTATCACCTGGTGATCAGCTGTTTTCCTGTTATAGCTGCTCATTGGCCTGATTACTGTCAAAATGGTTCACAAAAAAAAAACATTAAACCCTAAATGCAAACAATACTGAGCTAAATTAGTTGCTATTAAAACATGTAGTCTTGCTATACATAATACATTATCTTTAATAGAGTTTTGTAAATGCTCCTCCCACAGAGGAGAAATGTTCTTGTTTTCTTTTCCCTCCTCATTATATTCATAGTCATGTAATCTCTCCATCTTGTATGTTTCGGTGAACACCTGAGCCCTGGCAGCACTCAGTCTGTATCCAGGTTCACAACCAGCCCTTCTGACCTACATCATGGCTGGCTGACTAATGCCTTCATAACAAGCACAGGAGTCCATCTCTTGCAGCTAGCGCAGGCCGGCCATCAAACAAACAAGCACTAAGCCTGGTTGGGTGCTGCCCAGCTAGATAAGGTCCAAGCGCAGAAGTGATTCTGAGAGGTTCAATCACCAAACCTTAATCACCATAAGAACATCCTCAGGTCAATCACAAATCCAACAGCCAGAGTGTCACAGCTGTGGTACAGGGCACATTTATTATCAGGCTCTGATACAGCTTGGTTGTGCTAGTTATAGAAAAAGGGGTTTCAGTTGCATGTTCAGAAAGGCTTATTTGAAATTAAAAACTACAGGCCAAATTTTAATTTGGTAGTGTGCAATCTCTTTGATCCCACTTTGAGCCATTTTGGAGCAAGACTGTGGCTACAGTGCAGTGTTTGGCAGAGATAGGATTTGGTTTGAAGCTCTGTAGTTAACCATGGCCACATCTTCCCTGAGGACTCACGGCCTCTTGTTTTGTTGTAGACTTTTTTTCCCTTTATTGGGCAGTGTCTCTTCTTCTATCTCCATCTATAAAAACCTAATGTCCTGCACTCAACCAAACAAACTCTAACATGTCTGTTTTCTTTCTTCTGGCTTTCAAGAGGTCTCTCATCATTGCCACACTCCAGAGAAATGGCCAATAGGAGACAATGTGATGCACTGCCCCAATGGGCACTACTCATTTGAGTTACACACTTTCTCTCTTAAACACACAAACACTCTCTCAGTACTGCTTTCTCATTTCATTCTCAGAGATATTAAACTGTGCAGCTCTGTGGAGGCTTGCAGCTGAGTCTACACAGATCACAGCAGGTCGTCAGCTCCTCCCACATATTCTGCGTTGATCACCCGGAAGGTCATAAAGGAACACACTGAAGGGGCTAGCACTAAAGATGAGACTAGCATGTGTTGTATTTCCTTGTTTATTCTTGAAGTTCAAAAATATCATCCCAACCCCCCTCTTAACCTTCTTCACGAAAAAATGGAAAAATAATGGTTGGAAATGATGCACCTGTCTGAAGAGCCACAGTGCTGGATTAGCTGTAGCTCCCACACAAGTGAACATGCAAAAGCCATCACTTTTGTCTAATGTCAAAGTAGGCTTGGGCGATTTTTCGATTTCGATTTTAATCGCGATTTATAATTAATACGATTAGAAATTAAGACACATTCGATAACATTCGATAGCGCACGCCTTCACAAAAAAAATGTTTTCACGGGCACGCGAGTAGCCAATCATAACTAAAAATTGACGCACGTAGCCCATCAGTTTTTGAAGAGAGCCACCAGGTTGTGTGTACAAACATACACACACGGCCCGCTGTGGTGGCTAACAGAACAGAAGCATCTCATCAAAGTTTGCGGCAAAGATTCTATAGCGTAGTGGTTGCAGCCACTACGGCGTGTCTCCAACCAAACAGGCAAGACTGTATAAAAATGAGCGAAAACTCGGCTGGGCAGAGTTCTGCACAGCATTTAAGCCTCAGTTCTTCCCAGGAGGAAATCGTTGAGAAGAAGGGTCAGAAGGGCTCGGCTGTCTGGAGGTACTTTGGCTATTTGAAATCGGATAAACAACAGAGCAAAGTCCTGTGTAAAATGTGTAGAAGTCACGTCCCTACTAAAACAGGAAACACCCGCAACTTATTTCAGCATTTAAAACAATATCACCCATTAGAGCACACAGAGTGCTGCCAGGTCGGTAAAGCCCCCTCGACCAGCAATAAGAGGAAGGCTGATCAACAAACCATACAGTCCGCTCTTTCCAGCGCCATGGTGTATGAAAAAACATCGAAACGACACAAAGACATCACACATGCCATCACACAATTCATCGCAAAAGGCATGCAGCCAATTTGCACTGTCGAAACAGCCGGGTTTAAAAATCTAATGAAAGTGATCGATCCTCGTTATCAACTCCCAGGCCGCAAGCACTTCTCGCAGACAGCAATCCGATTAAAAAAAAAAGAAAAAATAGTGATTTCATGTATATCGTTTTATATATCGTTATCGAACATTTTGAACAAAAAAAATCGTATGATCATTTTTTCTAATATCGCCCAGCCCTATGTCAAAGCACTACCTATGCAGTTTCATTTACCAGCAGCAGCAATCCATCTGCAATTACCTTCAGAATTCTCCCTCCACTTCATGCCTTTATGAATGATAACCAAGCAGCTTCAAAGATCAAATGATATTGCAAACAGACATTTCTACATCTCCTTCACACAGAGTAAAGCTGTCAACAAGGAAATGACATCACAGCTCAGCAACAATGAAGTATTATGACACTTGTTGCATGTTCAGTCTCATATACAAAGATCAAAGCAGTATTTCCCATACATTGATATATTTGTGGCTGTCTGCCACAATATCAACACTGACCACCACATATTGATTTTGTGTGTGTGTGTTTTTTTTTTTTTTTTTTACTATTTCAATGGATAACATGATATTACATTGTAGACCTGCACAGTACATTGATTCTCTCAGCCCCTCTTTCCACGCCCTCGCTAGCTTGCTCTCTCACACACACAGTGGCAACAGACCAGTCTCCCTGCACAAGGCCTAAATCCTGAATAGAACCAGTTAAGAGTTAACAGATGGTTAGTATCATCAAGACATATGTCCAAATTTGTCGTAGACTGATCAAGTTATCTCTGATAAGTTGATCTAAACTCTTAACATAACACAGTATACCTTGGAGATCCAACTCTTTAAATAAATTATTCACAAGCATGTGAGCTGCCTAGCTAATAAGGATAGCAAGTGGGCTGTTATTTGTCAAAACCTGGTCAAGGCAGCGGCTGCTTGGGTTTTGAAGTGTGTTGATTTGAGCTCCGATGGTAATCAATCTTGAATTGGCCAAGAAGAACAAATTATTTGATATGAAGGGAAATACAGGAGCACTGTATCTATTTAATGTTGTTTGACACAATGAGAAGCAATAGAATTGTACACGTATTTATCTTTTTATTATAAAGCATTTTGCAAGATATCCGCAGTGTGGGTGCCTGTGCAGTGCACCTTATACATGGTATAATTTCAGTGTGAGTACCAAAAAAAAAAAGTAACCCAGGTTTTTTGTTAGCGGGCACTGACAGAAAGTAATTTTTGGGAGGAGGCTTTTATAAGGCAACAACTGATTTAGATAGAATAGTTCAATATTATACAAGTTACAAAGTATGTTAAAATGTCACCATGAAATGATGTGCTTATTCACACTTTGGTTCAGTCAGCACGAATTAATAGTGCCTCAACAGTTCTGCCTATTATTTATAAGAATAGCAAATTATGCTAAAGACATGTACTCTAATAAACTCTTCCACTATTAAACCCTCCTATTCATACACACCTTGTCTGAGGCCAAAGTCAGTTATTAGTGCGACATCATGACAGTTGCATCAGCAGACGGGAAAGGAGATGGTTGAAGACCTGGCACAGGAGGTGGCATTTGCGTCTGCAGCGCTTGCTAGCTCGGTGGTTAATACTAATGCTTAGAGTTTATCTACACATTTCCACCGAGGAATCCGATGGTTAAAGAACTTAAATGTTTTCTGTTCACTGTCATGAGCTCATTTTAAGCTATTGTGAACCTCCAGCTTTTGCCAGACAGCCAAGATTCTAGTGGCCCGACTACAACTACTACTACTGTCGACCAAACAAAACTGTAACATTAACCACTTTTTGTGTTAGAGGATGTTTAAGTCAATTGATTCAGCTGACACAGGTCCTGTGAGTCAGAAGCCCCTTGGTTGTGTTTACTTTTTCACTATGACATTACTGTTTCTACTCTTATTGTGACAAACTTTGAATATATATACTGTATATATATATCTATATATATCTTCAAAAGCCACAAGTTCCAATTTTAAATGAATATGATGAATTTCTCTCTGCTCTGTGGAAAAGCCTTGTGACAAAGTGCAGGTAATGAATTGTGACATGCCCACACAACAGCAAAGTTAACAGATGAAAAGATAAAAGATGACCTTACGGAGCTATAACAATGCAGCACTGACATTTTTCAGCTTACTCCACTCTGATATGGGTCACTTTCTTCCACATTATTTCTATAGACATGATGTAATAAACAAAAATATACAGCCTGTGGTTGTATTTCTGAGAACTAAAATGGAATTTATTTTGCTTTATTCTTTTTTAAGTATTTGTAAATATATAATATATATTAAAAAACCTGATTCACAAAATAAACATTTAAACATGTCAATAATTGAAAGCATGAGGCATCCAATTTTGTTTATTGCACTGTAGTGGTCAAATGGGATTATAGGTGTTTAACTTTTTAAAGCTTACAAAGAAACATACATTTTAGCTGATATACCCTGAGGCAAGCCAAAGCCCTGGTGTTCCTATTCAGAATTACACAGTATAAGCACAACTACGTCAAAACCTCACAGTACAACAGCCTAATGTGATCTAAAACTGTGATAAATACTCAGAAAGACAAATTATTACCCCTGAAGAGAAGTAATTTTCTTTAGTTATATGCTAAATATCAAAATGCGTTTTCTATGCTTTAGCAATATATTGAGTATCTTCTGAGAGAGTACACACGGCCTTTTTCTCCATTGACAAAAAAAAAAAAGTTATCATTCTGGGTCATAGCTACATTTCAGAAACCACATATCAGGAAGAATCATCGCCATGGCCCAAAACATCGCCCTGACAGACTGATAACAACCACTGACTGACGACTGACACCTTGATCACATCAGCGCACAGTTACTTGTGGAGATTTCTACATTTCTACCAAGTAAAAGAATTGGTATTTTTGAAATTTTTTCAATACTTATTCAAAAAGTATATTCGAATTTAGGCCAAGATATCAGAATTCAGTGTTTCCCATATATGCATCCAGAAGCAGCGATACACCACTGCTGAAATATTAACACCAGTGCTGATTTTTTATGTTTGAGGGGAGAGGAGAGGGTTCTGACTTATATCTTTAGAACAAAGGAGCCCAGATTTATATAATAGTGGGGCACAAGCCAAAAGCGAGCACCTATTGTATTGATTGAAGATGCAACATGGTACTAGGACTCCAAGACCCCTCTAAACTGTTTTATTTCATATTTCAAACATCTGGCAAGCCAAACTGAACCTTATGGCAGTCCACCTTTGGCCTGTACGCCCCACTTTGGGCAGCCCTGCTTTAGAAACAGACAAGAGACATCAGGTCATGACAGATGAACGATGGATTATTCTAAACCTACCCAGTCCCCAACTACTTATGCTGCAGAGCTGTTTATTTCACACGATTAAAACAAATGGGGTTTCCATTACAGAATGAGCAATGACTAGTAGGTATTTTGCATGCATCAATTGTTTTTTTGGGGGGGGAGGTTTTTCCTAAAGACAGGCCTTACCATGCACAAGTGCCACCATGACATACGAAATCTGTCAATTTCAAAACAACAGATTCATTCACAAAGATTTAAAATATTTGGATAGAAGTCCACAAATGAAACATCATACACACTGAATATTTTATCATTAAAAACGTCATCACATTTAACTAAATTAATCCTGATAATACAACAGTCTGTGGTGATGCAAATGAATTCTGGGAAAAAAGCACAGTTAAAAATGAATAATAAACAACAGACAGTGGATGTAAACAGTCACCCAGATGATATGGGTCACACATCATCTGATAACTTTTTTGTCACATTATTAAATTTTTAGATAAGTTTGAGAGATTTCAAAAGAAGAAAAAAGTGATGACGGCCTCATGTGCTGTAAGTCCATTTTTTATGTCTCACTGTGCCGAGACAAATTTCTGCTAGTTTTCATTAAAAGTCAGATATGCATCAATCTGATCATGTTTCTTAATTCAAATAGTATGTACTGCACTGCAACAGGTAGTATGACTGTTAATGATTTCATCCTGCTCATTCTGCAGTGAAATCAGAAACTGACAATTCAAAATGAATGAACATCTGTACTGTAACACAGCCTAAGCGTAAGTAAAAATCCTGCTTCACAAGCCAGACACAAAAACATGTTCTCTCTTCCTCACGCATGCACACGCACCCACACGCACATACACACACATGGCTTTTCAGCCAATGTGACAAGCTGCAGCTGAGCTGTACAGAGAGATCAACATTCTGATCACACAAAAAGACGGACACAAAACAAGGAAAGAGAAACAGGAAATGAGACACAAAGAGCAGATCTGATAAAAAGCAGCAGTGTTAATGAGGAGATTACACATGATGGACTCCACTCCTCACTCGCCAGGCTGTTCGCTCTAATACCAACTGTACTAGATGAAATCTCCTGACAACAGACAAATTAATTAGCGCGAGTCTTAGTCAAATTACTATGAGCATGGATCTGAAAGATGAATTTATACTGATATCTCATTCTGCATGTAGTGATATCTATTCGAAACCATCAGAACACGGTGCTTAAAGGGGCATACTAATAAGGTATGGCAGAATTACAAAAAGGCCTCGCAGTAGCATTTTCACTCAATCACAGTGTTTTAAAATTTCACTTCGTATGCACCAAAACTGTCTGTTTAGAAGGTCGTGACTGAAAACAGTCACTAAAATGAAACTATCGATGAAATTAAATTAAATTAGTGTTACCAATTCAGTATGTGAAGAAAGGTGAAATCTGGCCACAATCTGCTGTTTCTATTGATGAGTTCTGCTGTTGAATAATGGCCAGAAAACATTATGGTGTCTCAGTGAAGGTGACCTTTGACCTTTTGGATAGAAAATGTCTTCGCTTTATCATTTCAACCTCTTAGACATTTGTGTAAAATTTTGTCATAATCAGCGAACAAACTCTTGAGATACGCCTAAAAATTAATTGTCACGGTGTCCTTTGACCAAATTCTGACCAGTTCATCTTTGAGTGGTTAACAAGAATGGGATTAACAGACAATTTGAGAACATGATTCCTTCAGCCACAGCCCTCACAGACACAAAGGCATAAAAACTACACCAAGCCAAGTCTTAGTTGCAGCAGGAAATTTCGAGTACCACAGCAGCCAATGGGCAGGCAAGCAGGCATCATTTGGAGGGTCTCTACTCTTCTTCTTACAGGTAAAACAGCAAAGAAAGGATAAAGCATTTTTTAATTTACCAGCTCAGCAAGAAACATATTAGTTTCATGATTTGATCAGTGAAATAAAGTGCAAGCGTGGGTATGGAGGTGTGCCTTCGATTGCGCCCTATTGGCAGCGCTGCCATACGGTTTAAGATGATATAGGTCAACATGATGTGTCAAAGGTAAGCAGGTGTGTTTTAATTTTCAGAACAAAAAGGCAAACCTGCAATTGAACTGCACTGCTATAGTTAGACATTTTGAAAGCAATAGTGGTGATGGGACAAAGCTGAAATTGCACTGATGTTATCCTTTAAAGCCCCATTTTGGGTTCACAAAAATCCAACCCTAAGCTTGACAGATTCAACTATAGCCTCGCTTTAGACATAAGATTGAGTTCAACAGTGGTGATGGACATGTGAAAAGCCTCTTTTATGTAGGAGAAGTACATTCACTCCTCCATTTGCACTGAACAGCCTATATTAAATAGCTCTTTCCTTGTTGAATCTACAAACCAGTATAGATGGCTTCAGGAGCCCTCTGCACTGTCTGCAACACACTGGTATTTTTCCCAGGTTGAGATATCTTGACAGCGTGTGTGTGTGTATGTGTGTTACAAACCAGTCCTTTATTAGAGCAGAGGTTTTTACACAGAGAAATACACACCCCGGACACAAACACACCCAGACCTATATTTACTTTGCAGCTGATAGGCAAACGAAGCGTGAAGACACAGAAATGATATCCAAGATCACACTAAATATGATGAATGAGTGCACTTTGATGTTGGCCCAGGTCTTAAATATGATCTGCGGGGTTTGATGCTGATTTATGGTCATATCAGAGAGAAAAAGTAAACCTTCAGCCCTACAACACTAACAATAACTGGCAAGGCAATAAGTGGTGAAACCAGCTTATCTGCAGTCACAGCATTCAACTCCATTACAGGAGAGACGCAGAGTGAAAAGGTTGTGCTTACATTTTCTACCTTTGGCCATGTGTGACTCACACTATAGTGTACACACTTAAACATGGGTCATCACAGCAACTGAACCCTTATTACTGATGTAGTATGGACATGAATGCTACAGAAGCAGTCATTGTGCTATACAACACGATGTGCCAGAAGCATGACTGCACAGAAATTGCAGAAGCACTAACAGACATGGCTGTTAGTGTCATCAGCAATGGTTCTACCTGTCTCTTCTGATGGTGCAACTCACTTTCAAAAATGTTCACCGTCAGCAATGTCGAACTGTTTACTAAAGTGAAATTGCTATCAGCTTTTGTTTAACTTTTGTTTTTCAGTGTTAAATGCTCAAAGTCAGGTTTCTCAAATTGGTCACCTAATAACATGAAGTCTGTTCTTCCTGGGTTTTCCTTGCCAGCAGCATGTGTGCAAAACCAACATGATGTCATGGGTGAAGCCATGTGAATAAAGACACACTGACACCTCTGTCAAAAAGTTTTCGGAGAAATAAGGAAAAGGTTTGGAGAAGGCAGGAATAGTTCTTATAAACTGTATTCTCAAACTTTCCAGACACGGGAGTCTCCGTCAGAATGTTATCATTTTTCTGACAGTATTTCATGACAGATGACAGAAAGTGAGTATTTCATATTCATGTGCATGCCCAGGCAAGTTCACTCAGGCACTGGAAGAGTCATTCGCAGATGATCTGATTTACTGGACCATAAGGGAAACAATCTCTCAGAAAACAGAGTACTGAAGTATTGACTTGAACAATCTCTAAACTGGAATTGCTGTTTTCCCCTCAGTTGTGGAGATGATTCAGACAGAATTCTATAACAGGTACTTCAGTGCTGTACCAAATCCCTGGTCTACAAATGAGGTTGTACAGCACATGAAAAAATTCACTACAGTGAACTTCAGATTTTCCTGTGCTTGTGTAAAAATGTGGGCCAAGGGCCGTCCTAACAAAACACATAAATAATGTGCCTTTTCCTCATTATTACAAAGCCCCAACTGATGACTGGGTATTCATCGAAATCGCCATCACACAGCCAAATTGTGGTTAATTCTAGTGGCAGATGGCAAGCCTGTCAAACCTACTGGGGAGCACTGGCAAGTACCCAGCTTGAATGCTCATGTTCTTATTTCCAAACCTGGACAGAATAACCTAATGGAGAGATCTGCACATGGCTCAACAAAACAGGCATGAATACGCTCTCATCACATTATGGTAAATGTAGGGCTGCAACTAACTATTTTCATTAATAAATCTTAAAAATTACTTTCTGATCAACTGTTTAGCCTGTTAAATGTCAACATTTCTTATGAAAATTTCTGAGCTCTCAAATTATGGACCATTATCGTTGAAAATAAAATCAGACCTGCACCGATGGAATCTTATCCCTTTTCTAAATCTAAACTCGAGGATTAGCGCAATTAAAATGAACACTCTCCCAAAACTTTTATATATCTTTCGGACTTTACCAGTGGAAATAAATGACAATCAGTTTAGGGAGTGGGATAAATGGATATCTAGGTTTATTTGGCAAGGTAAAAAGCCCAGAATTCGATTTAACGTTCTACAATTGAGAAAAGAGAAAGGAGGAATGGCACTTCCTTGTTTAAAGAAATATTTTTATGCTGCACAGCTAACCCCTCTACTATATTGGTGCAATAGTGAGTATAAAGCTAGATGGAAGGAACTAGAATCTGAAATTAGTTTAGATTTACCTCTACAGGCTGTAATCGTAGATAGAGGCTTGATAGCCCAATTGGAAGAGAGAAATAACCCCTGGATTAATCTTACGTTAAAGATTTGGCAAAAAGTGGTTAAAACAAGCGAAATTCACAACATGCTCAGGCTCTTTAGATGGTGTGCTTATGATACAGAATTTATCCCCAATAGAGGGGATAAAAGATTTAAGTCCTGGATACAGAAAGGCCTTACAACCTACCTTTCATTCACACACAAAAACGCAATACAGAGTTTCCAATACTTGCGAGACAAACATGGCCTAGAACAGGGGGATTTCTTCAGGTACCTTCAGCTGCGACATTATTTCAACCAGAAGTGCAGGCCTACTGACTTCTCAAAAACAGAGTCGGAATTCTTCAGGATTTTAAGGTCGGCCCTCGGTTCGGTTCCCTCCAAATCAATCTCAAAATTGTATAATGCTCTGTTTCTGATTAAAAATGAAAATACCTTGTACATTAAGGAAAAATGGGAAAAGGAAGCAGGAATAGAAATTTCGGAGGAGGCGTGGGGGGAAATATGCAGCTTTCAGTGGTCCTCAACTAACTCTATGGAGTGGAGGGAACACTGCTGGAAAAATATAGTAAGATTTTTTAAGACCCCCCACCAGGAAAGATACAATAATGAAGGTTCAATCTGTTGGAGACAGTGTGGGTCAAGGGAGGCAAACCACTCACACATATTCTGGGAATGTCCTAAGCTGAGTTCATATTGGAAGGGTATCTATAAAATATTGTGCACAGTATTCAAAATTTATCTACCCATGGACATAGAGTCACTTTATTTGGGCCATATAGTGTGTTTGAAACAGAGGAGGGATATAAAGCTACTCCAGGCCCTTTTGGCGGCGAGTAAAAAATCAATCACCAGAAGGTGGCGAACTACAACTCCGCCTACCATACACGATTGGTATGGGGTAACCTTAGAAATATTTAAGATGGAAAAATTGACTTACTCTCTGAGGGCTCAAAAAGATAAATTCTACCAAATTTGGCAAAAATGGATTGATTTTGTAACCCCAACGAGAACAGATTTTGTATAACTTTGTATAACACCCGGTTTTAACAACTTTCCCTCTATAGTTGAGAAGAATGTAAAAATGTAAACTCCCTTCAGTTCAATTGTATATAGTTACTGTTTTTTGAAATAAGTGGGTGAATACGGATGAGCAGTGTCATCTTAATTATACGGACTGTAAGGCATTTAAGGACTGAGTCTTGACACTGGAAAACTGCGACATCTGGATGTTTTCTTTTTCTTTTTTCTTTCTTTCTTTTTAAATTTTCTTTTTATTACATATGTATAGGACTAAAACAAGGAAAATGGGCAGAGTGTGCTATGTAAAATGTCGAAAAGCTGTAAGTTTAATTGTGGTCTTTTTCCAAATAAAAAGATAATTACAAAAAAAAAAAGAAAATTTCTGAGCTCAAGATGCGTCTGCTAATAGCTTTGTGGCCTAACTGGTGGCCAAAAATCTACAGATGCTCTGTTTACAATGGTGTACAACACAGAAAATCCAATAACTGCTGACATTGGAGCAGCTGGAAATAATGACTGGTATTTCTGCTTGAAAAATGACCAAATATATCAATCACAATGTTATAATACTGTCATAATCTGAATAAAATGATGATTATCTGCAAAATGTCATCCAAGAAGAGCCACGTGAAGAATTTATCCAATAACCATCCAGCGAGGTATGACTGCAGCCAAAAACACGGTATCCGACAACATGATAAGAAAGAAGCTTATCTGACGCTAACAGTATCAGTTTGGTTAGATTTGGTCAGGCACCAAAAGTATTCTTTATTCACAGGTTAGTACTATTGATATAAATTTGGCTCCCTTTAGATACCTCCATCACTCTATTGGCATGTTCATGCAGAGCAGATCTGCCGTCACATATATCAAGATCTCCACAATTCACTCAAAAAATAGACTGCAAACAAAGACTGGACACAAGCCAAGATCCTCGAATTGCTCACCCCTAACTCACAAAGTTTTGAATTTCAATTTGTGCAGATATTGATTTGGACAACAAGATACTGCAAAAGAGTAACACTATATAATCACATGGGCACAACACAATTTCAGTTAAAGTCAGAAAATGAAAATGACCACCCAGCCCTTCGACATATGGACTTCTTTCGTTTGCCTTGGTCATTCATTACCCATTCTGGAGGCATACAGCAAGACAAACTGCCTCCCTCAGTATTCAGTTCACACAAATAATCAAATATTGTGCATGATGTCCACATGCCTGATCATAAGAGGCTTTCTCTTTCTGCTTACCTTATTGTTATTGTACCCCCTCCGCCTATTTCGGTGTTGAAATGTCACTGCCTCTGTCAATATGTCAACTTTCTCCCCTCTCAGGTGAATACAACTGCTCCTAGCTACTCCTCTATGGATTCAGTCAGATCAAAACAAAACCAAGACAGAATTTAAGGCATCACAGTATGTTCAGCTTGAGAGAGCATTACATCCAAGGTACTCAAGACGGCCATTCAAAGGTGTTCCATTTCACCATGTAAGTAGTTGACTATAGGAGCCCAGCTTTCAATCCTTTAATCATACGCAGCCAAGGTAGTCCAAGTGCCTCTATACACATTCCTTACAGACACAGCAGAAACGATTAAAATTCTTCTTAAATGTTGCTGATAACAAACACAGAGGGTCTGACATAGCTGAATGGCCCAAGACTGGAAAGGTTTATGCGGGGTAAGCTTGTTGGTCAGTCACAAGCCCACTGGTCCACTCGTGAAAAGACAGTCAGTCTTAGGAGAACAGAGTGGTCACGGGATCCAAATGCATCAACGATGTTGCAAATGGAACCTAAGTTAAAGTTCAGAATTATTAGAAATTTGCTATTTAAACATAAGCCATGAATGTAATCTAGGGTGTCATCTCATACAGCTTTCTAGCCCCACGATGAGGCACTTAGCTGAGGTACTTGTGACTAGCTAGCCATGTAAACAGCTGCGATTGAGCCTAACAGCTAACCTAACAGTAACTTCAGCGACTGTTTGAAGTTAAGAGGCTGCTATTGCTATTAAAACACTCAGTCCTTTCTTCACCTCGCGGCAACAATGGCCTCTCATAAATTAGGGTGCGTAAACTGCTTTTCTTCATGGGTTTAAATGTGTTGGTGCCCATCATATACATTTTTTGTTTCAGCTGTTCACTGCTTAAACAGCTAGCTAAAAGCAACGTTAGCTAACGTTAACTTTTACTGTACCTGATCATGGCTGTCAAATGTTCAGTGCTGTGGATTTTTGGCAAGTAGTCATTCCTTCACACCAATCTCCCAATTAGAGACAAAATAAGTTACAATACTTCATAATGTTCAGTCTACTTCAAACAACATGCAAAATACAAGAAGTGTTGGGAAAGGTGCATCTGATTCCTCGCTTCCATTCCAGCCAAATTTGTGGACTGCCTCCCCATTTAGGATGACATTTGCATTAGGTGAGGACAAGTAATACAACAACAATAACAACAAAAATAATAATGACATCCCAACAATGTACTGTATGTTTTACAGTGTAACAAAATCACTGAAATAACTTTCTACCAGAAGGGTTGCAATATGGGGCATTTGCATCTGCAAATGCTTTTATGTTCTTTCTAAATTAAATCAATATCAGAAATTATTAAACTATAGAAGTTAGGACACTGTTACAAAATTAGACTATGGGACATTATCTTTTTTTCTATTCATGTTATTCTCTTGAAAGCCTTTCATCTACATGATGTGTGTATAAATACACTCTTCATCAGTACAACACAGTGCCAAAAGCCACCAGCCAGGTGTGTAAAAAGCCCTTTCACCATATTCCTAGGCACTTAAAATGACTGTCAGTATCTCAGAAATCCAAGAGATCAGATGGATTGTCCCATGGCAAATAGAATAATAACTTATTCTCTCTCAAAAGCTTTTATAAGACTATTAACAGGCTGAACTTGTGAATGGAAAACTGGTTCTGTGGGGTTTTCTGTGATCAAATAAAGTAAAGGTGAAATTATTACGAGCCAGCCTGTGCTCCTGGGGGTCTTTCTAAATGTTAGCGCGCCTCATTTTCCAGGGGCTGTTTGAACCCTGCTCCTCTGGAGCACACAATGGTGATTTTTAAGAACAGCTGAGGCAGCCATAGCAAAAAGGAAAACCGAACACATTTCCATAAGCTGCTATAAGCAGTGAACAAAACGAAAACATATCACAACACATGAATGCTTATGTAAGATTAAATTCACAGGGCACATTTTTGAGACTATAAATGGGCATAAAACTAATTTAAAGAGATCTCAAAGGTATTATTCTCCCTTCTCAAAAACTTAAGTTGCCACCCCAGGGGCATGTCTATGGCCTTGTCTGTTTTCCTCACCTTAATAGGCCAAACTGGCTCCTCACTCAAACTTAAATTTAAGCATACTGAGATAAAACTGGACGATATGGACCACAAAACATATGTCAATATTGTAGGCGATATATATATATATAAATCAGTGTGTGATGTAAAATGGCAATAAACAATATATATCTTCACATTTTCTGATATGAAATGACTGTTGGCCAGATAGATTTGTATTATCTGGTCAGCCACATTGACTTGGCAAGCAAAGCATCTAGACACTGACACAGCGGGTGGTAGTATGCGCCTTTAAAGTTGGTTTACAATTCAACAATTAACACAGAGAAGAAGAAGAGAAGAAATGAGAAGGAGAGTAGTTAAAGTATACTGGCCCCGAAACGCTGTTGCCGTGGTGATGACGTCAAACTGCTGCACCTGGTGATAAGCCACACAGTGCAGACTAGAGCGCTACACATGTCGCCAAGCTTATAGAATCTATGAGTTTTAATGCAACAAATCTTATTAGGGCTGTAGAACATTAAATCATCCTCCTCTGCTCACTACATCGTAGTCTTTTTACCCACACGTGTACAAAAACGTCAGGTTATGAACTTTTTAAAATACAAAAATGTAAACTTAGCAGTTATCTCACAAGTATCAGCCATGAGAAGCAGGTAATTACTGATCATCAAATAAGCTGAAAAAAATGTATACAGGGCTTCCCTAGTTTAAGGACACTGTCTGGGATTTACTGAAAACAGACAGGGAATCGGGGATCACATGAAACATTTCATCATCACACTCTACCTAACACCAAAAGCACGGTGACATGCAACCTAGTCATGTTTTGCTCCAAATGCTCCTGCATCCCATCACTGAGTCCCTTCTCAACCCTTCTATAAACTGCCACCTCTGCAGAAGCAAGCAACATCTCCAAGCATCCTATCTTTATCTGCCACAAAACCCTTGTGGTTCTGACTACGACGCTCAAAACCATTTTAGCCCTGTACCGTCTGCTTCTGCTCCTTTCTAAGTCACTGGGCAACAATAATTACATTATTTCTAGCAGGCCAGAAGTCCAAACTCTAGAAGGCTGTCAGGAAGAAAAAATGAAAAGGCACCACAGGGAATAATGAGGCAACATTCAATGTCTCTGCAGTGAAACAGTTTGTGAAATTTTTTGCCCCTTGCCCCTGCACTTTGTAAAGCCAGTGACCTCCTGCGTTAGCATGGAGGGGACCTATCCTATAAAATGACCATTTACACCTACAGTTTGACACTGTGTGCTTTATATTTCAGCAGTAAGTCTTTCACCATCACATATGATACAAACATATAACTAGAAGGTACAAGTTGGTACGCAGGGAACTGTTTAGAAATAAAAGTGGGAATGACCATTTTTTGTTTTGCTAATTTAATGGTCTGTCTCTGAAGAACTAATGGGAGCTTAATGCCAAGCGACAGTCCAGTAGCACAAGCTGACCAGCAGCAGCAAAGAGGCAGTGGGGAAAATCAGTGGGATAGAGCCAGAATATTTTCACATCTAACTGTGAATTAAGGGTTTATTTTTGACTTAATTAGAGTTTGTGATATTTGGAATATCACTCTGTTATGACACAGCATTATGAAATAGCCTCCCACGCTGATGTGCGGGCTTACTGGAAGTAATTAGATGTGTATTAGAATGTAAATATCATAAAATTCTTATAACCCAACTTGACAGCACGAGATGGTACAAGACAACACAAGACACTGAGAGTAGCCAAATATGAATTTAATTTAGGAGGGGGAAAAGAGCCTCAAAATGATTGCTGGCTACCAGCCAAAGAGGCTGGACACACCAAATGACAAATATAAAAGCTGCAGCCAAAATTCACCAGGATTTGGCTCGCGGTGAGCAGTAATTTCCGAGCCCGTTTAACAGTTACTAAAGCTTTTCAAATAGCCCATGTGTTCTAGTTCATCAAGTTCAACTATGTCTGCCCGTAGAACAGAACCAAAACACAGTGGCTACGGTGATAAAATATCTGTTGTACAAGAACTTCAACAACTGCACTCAACAGAAACACAAAGGGTGAGGGTTTTCAGAGCAGCCCTACAATTTGTGTTGATGTGTATCTGTAAGTGCAAAGGACTGTACAAACTCTGCAACACCCCTGGGTATCACAACAGACTACTGAAGCAGTGATCAGTGTTAGTGCACCTGCTTTCATGGCCTAGAGGAAATATATCAGGGTGTGTTGTAACTTGGGTAAAGAACTAAAACCTAGCATTTACTAATATTTAAAAAAATTCTGTGGCAGAACTTTCTTCACCTAATTCTTCATAAAATAAGATGTGTCAAGGCGGTTTGAGTCACACACTGGATATACAAAAAAAAAGAAAGAAAGAAAGAAAGAAAAACTTCAACTGTTGCTTATTACCTGTGTCTGTGCTCATCATGTCCTCCCTGCCCATGTATGACCACCTGTCCAGAAGCGTGCTTCCCCTCTTTAGGTGAGTCAATATGAGGGATGAGCACATCCTCCAAGCCTAGGTCAAAGCGCTTGTGCTTGGAGTTGTCCGGGAGGAAGAAGAAGGCCCCGAAACATAAGGTGATGAAGGCACTGAGAATGAGGAGGAGGATGAACTTCTCTGAGAGCCTCAACGTGGCCCTGTGGTGCGGAAAAGAGGAGGCACCCGGTGAAAGAGTGGGTATCCTGCGGCCCGACAGTGGCAGGAGAGCCGGTGTGGTCATGTTTTGATAGTTGAAATGAACTTAGCCTGCGAGAGGAGATAGGAGGGCAGGGTGGGGTGGGTTTACAAGTGCCACAGATGTTGTTGTAGCAGCATGCACAAGCAGGTCAACTGTATTATCTCATCCCTGCACTGATAAGTCCAGAAACCAAAAAAGGCCGTGGTTCCTCTGCAAAGGACTGACTGGTCAACAGGAAAATGGTCATGATGGTTCTGAAAAATGGGAGATCACAGGAAAAGAGTTAGTATTGAATTCAAAGCCGGTTAGTTGCAGAAATACTTTTACAGTACTGTTACCAGAGATATGGCACAATTTTAGAAAAATCTGAAATTTTTCTCTCTTCATTTTAAGCATTCTGCCTCAACAATCACTATTATCAGTTTTCTGTCAGGACTGAGGAGGTACTACCCTTAAAATTAATTCATTTAGTTGTCATTTCTGCCCTGAGGAAGCATGTCCTTTGTGACCACTAGTATCTTCTCGTCAAGCACCCTCACTAAGGCTCGTATTGAGCGTAACTGCACTGAATTACAACCAAATATATGGTGACACATGAAGAAACTGGCATGTGATATATCAAGTGATGAAGCTGAAAAAATAAACAAACCTCTGCATGTTCTGCTGAAATTGACAACATGCCCTTCCCGAAAATAAATACCTCAGACTCTCTCTCACACACACAGGCACAAAACACTTAATCCTTTGGCCATGAGAAAAATGACAAACATATTTTCCAGAGGATTAAGGTATCAAGAGGCTGTGTAATATCTGTGAGATCATCACCAAGCAACTGCCCTCTGCGTATACTGCTCGGACTAACATTGCAGAATGAACACCAGCTTTCTTTTTTCCTGTTTTATACCTTGCTGTCAGACATATGTCGCAATAACACGACAAACAACGACAGAGATAACGAGTAAGATCAGTCTACATATAAATCCTCCTGTCGTTCCTATCAATCGGAGTCGAGTGGAATGACAATTTGCAGTGGTGTGGCGACCCTTCGCAAAACGGTCAGGACATGCAAGCTAAATACACTGCATGCACGTATCCCGCGCTGTATCACACCTGAAGTTAAACCATTCTAGCAAATACTCAGGTGGCCGCACATGTAGAAAGAAGACGGGGAGCAAACGCTTAATTCCGCTCAGCAACTGCTCCGAGTGCTTTAAACACTAATATAAGCAGTGTCATTAATCTCCGATAGATCAGGACAGCTTATGTTAACACCAACGTTTGTCTGAGCTTATTATTGTATCCAGTATTTTTCCTTCTGCTCTGCAGAGATGCGATATCTCGGCGTCTCCACACAGAATACCAAGTTCATTCCTTGACAGTGCCACTCTGTGTTTGATTAGCCGATACAAAATGCTAGCTAATAAGCGAATGAGCGGCTAACTTCTCCAGCTAACGCTGGCCAACATGAAAAACGAAGAGCGGGACATAAACTGTCACGCAATGCTCAAGAAGAGCCATGAACACAAACAAAACATACGCGTTTTTGCTCGCTGACATTTTAGTTATTCGTCAGCGGTAAAGGCTGAGCTTAGAAACCTATAGCCTGCTGAAGGGCTAGCTATTTGGCCAAGCTGCTAACGCTAGCTAGCTGAACTGACAGAGGTAGCGTCTTGTGTAGACGCCGCTGTGCTGCATCACTACCTTTCTCATTTGCTCGGTGAAAATCGATCCCAGTCAGGATTCCCGGGCCACCTTTTCAAAGAAGTCGGTATAGCAGATGTCCTCATGTCCACGAATGTTACACTGTCGTAGCCCGCTCTGGCTGAACCGTTAGCCGTCAGTTCAGAGCCACATAGCGGTACAGCTCCGAGGACGTTGAGAGGATGTTGATGACTGGCTGCTCTGTCGGACTGCAGCGACGCTGTGACTGACTGAGCTGCTGCTGCTGCTGCTGCTGCTCGGCAATCCAGCATCAACTACTCAGCCTGCGCCTTTAAGGGACCGTCTGACAATTTCTTTAGGGAGAATGACTGTAGAATAAGACTTTAAACGAGGCAATGAAGGGCAAGAAAAAGTCACATATTCATCTGACCAATATGCTTCCCCTTGATATTAGTGATTGTGATATCAGTTAGAAATACTGAAATGCAGCTGTGAGATGCATAATTTCAATGAGTCACGCCCTTCTCTCACCAATTCAGTTTTGTACAATTCCAAATAAGACTGCAAAGTATTTAGATATTTTACTTAAGTAGGCTAAAAGTGACCAAAAGATAGCCCGTCACAAATAAAGTGCCAAGTGCTGTAATTTACACCATCTGGAATTACTGTCTGAAATGTATTTTATGACAACAAAGAGATGTTATTGAACATATAGCTGGAGATGTGGAGATTCAAAGTATGTTTGGTGTATTTGTGTATAGCAAGGCTCTAATAAAAAAAAATACTATCAAGTTATGGTAAATGTAGGATCTGAGGTGCACTAGGAACTTAAAGTTAAATATTTGGGTTTCTCTCTAATGCTTCAGGTTTTACCTTTCTTCTTAAAGAAGTGCAGCACTAATTATTTGTAGTACCAAGTTCTCATATTTTTGTGAGTCATTTCATTAGTAACAATGAAAGTATTTAAGTCTACCAAAAGCATAGGTACACACATGTTTGAGCAGATCTTTTAACTGTGTTTTGACAAGAGTAGAAAGCAAAGGTAAGGAAAAGTTTTCTACTAGAGCCTCAATAAATCATATTCAGTGCAATTTATCTCTTGGTTAAAGAGGATGAAGCAGCACTAGTGAAGACTTAACTGCCATTTTTATAGGAGTGGAATGCACATACAGTATACAGTTCACCAGTCAAGTACAGACATAACTTTTCACATTATGATGGGCTTGAATAAGTATAACCATTAAACAAAATAATGATCAGACAAACAACTGGATTGACTTTTTTTAAAAAAAGAGAACCACGAGAGAGAAAAATTCTGCTCATGTCTTGGTGATATTTTGGCAGCTACATGCAGCAGCACCTGCTCTATTCACTACCCTGCTTGGATCAATACATCATAAATGATCGGTGAACAAAATTGAATAATCTTGTCAAAAACACTCTGTGAGCTGTGTTGCCAAGAAGGACACAATTTATGATATTAGTCCCCTGGTGTTTGCTGAGGACTCTCTTGCCTTTCTTTTTTATTTTGGCCCAGACAGCATGTGCTCTGTCTTGTTATTCAGCGGAGAGACACCGCTGAATATAAGACAGGTGTCACTTTGCTTTCAGAAGGATTTCTTTCACTCTCAGGGCACTTTTCTCTTCGCTCTGGCCAAAGACGCATTCCCAGCCAAGAGCTTGCTCTGTGCTCTCTGCGAGCGAAGGGTGTAATTTGTTAGAAACCTCAGCGATGACACTTCTCCTGCTGCTGAATAGCTGGCTTTCCTGTGGTGTGACTTGGGTGAGGGCCACAAACCTGGCTGAACCACAAACTGTCAAAGACACGCCACCGACAAAATGTTCCACTGTGTCTAGTCTTAGATCATTGAACTTCAGTCTCTTACTCTGGTATAACAAAAGTAGAGTACAAAGCGACCACATAAACATACAACCTACAATTTTATGATTGAAAGCATGAGGTGGTCTGTAGGCCCTGCAGTGTTAAGTGGGTGTGCAAAAAAGCAAAAGAACTGTTGCAGCACCACTGCAGATTCTTTAAACAGCTCTAAAGGGACTATATCTGTGGTAGAAATTTTAGTGACAACTGCTCACAGTCAGGTCTGTACATGCTGATAATGGCATCCAGCTCAAACTGTAGCATGGCCGCAGAATTTTGTTTAAATGTAACTTTTAAATTCTAAAGTAATCTCAGAAGCAGATATTGTCAAAACCTGGACAAATGAAACAAAGACAAGACAGACAGATGGACAGATGATAGATAGATAGATATCTCACTGCATATACCTCCCAGTCAAGCTCAGAAAATGATTTGTGAAAATATTCAGAGCCACTGTAATCACCACAGTGCTCTGCTTGAAAATGAGGACTGTATTTCTTGTCCCTTTGTCTTTCACCATGAATGCTCCATGTTGAAGCAGAGCTTAGCACTGCACTGTGGCACTCTCAGCCCACATACCAAAGTGAGCTTTTCTCTGGCAGGTAATCTATCTGTGCACAAAGTTCACCCATAAAGACAGTGCCAGCATTTTGCTGAGTGTGGAGACAGCCAGCCACTGAGTCCATCACCAGGCCCTTGAGCTGCCACCAGCTGCAGCCTCACTCGCAGCAGCAACAACGGGGGCCACTGGGATGCATGATTTACAGGACATCCCTCAGTGAGTGAGTTAGTGGCGGTGCTGTGGTGTGCAGCGTCGTAATCATTGTGAAGTCCTCCCTTCAGAGAGGCATCGCCATGAGTCACCCTCTCTCCTCAGCGACAAGGGCCAGTTGAGTTTGATGCCAGGGCCGGTGTGGAAGCGAGTAGAAACACAAAAAAACCCAAAAGCGCTGAGCAGACACAAAAAGGCTGACAGTTTGCAAACCACAGCCAAGTTGCAGAGACGAGGGATATGAGATGGGGAGAGAAGGGAGGGTGTCCTTTGCTTCAATGCATCTTTGATTATCATTGTCAGAGGGATGGATTGCTGGCTGGGAAGGATTTATAACACATTTCACACCCAGAAGGAACAATGCTGCAATGACAAAAGCACTCATTTTTCATAGAAAAAGAAAAGAAATAGTAGAAAACAAAACAAAAGGAACACAAAATGTCTTCAGGAGACCTTAGCGAACACAACCGAAATCTGCTCATCTTTCAGCTTCTTATTTGACAGGATGAGCTGGTCAGTCATGATGGTTTCAAACTTGTGAATGATGTACTGTACCAGAGAACCCGAAGTAACCAATCTGTCAGCGCTCAGGCAAGGTCAACCACAACCTCTGGCCCTGGTGGACAGCACAGTGTGTGTGTGTGTCCATACAGACAATGTGTGTGACTCAAGTGTCAATCCCACGCTCTAGTGGAAATGACTGCATATAGTGCTGAGAATGAGCTCTACAACAACCTCTTGATTTTTGACATTCCAGTTAATGGTGCGATGCAGCGCCTTCCCACACTGCCAAGAACAGTGATGATGAGTCCCTGTGGAGAGTGAGGCATGATGGGAAGATAAACAGAGCTCTGTCCACATGGCTGTGTCAAGAACATCTTCTTCATCCAGTAGGGTATGGATACTTACCAATCTAACAAATGCTCCCAAAGGATGGAAGGAAAAGAATGTGCCAAACCTCCAATCTGAATTTGTGGAAATCTGGGGACAGGCTGGAGGGAGACCAACTGGAGAGGGAGACTGAGTCTACAGCTGATCACCTGCAAGATCTGGTTCCAGCTGCCGTACCTTTATGCACACAATATGCATTTTCACATGTTTTTCAGTAGTATGAGTATTGTTTTAAACTCAGTTCTTGATTCCAGATAGCTTGTGCATCATTTTGTAACACATCCTTTATTATTTATTAATATTTCCTATTAATTGTTTCCTAAACATCTGGAGAAGTTAGAATCCAACATCCATCCATCCATTTTCTATACCGCTTATCCATCAGGGTCGCGGGGGAGCTGGAGCCTATCCCAGCTGACTACGGGCGAGAGGCGGGGTTCACCCTGGACTGGTCGCCAGTCAATCGCAGGACTGATACACAAAGACAGACAACCACACACTCTCACACTCACACGTGGGGGCAAAGTAGAGCAGCCAATTAACCTAATGTGCATGTTTTTGGTATTGTGGGAGGAAGCCGGAGAACCCGGAGAAAACCCACGCAGGCACAGGGAGAACATGCAAATTCCACACAGAAGAACCCAGACCGGGATTCGAACCTGGAACCCTCTTGCTATGAGTGCACCACTGTGCCGCCCTAGAATCCAACATAAAAATTGGAACTAAAAAAAGTTCAGAAACCTTCAGAAGTCATGACTTTAAAACAGGAAACTCATTTTATATGTCCACATTATCTTGATAAGAGGTAAATTGCACATCACACCAGCCATCATTTTGTCAGAGCAGACATTTCATTTTTCGGTTAATAGAAGCCACATTTTGCAGTTTTAACTCAAATGCAATGTGAAAAGATGAGATGAGACAAAATGACCCTCATCCTGTCATAAAAAGCATAGAAAATTAGGATGGCATGCAGGGATTCAGAGGAAGAGTGTAAGAAAACAACAGGACTGCATTTTACATGCAAAACAATGTGTAGCTGGAGTAATTGAAAAAGCTGCGCTGCGGTGAGATTGAGAGTGCGGCCTTCCAGCCTTCGCTGCTTTACAGGCTTGAGATCTGGATGACACCACATTTTCTATATGAAGAAGCAGGCTGCCTGCGCTGTCACTTCATCATTTTCTATTAAGATGCCAGTCCCTTTATTCTCTGGGGCAGAATTACACAAATTATTCTTAGTTACAGCCGCATCATTTTTTTGGCAGATCAGGAACGTAGTGTAACATACTACTTATCTGGCTATTAATCCTTTCACCTATTACTAACACAAGCATCCCCTTTATTCAGCATGAATCTCTTTGTATTTATCTGTCTTACTGCATTGTCACTGTCTATCTATTGTGTTTATCAGTCCCATAAAACTCGTTCTGGTCTGTAGCTGTTTTCTGACTCTGCATCCTGTTCTGCTGCTCCCACAGAGTGATCAGTCACTTGTGTTGAATTACAGTTCTATCGGAAAACAATACATTACCCGTTTGAAAACACGTCCCCTGGTATCATCATTCAATATCTTTAAAATGTAGAGGATCCAATGTGAGGTAAGGTTATCATTTTGTCAGTGATTTATGGCTTTTATAGGCAGGCAAAGGTGAAATACCAAATTACCTTTAATCTCTTCGACCGAGTAGCTTCCTGTTTACTCACATTTTTCCAAGTTGTTTTTCCTTAGTCGGCGAGTTTACTTTCCATTCAATGAAATATTCATTCAAATATTCTCACAATATTTTGTAGATTCTCCATAATTATTGTTGCAGAGACGGGCCAGCTGTAAATTAGCATTTGCATTATAATGAGACAAAAATAAGAAGAAACGGGAAAACTTTTTCAAGATTGCATCTTCAGACAAATAGCCATACATGCAGCTATAGCATTTCTGTGCGTGAGTGTTTGAATAGCTATGTGCAGTAGTGATTGAGGAAGAGCTGTAGGATCGAATTCCCATCCATACACCCAGCTGTCAATCCTGATGTCTCACCCCCCTTTCTTTATAGCAACAAATAACTAATTAAAACCTAACATAAAAATCAGTACTTGCACATACATCTGTGTGATAAGAACTATTTAAACTGACAGGAATCATCTCTGGGAAAAAAAAAAAATATATTTGTATAATTGTAGCTGTAGTTTTTATGTTTTGTAAGGCATTTTGTAAATGGGTCTGAAAGCTCGACATCTATATAAGATGGAATTTTATCCGATGTTTTGAATTATGATTTTGGCCACTTTCATATGTTGTCTTAAAGGTTTGAATTTCTATCTGAACGCTGCACGTGACGTCTTTTGTACAAGCACCAAAGACCACATTTAAAAATAATAATGCTGACAGTCAAACTAAATCAGAACTGAGTGCTAAGACTTTTCTTTGTTCTAAGTTTCCTAATATTCCCGCAGCTGACTGTCATACTAACATTTCACAGTCAAAATTTATAGTCCTGAACAAGCTGATGTTTCTTTTCTGAGGCTTTAGTCATTGGATTGCTCCGTTGTTTTGTAGGTATAGTGATGCACGTTCTCTAAACTAATGAAGCCCATCGTGTAGTCTGTCCCAGTCCTGTGACCCTTAGTGACAATCTTTGCACGTTTCATGCTAAATGGTGGACTTCCAATATGAACGCCAAGCTCTTCATATTGCTCCGTCAGCAGTGCATCTGTGCTCTTAGCTCTGAACAAACAAGCCTGATTGGCTTTTAACAACTCCACTAGTTTCCAGAGGGAGCTGTTTAGGCTCCATTTAAAGCCCAGTAACTGTATTACTGTTGTGACTAAGGCCTAACCTCGGCTGTAATCAGGTTACACAGTTTTCAACCCGAATGTTTCTCAGCCTCTGCTTGTCACACAGCCATGCATGCAGGCACAGAGGGATTCTCAGGCAAACACTGGTTTTTATCTGATCTTATATGCACTTCTTTGTCAGCATGGCTCACTTGCCTTTAATGTCAAGTGTTGATGGGGTTTGCATCATCTCTTACATAACTTGCTCTGGCAACTAGATTCTGTGATGCCTGTGAATTATTGACACCACGCTAATTTTAACAAATCAAGATGAATTATTAACAGCTCATCACACAGGGAACCCTCCAACAAGGAGTTCTGTAACACTGTGTTCGTATTCTTGCAGTGCATTTCAGGTGACCTCCTATGTACAGTGTGTGTGTGTGTGTGTGTGTGGTCTTCACAATGATGGAAAGCAGTGTTGCTCTCTTGCAGCCCTGAGATAAAGTGTCTCTCAGAGAAGAATGTCAGGTGCTGTCACAACACTGGATTTGAGGTGACATGATGCTGTGGCAGGTTACTCTATGGATCCTCTGTTCTTGCCTTTATATGCATTGTGTCCTTGTCCCAGTTTGAAAGTTTGGTCATTTCTTTAGACTTTACAATGAGGGAATGAACATGTTGACCACTTTTGGACTTTCAGTGAATGTTTTTAGCATCAGCTCGGTGGAAGAAGCAGTTACTTAGTAGTAAAAGTAGTAATACCATAGTGTATTTACATTTTTTTTCTATATAAGTACAAAAGTATGAGCAGCAAAAGTATATTTAAAGTACAAAAAGTTAAAATACTCATTATGCAAAATGACTCATATAAGAGCAATGTATATTATTGCATTATAATTACTGATGCATTAAGTGGTTCAACCCATCAATGTTGAAGGTAGTAGAGGTGGTCTACAAGGTTTATTCTCCAGTGTAGCTTGTGAATTATCCCTCACGGATCAATAAAGTTTATCTTAATCTGAAATAACACATCATAATCTATTTATTAAATATAATTTGGAATATGAATCTGACCCTGCAAAGTAACTTGTCACCAAAGTTGTTAAATAAATTTAGTGGAGTAAAACGTACAGTTTAGTGTAGTGTAGTAAGTAAAGCAGCAGAAAATGGAAAAACTCAAGTACTGCAATCAGTGACATCATCAGCATGTCAAATCTGACCCTTTTGTTTTTGTTTTTTTTTTAGACTTTTCCATTAGCATTTTCACATGAGAGCAATAACACACACAGCTATCCCTTTCTATTTTGTGCCACAGGATGGAGGAAAAGTAAAGATATGCTACCCCTCAGTCCTGCATGAATCAAAAACTTAAATCCAGTGCAGAGACTGTTGGAATTATGTTAAACCCAGACTAAGAAGTGAGCACCATGTCCAATCACTGGTTCACTTGTACTTCTTCTAACAAAGCAATCAGACTCTAAAGCTGTTCTGTCAAATCCCTCCTGGGACCTCATTTATAAAGTTGAAATGGTAAAATTGCTAAAACCTTACTTTGACTTGGAAATGATCCAATTTCTTAGCAAAGTCCAGACTTGACCTACGTGATTTTCCTGCTGGTTATGTAGGGGTATTGCAGTCTGGGACACATATGTGTCCAAGCCTGTTAACTTTGCATGAACTTTATGAACAACCTGTGATCATTTAAAGGTGTAAGGAGAAAATTACAACATTTGTTTCTTTTGTTTTGTTTTGTTTGTGGGTTTGAGATTGTTTGCCTGCCTTCAATCCTCTCTGCCTTCTCTGTGATCTCATCATCATAAATTGATTTGAGATTTATAGATCAGAGCTTGAGAGCTTGAGAGCTTGAGACTAAGTCCAAGCATAGTCCCCAGAGTCCCCTGCACTGCCGTAAAGTCTCGCACACCCGCCTTAGCAGATCTTCTCTACCTCCCATCCAACTGGTACACAGCAACCAGACGAAGACATGAATCCCACAGTATAACATGTCCATCTGTGTCTTATTTCTCCTGAAAAGCACTGACTACTAACTTATTATTAAAAACTAAATTTGCTCCTAGTTTCCGAGTTTGCTTTATATATATGTGTATATATATGTACATATATATATATAAAATCTAAAAAGTCCAATATCATGTATTTATGTAAAATCAAGTCCTTTATTTGAAGGTTTATGATGATTATTCCCCACGACCCTGACGGATAAGCGTTATAGAAAATGGATGGATGGATGATGATTATTATAATGACACATCTTGACACGCTGTGTATCCTCACGCTCCTTCCTTCTGGTTGTTCATCAGGGTGATTCAAGACTATTGTGGGCTATTCTGCAGCTGAACTTTCAATGACTCTTTGTGGATACTTGTGACAGGCAAACCATGAAAATGTAAAAAGCAGCAAATGAAAAAGATCAAACATAAGAAAAGATGTCTCTCACCTGCGAGACAATATTGTATCATGATCGTTGGTGCTCTCAATTACAAGGTACATTAGAGGAGAGCTCAGTGATGGTTTATGAGGTCTGGCATGAGTCCTTCTCTCTGGAGTTCACAGCCACAGGGAGCATCCTGCCATTTGCAGTGCACTGTCATTGCTCAGTTTGGTGTGTGTGTGTGTGTGTGTGTGTGTGTGTGTGTGTGTGTGCGTTAGCCTGCTTTGTTCTCACTAGATCGACTTCACTGAAAGAAGGGACGGAGTGAAGGAAGTGACAAATCAATAATAAAGGCAGGTTTTGAACCACTCGATCATCTTTAACCCACAACCGGCCTCACCTAATGGAAGTGTTTGAGTGTGTGTCTGTGTGTGTAGGTGTGTCTTTATCCACAGTGACCTCCAATTTACAGACATAACCCCTCTCCTCCCAGCATTAACTGCCATTCAGCTAATCACTCCTTTCCAATTTACTGTAACTTAACAATTACAGTGTTTGACTTAGCCGTGTCACCACTGACATTGCTGATGTCACTTCCTCTGTGATGATGGGTTTTAGCCGAACGGGTCCCCATTCATCAAACATTTATAATAAGAGAGTCAATCTTAAACCGCTTAAGACATTTTTCACGATAATGCAGTATTCATCAGGAGCCTCTTAGCTTGGAATGGCTCTGGTAAAGACAGCTTTTGAGAACAGTGATTATGAATGATTTGTAGGAACAAGCAAGGAAAATGTAATGTCACAGGCAGAGGGGCATGATCATTAGTTCTGGAAGAGCAGGCACAAAAAAGTAGCTCTGTTTTTTTTGTTGTTGTTTTTTTTTTTAGCTTTTTGGGCTTTAATGGATAGACCAGCTTGGAGAGAGAGAGAGAGAGAGAGAGAGAGAGGGAGGGAGGAAAGGCAGCCCTAGAGTAGCTCTCTCCTGCCACCTAGTGGTTTGGAGGAGTACTATCAAGCACAATGAGCTGTAAAAGGCTCTCACTAAGTGTTGAAATATGCAGACACTCAGTCAGGTTTTCCACAAATCAATATAAAATTAGAGTTAATGCTGTTAATGCTGCAATTTTCAGCATGCCTGGGAAGAATTTCAAAATTTTCAAAATCCTAAATTTGTTCACCACACTTTCATAATTGCACTTTGTTTCACTCACTAAAGTCTCTCTAAAGTTAAGATTTTCACATTGATAAAATGTGAAAAATGTAGCAGAGTTTTCTTAATTTAAATATTACTAACTGTGCTGCCATATGCACAGAAGAGGGTTAAAATGGCTGGAGAATTACTGAGCTAATAGCTAATGAGCTATAGTGTCACATGTGGGGTTTTATTAGCTTGTCAGGCACCATTTTAGAAGGATGTAAATAAGCACGATTTAGATTGCATTGAGAAATAAGCCTGTTTATTGTGATTGTACAGGCTTAAAGGTTTCAGTAAAACATTGTGAAGCACAAAAAAGTATTGGGTAACACTTATATGAATGTACACACTGCAAACAGCAACAACGTACAGCGTTGCAGAAGTTCCCTGTCATTTTTGGATAACAAAACAAAAAAGATAATCCTCATGTCATGTATTTCCATAAGTCTGTTTTTCTATTCATCTTAATACTCAGCAGATTGTCAGTGCAAAATAACAACATATATATATATATAAATATACTGGTACTTACACTAAATATATGTTATATTCAGAGTCCAGAAAATGAAGGAATTAAATGCCACATTATGACTTCCCCGTTTGTGGTTTGAAATCAATAATGTGACGCAGCATCTGGAAGGGAACAACTCTGTATTGTGAGAGGAGGCTGACCGCACCTTCTCGGTCACAGTGTTTCCCTGATAAAGCCACCCTGTCTGAGAAGGCACCGCTAATGAAGGAAAATCCTGATTCAGTGCACAACTTCCTCATCATTCAAAATAATATCAAGCACCCAGGACTGACATCAGTGTCAGACTAACCAAGAGTGAATTTACAGGCACAGTGTATTGCAGGAAGTAATACACATTTAGTCTTCACAAACAGTGTGTGTCGCCAAAATAAAAGCATCAACTCACCAATGGAATCTAATCTTTGCTTATATCCACCAGGTATTGGTTGTTATTTATTTTTAACCAAATGTACTACACCTAAGTGTAGTTAGTACCATGAAACAATTTTATATTAGATGCTGTAAACATAATTATTCATTACAAAAGTAATTTCTACATAAGCACCTGTTACTAATACTAATACGTGATTATTGTTCAAAAAAGTAAGTATCTGAAATGAGCATGTAATAATAATATAAATATCAATTACTTGGTATTTATTGGGAATATATGCCCATCAACCAACAGCTGACCAAGTCTGTGCCCACAGCTAACTAAGTATGCGTACAAACAAATAAACTGCAGTGTGTATCGTGAAATAACGCAGTAAATGTATTTCTTGATACACTCTTTTACGTACTTCGGGTTATTTCTCAAAAACAAATACTCTGTTGAGGTTCCTTTTAATGTGATTTATTGATATGTTTTGTACCACTAAAGAGAGAATAATTACTTATAATTACTGTACTTCACCATTTAAAATGAAATCGTCATTCATGGGAATCTAAATGCTAACTATAGAATTCTGTGTACTCAAAAAAAAAAAAAACAGTGCAGATTAATGAGGACTACTGCTCATATCATTTTCAGCATCAGGATTGTTTTTGAGGCACTATGTTTCATAAAATATTTCCCTTGACTGAAGGATGTAAAAGATATAAAAACATTGAAGGTTCACAGTCTGATTCCAGATGTTTCTATTTTGCTGAGTTTTACATTTTATGATACGAAACTGTTTTCAGCACCTTTGAGATTCGACAGCAGCTTCAAGGTTGAGACCGGAAGATAGCTGAAAAGATGAAAAAGCAGAACTGTCTCTTCTGTAAAGTTCCCTTCAGCAAAGCTTTGAACATTTGATGGAGGAGGACACTCGTGCTGCTGTGACTGGAGCATTGTGTTTCCTAGGCAGAGCTTAAGGCAAAAAAACTGATTCAGAGTGGAGGACCACCTACTAACCCGACTTCCTCTACAGCTAATTCTGAATCATTTGTGCCTTCTTATAAATTTGGCATAAAGGCAATATATTGAGTTCTTTGTAAAAAGTGTCTCACAGCATCACTGTACCAATCTGTCTGCTGGTGTCTAAAGTGTGTCTTAGCTGCCTACATAAGTTATCTTTCTTTGTTTAAAATACATTGTGTCTGTTTGTCCCATCCTGCCAGAAAACTGTGTGTGTACATGAGCTTCACTTTCCTTCTCTGACCTTATCAAGCCTGCCCAAGCCTTACACCGACAACCTTGAGCTTACACCCCCAGCTGCTCTAAGCTTTTGGTTGCTGCCATCTTTTACTAACTTGCATCATGTTGACAGGTGTTGTCTCTGTGTCACCTCAGAGCTCGACAGTTCGCAGGTGACCGTGGGGGGAAACTGCAGCCAACACACTCTGCGGCAAACACTCGGACTGCTCTACGGTGCTGCCACAACAAGACCAGTGGGGCTTCCCAGGGTGTCCTTTATGACCGTGACCACAACCTTTAAATCCACCTGCAGTCAGACAGACACATCAAAAAATAACCAGGGTGTGAGAGAGTCGATGAGATAAAATCACTGAAATCAGAGTTGATTTATATGTGAGCAACAGAGTAAGAAAGAAGACACACGTGCCAGTAAACAAGAACAGCAGTTCAAGTTTCACACGTGGAAAAAAAACACAAAGACAGACTAAAAATAATAATAATAATAATCCTGATGTGCTCAACTCTCCAGCTAACGCAGCTCCAATTGGTTATTTAATAATTTATACATTAACAAAGCTATATGACTTCCTGGTGCATATGATTGCACAGGAACACATACCACATTGTTCTGTCATTAGTATGGGGCAAAAAAGAGAAATGAAGAAAAAAAAAACTCTGCTGGCACAAAGTTACATTTCGAACACAGAACATAACAAAAGCAGTGTATTCCAATTGAAATTAAAAGTAACCATTGTAAACTGTGATATAAATACTCAGTCGTGTTATATTACTCTACTCTTTGAACTGACTTGCTGATTAACACACATTATTGTGGAGGGAAAAACCCCAAACCCATTTGGATGAAAACATGAATGCTTTTGGTCCTGTTTAGAACATGGAGACCTAAGAAAACTTTTTTCTTTTCTTTTCTCTTTTTTTTCCCCAACCTGCAAAAAAATGTGGGATCTATGTCATAAGCACAGGACAGAAAACAATTTGAATCAGACAAATAAAACTAATCTACAGAATCTTTGTTTGTCCCTATGCTTTCAGGCCATCTGTGCATTAATGTCGTGAGGCATTTCTGCAGTCTTGTGCTTACACCCAAAGGGAAACATTTTCCTTCAAATATTCTTAATGTATGATCAGCATCAGTGTCAGAAGAACCTTTGAAGTTTTATTTAGTTAATTTTTTCTATTCTACTTCCACCTTACTTTGTGATTCTGTGGACACTTTGGGTTTACATGAGGAGAAAAGTGATGTTTGTGATGGTGACATTCACAGCTTCTTATTGAAAATATTGATGATTCATAAAAAAGTAAATGAATATTTATAACAAGTTAAATTGTATTGTAAAGCATCACGTTTGCATGATTGAGAAGAACTATTGCAACAAACGGAAATCATTCTGCTGAGAAAGAACAGATGATGATGTCTAATAATGCAAAAAGCCTCTGCTTCATATTGTTTCTCCACGTGTTCTCTCTCCAGGTCCAACTTGTAAACAAAGCGTAGCATTTTTTTGTTTTGTTCATTGTGAAAAACTGACTGACCGAAAACTATCCTTCTGAGGAGACATTTTCATGATACCTGGCATGGTTCCCGGGCAGCCACAGCGAGCTTCTTTGGCTCCTCCACTGGAGCAGAAGGAGCAGCAGTGAAATGTCCCACTGTGACGCCTAAACTTCCTCTTCACCTTCAGAGTAAATGGAGAGCCCTGCAGGGTGAGAAGGCAAAGAGTCTGTCTATGTCGATACAAGCCAACAGCAAACAAAAACACAAAAGTGAGCACATTGTCTTAACTCAAGATGTCAAACAGTCTTTTACTTATCAAGCAACAGAGCTGTGATAGGCAGCCTGTTTGTTTTTGTGTTGGCACGAAGAGAATTTTGTCCACAATGATTAAATTTGTCAGGATGCCGTTAACAGGCCTGAGGCAGTACGCTGTAAGCTGCTGGCAACACCGCAGCTCCGTCCTGCTTTACATTGAACAAGTGCCAACACATAATTATTAACATCTGTTTTGAAAAAGTAAATAAATTCTCTGCATTGTTACATTGTGTTACAGACTCAGGGAGTTGGTTTTGTACCTTGACATGTTGGGCTTTGACACAAACCCACACTGAGTAGACTCCTGGCTCTTTAGGCGCGTATGAAACGCTGTAGGATCCGTCACTGTTGTCAGTCACTGTCGCCTCCACTGCGCTGAGCGAGACGAGAGCAAACCATCCCATTAATACTATAAATACATACTTCATTCCAACATTTCATTTCAGTTTGATTCTTGTTTGTATTCAAATCATCACCAACACTGTGAATCAGTTGATGAAGGGTGATTTGTCCACCAAGCCTTACCAGATTCTTCTCACACAGACAAGCGACGCTCACAACTCCCCGCAGAAGTTCAAGTTTGGAAATTTAATCGACACAGTTGTTTGACCATTTGTGACTCTGCTCCACCGCCTCACGGTGTCGGTAAGACATGTTGTCACCGTCTCCAACACTGCTAATAAGTTTGTTTATTAGCGTTGGCTGCGTGAATCACTGAGCTGTAACCAACAGGCCGGGTGTGTGCGGGAGGACGGGATTGTGTGGTGATGTAGCAACAGCCTGGCGCTGGTTGCACTAGACTGTAGCAAGTCAACTACAGGAGATCTGGTGCAAGTAATTATGAATTGATAATGCACATCACTCTAATTACAGGCTGCAGATGGAACGCACATGCTGCTGTCACATATCTGTAAAAGCTAATAAATTAAGAAGCAGCCATTCGTGTCTTCTATCTGTTAATAAGGGATGATGGAAAATTACGTATTCATCACATACAAATATTCATAGCTTTGACATTAAGGGAATATAATAACTTTTTATCAGTGAAGAATGCTTGGAACAGACAAGCAAACCATGAATAGCCCTTGTCTGTGTGATTTTGAAGAGGTGTATACACGTGCTGCTCCTTCCACCAAAGGTACAAAAATAGCACAGTACACAGGTGCAGAGTGCTCTGTCGGCCTGCTCGGAGCAGCTGGGTGGCAGACAGTGAACAACTGCAGTGTTAATGACACACATCTTCCTGAGATAATAAAACCTCGTTGCACTCCATGAAAAAGCCACTTCACTTCACAACAACAGAGCCATCAGTGCCTTGCGTCTGGTTGTAGCTCCATCTTCCACCAGGTTCTGGAAAGCTAAAACGTTGACACAGTAAGCTAAGCCATCTAATACTCACCAGCTTTTCTTCTCCTTGTGAACGATGCTGACCAAGACATGCTCTCCACCATGTGCCATCTGTTGCCCAGATGTGTCTCTGCACACCAGGGTGAAGTGAGCCTGCTGGCCCTCCATGCCCCTCTGCAGACCTGTGACCGGTGGGGGTGGGGTTAGAGGTTAGAGGACAAGGTGATGCACTAATCAGCATGCGTGCACCCATATGCAATAAATCTATCAATGTACAATGTCCATTTGAACCAAACACAACAAAATAAACACACCTATAGATGTGTGTGCATGCATAGAGCTGCAATGACTCATCGATTAACTGATTAGTCAATCGATAGAAAATCAGTTTGCAAATATATATTTTTTTTCTTTTCATTGTTTTCAAGCAAATACATCCAACCTTTGCTGGTTCCTGCTTCTTCAACATCAGGATTTGCTGTTTTTCTTTGTCATTTATGATAGTAAATAGGCTTTGGGTTTTTAAATCAATGATTCAAATGATACAAAAAAAAATCAGCACATTAATCAATGTTGATGACTGATGCACACTCAAAAAAAAAAAAAACAAAACACACACACATGCACAAGCTCTAAAGCTTTAAAGGCATAAAAATCGGACCCTGTTATAAATATACAATCTCTGCAAACAAACAAGAGGTGGAAAGACAGCCACACACATCTACACACAAACGTAGGATTTGTCTCTCTCGCCTCGGAACATCACATTAACAGAGGCACTTCATCATTCAGACACGCCACAAAATGGAGATGCTTAAGACATCTGCCCCTGACTCTATACACACACACACACACAATCTCTCCTACCAAACAACCCCCTAGTGGGTGCTTATGTAAGAAAGTTTCCCTCTAAACATACAGTGGTTAGCCACTTGAACACACTCACAGCTGGCTTCAGTACTGCTGACCAGACTGTTCCAGAAGCTCACATCATTATTTAGTGTTTCATTAACTTGTTCTGTTGTTCTGTTGGGCTGAAAGTATTCATCAGCTGGTATGCTGTTGCTGTCATGTAAAAGCCAACATCATTTGTGTTTATATCAGTGATTAATGTTGCTTTGCATCTTCTTGTCAGACTCTATTAGCTGCTCCATAGCTAATGATCCAACACTATGTACTCATCTGTTATTTTCAGTGCTGTCCAGCAGCTGCAGAGGGTTGTTGCTACTTTTGCTAATGAAACCACATCCACCGATACTGTTCTGCTCCATCTATTACAGCTACAACACTTGTATGACAACTATTACCCTTACTGTCGCCGAAGCTGTTGCTGTTAGCAGTTAGCACCGTTACAGTAAACTCTGCCAGGACACCTTTAAAGAAACTTTTGAGACAGTTTCATTTCCGTTCTTTCTGAAATTATGATGAGAACATTTGCATCAATCTCCTGTGTGTAGCACAGAGTAGCACTGGAACATGTTTAGACTAGCTTAGCGTACAGATTAAAAGCAAGGGGAACCAACTAGCGTGACTTAGTCCAAAAATATTCACATTAATTTACCAACATATAAAATTCTCAGACTCTTGTCTTTTATGGTTTGGCACATGCAAACCATGGCTACATGTTCAGAGTGTAGTTTAAGTTGTAGTTGCTGCCATATTGTTGTTTGTTGAAGTCACTAAAAAATGCCTACTGGAGACAGAAGTAAGGAAGTACATTAATCCAAGTACTGTAAATATTAGTTAATTTGACATTTTTGTCTGATTGCAAAGGCTTTCTGTACAGGTTACACAGATAAACTCTATTAAACACTATTAAAGGGGAACTTACATTTCAAAGAAAAAGAAAATGAAGTAATTCTTTCCTTCTATTCTATTGTGTTTCTGTTTTTAATAAATGAAAAGTTGATTCCGTACACTTTGGGTTTTTGCTGTCATAGGCTCATTTAGCCTTGTATGACCTACAGTGGCTAACCACAGCTAATGTCTGCTAACCTTAAACAAATCAATCAATAGAAAATATGATATGATAAAATATGATTATTATACATTGCAACTATTAGTTGCAGTTCTCAAACTAAGCACTAACGTTGATTGAGCTAATTTATCAATTAACACACAGGTCATTTTCTAAAGCTCTACTCTACTCTACAGGATGTGTTTGATTGACAGAATCTCCTGTTAGCTGGAGCCTGTTAGGATGAGGCCAATGACATTGTATATTTTTTTTGGTAAATGGAGTCTGCTGACTGCATGAAGTATCTTTGTTCACATTCGACGTGAGGCCTATTAGGCCTAACACCTAAAAAAACAACTTTTATATTAGGGATAGACCCAATACTGACCCAGCCAATGATCAGCATTTTTCTACTTATCAGTATTAGTGTTTTTTTTTCAGTCTGATAGCCGACAAAATGGAGTGCAGACAACAGCTGACTACGGGTGAGAGGCGGGGTACACCCTGGACTGGTAGCCAGTCAATCGCAGGGCTGACACACAGACAAAACCACACACTCACACCTAGGGGCAATTTAGAGTAGCCAGTTAACCTAATGTGCATGTTTTTGGTATTGTGGGAGGAAGCTGGAGAACCCGGAGAAAACCCACGCAGGCACAGGGAGAACAACTCTGCACAGAAGGGTCCAGAACTGGATTTGAATCCTCTGGCTGCAAATCCTCAACACTGCTAAACACTGCATCACCATGCTGCTCACAAATGTACATCAGTTCCAAATATAAGTTATCAGTCTCCTCATGCTAACAATCTGCATCAGCCCTGAAAAAACATATCAGTCATTGACATATATATAAAGGGGAATATTACCTTTATACTCTAGCTACTTTTACTCGACTAAGGCATTGAGAGCAGTAATTACTACCATTGTCATGGAAAAAAAACATCTCTTCATCTATTACCATCATTTGAACCACTAGCTGTATTACTATTATCACTGCTTCTACTAATGGGTGTAAATTATCTGTGAAATACATGTGTGCTTGCTTAGTCCAGTATCCGGCAGCTGTCACCATTACAGACGCAGCTGTTCTGGCCCACATTTCACCTGTTCTGCACAGCCTCTGGTTCTAAATCCACCACTTGAACCCCCCCCCCCCTTATCACACCAAGAGGGGATAATCGCAATAAGCCTCCCTGAATTCTGCTTTCCAGTAGTTAACACAGATATCTTGCCTTTACCTGCCCCCTTAAATGCAAGTGTCACATTGCATCAAGCTGATGAGGTTGTTGGAAGTGAAGTTGGGAGGTACTTAAAATAGAAAAAATAAATGGTTTAGCCGAAATAGTGATATTGTGGGTTTTTAATGCCCAAACCTGCATAAAAAAAATGCATTTTCAGAAGTCAACGTGAAAAGAAAAAGTGTGGAAATGAAATTTCTACTGCTTTATATGGTCCCAAACAAAATGCATGCAGTCTAATACGGACACGGGCTAGCATCCAAATAAATGCTCCACATAATACAGGGACTGACCTTTTGACAAACATAACAACAATACACTTGTCTTTGACACCTAGACAACTCAGAAGCAGAAGTGCTTGTTTGCTGTGGTTTTCCATGTTCCTCACAGACAAACACTACTTAAAGGTGAGCCTTTCATGGAGACAAGCTGCTACAAATCTCTGCTGGCTGCCTGTGCACAAGGGTATCATTTTAAGAGGGATAACAGAAGATGACTACAACACCCACATGTGCTCTGCGGAGTAATGTGTAATTTCTTAGGGATGCAACTTTTATTGTCAATAAATCTGTGGATTAATATTATTTTTTAATAATGTTTAGGGGTGCGATACACTGATTCAGATATACCTTTGTTGTGAAATTCCTACAGCACTTCTGTCTTGCTGTTTTGGTCTCAGGCATGGTTCAAATCCGTTTTTCATTTCTATGCAGACTGAATTTAAACACTCTGGACAGCAAGAAAACAAAATATCTTGATGCATGCTTCTTGTGTTTACTTCTTCTTATAGTATTGGTTTCTTGTGTGAATTGACTGTACGTAGCAGGCAGCAAAAATAATCACTTCACAAAAAGTAAGTTCAGGAGGTGCAGCTGGTCATGTTGCTCAATGAGGCAGTGTGTGTGTTTCTTCCATTGTAAACCCCTGGTGGATGGACTACATGACATTATGTCCTGTAGCCACTTGTAATGTCACTTGTAGGCTTCCTTTCTCTCTTTCACAGCGTGTGCGTGTGTGTGTGTGTGCCTGCTATGTTTGTGTGTAAACATCCCTGCCTTTGGGCCTGTTGAATCACCTCAACATTCCTTCAGTCCCAGAGGAATTTCTGCCTTTGAGCCAAAGCACTCAGGAAGGTAACAATAGTGTTTAACTGCTGCAGGAGAACTCTGTACACTGACCCCATCCCCTTTCCCAAATCCTTACTCGATCACCTCCACATCCCCACCAGCCTGTATGCAGCTGCTCCCACTAAAACTAAAACTAAAACATAACTGTATAGAAAAAAACACCACTAAAACGTAGACACTGTGAGAACTGGCAAAAGAGAGTCCTGACATAAATGTAAACAGAATAGAACACATTGGCAGCTGGAGGGGTTTACCTTCTCCTACAATGGTGCACTTGCTGAGGTCCACTGTCTTAGAGTTGATTACTCCGACCACCGGGTAGCCCTCCACCTCCCCTGCTGGCTCCCTGGGCATGAAGCTGATGCTGCTGCCGTCGTCAGGGGCGACAGTAGCTGGGGGTGGGTCAAAGCTGCTCTCTGCCAGACTGGTCAGTCTCCTGAGGGTCACACCTTTGGCGCTGAGGATCTCAGCATCTGAGCCGCAGGTCAGTAGCCTCTCTGCAAACTCAACGCTGTTTTGGATGTCCAACAGAGCCTGCTGCAGCTGCGCCCTCTGCAGGTGGAGCTGGTTCCTGTTAGACAAACACAGTGTGAATGCTGCAAACCTTGGTGGCCTGTTTGTATCTGTTGAGGAGAAATATGCTTAGAGAATCTCGAAAGATATTCCCATTACAAATGGCACTTTTTTCCACAAACCATTAATTTCTTGAAAGAATTATTTGTCCTTCAGTAATGTTTCAAAATACCTGTGTGACTTTCAGAATGCACGTATTGTTTTACGGTGAACTCACAACAGACAAATTCTCAAATTTAGCAAGAAAGTTTGTGGCTTTATCTCAGAAATAATAGTGACAATCACATCTCACATTTTTCATCAGCAGAATGAGTTTGCTCAGATGTTATGGACTCTTTTTCATTGATAAAGACCCTCAAGGCTTTGGGGAAAAAACTATTTCAAATAGTTTGTCAAATTACAAACTATTAGTTAGGAGTAAATCAACAACCTGAAAGTGAGATAAATGTTACTGTCCCATGAAGACAACCTTGTCTTTGATTCAGTGCTTCAGCAGTTAATTCAATTAAAACAGGCTTGTGGACTTAAGATAATACTGTATATTATAGTGCAAGACAGCAAAATGACAAGATGAGTATCATACATGTTGATGGCAAATAAAGCATTCAGCATTTTGTGATACGTATAAAGGCACAAATTACTACTGATACAACAGCTGGCTCGAGACTGTAACGAAAAGAATAATAATATGTAATAACATGTTGAATGCCACAGCTTTGTGACTATCTGGCTTGTTTGTTTTCTCCCTCCACATGGTGGCCAGAGGTCAGAAAAACCTTTTTCTTTTTCCCAAACTGAGTGGCGACGAGTCACAGTGTGAGCAGGGAGTTTCAAGATTCTACTCCACGCATAGTTCTAAAACTCGGAGACTTCATTCATTTCCCAAAAGAATATTCATAACATTATTGGCAAACCTGCGTTGGACACGGAGCTCCTCCAGGCGATGCAGCAGAGACAGGCAGTGGGCTTCCACAGCGCTGGCGTAGCTTCGTGCAAATGCCCTCACCTCATTCGCTGTTTCATCCACCCGTGCCTGCAAAGCCTCCTGGCAATCTTCCACCTGTAGACAGAGAATTTAGTTGTAAAATAAGATATTTGAGATAAATCATTTATGACCTTGAGAAGGATTTCGTGTCATCAAAGCATAGTGCTGTCATAAAGCCTCGGATGGAGCCAGAAAAAAGGTCAAGCCGACAGCTGAAAGTGATCTCTTGTCGACAGAGCAATAATTTTCCAAACAGACTCCCTTGCACCTTCTGCAGCGAATCCTTCAGACGCTCAAGGCGAGGTCGCAGGTGCCCTGTGACCAGTTCTCGGATGCGGTCTCCATGGCGATGGATAACGTCACGAGTGGGGCAGCAGCGGTGGTCGCGGTGCAGCATGGCGGCACATTCCAGGCAGACGGGCAGGTCGCAGGGCTGACAGAAGAGCCGGAGCTCCTGGCTCGGGTGGAGGGAGCAGAGGACGGGGCGGCTAAGGCGACCACGAGACTTCAGTTCCACCAGACACTGAACAGAGTGAGACGCTGTTCGCTTCTGCCGCCTGCATACAGAACAGAACAGACACAGATACATACAGGTCAGAGAACAGCCTCACATGTGGTAAAAAGAGAAAAACACCAAACAGACAGCACAAAACAAAACAGAGCAGAAACAGAACCATACACTAAAAACAGATTCAAACTTCTCTCCGACTGAAAGATTTGAAGCCTTTCTTTCGAGATGTTTTTGACTTCACTTTTGGGGAGCTTGCATGTTGTCCATCTTTATGTAAAGGCAGTGGTCTCAAACCATCAACTGGAAGTAAGAGCAATGACTTCCTGGAGACTCTGTTCAGCTCGCTCAAGAAAGTTAACGTTACATACGCTAACTCACGTGTGATATGGGGCTGTTTTCAGGGGTTGGGGTGGGCCCCTTACTTTCAGTTAAGGAAGTCATGCTGGAATAGAAAAGGGCCTTCTTTAGTGCACAAAGCAAAGTCCATAAACACACTGGTTGGATGAGTTTGGTGAGTTTTGGTGTGGAAGAACTTCAGCCATTCCATTTCATCCAGCATCAGTGCCTGATCACACAAACGTTCTACTACACGAATGGGCACCAAATTCCCACAGAAACACCCCACTCCACTCATGTGGAAAGCCTTCTCAGAAGAGCGGAAGCTGTTATAGCTGCAAAGCCGCCTATGTAATTAGAATATGATGCCATCAAAGTCCCTGCTGGTGTAATGGTCAGGTGCCGCAATACTTTAGTCTATGTAGCGTGCCTGTTAGCTTGACAGAAAACAGATTAAAACATACCTCGCCTATATGAAAGTGTAAAAGCAACGAGTGTATAAAACCGAACAGAAGTCAGTCTACGTAGCTCTGCGGGCAGAGAGAACCAGGACAGACTCTACCTGTGCGCCTGGCAGCAGAACTCGCACAGGTTGACGGAGCAGACCTCGCAGCGGCTCTCGGCGCCTCCTTCGCCGCACAGGTCACATCCCAGAGGGCCGTCCGTCACCAGGGTCTCCAGGAATACTTCGTCCAGCGCCAGGTGGTCGGTGCTCAGCCCTTCCGGTCCCGAAGGAGGGATGTCAACCTCGGAGTCACAGTCGGGACAGAGCACCGTGACAGTGACGGCTGTTCGGTCCTCTTCCACCGCTTCGCCCCGGCTGTCTTCCAGTCCGTCCCGACTGCAGCGCGAAGACACCGAGAACGGCTCCAGCTGGCCGATGCAGTCGGAGCAGAAGGTGTGCAGACAGGGGAGGATTTTCGGGTCTCGGTACAAACGTTTACACACGTTACAAACCGCTCTCGGGTTCACCAAGGTTCCGTTTCGTTGCTGTTCCGAGGTGAGCACTGACTGCTCCGCGTTTTCTTTCTGTTCAAACTGCGACATCGTGTTTTTGGTGACTTCTGGTGCCAAAAACAAAGCTGCGAATACCGTTACCACCCTGAAACCTACAAACCTGTCACAACTGAAAACTGCTCCTGAAACTTTCTGCTACATAATATCCTCTAGTGTGACACTAAACCATAAGTTAACACGGTAGTTGAGTTGCACCTCATTGATTACTATCCCTTAAGAAAACTCCACTATCCCTCTGGAGAAGTAGGCTGCGTTCACAGCTCCGTGGGACATATGACACCTCACTTACTACCAGACCAATGGGAAGCCTCTAACGGACTATTAAGGGTGGGCCAAGACTTCCCAGAACTCTTTGATGCCGGACTGGGACTCTGGCTGTCCCCATCTACTGGCAGCACAGAACAGTATGTTTACAATAGGGCAGATTTCTTTTGGATAATCATGTGAACAGTCTGGAGTTCACTGGGTTTTTGTTTTCCAAAAACTATACAATATCTGCTTCAATGGCATAATTGATGTCTCGTCTTGGTTTTAAAACTAATTCTATGATAGGAAAATTAAAAATTTTGTTTCATAAACGCACAAAATCCGAAAACATTCACACAGCAGCTTGTTAGTCCCTTAATTACCAATCAATTAGAATTAATCCATTGAAGAACAACTAAAATTCACTGCATTTATTAAAGATATAACTTGTAGCATTTTCACACTGAACTGACGAATTATGACAAGACCTTAACGGTAATAGTGTGTTTCGTTTGCTCACCTGTTGCTATAATTACCAGAAGAGAGTCAGAAAGTGAGAAAGGAACTCTGCAAACTTGTCTAAACATTAATACATCTTTAAACCCTTACTACGTTCGATAGATGCGTCACAAATGCAGTGCTGGTCTTTTAAAAATAAAGACAACAACTCCCATGATCCCACAATACTTAGTGGCAGACACTACATACTGTGCCTTTAATTAACTCAGTAATACAATAAACAGTAAGGTGCTGCTTTGATAAGATAGCCCACACCTTTCTGCAATTTCTTTATATGGATGATGGTTCATCCTATATTATGTTACACAGAAAAAAAACTCAAGCTAATTGGACTTTAAAAATCTTTACTGAAAATGTCGATGAAGATGAAGCTTTTATTTAAAACATACACATACATTTGAGAAAGTGAAGGGAAATGTAATGTGTAAGTTAACTGAGAAAAAGCACCACAGGCTTAAATTCTCTTACGTACAAAAAAAAACACCCACTGAAATAATTTAACTGACATAATCTGACAGAACTGCTTTTATGTACTCATTACTTAATGTAAAATTCTGGAAAATCCTGTCATTGACTACAACACATGCGCACATAAAGAGATTGACACTCAGATCCAGAGAGAGAGAAAGAGAGTGTTTTTGTTTTTAGGTCAGATAATAGATGCAGAGGATGCCGGTCACAATGTGCAGGAAAGTTGATGCCAGCAGGGATGATGCAGTGCTGTAGGTGATGTGTGTGCTCTCTGAAACTTGAGAGCCTGGAAAATATGAAAGGAGATTCAAATCTTTTTTGCCAAATGTAACACAGTCTGTTTTAGTTTATTTTTAAAAATGTATTTTGTTTTATTGTAGTTTCTTTTCTCGTTCAGATTTAACCTCTGCCCTATATCAGTGAATGCATTTACACTTCAGACGTAGAAGGTTCTCCTAGATGTCAGTATTGCACTTCTATGAAGCTGAGCCACATGTCAGAGAAGCATTAATAAAAGATCAGCCAAAATCAAAGTGCAGAGGCTGAGATATTCAGATTTTTGTCCCTAATATGGGTCAAACAAGGGACTTTAGTTCCAGTAAAACTTCCACATTGCCTGTGATTCAACTCAATAGTCTTCCATTGTACCCTTGCTGTCCATATTCCATTTTGGCTTTGTGACCCAATCTGATATAAGAAATTAATATTAAATCTGAAAATATCCAGTGTGTTATTTTCACAGTGTTATTTTTCTCAGAGTTTATAAAGCACAGGACATCATACAATGACTTTCACAAGCTGAATACACACTTGTGATGAGTAACCTGAAATTCCTGTGTAAAGATAAGAAGGGGCCCATTAATTAGCATGACAATTCATGACAAATCAACAAAAAGACTATGGCATTCACAGATAGCCTTGTAAAAACATGATATGATGTAAATGCACAATACCTGTAATAGTTGCCTTAGAGAAGGAGATCACCAAGTTATTTTCAATGGTGCAGGTGTAAGTGTCGCTGACATTGACTGGCTGCAGTGTGCTGATTACACTGAATATCCCTGCAGAATTTTCTGTCAGTTGTGTGGTTCCTTGTAGAACGCTGCCATTTCCGTCCAACCATGTCACAGTTGGTTTAGGGAACCAGCTTTTTGCTTCAGCAGTCAGGATGTCATTTGAGAGTGTGAATGTGGGCGCTGAAAAGGCTGAGATGATAAAAGTGGTGAAGAAAAATTATTAACCTATGCTGGAGTGTGAATTTTACAGGACAAACTTCAGCCAATAGTGACGTTGTCACATTGCATACTTTTTAAACACCCTTAAAAAAAGATTGGAAAGTATCAAATTACATTAAATTAAGTCATTTAAATAAAATAGTGAGGAAGGAATGCATCCTAAATTTCCAATAAAGTCTTATCTTATCTTATCTTATCTTTTCTTTTCTTTCCTCAGCCTGTAATGTAGTCCGACTCAGTGTCAGGTGAATGTTTCAGCTCAGCAGACTACAAATCTTTTGTTTACTGAGTTAAATATTCAAATAGTACATACACATTTGACTAATTGTTCATGACAAGCCATAAGGCAGAACTATGCAAAGTACAGTATTATTCAACAATTAAATAACACATATAGACACATATAGTAAGTGTATAAACAAATAATTAATGACAATATCATAAAACACAGTTGTAATAATGTGTAAAACATCTTAATTCAGACTTCAGTTCTTGTTTATCTGCTTACATTGTAGTGCATTTACAAGTATAAAATATTTGCATACTGCTTATAAATACTAAACATGGTTAGTTAAGTTAGTTACCAGTGCTCTCAGAGATATTTCCTTCCAAAGTAAACACATAGTGAAGTTGGAAAGACGAGTCATTCTACCTGCTGTTCTGAGATGAATGTTGACATTTCCTCCTCCATCAGAGGAGCTGATGCTGCAGGTGTACACACCCTCGTCACTCTGTTTCACATCCCTCAGCAGCAAAGAGGCATTCCCTGTGACTAAAACATCAGGGAAGAGCTGAGTTCTCCCTTTAAACTGTGAGTTCTGGTCCCCGAGATCAGGAGCTCCATTATTGTACTGGTAAACAAGTCCCTCCAGTCCTTCCTTCTCCCAGGTGACTGACACTTTGCTGAGTGTGGCTTGTTCACTTTTTTTGCGAAGATAGCAGCTAAGAAGCGCATCCCCACCAAGGCTGGCAATGGGAAACGTGCTGAGGCTCATCACTTCAGACGAAGACTCTGTGGGACAAAGACACAGGCATACACTCATAGTGCAAATTATATAATGATTATTAACTTTGTCTTGTGTGTTATGTTATTTTAGTCCCTTTCACTTGTCTGTGAGATTGAATATGTTGCAAACTTTATAACAGATTTTAGTGATGTTTTTGATGAAAATGTATCTATCCCTATCTTTGCACCTTTTCCCACGTTCTTGTGTATATTGGTATACTCAAACAAAAATTGAATGTATTTATTTTACCTGAGGAAATTACATGAAATGTCAGTAGAATGAGCAAATAGACACAAATTTGTATCTTCTTGTACAATAGCTGAAAATCACTCAATTACATAAAATTTGTGTTATTCATGTCACTTGCTCAAAATACTCTACTTCAGAGAAAAATTCTCATGTCATGGGGCTTTGCAGCAGTGCTGTGTGGTGAGGACAGGGAGAAGCAAATGGGCTCAGCTGCTGCTCAGCTCCTGAGAGCCTGGAAGCTCTGGAGGAGACAGACAGGGGCACAGACGGAACTTCTGCAGAAATTAACACCTGAAGCCACATCATTTTTAAACTTTCTGTCTGAGCAAACCATAAGTGACTAATGGAGACAACAAATTTTTAAACTGGTCAAGCATTGAGCCAAACCGCTGTAGCCAGCAGCTGCAGAATGCAATATGATCCCTCAAGGCAATTACCCACAGAAAAAGTACGTCCACAAAGTGCTTGTTTTTGCCACTGACAGGCTCAGATTCTAAGTCTCCCATATACCACATACTTAATATTAACCAGAACTATTGTTTCTTAAATTTAACCAAGTATTTCTGTTGCTAAAACCCTACCAAACTTGTACTGTACACAAAGTGAAGGGTGAGTAAAGGAACTTGAATTCAGAAGGTGTGCAGTTGTATTTTTCTACTGTGTAAAGAAAATAGTTGTAAGAACATTTTCTTTACTGAAGTGAATTCCAAGAGGGACATTCACATATTCTGAAATCATTTGCAGAAAACACCTACTCAGAAAGATTAAAGAATACACTAGCACTGCTTTTTCATTCCCTTTTTATTTTGTAGATATGGCTAATACACTGAAAATTCATAACATGATCATAGGAGGAGTAACTAACCCTCCTTACTTGCAGCCTGAACCTAACTCTGATCTGTGATTAAAACTTGTCAGTCATGTCCACAATGAACAAAAAGAAGAAAGTGGAAGAAAAAGCAGTGTGTGCGTACTTACTTTTCAATCTTCCTTGCACAAAAGTTCCTAGAAAAGTCATTTATCTTAGAGGGAAATTCGACTGCATATTTGAATGCACATTAATATCATGTGAAAAACTACCCATCTAGATGATTTGAAAGGGACAATTCACCCCAAAATCCATCTATCCATCTTCTATACCGCCTGTCCATCAGGGTTGCAGGGGGGCTGGAGCCTATCCCTATTTTTTCATTTCGAAAATGTGTTTATTATTATCATTATTATTTAAGCTTTAAACACCACAAACAAGGTGCCATCTAATTCCATAATTCCACCCTTGATTTTGGAGCGAACTGTCCCTTTAAACACTTGCAGTGTGTGTTGTTAACTGCATAATTTAACTACTGTTTAGTTTAGACAAATATGACATGTGCTAAACACACCCAAGCATTCCCTCAGGCCTTACAGAATCACGAGAAACACACAGGATCTCACAAGAATCCAGAGGTCTTACTTGAGAACGTCAAGGCTAAGATGAGGATGATGATGGCCGAGAATAAGACGATGAGAGTAATCATGCTACACACGAAGAGAAACACAAACACAGGAAAGTGTAAGGAAACAAACACACTGCTGACTTTGCAGTAAGTAAAAGTATTATCAGCAAAATTGCACTTTAAGCAGCAAAATTAACAGTAGTCAATCTGAGGAAAAGTGTCTCCTGTAATTCATATATTATCATTACAAATATATTTTGTTAGATTTTCACTCAGACGACAAAGCGTGACTAGCCTATTGTTGTTGCAGCTGGTTGGGGTGAAGGCCGTTTTAATTATTTTATAAAAACACACAGACACCTGAAAGGTGACACTGTTTTTTGTAAGTGGCCACAAGGTAAAAGAAATGATAAATTGTGATTTAACATATAACAGTGCTTTGCATTTAATTTAAAGTTTCTCCTTCCCATCACTGTAGAGATTCAGAGATCAGTAAAGAACACATTCAAACCTTATGACCCCACCTGCAGAAGATGATGTGCCCAAGGGAAGCCATCGCTGCTGACAAAACTTCTTGAGTTTGATCCTGTTGCTTAAGTCAAAGGCCCAGTCATGCCATTCCTCCTAAATATCCAGCATTAGACTAACATTCACTAACACACATACTCCACAACCAGACAGACCTCTTCTGCTCAGAATGACAGTCTGCTCTTTTCCTTTTTGGTCTCCCTCACAGCACTTTCAGCACAACACCATAAGTAAATATTACCTTTAAGGCGTGTACTTCATGCTTGTTGACATGTCGTCGAAGTAGCTCATACAGTGAAGTTGAATGCTATTTATTTACAAAACCAGTGGGCCTCTGTTTTAGCAGTTTGCTTTCCAGAATGACATTTGGTAACATGCTGTAAAAACTGATTTTTAGGATGCATATATGACTTGGACTTTAGCAACTATAACTGGCTACAGCCGGTTGACATTTTGCAAAGATAATCAGTGCGTATAGACGGAAGTATGATAAGTATGCTGAATTTCCTCCAAAGGTTTACTCAAGGTGGAGTAAATTTCAGTGTCTCATGGAGGAAAAGCTTAAGGATTGGCTGAGGTTGATGCCATTCAGTAGTGAATAATTCTTCCAAAGGATTTCTGATATACTTTATTAGAACCCCTTATATTTGACTAAGTAAGTCTTATTATACCCAAGGACGTCATGGTATGTTTTTTTTTAAAATTATTTCTAATTATGCCCCAGAGTTTACTATAATTGTAAGATATGCTTTAAGTACAAATTGCTAATGTACCAGACATGTGATAAAAACCATCATGAGAAAGAACGAAAAAGTCAAATAATGCACTTTATTACCACTGAAAAATTCTGCCAACCTCAAATCTACATGTGACAGATGTTGTGACATATGTCCAAGCACATTAATGTCATAGAATCCAACCATGTGAAATAAGAAGTGGTATTTATTTCAGTTTTTATTTTAGTAACCATCTTTACATGTACAAGTGTGTGGCAGTGAATTAATTCACTGCCACAAAGTTAGAAATGTGACACAAGGAATCAAAAGTTTCATTTTAAAATAGACAGTGGGTGCATTTCTGAGCAAAAATGACTCTTTCATTTTGAGCTCAGGTTTAGATAAATTTTGTTTGAATCCAGTTCATGTTGCAGTCATGCAGTCATTGTTTAATAATTACATAACTCGAAATGCCACTGGCTAACATTTGACTTTTTTTTTTTTTTTAACAGTCAAGCAGTGCTGCAGGTTTTCTCCAACAATTTACCCAAGGTGGAGTAAATTAAAGTTTGTTAAGGTGGAAAAGGCCTCACATCAAGAACAGCAGAAACAGCATGCACACATTAGAAAACAAAAAATAAAGGCAAAATTAATTCCCAGTAAAGACGTCTGTGATATTTAGTAGAGCTTCTGGCTGTGACTCATAATCAACCATTAAATCTTTAAGTTTGTTGTTTGTGCCGCTTACTTTATAGCACAGTCTCATGCAAGTGTGTGGCATTGAGATCAGTCTCAGCTGTGTGACACAAGGAATCAGTTCAGTTCAGTTCAATTTAGTTAGCGCCAATTCACAACAAAAATTATTTAATGACACTTTCCAATTGAGGCAGGTTTAGAATAATTGTGAGAAAAATATTCTAAAAAAATGTGCATTTTTTTTTTTTTTAAAGAATGTCTTTGTTTATATTGCAAAATACATATTGTCTGGGAAATATGCTTGTCTGTTATTTCAGAAGTGAAAGTGTCCAGTAGAGTCATTGTGAAAGTGCTGAGGACAGACATATGCGTCATACACACCGTCCAGATTCATTTATACAGCGAAAGTGCTATTTGTTCTTAAGATTCACACCAGATTTAGCGGTGAAAGAGAGAACGCATCTCAACCACGTGTTTGAAGAAGACCATCTGACAGTAACATAAAGAAGATAATTCAACAGGAGCAGCCTCGCAGCGGGACATCTTCCTCTTAACCCTTTTTTTCCCCCAGTTTGACACTCTTTTTAGCCACCATGACTCACCTTGGTCATGATTTTCCTCAAAAACTCAAACTACTAACAAATGCTGTGAGTGTGTTCCTGATGATAGTCGTCTTCTACATTCTGCAGTACATTTTTGACATGGATTTTGTATGCTCGTGCAGACCAGGCGTACATATAAATGCCATATTCTACCTGATGGTGCCTCCTCTGATCCTCACTTGGGTTGTCCACATCATGGAGCCTTTTCACCAAACAACAATCTCTTCCATCGGTCATATTCTTGATCATGACAACATATACTGGTGTTTAGTTAAGTTGTCGATCAACTATCTGAGTCTGAGTGTAGTATGGACTGCCTCTGTTATGTTTGATGGGGATTGGTACGTTTGCCTGGTGACAAACCTCAACGTCTCTCAGACCGGAATTCCTTGCAAAAAAGATCTGACCTACGAGGAGTACCAAATTAAAGCCGGTCATCAAACTGATTCACTTGTAAGTAATGACACACAACAAGCAAATATGCTACATGAAACCAAATAATTTGAGAAACTAAATTGTTTTATATCTTTATGCAAATGCATTTTTTTCAAACTTATTTTGTCAGAATAGCTGCCAGTCTTTCAGTGGTATAATTTCTGAGAACACAGCTTATTGATGCAAAAAGTAATTTTAGTTACATAAAATCTTTCATTCGTTCATTTTATACAGTACTGTTTTAGATATTTCAGACTTAAATAATTAAAATATCTAAAAACAACCACACCCTTGTTACATGGTTGAAAGTAATGAGAGCAAAACTTTAAAACATTACCGTTAATGTTCTGCTTCAGTTATTTCAGCCAGTAAGTCATTTTCAAAGCTTTTACTGCTGAGAGTTAAAAAAGAAGATAAAACTCTGCACCATAACAATTAAGTCAGTGGTGACAGCTAGCAGCTAGCTAGCTTTCAAAATGTAACAATTTACATCTGCCAGCATCTCTAGTACTTATAAATTAACACACTGAATCTTGTTCCAAGCAAAAGATGACAGAGCTCATATTGGGGTGATTGTTTGATGTGGCTGGTGATTCCCTACGTTAGCTAATATTGTTCACTATTCCATCTGACCCTTTCCAACTGCACAAAAGTACTTTACGTATGGCTGGAGCTGGATCTCTGAGTCACTCTGAATATTCTGTAAAAAAGCATTTAAACAAATTTGAGCTTCATTGAAACAACATCAAGGCTGTGTTTAATGTCCTTCCAACTATTGAAGATATCTCTTTCATTCGTGTTTATTTTTTTTTTCTTTTTCAGGACATTGGCTTTGGTGTAATCTGTGGTTTTATTTTGGCTTGGACCATTGCTGAACGAATATCAGCCCATTGCATCAGAAAGAGGACATGGAAAAATGACTCAGTGTCCACTTTGGAGCAGTTTCACCCTCCTTACTACAGAAGGGTTTATGAAGATTTTCTGGCAGAGCAAGTGCGTAGCTATTTGAAAAATGCATTAGAAAAAATAGCAGCATCTAGAGCAGAAGTGATCTGTGAACCCTATCTTCAGACAATTAGAGAAGATGAGCATTCTTTTAACAATCCACTCGACTGCGATGCCAATGACAGCAACACAGTTTTGGAAGCCTGGCAGAAAATTTCAGCCTCAGATTTCCCCTTTATGTAACATGGGGGAATCTGCAGGCTGAAGAAGAGATGTTAACATCTTCATCATGGAGGATGGACTTTAATGAGCAAGAAGTTCCAAGCTTGTGTTGCTGTTCTTCATGGGGCAAAATTCACTTAATCAAATCACATCAACAAATACTGCATTAATGCATTTACATGTCTGGTGATGTCCATTATTTTTCAATTCCCTCCTCTTCATGGTAAACTGATATGCACCTCAGGAGAGCCAAGGTTGTAGTCAAGGTTTTAACAAGTTTAAATCACCTTAGTGATATGCAAAAGACTGCAACATGAAATGTCCAAATAGCTCCAACATGTTCTAGATGTTTTAATTAAAAAGTCTTGAATGTTACCACCTAGTTACACTCACATGAAGTGTGACCCCTGAGGTGTCTTAAAACTCTTGTGTATTTGTGTTTGTTTGTCAGGATGTCAGCAAGCGTACAGAAGAAGCATTTCTACTCATTTAGGGAAATGCTCCTTTGGTCCATGACATCTACAGTTGCACTAGCCCAAATATTGCATGTGCAAGCCCCCCACTGAAAAGTCTCACAAATATCTGTATTGGTCAAGATCAGGTCCTCCTGAGTGAAGTTGGAGAGGGAAGCGCCACAGCAACATCTGGTGGTATTTGGTGGTAAAAAAAAAATTATTGCATTTATTTAATTATTAAATTCCAATGAAGTGGTGAAATTGATTGATTACATCATACATAGTGTATGCTATTAGTAAAAATGACCAAACAGCTGGAAAACTACCATCAGCCTCAGCTGTAGGTCACTTGGTTGGTTTTGATATTTTTGATAGTAATCACATTTTATATCTGCATATATTTCATTTGTGAATATAATCAAAAAGTGTTTTCCATTTGTTACCTTTGTATATTTCATATAGTTAGATTTTATGTTCTGCTACGTGTTTAATTTAAGGTTGAAAATAAAAGAAAAAAATACATTTGAGTCTCTGTGGGTTCCTATGGTTCTTAACCATTAAGACAATCCTTCCTCAAGCTTAAACTAGAAGTTTTGATTTTCTACATGAAAAAGAACTACAGTCTCTCATGTTAAAGTTACATTCTTTCTATCTACTCTGCTCTACAACACCTTTCCTTCCAACTGACTACAGTCATAATTGACACGGCCACAAGATGTCCTCGTTAGACCCGTTGAAACACGCTGGAGGCCATTTTAGGCATTTGAGCAAAAGATCAGTGCTGTTGTTTTTGTGGTGAGGACTGTCATGTTCAGCAATGCTGGAAGTCACTCACAGTTGTGGTGCTGAAAGGTCAGTGTGTGAAATGATGTTATACTAAATTGTTGGTAACCTTACAAATTATTAAACAAAAAGCAATACAGGCTACTTCATCGTCACTCATTGTCACCCAAACTCCCTTATAAAATTGCTCAATTGTGACTTTATGAAATTCATGTAAGTTTGGGAAATATTTTACATTGAGTTATTTCGATCTTTTGGTAATAAACATATAGATAAACAACAGCATTTTAACATGAGTGTGGTTTTGGATTTTATGTATTTTTGCATTTTCAGCTGTGCAAATGAACACGCTGAACTAGCATGTGTGAAAAGGTTTTATAATACCATATGATAGCATTTTAATTGTGTATATAAGCACATTTTAATTATTGTCAGTATTACAGCAGTTACTGTGCATATCAGCATTATTGTTATTAGCAATGGTTGCAGTATTTCTGTTATTATTGCAGTTGCTATGCATCATTGTGTGAGTGCCCCCCCACACACACACATTCTGTCTGTCTTTCTCTTTCGTCTCTTGCTTTCTTTCCCTCTGTCCGTTTCTCTCTTTCAACCCAACCAGTCAAGGTAGATGTTCGTCCACACAAAGCTGGGGACAACTCTGAGGTTCCTGCCCGCCTGGTAAAGGGTCATGAGATAATTTCTGTTGTGATTTGACGTTACAAAAATGAAATTGAACTGATTTGGAATTAGGGCATCCTGTTTGAGATCTGCAAATGAACATGTAGAGGGAAACCAACTGAGCTGCCAACTGATGTAGCTGGGACTGAGAGTTGAGCTTAACCTCCAAGGTCTGCTGTACTAATGCCCTGCTTCCTTTTTGGATGCCAAGTAGAATCTCTGAGTCTTAACTTCCTGCCTTCTGGAGGAGAATGTTGATCAGGATATTTCATCTATAATCTTTCAAAAATATATATTGCAGTCATTATGATTAAACTGGAGATAAAATAAGGATGCTGAAGGATGAGAAAGACCTGGAACAATTCACACACACACACACACACAAATATTATACATGCATATATTATTACAGCTATTATTATTATTATTGTGCACCACACTTATGATGAACCACTGCTAATCTTTTCTCTCACAGATCCACTGCATAGAAGTACGACATGACAGATCGTTCCAGTTATTTTCAGTTTTGTTTCCAGCCTGGAAGTGTACACAATCCTCTTCACCCAATTTCGAATGTCCACCACCATTATCAGGCTGCCCTTGATCCCAGTACCTAACAGGTCATTGAACAAGAGAATCAAGAGATGCAAATTCCAACTCGGGTGCACAATAAAAGGTGGTTTGGTCCATGGAATGAAAATTGATTGATTGATTGACATTAATGTCACATTAAGGTCTTCTGTCATTAGAATTTCCCTCTTATGGCTTAATAAATGATGCACACATCTTACATAAAGTAACAGTTGCGCAATCAACCGTTAAAAAGTAAACTTAAGCCTCACGTCAGAGTCAGTGGAGTTCCATCAATCCATTTCCAGGTCCCCTCAGTTTCACTGTCAGTCAAACCAATCCAACTTTGTTTGGTGTAGAGTTCAGAGAGAAATTTCTGTTAAATATATCATGAAAAATTGATTAGTTCATTTATAATCAACATTATACTTGTTGTTACCAGTACTTCTCTGCGGTGCAAATACTGTTGTGCAAAACACTACTCTACCACAACACTATTCTGTTGTACATTTTTGAATCTTTACTCTATTTAATTGCTCTTATCTACTGCTTTTTACTCTGTGCATCTGTTGGCCTGCTCCGAACGACATCTCACTGTACTTGTATAGTGACAATGAAGACTTCCATTCTATTCTATAAGGTGAATGTCAATGATCCATTTGTGCTTTTTTAAAACTGAGCATTAAGCTCTTTGTCAAGGAGTTAAATCAGTGCAATGAGGGATCAATACTCCAGTGCACACACAAACCAAATGTCTACCTGTTCTTCAACACTGTCTATGACGACCAGAGCTGCTTCTCTGTTTCTGCAATCCTCTCTGGCTCTGGTCCACGACCCAGACTCAGTGGACAGGAGATAACAGGAGCACCTGAACGCGTTCCATCCTGCAGGACAACTTCTCTCTGAAACATACAGCATCAGAAATTAGAAGCAAGTCTGCCTGTATCAGTTAGAGTACAGGGATTACAAACACGCATGTTCAACCAAACCAGTGGGTGACATCACAGTTGGTTTAGGCTCGATTTATATACAATTTATTTAGAAATAATTAAAATAACAAATGTACAATGTGGTGAACGTGACTTTAACCTGTCCTTGAGGAGCCAATGTGCACTTGGGGAACTCCAGCTGTAATGGCCTGAATGTACTCTTAAATGGATGCATACGCATACTTTCTGCTTGGAAGATGTGTTCAATACATGCCCAGAGGTGCTCTGTAGCTTGTTGTACCATAATGTACAAACCAAGGGCATTGACAGGAGAATTAACATCATTCACATGTTTTAAAGTATAATAAACATTTTGCACTTCAGCACTAAAACATGCAAAATTAGCACAGTTAAAAATTGGCATTACAGCAGTTAGAATGCAATTATACATAATGTCAATAAAGTTTTCTGATGAAAATTTGAAGAGTAAAGAAATAGAGGTTCCACAGATAGTTACTTGTTGTTGATGGCAGATCATTTGTAAAATTTAGAGTACATATTACCACATCATCTACTTCAAATTTCATCCTGCTCTGAGGTGTAGAAACAGATGTAACTCACTCCAATTGGACAAAGTCTGAAGCCTGTTCAACTCTTTAGTTATTTCAGTGAGGTTGGCATTCAGCAGGTCTCTCTCTTCAGACATGGAGGAAAGTTTGTTATAACTGGCCTGGAGACGCTCAGTCAGGTTGGCTTTGATGATGGAGAAATCTTCAGCTGAGCTACGTACTGAGTTATGGTCTGAAATAAATACAAGAAATGTTGAAGAAACGTCACATTTATGTTGACTGTGTGGCAAATGTAAAATACTACTTCAAACAATCAAAATATATATGTTCCCTTGACCTTACATTAGAGTGTCCAGTTTATTTCAAAGCAAATTTCTGCATGTGTTTAACAAGTTTTTTAGAGCAAAGACAACTTCTTTTAGCCATCTTCTTATCCAGCTGACTCAGGGCTACAGACTTTGGCATGAAAGAGAATGCCCAGCACATTCAGTATATAACATGTAGTCCCTGGCAAGGCTGCAGTGATACACAGGAGAATCGTTCTTCTGTTGTGACTTCAGTTTTATACGGCATCACTGAAACAACTTCACGTAAATATCCAAGTATCAGAAACATGAAAACCTGCACCGGCACTCGTTATAGAACATTTAAGATTGATACCAGGAAATCAAATGGGAATATTACAGGAAAAGCAAGAACAGCTAAGGAATATGTATGAGAGAAAATAAGAGGGGAAAAAGGCAATGCAACAAAGTACACATAAATAAAACCCTGAATGTGACTTGGACGCACAGTGGAGACCGAGGCCAATGAGTGCAGCCAGCAGGAGAACACAGAACAGCCCCAGACAGAGAGCAACAGCTCCATGAACTGTCCTCTCTGAGCTCCTGGGACCTGAACACAGAAATGACCAGAGAATACAGCAAATCATACAACAGATAATAAGACACATTTCTGCAGAGCTCAGTGTGTCAGCCTCTCTGAGTCATTATTCTTACCTCTCTGATTCTGTGATGCTTTTGAGTCAACAGACTTGCCATGTCCAACATTTGCATAGATTTCCTCCATTGCTCTGAAATTGTGCACAGAGGGTGCACAGAGAGGGTGCACAGCTCTGCAGCAGTTACTGTATATGTTGGGTTCTATTTCTTTGCCTTTAATACGAGGAAGTAACACCTTTATGTCCGATTTGAAACAGAAGAAGGGCAAGATACAGGAAATACAGAACATTTCAGTCCCATCATTCATCATTTTCAAGAATAATTTTAGTGCTTTGTTATAAGAATGTGTCATAGATTTATATTCAATAACAGGCTGAATATTAATGTTACTTCTTCTGAAACTTTTTGTTGGGCCTTTTCATTTTCCGCTCATGGGTAAAATGTTCATACCTAAGGGTGTTCTTCATTTGACAGCTTCTATTTGACAGCAGCTATTTGTGGGTGCACAGCTGTGCAGCAGTTACCGTATCAGAATCAGAGTCAGAATCAGAATCAGAAAGACTTCATTGCCATTGTAAGTGAAGAGGTTTCACATTACTAGGAATTTGTCTTGGTGATTGATGCATACATGAAACGTAATGAGTAACATATAATAGAAGAATAAAATAAAAATAAAATAAAATAAGGTAACACAAAATAAAATAAGATAAGTAAAATAAATATGTTTCTGGAGGTAGTCTAAAAGTCAGGAAGTGCAGAGTGGAGTATAGTGCACTATATGTTGGGTTCTATTTTTTTTGCCTTTAATACAAGGAAGTAACACCTCCAATAAAGCTTTTTGTGTATTTGAAACAGAATAAGGACAAGATACAGGAAGTACAGAGCAATCAAGTCATTTTCGAGAATAATTAAAGTGTGCTCTTCTAAAGAATGTGTCATACATTTATCAGAAATCAGAAATCAGAAACGTCTTTGTTGTCATTGTACGTGAAGAGGTTTCACATTTCTTTTTGAATTTGTCTTGGTGATTGGTGCATACATAGAACGTAACGAGTAACATATAACAGTAGAATAAAATAAAATAAAATAGAATAAGGTAAAACAAAATAAAATAAGATAAGTAAAATAAATATGTTTCTGGAGGTAGTCCAAAAGTGAGGTAGTGCAGGGTGGAAGTGTAGTACAAGTAGGTGAGGTAAACAGTGCAAATGAACAGCAGGTGGATAATGACATGAGCAGAAATCATTTCCTGTACTGAAGTAACTAAAGTGCAGGGCAGCATGTTAGTCAGGTGGTGTTGAACAGTCCAACAGCACAGGGGAAGAAGCTGTTATTGTGGCGTGAGGTTTTGGTCTGAATGGACCGTAACCTCCTGCCTGAAGGGAGTTTCACAAGGGTCAGCTGTGATCCGACCTGCACGCCTCAGAGTCCTGGAGGTGTACAGGTCTCGGAGAGATGGAAGGCTGCAGCCGATCACCTTCTCAGCAGAGCGCACAGCACGCTGCAGTCTGTGCTTGTCCTTGGCGGTGGCCCCAGCGTACCACACGGTGATGGAGGAGGTGAGGATGGACTCAATGATGGCCGTGTAGAACTGAACCATCATCTTGGTTGGCACCTTGAGTTTCCTCAGCTGCCGCAGGAAGAACATCCTCTGCTGGGCCCTTTTGATGAGGGAGCTGATGGTCAACACCCATCTGAAGTTCCGGGTGATGGTGGTACCCAGGAAGTGGAAGGAGTCCACCATGGAGATGGGGGTGTCTGTCAGGGTGAGGGGGAGCGATGGACCTGGCACTTTCCGAAAGTCAATGATCATCTCCACTGTCTTCTGGGCGTTCAGCTTCAGGTTGTTGTTGCCGCACCAGGACACCAGACGGTCCACCTCCCTCCTGTAGGCAGACCAATGTCTCGGTGTCTCACATGCTGTTTCCTGTCTGTCAGGAAGTCTGTGATCCACCGGCAGATGGGGTCAGGCACGTTCAGCAGGGACAGCTTGTCCTGGAGGAGAGCTGGGCGGATCGTATTGAAGGCAGAGTTGAAGTCCCCAAACAAGATCCTAACGTAGGTTCCCGGGGAGTCCAGATGCCGCAGGATGAAGTGTAGAGTCAGGTTGACTGCATCATCTACAGACCTGTTGGCTCTGTAGGCAAACTGCAGGGAGTCCAGGAGGGGGGTTGTGATGGACTTAAGGTGGGACAGAACCAGGCGCTCAAATGACTTCATGACTACAGATGTCAGTGCCACAGGTCTGTAGTCATTAAGTCCAGTGATCCTCGGCTTCTTGGGGACTGGAACTATGGTGGAGGCTTTGAAGCAGACTGGCACATGGCATGACTCCAGAGAGGTGTTGAAAATGTCTGTGAACACTGGAGTCAGCTCATCCGCACAGTGTCTCAGGTTGGAGGGGGACGCACCGTCTGGTCCAGGAGCCTTGTGAGGGTTCATTTTCCTGAACAGCTTGTTAACATCCTCCTCCTGGATAAAGAGGGCTGTGGTGGAGGAGGGGGGGTCCGAGGTGGATACTCATGGGATGTCTTCAGGGGTGTGGGGGGAGTGAATGGCCGTGTTGATGGGGTGAGTGGGGGTGTCAGGGCCGGCAGATAGTCCATCAAAGCGACAGTAGAACTCGTTCAGACTGTTGGCTAGTCGCAGGTCGTCAGTAGAGTGGGGGGCTTTGGGCTTGTAGTTGGTGATTTGCTTAAGCCCTTTCCACACAGAGGTCGAGTCATTAGCTGAGAATTGCTGTTGACTTTTCTCAGAGTATAGTGATTTAGCACTTCTCACCTCCTTGCTAAACCTGTACTTGTACTTTGTAGCTGTCTCTGTCCCCACTCCTGAAAGCAGACTCCTTCTCTAGCCTCAGCTGTCTGAGTTTAGCTGTGAACCAGGGTTTGTCATTGTTATAACTCACCCTGGTGCGTGTTGGCACAACACAGTCCTCACAGTACACAGAGGTATACACACAGTATACGAGGTTACAGTATCTGTATACTCATCAAGACTATCTGTAGCAGCCCTAAACACGTCCCAGTCCGTTGAATCCAAACAGAAACGAAGCTCCTCCACAGCCTGGCTGGTCCACCTTTTAGATGTGCTCACCACAGGTTTGGCGAGCTTCAGCCTCTGTCTGTATGTGGGGATCAGGTGGACCATGACGTGGTCAGATAGACCAAGAGCGGCGCGGGGCACTGCACGATACGCTCCGCTTATTGTCGTGTAGCAGTGATCCAGTTCTCCTCTCTGGTCAGGCATTTGATCAACTGATTGTATTTGGGTAACTCTTGGCTCAGATTTCCTTTATTAAAGTCGCCAAGGACAATAACTAAGGAGTTTGCATATGTTTGCTCCACACACAGTACCTGATCCGCTAGTTCCACATCTGCGGAGGCGCACGAGTGCACCCGCTCGCTTTCCTCTGCGTCTGCGCCTCACGTTTTTGACTAAAATGCGGATTGAATCCGCAGCAGATTCTAAAAAAACTGGAGATAAGTCAACGGGTGTGGAGTATCTGATGTTCATGAGCTCTTCTCTGGTGTAAGAGCATGCGGACACACAATATTTACACAAAAACAGACAAAACAGAGCGCACCAAAACACCAGGCCGTCCGTCCTCGGCGCCATCTATATATACAATAACAGGCTGAATATTAATGTTACTTCTTCTGAAACTTTTTGTTGGGCCTTTTCATTTTCCGCTCATGGGTAAAATGTTAAGGGTGCTCTTCATTTGACAGCTTCTATTTGACAGTAGTGATGGCAACTTTGTGAAGGTGATGACAAACGCAACACACACTGTCAACACTGACACGGTTAAAATAGCTTTTCTCAGTTCCTAAATATTCAGTTCTCAAACCCACAGGCCAGTTTACTCACTGTCACAGTTTGTAAGTGACTGAGGAACGACATTGAGATCAAAATGGATTTTCACAAGTTCCAGGTTTTCAATATTATATTTTCAATAATAACAATGCAATTAGAAAAATGCAATAACTATACAGTCTCTGTGTAAATGCTGACATTGACTGACTGTAGAGCAAGCTGTCTTTTTGAAACATTTAGGTTATCATTCAGAGAGAGACAACAGAGGCAGCAGGCTTCTCACAGGGCAGACAGTCAGATCTATGATATAAGCATGCAGCATGTGATGTGTCTGGTCAGAGTGAGAGGTGGACACTCAGACAGAATAGAAACATATGGCAGGCTGAGTCAGTGGCCTCTTTGAAATCTCTGAAAACATACTTTAGTGCACCACCTTTTCTGATTCCATCTGATTTTTATTCTGTTTATGGGTTTTCTAATTCCTAATAATTCCTGATTTATTAATTTTTACGTGGTTTGCTTGGCACTTTTCTTTGATTGCTGTGTTTTTCTGTATTTTACGTCAAGTCATTTATTGAGCTCATTTCAAAGTAACACAAGTCAACCGAGGTACATGGAGGTAAGGCCGCTTGCTGGAATGCAACCGTTCATTTACAAGAACAGGTGGGTCCCAATACTTTTGTCCACATAGTGTTGTGGTAATGCCAATTAGCTCATCAAAATGATTTCTTTGTTGCAATTGTTAGACTTTGGAGATGGCCTTACGAGTACTGAGAACAGCAACCCTCAGGTTTAACACTGTTTCAAAATTATAAAAAAAAAATATCAAATTAAGATTATATCAAATTATTGTATCCCAATTTTATTGTGATGTGTTGTCAGACTAAATTAAATAACAGCAAGTACTAAGCTCTCGTTCACTCATTGCTTACAGAGGAGCAATAGAAAGCATCCTGACGGGAAACATCACAAACTGGCATACTTCATGCATGTGAACAAGTGAGTGATTAAAAGAGCCCTGAACATCATTCATCTGCCAAGCATTAGTGATGTCAGTAAGCTCAGGTGTCTGTGCAGAGTGCAAGGGAAACAGGAAGAAAACACACACACCAGCCACAGCCATATCACCCTGCTGCCATCTGGCCAGTGGTTCAGAATCTGCTGCCATACCACCAGAGTCCGTCAGTCCTAGTTGTTTAATGATAATAGATAATTAAACTGAATCTTGAATCTTGAAAAAGAAAAACCCATCTTGCTGCACTGAGTGCCATTAGGTCCTCTGCCAAGCTGTAATAAGCCCCCCCCCCCACACACACACATTCTGTCTGTCTTTCTCTTTCATCTCTTGCTTTCTTTCCCTCTGTCTGTTTCTCTCTTTCAACCCAACCAGTCAAGGTAGATGTAGATGGAAATCAAATTTATTAACCCACGAAGGTCTGGATTTGGAGTCCCACTCAAAATTAAAGTGGAAAAACACACTACAGGCTGATCCAACTTTGATGTAATGTCCTTAAAACAAGTCAAAATGGGGCTCAGTAGTGTGTGTGGCCTCCATGTGCCTGTATGACCTCCCTACAATGCCTGGGCATGCTCCTGATGAGGTGGTGGATGGTCTCCTGAGGGATCTTCTCCCAGACCTGGACTAAAGCATCCGCCAACTCCTGGACAGTCTGTGGTGCAACGTGGTGTTGGTGGATGGAGCGAGACATGATGTCCCAGATGTGCTCAATTGGATTCAGGTCTGGGGAACAGGTGGGCCAGTCCATAGCATCAGTGCCTTCGTCTTGCAGGAACTGCTGACACGCTCCAGCCACATGAGGTCTAGCATTGTCTTGCATTAGGAGGAACCCAGGGCCAACCGCACCAGCAAATGGTCTCACAAGGGGTCTGAGGATCTCATCTCAGTGCCTAATGGCAGTCAGGCTACCTCTGGCGAGCACATGGAGGGCTGTGCGGCCCCCCAAAAAAATGCCACCCCACACCATTACTGAACCACTGCCAAACCGGTCATTCTCCACGGCGTCTCCAGACTCTGTCACGTGTGTCACGTGTGCTCAGTGTGAACCTGCTTTCATCTGTGAAGAGCACAGGGCGTCAGTGGTGAATTTGCCAATCTTGGTGTTCTCTGGCAAATGCCAAACGTCCTGCACGGTGTTGGGCTGTAAGCCCAACCCCCACCTGTGGACGTCGGGCCCTCATACCACCCTCATGGAGTTTGTTTCTGACCGTTTGAGCAGACACATGCACGTTTGTGGCCTGCTGGAGGTCATTTTGCAGGGCTCTGGCAGTGCTCCTCCTGTTCCTCCTTGCACAAAGGCGGAGGTAGCGGTCCTGCAGCTGAGTTGTTGCCCTCCTGCGGCCTCCTCCACGTCTCCTGATGTACTGGCCTGTCTCCTGGTAGCGCCTCCATGCTCTGGACACTACGCTGACAGACACAGCAAACCTTCTTGCCACAGCTCGCACTGATGTGCCATCCTGGATGAGCTGCACTACCTGAGCCACTTGTGTGGGTTGTAGACTCCGTCTCATGCTACCACTACAGTGAAAGCACCGCCAGCATTCAAAAGTGACCAAAACATCAGCCAGAAAGCATAGGAACTGAGAAGTGGTCTGTGGTCCCCACCTGCAGAACCACTCCTTTATTGGGGGTGTCTTGCTAATTGCCTATAATTTCCACCCGTTGTCTATTCCATTTGCACAACACCATGTGAAATTGATTGATCAGTGTTGCTTCCTAAGTGGACAGTTTGATTTCACAGAAGTGTGATTGACTTGGAGTTACATTGTGCTGTTTAAGTGTTCCCTTTATTTTTTTGAGCAGTGTATATATTGCAGTCATTATGATTAAACTGGAGATAAAATAAGGATGCTGAAGGATGAGAAAGCCCTGTAACAATTCAAACACACACACACACACACACACACACACACACACACACACAAATTATAGCGTAATTTGCAAAAGCATGCATATATTATTACGGTTATTATTATTATTATTATTATGCACCACACTTATGATGAACCACTGCTAAGCTTCTCTCTCACAGATCCATTGTATAGAAGTACGACATGACAGATCGTTCCAGTTTTTTTCAGTTTTCATTCCAGCCTGGATTTGTACACAATCCTCCTCTCCCCATTTCGGATCTCCACCACCATTATCAGGCTGCCTTTGATCCCAGTACCTAACAGGTCATTGAACAAGAGAATCAAGAGATGCAAATTCCAACTCAGATGCACAATAAAAGTTGGTCTTGAGTGTACTTTGAGCATTTTCTGGTTTGGTCTGTGGAATGAAAATCGACCCCACCGTGATTGACATTAATGTCACATTAAGGTCTTCTGTCGTTAGAATTTCCCTCTTATGGCTTAATAAATGCTGCACACACCTTACACAAAGTAACAGTTGCACAATCAATCATTTAAAAGCAAACTTAAGCCTCACGTCAGAGTCAGTGGAGTTCCATCAATCCATTTCCAGGTCCCCTCAGTTTCACTGTCAGTCAAACCAATCCAACTTTGTTTGGTGTAGAGTTCAGAGAGAAATTTCTGTTAAATATATCATGAAAAAATAATTAGTTCATTTGTAATCAACATTATACTTGTTGTTCACAAGAATTCACTTTAAGATATAGGATAGAGTATAGAGCCTCTAGGCTTAATATCAGCTAAAGTGCATTCAGGTTGTGAGGGTGTTAGATATAACCAGTATATTTCAACTTCTGCAGGTGCACCACCGACTCTGTCAGCACGTACTGCATAACAGCTTGGTACTCCAGTTGCTCCTCGGACAATGAGAAGGCCCTCCAACACTTCATCAGAACTGCCCAGCGGATCATTGGCTGCTCACAGCAGCTCCCTACACTAGAGGAGGTACACCACACATGGTGTGCAGGCAGGGCAAAAACCTCACTGAAGGACGATACCCACCCAGGTCACAGACTCTTTACTCTGCTGCCACCTGGTGGCACTATAGGACTATGCGCACTCACAAGGAGTTAAATCAGTGCAATGAGGGATCAATACTTAAATGCACACACAAACAAAATGTCTACCTGTTCTTCAATACTGTCTATGATGACCAGATCTGCTTCTCTGTTTCTGCAATCCTCTCTGGCTCTGGTCCACGACCCAGACTCAGTGGACAGGAGATAACAGGAGCACCTGAACGCGTTCCATCCTGCAGGACAACTTCTCTCTGAAACATACAGCATCAGAAATTAGAAGCAAGTCTGCCTGTATCAGTTAGAGTACAGGGATTACAAACACGCATATTCAACCAAACCAGTGGGTGATATCATCGTTGGTTTAGGTTCGACTTATATACAATTTATTTAGAGATAATTAAAATAACATCTGTGACACTTTTGAGATTCAACATATTAACGTTTAAATGTTAAAATAAAACATGTTAATCTTTTTTTCTTACAATCACACACATGTACAATGTGGTGAACGTGACTTTAACCTGTCCTTGAGGAGCCAATGTGCACTTGGGGAACTCCAGCTGTAATGGCCTGAATGTACTCTTAAATGGATGCATACGCATACTTTCTGCTTGGAAGATGTGTTCAATACATGCCCAGAGGTGCTCTGTAGCTTGTTGTACCATAATGTACAAACCAAGGGCATTGACAGGAGAATTAACATAATTCACATGTTTTGAAGTGTAATAAATATTTTGCACTTCAGCACTAAAACATGCTAAATTAGCACAGTTAACAATTGGCATTACAGTAGTTAGAATGCAAGTATACATAATGTCAATAAAGTTTTCTGATGAAAACTTAAAGAGTAAAAAAATAGAAGTTCCACAGATAGTTACTTGTTGTTGATGGCAGATCATTTGTAAAATTTAGAGTACATATTACCACATCATCTCCTTTAATTTTCATCCTGCTCTGAGGTGTAGAAACAGATGTAACTCACTCCGAGTGGACAAAGACTGAAGCCTGTTCAACTCTTTAGTTATTTCAGTGAGGTTGGCATTCAGCAGGTCTCTCTCTTCAGACATGGAGGAAAGTTTGTTATAACTGGCCTGGAGACGCTCAGTCAGGTTGGCTTTGATGATGGAGAAATCTTCAGCTGAGCTACGTACTGAGTTATGGTCTGAAATAAATACAAGAAATGTTGAAGAAATGTCACATTTATGTTGACTGTGTGGCAGATGTAAAATACTATTTCAAACACTCAAAATATATATGTTCCCTTGACCTTACATTAGAGTGTCCAGTTTATTTCAAAGCAAATTTCTGCATGTGTTTAACAAGTTTTTTAGAGCAAAGACAACTTCTTTTAGCCATCTTCTTATCCAGCTGACTCAGGGCTACAGACTTTGGCATGAAAGAGAATGCCCAGCACATTCAGTATATAATATGTAGTCCCTGGCAAGGCTGCAGTGATACACAGCACGGCATCACTGAAACAACTTCACGTAAATATCCAAGTATAAGAAACATGAAAACCTGCACCGGCACTCGTTATAGAACATTTAAGATTGATACCAGGAAATCAAATGGGAATATTACAGGAAAAGAAAGAACAGCTTAGGAATATGTATGAGAGAAAATAAAAGGGGAAAAAGGCAATGCAACAAAGTACACATAAATAAAACCCTGAAAGTGACTTGGACGCACAGTGGACACCGAGGCCAATGAGTGCAGCCAGCAGGAGAACACAGAACAGCCCCAGACAGAGAGCAACAGCTGCATGAACTGTCCTCTCTGAGCTCCTGGGACCTGAACACAGAAATGACCAGAGAATACAGCAAATCATACAACAGATAATAAGACACATTTCTGCAGAGCTCAGTGTGTCAGCCTCTCTGAGTCATTATTCTTACCTCTCTGATTCTGTGATGCTTCTGAGTCAACAGACTTGTCATGTCCAACATTTGCATAGATTTCCTCCATTGCTCTGAAATCACAGAGGGTGCACAGAGAGGGTGCACAGCTCTCCAGCAGTTACTGTATATGTTGGGTTGTATTTTTTTGCCTTTAACACGAGGAAGTAACACCTTTTTTCCGATTTGAAACAGAACAAGGGCAAGATACAGGAAATACAGAACATTTCAGTCCCATCATTGATCATTTTCAAGAATAATTATAGTGCTCTGTTAGTGTGTCATAGATTTATATACAATAACAGGCTGAATATTAATGTTACTTCTTCTGAAACTTTTTGTTGGGCCTTTTCATTCTCCGCTCATGGGTAAAATGTTCATACCTAAGTGTGTTCTTCATTTGACAGCTTCTATCTGACAGCAGCTATTTGTGGGTGCACAGCTCAGTTACCGTATCAGAATCAGAGTCAGAATCAGAATCAGAAAGACTTTATTGCCATTGTAAGTGAAGAGGTTTCACATTACTAGGAATTTGTCTTGGTGATTGATGCATACATGAAACGTAATGAGTAACATATAATAGAAGAATAAAATAAAAATAAAATAAAATAAGGTAACACAAAATAAAAGAAGATAAGTAAAATAAATATGTTTCTGGAGGTAGTCTAAAAGTCAGGAAGTGCAGAGTGGAGTATAGTGCACTATATGTTGGCTTCTATTTTTTTTGCCTTTAATACAAGGAAGTAACACCTCCAATAAAGCTTTTTGTGTATTTGAAACAGAATAAGGACAAGATACAGGAAGTACAGAGCAATCAAGTCATTTTCGAGAATAATTAAAGTGTGCTCTTCTAAAGAATGTGTCATACATTTATCAGAATTCAGAAATCAGAAACGTCTTTGTTGTCATTGTACGTGAAGAGGTTTCACATTTCTTTTTGAATTTGTCTTGGTGATTGGTGCATACATAGAACGTAACGAGTAACATATAACAGTAGAATAAAATAAAATAAAATAGAATAAGGTAAAACAAAATAAAATAAGATAAGTAAAATAAATATGTTTCTGGAGGTAGTCCAAAAGTGAGGTAGTGCAGGGTGGAAGTGTAGTACAAGTAGGTGAGGTAAACAGTGCAAATGAACAGCAGGTGGATAATGACATGAGCAGAAATCATTTCCTGTACTGAAGTAACTAAAGTGCAGGGCAGCATGTTAGTCAGGTGGTGTTCAACAGTCCAACAGCACAGGGGAAGAAGCTGTTCTTGTGGCGTGAGGTTTTGGTCTGAATGGACCGTAACCTCCTGCCTGAAGGGAGTTTCACAAAGAGTCCATGTCCAGGGTGAGAAGGGTCAGCTGTGATCCGACCTGCACGCCTCAGAGTCCTGGAGGTGTACAGGTCTCGGAGAGATGGAAGGCTGCAGCCGATCACCTTCTCAGCAGAGCGCACAGCACGCTGCAGTCTGTGCTTGTCCCTGGCGGTGGCCCCAGCGTACCACACGGTGATGGAGGAGGTGAGGATGGACTCAATGATGGCCGTGTAGAACTGAACCATCATCTTGACTCGCACCTTGAGTTTCCTCAGCTGCCGCAGGAAGAACATCCTCTGCTGGGCCCTTTTGATGAGGGAGCGGATGGTCAACACCCATCTGAAGTTCCGGGTGATGGTGGTACCCAGGAAGCGGAAGGAGTCCACCATGGAGATGGGGGTGTCTGTCAGGGTGAGGGGGAGCGATGGAGCTGGCACTTTCCGAAAGTCAATGATCATCTCCACTGTCTTCTGGGCGTTCAGCTCCAGGTGGTTGTTGCCGCATCAGGGCACCAGACGGTCCACCTCCCTCCTGTAGGCAGACCGATGTCTCGGTGTCCGAGACATTCTTCCCGAGCCTCACATGCTGTTTCCTGTCTGTCAGGAAGTCAGTGATCCACCGGCAGATGGGGTCAGGCACGTTCAGCAGGGACAGCTTGTCCTGAAGGAGAGCTGGGCGGATCGTATTGAAGGCAGAGTTGAAGTCCACAAACAAGATCCTAACGTAGGTTCCCGGGGAGTTGTTGAAGCCCACTTGCTTCCCCGAGTAGGTTGATGTGAGAGAGTTAAAACAGAGTCGTTGAATAGCCTTAAAACAGAGTTATTTATTTTAGAAACAAAGATCTTTGGAGATCCCACCTCAGAACACAAGTCTGCTTCAGCCAAACGCCAAGTGGGATCTAAAGCACTCAAGGAAGTACATCATTATATATACTTTAAGATAACACCGGTTGCTAGTCTCAACACCTTTACACTCCATCGAGAAGGGAGGGGTGGTGTATCAGTGTCTTTTCCTGTCGGTCAGAGTGACTTGAGATATGGTGTCCTTCTCCTACTATGCATGATACCTCTGTCTCCCTCAGAGTGTGCAGTCCTGAGACAAACAACTAGTTCTATATGATTATAACATTATTAATTATACCATTAATAATATAGCATAAAACATATAGCATAAAACAGAATAAGGCATGTTAAACATTTTTTAATCCACAATTCCCCCTTTTGATCTCTATTAAGAGATCACTTACGAATGTCAAATTCAAACTCTCTGATGACCCTATCCTGTTCGTCCTCCCCATCAGAGTCCATCTTTTGCAACAACGGCATCATGTGCCTTGGAACAGGGGCGCTACCCTTCTCTACTGTGGCTGTGATGAATCTAACAGTGAGAGCTCGAATACAGGGTACACAACAACATCCTCAAGTAACTAAAATTCCCACAAAAGTCGCAATAGAGACCATAAGTGACAAAATTAAACCACTGACCAAACATATTTGTCATCCACTCCTCCAGAGGTTACTATCTCTGTATCCTGTGGAGATTTGTATTATATCTAGGGGTTTTAGTGTGGTATAATCAATAGCTACAATGTCATTGGATGAGATGTCAGGGGTAGGTGTGGGTTTGTGGCTCTAAAGCAAATGTGGTGTTGTCAGTGGATTCACACAAGAGTAATATTAAAGTTACAATCATCACGGCCAGCAGGCTGAGTCCTGCTAGCCATTTAGCATTACCATACATCACTTCTCTTTTCTTTACCCTGTCAATGGTTTGAAGTTGATTATGCAACAGTTTACACTTAAAATAGCACAGATACAATATTAAATGAATTATGACTCAATTCTAGCAGCCACGAGGCTGCACAGCTTATCCCCTTTATAGTCTGGTATGACCGCACAGCGAGAGTTTTATTAGAGCAAGAGCGAAAGCCACACATACAATAAACCAACAGACAATAAAGAAAGATAACTGACAGTCGGACATCTTTACGTGCTATCTAAACTTCTTAAATTCTCAAATCATACCGTTTCACCATCGGATTTCGTCCAACGTATATGTAATATAGAAAAGCCCAATTGGAAAGTTTATCTGCCACCCACAAGTGTTGGTAATATACCTGAATGAGAAGATTTTAATCAACTCTGTTCTCTGTATGAGTGATACCACCTGCTTGGTCAATTTGTTTTGTTCCCTGATTATTATATTCATAGGTTTCAGAGGTGTCTGTTTTGGAGGTTGGTGGCTTGGCACGCCACATGCAGGAGAGGAGCGCTATTTCACCTCCTCCCGTGACGTCTTCTCTTCTGTTCTTCAGTGCCAGTGGTAGACTGCCCTGTCACCTAGTCAGCACACGGGGATTATTCTGCCCCTTTGTGTGTGTGACTCACGCCCAACCCAGTTGGGTCGGTGTTTGCTGCCTGGAGGTCCTGGTGGACCTCGAAGAGGGACCACTGCGGTTCTTCCGCTGCTGCACACTGGTTCCAGTGGTACCAGGTGTCTCCTTTACCCTTCAGTCGGACTGCATGCAAAGTTCTCTCCACCACCTGAAACGGTCCAGTCCACCTTGGTTCCGACCACTTGCTTTTGATTACCCGCAACAGGACCCAATTCACCTCTGGTGACGAAGCCTCGTGCGCCCCCTCGTGTCGGTCCGTGACCTGTTTGGCAAAAGCTGAACCGAAAGCCTGCAGTTCTTTAAAATATGCTCTTGTGGTCAGGTTTTGTTTGTCTTCACCAATCCCAATCAATTTTGTCATGGGACCTGGAAAAGCTCTCCCTGTTTGTAGCTCATGAGGAGAGAACCCTGTGCTCTGGTTAATGGAGCTTCGAATGGACATGAGCACCAGGGGTAGGGCATCTAGCCAGGTCAGGTTAGTCTGTGCACATATTTTTGCCAATTTGTGCTTAACTGTTTGATTCATCCTTTCAACCTTGCCCTGTGATTGCGGGTGGTAAACAGTGCCAAATGAATGTTTCAGCCCTAGCATTGCCTCCACCTGCTGGAGGTCTTGATTTTTGAAGTGAGTCCCATTGTCTGATCGAATTTTCTCTGGGAACCCATGTTGAGGAATGTAGTGATTAATCAAAAACTTTATCACTGACTTGTTATCCTCCCTTTTTGTTGGCCACGCCTCCGGCCACTCTGTATACACATCCACACACATCAACACATACCTGTACCCTTTCACTGTGGTTATCATATCTGTGTAATCTATGATAATTTCTTTCCCTGGTCATACTTTGAGAGGATACTTACCCGGTTCGAGTTTTGATGGTCGGTCTGGCATTGTACTTGGTGCAAAGTTCACATGTTCTTACCCAGTGTTTTACCATATCTTTCAAGTGAGGATGCCACTAGTTCTCCAGGTTTCTCAGCATCTGTGCCGCTCCCACGTGTCCTACTCCATGCGCCTCCTCTAGCGCTGTTTTTCTCATGCCTGGGGTAGAATAAGACGTCCATCCGGACTCCTCCACAGTCCTCCCACCTCCGTAGCTCCTCTGGCTTTCCAGAACGTTTTCTCCTGTGGTGAGACCCCCTTTTGCAATCTTATAATGTCAGTTAGTTCTGGTTCAGTTCCATCTCTTCTTCTGAACACATTAGTTCTCGTTTAACCTGATACCCAACCGCCATCTTTGCTGCATGATCTGCTGCATTGTTCCCTAATTTCTGCCTCGTGTTTGATGGATTTGTTTATTGCAGTTATGTACATTAGCGCTGTTTTTTCTCCCCCTTTTTTCTGGAACAGAATGCCATTAACAACTGCTTCTGTTTCAGAAACATCAAGGCAGAATGGCAACGTGTAGTCTGGTAAGGCCAATTCAGTGGCAGTAGCCAATTCTGGAAGATCACTCTGCCTAGGAATAAAACCTGTTTCCTAGATATCTGTAATTTGGCTTTACTTACCTTAAACCCTTTTCTGGCTAAGTGTTGCAGGACAGAGCTGGTTGCTGTAAGACAGACAGTAGCTGTGGGTGCCGCCAGGAAGAGACCATCTACATACTGAATGAGTGTGGTGTTGTCTGGCAGAATGCAGTCACTTAAAGCCTATATGAGGACCTGTTTGAACAGCCATGGTGACAGTGTGAACCCTTGTGGTAGCCTGGTGTACCCCAGCTGTCGACCCTTGTAGGTAAATGAAAAAAATGTCACAGCACTCTTCTGCTAATGGGAGACAAAAGAATGCATTAGCCAGATCAATGCATGTAAACCATGAATGAGATGAATCCAGATTAGTCAGAGCCACATATGGATCAGGCACGGGCACCGTAGTAGTAGAAAGGATGTTATTAATGGTTTTGAGGTCATGTGCCATTCTGTATTTACCTGTCCCTTTCTTTTCTACTGGCAGGATAGGGGTGTTCCATGCGGAGTGTGAGGGTTAGCCATGTCGCATTTCAATCAATGTGATATGTCTTAGCTTAGTAGTGAAGATGAGGGATTTGTGTGAGTGTCCAATCAGTCTGAGCCAGAGTGTGTTTAACCACACCTCCCAGTTCTTTTGCCATGATGTTTAGGATGTAATGCTAGTGAGACGTGAGGAACCGCCTCTTCTGACATCATATACCAATCTAGTTGATCTGCTGTGAGTGTGACTGCTGCTGCAACTCCCTCTGGTGCCACATATATGTTGGTGGAGTGTATTCGCCAACTTTTACCTTGTAGCTGTTCTTGGAACCCGTCTTGATACCACTCAGTTTGCAGTCTGTCATAGAAGAGGGTCACGTGGGCTGGGTCAGGAGGAGAGATGTAGGGCTCGAGCAGTGAGATCCAGGGTTTCCACTGCAGGTAGGCCGAGAGGATGCCGTTGTGCTCAGGCGTTTCAGGTTGCAACAGAGCCCAGTAGATGTTCGCATACTGCTCTTCCACAGACTGGAGGAGGTATTGCCCTGTGGTTCTCAGCTGGCAATGTCACTATGAGTCTGTCCAGGCTACACAGTGTGGACGCCCCCAGTTTGATTAGGAGATCTCTCCCCAATAGATTGACTTTATAGACAGCATCGGGTCTGCTGTCGTGGTCTCTCTGTGGTGTGTTCCCCACTCCTCCCAGTCATCCCAGTTCACCATGGGATACTGGATACTGTAGGTGCTGCTTGGTGATTGAGTGCCTGCGTCAGGCCTGGGCGTGGTGGATCGCCTCAACCTCGGCCCTTTGCGGTATACTGGAACAGTCTTTCACCCAGTGTCTTGGTTGGTTGCAGTAGTAGCACACGTTTCCTCCCGGCTGTCCCTTTGGCGGTCCGCCCCTTCCCCCACGTCCTCTCGTCCATTCTCCTCCCCACTGTGGCCAGCCCCCGGAGCCTCCTCCTCTGCCGTATGGTGGGTATTTTCTATTCAAGAGGGAACAGGAAACAAATCAGGAGTATCATTATTCTCAGCAGTGACCATTACCTTCACAGCTTCACTTTTTTCTATTCTCTTTTTGTCATTTACCTTCTTTGTCTGGCCTCGTTCAGTTGTAGCTTCAGTAATTGACCCTGAAGCTCTTTAATAGTGTCCTGCTCCTTTTGCTGTTCGTCTTGTGCTCAAGTGAGGTGATACACTAAATGTTTCTTTTTCTCTAACTTCCTCTGGAACACCCTCTAACACCGCCTGTCTGTACCATTCCCTTTGTACCCCTTTTGGCCCTGGGTGGACACCTGTGTGTTTGATCCACGTGTCCTTACATTTATCTAGAAACTCGCATGGGTGCTGTTCAGGCGCCCACTGTAATTTTGGAACCATTGGAATGTTGGGCAATGGATACTTCTCTCTCATTGCTTTGACTATGTCAGTGCTTACCCTAGTAAATGGTGTGTTATCAGTAGAGCGTCTCGTATTAGCCTCCTCCTAAATCTCCCTCAGGTCTGCTCCCGTCATGCATCCAGCTGCCACCGCTCTAAAGTCTTCAAGCGCCAGAGTCTGTCCTGCAGTAAGACTATCTAAGTTGTTTAACCACAATCCTCCGCCTTCTGCCACTGGGGCATTTTATCAACTATTGCTTGCACATCACCTAGTCCAAATGATTTGTATTTGACTCCCTAGCTGGTGGTGATTAAGGGGAAAATTATCGTAGTTGAGTGTGTGTGTTATTTCAAGGTCATAGGGTGTTTATGCTGCTCATGGGGCGCTTCATCCTCGCCTGGTAGGAGTGTGTGTATGGTGTGTACTATTCTATCGATGGCCTTGTCTTGGCAGTGCGCGATATTCTGACACTGCTGATTCGTTATCTGTCTGTTCTAGTGACTGTGTTGAGACTGAGGCTTTATCTAACACTCATTTGGCTGCAGAGGCGGTGGGTGTTGGGTATGGTATACTTACGAAAAGTTGTCCTTTCTCTATTTTCACTGTTGGGTACCTTTCCTGAGGGGACTCACATGATGCAGTGGAGGAGCGTAGGGTGGGGGTCGGACCGGTGTGTTGGCCTCCTTCTTCTCGCTTTTCCGCTCTTCTTTCTTCTCTTTGATGATCGGCACCCTGCCACCAGACCGCCAACTCGGACCATTCTCTCCTCTCCTCCTCATATGCTTTCCCTTCCTTCCTCCATTTTCCTTTTTTTTTCAATAAACTTGCTGCTTCTTCCTGCCTCCTGGCTTCTATTTTTTAGCCTTCGACTCTGCTACCTTTTCCCATAACATCCCTCCCAAGGACACTCTGTCCTTTAACTCTTTCCCTGTCTCCTTTATTCATTTTTCTACCTTCTTTTTTACCCCCTCCATTTTCTTCTCCTTTTCTTTCTCTTCAGTAACCCCTGTCCCTGCCAGTAGCCTTCGACTCTGCTTCCTTATTAAACTCACCCTCCATCCTTAAAAAATGTTATACCAATCTATTAATTAATTAAATAATTAATTAACCAATAGTTTATTAAAATCTAAATTCAGCAGTCAGCCGGTGTGTATGGGGTCCACCCGAGCCACAAGTCTTATTCAGTGAGCAGAGCAAAACAGCCAGTCAGTTTGTATGGAGTTCACCCGAGCAACTGACCCTTGTGACAAAAACCGGCCATTTCCGTTGGCACCGTGAGGTTTCCGTGGCTCAGGCAGCTTTTGTTGACACCGTAAGGTTTCCGCTGTCTGTTTTGAACAGTTTTGTCACGACACTGTTGTAATGCTCTGCACTTAAGACACCGCTGAATTCTATTTTTTATCTATTTTATCCCCAATTACCCAGACATGTCACACATACACACAATATCACATTTATTCAATACTCACCAACTCTGGAACTTTTATCCTTTCAGCTTTTAAGGAGACGCCGCTCCTAGGGACTCTAACCCAATATTTGAAGAGACACCGCTCTTCTAACTCAGAATTCGGGGGTCCTCACCTCCCCGGGACTCTAACCCAGCTGCCTCCTTGGCTCCGTCCCCTCGTCAGAGGACGGTGGGGTCCGCCACGACCAAGGACAAGATCTACAATTGATCTTTTAACCTCTTTTTTGTTCCAGTTCCTTACTTTGTTTTTCACTCATTCACACTTTTTTTTTTTTTTTTTTTTTTTCCTCTGAATTTTCAACAGACTCTGAATTTGGAAACTTCACACTTGCAGACACAGATTGCCTTCTTATTTAAGAGTATTCAATATGCAGAATTCGTTACAACAGGTTTCTGCTTTACCTTTGTTTTAGGTCGACCAGAGCGCTGTGTCCTCGGTGTGCAGTTTGGTTTTAGGTCAGATCAAAAAACTCCTCACATCCCGGACGAGCCCCCAAATTGTTGAAGCCCACTTGCTTCCCCGAGTAGGTTGATGTGAGAGAGTTAAAACAGAGTCGTTGAATAGCCTTAAAACAGAGTTATTTATTTTAGAAACAAAGATCTTTGGAGATCCCACCTCAGAACACAAGTCTGCTTCAGCCAAACGCCAAGTGGGATCTAAAGCACTCAAGGAAGTACATCATTATATATACTTTAAGATAACACCGGTTGCTAGTCTCAACACCTTTACACTCCATCGAGAAGGGAGGGGTGGTGTATCAGTGTCTTTTCCTGTCGGTCAGAGTGACTTGAGATATGGTGTCCTTCTCCTACTATGCATGATACCTCTGTCTCCCTCAGAGTGTGCAGTACTGAGACAAACAACTAGTTCTATATGATTATAACATTATTAATTATACCATTAATAATATAGCATAAAACATATAGCATAAAACAGAATAAGGCATGTTAAACATTTTTTAATCCACAGAGTCCAGATGCCGCAGTCAACCTGTAGAGTCAGGTTGACTGCATTGTCTACAGACCTGTTGGCTCTGTAGGCAAACTGCAGGGGGTCCAGGAGGGGGGTTGTGATGGACTTAAGGTGGGACAGAACCAGGCGCTCAAATGACTTCATGACTACAGATGTCAGTGCCACAGGTCTGTAGTCATTAAGTCCAGTGATCCTCGGCCTCTTGGGGACTGGAACTATGGTGGAGGCTTTGAAGCAGACTGGCACATGGCATGACTCCAGAGAGGTGTTGAAAATGTCTGTGAACACTGGAGTCAGGTCGTCCGCACAGTGTCTCAGGGTGGAGGGGGACACACTGTCTGGTCCAGGAGCCTTGTGAGGGTTCATTTTCCTGAACAGCTTGTTAACATCCTCCTCCTGGATAAAGAGGGCTGTGGTGGAGGAGGAGGGGTCCGAGGTGGATACTCGTGGAATGACTTCAGGGGTGTGGGGGGTGTGAATGGCCGTGTTGATGGGGTGAGTGGGGGTGTCAGGGCTGGCAGATAGTCCATCAAAGCGACAGTAGAACTTGTTCAGACTGTTGGCTAGTCGCAGGTCGTCAGTAGAGTGGGGGGCTTTGGGCTTCTAGTTGGTGATTTGCTTAAGCCCTTTCCACACAGAGGCCGAGTCATTAGCTGAGAATTGCTGTTGAAGTTTCTCAGAGTACAGTGATTTTGCACTTTTCACCTCCTTGCTAAACCTGTACTTGGTCTCTTTGTAGCTGTCTCTGTCCCCACTCCTGAAAGCAGACTCCTTCTCTAGCCTCAGCTGTCTGAGTTTATCTGTGAACCAGGGTTTGTCATTGTTATAACTCACCCTGGTGCATGTTGGCACAACACAGTCCTCACAGTACACAGAGGTATACACACAGTATACGAGGTTACAGTATCTGTATACTCATCAAGACTATCTGTAGCAGCCCTAAACACGTCCCAGTCCGTTGAATCCAAACAGAAACGAAGCTCCTCCACAGCCTGGCTGGTCCACCTTTCAGATGTACTCACCACAGGTTTGGCGAGCTTCAGCCTCTGTCTGTATGTGGGGATCAGGTGGACCATGACGTGGTCAGATAGACCAAGAGCGGCGTGGGGCACTGCACGATATGCTCCGCTTATTGTGGTGTAGCAGTGATCCAGTGTGTTCTCCTCTCTGGTCAGGCATTTGATCAGCTGATTGTATTTGGGTAACTCTTGGCTCAGATTTCCTTTATTAAAGTCGCCAAGGACAATAACTAAGGAGTTTGCATATGTTTGCTCCACACACAGTACCTGATCCGCTAGTTCCACATCTGCGGAGGCGCACGAGTGCACCCGCTCGCTTTCCTCTGCGTCTGCGCCTCACGTTTTTGACTAAAATGCGGATTGAATCCGCAGCAGATGCTAAAAAAACTGGAGATAAGTCAACGGGTGTGGAGTATCTGATGTTCATGAGCTCTTCTCTGGTGTAAGAGCATGCGGACACACAATATTTACACAAAAACAGACAAAACAGAGCGCACCAAAACACCAGGCCGTCCGTCCTCAGTGCCATCTATATATACAATAACAGGCTGAATATTAATGTTACTTCTGAAACTTTTTGTTGGGCCTTTTCATTTTCCGCTCATGGGTAAAATGTTAAGGGTGCTCTTCATCTGACAGCTTCTATTTGACAGCAGTGATGGCAACTTTGTGAAGGTGATGACAAACGGAACAAACACTGTCAACACTGACACGGTTAAAATAGCTTTTCTCAGTTCCTAAATATTCAGTTCTCAAACCCACAGGTCAGTTTACTCACTGTCACAGTTTGTAAGTGACTGAGGAACGACATTGAGATCAAAATGGATTTTCACAAGTTCCAGGTTTTCAATATTATATTTTCAATAATAACAATGCAATTAGAAAAATGCAATAACTATACAGTCTCTGTGTAAATGCTGACATTGACTGACTGTAGAGCAAGCTGTCTTTCTGAAACATTTAGGTTATCATTCAGAGAGAGACAACAGAGGCAGCAGGCTTCTCACAGGGCAGACAGTCAGATCTATGATATAAGCATGCAGCATGTGATGTGTCTGGTCAGAGTGAGAGGTGGACACTCAGACAGAATAGAAACATATGGCAGGCTGAGTCAGTGGCCTCTTTGAAATCTCTGAAAACATACTTTAGTGCACCACCTTTTCTGATTCCATCTGATTTTTATTCGTTTATGGGTTTTCTCATTCCTAATAATTCCTGATTAATTAATTTTTAAGTGGTTTGCTTGGCACTTTTCTTTGATTGCTGTGTTTTTCTGTATTTTATGTCAAGTCATTTATTGAGCTCATTTCAAAGTAACACAAGTCAACCGAGGTACATGGAGGTAAGGCCGCTTGCTGGAATGCAACCGTTCATTTACAAGAACAGGTGGGTCCCAATACTTTTGTCCACATAGTGTTGTGGTAATGCCAATTAGCTCATCAAAATGATTTCTTTGTTGCAATTGTTAGACTTTGGAGATGGCCTTACGAGTACTGAGAACAGCAACCCTCAGGTTTAACACTGTTTCAAAATTATTAAAAAAAAATATCAAATTAAGATTATATCAAATTATTGTATCCCAATTTTATTGTGATGTGTTGTCAGACTAAATTAAATAACAGCAAGTACTAAGCTCTCGTTCACTCATTGCTTACAGAGGAGCAATAGAAAGCATCCTGACGGGAAACATCACAAACTGGCATACTTCATGCATGTGAACAAGTGAGTGATTAAAAGAGCCCTGAACATCATTCATCTGCCAAGCATTAGTGATGTCAGTAAGCTCAGGTGTCTGTGCAGAGTGCAAGGGAAACAGGAAGAAACACACACACCAGCCACAGCCATATCACCCTGCTGCCATCTGGCCAGTGGTTCAGAATCTGCTGCCATACCACCAGAGTCCGTCAGTCCTAGTTGTTTAATGATAATAGATAATTAAACTGAATCTTGAATCTTGAAAAAGAAAAACCCATCTTGCTGCACTGAGTGCCATTAGGTCCTCTGCCAAGCTGTAATAAGCCCCCCCCCCACACACACACATTCTGTCTGTCTTTCTCTTTCGTCTCTTGCTTTCTTTCCCTCTGTCTGTTTCTCTCTTTCAACCCAACCAGTCAAGGTAGATGTTTGTCCACACAAAGCTGGGGACAACTCTGAGGTTCCTGCCCGCCTGGTAAAGGGTCATGACATAATTTCTGTTGTGATTTGACGTTACAAAAATGAAATTGAACTGATTGGGAATTAGGGCATCCTGTTTGAGATCTGCAAATGAACATGTAGAGGGAAACCAACTGAGCTGCCAACTGATGTAGCTGGGACTGGGAGTTGAGCTTAACCTCCAAGGTCTGCTGTACTAATGCCCTGCTTCCTTTTTGGATGCCAGGTAGAATCTCTGAGTCTTAACTTCCTGCCTTCTGGAGGAGAATGTTGATCAGGATATTTCATCTATAATCTTTCAAAAATACACTGCTCAACAAAACAAAGGGAACACTAAAACAACACATCCTAGATCTGAATGAATGAAATATTCTTATTAAATACTTTGTTCTTTACATAGTTTAATGTGCTGACAACAAAATCACACAAAAATTATCAATGGAAATCAAATTTATTAACCTATGGAGGTCTGGATTTGGAGTTCCACTCAAAATTAAAGTGGAAAAACACACTACAGGCTGATCCAACTTTGATGTAATGTCCTTAAAACAAGTCAAAATGGGGCTCAGTAGTGTGTGTGGCCTCCATGTGCCTGTATGACCTCCCTGCAATGCCTTGGCATGCTCCTGATGAGGCGGTGGATGGTCTCCTGAGGGATCTTCTCCCAGACCTGGACTAAAGCCTCCACCAACTCCTGGACAGTCTGTGGTGCAACATGGCGTTGGTGGATGGAGCGAGACATGATGTCCCAGATATGCTCAATTGGATTCAGGTCTGGGGAACAGGTGGGCCAGTCCATAGCATCAGTGCCTTCGTCTTGCAGGAACTGCTGACACACTCCAGCCACATGAGGTCTAGCATTGTCTTGCATTAGGAGGAACCCAGGGCCAACCGCACCAGCATATGGTCTCACAAGGGGTCTGAGGATCTCATCTCAGTACCTAATGGCAGTCAGGCTACCTCTGGCGAGCACATGGAGGGCTGTGCGGCCCCCCAAAGAAATGCCACCCCACACCATTACTGACCCACTGCCAAACCGGTCATTCTCCACGGCGTCTCCAGACTCTGTCACGTGTGCTCAGTGTGAACCTGCTTTCATCTGTGAAGAGCACAGGGCGTCAGTGGTGAATTTGTCAATCTTGGTGTTCTCTGGCAAATGCCAAACGTCCTGCACGGTGTTGGGCTGTAAGCCCAACCCCCACCTGTGGACGTCGGGCCCTCATGCCACCCTCATGGAGTCTGTTTCTGACTGTTTGAGCAGACACATGCACGTTTGTGGCCTGCTGGAGGTCATTTTGCAGGGCTCTGGCAGTGCTCCTCCTGTTCCTCCTTGCACAAAGGCGGAGGTAGCGGTCCTGCAGCTGAGTTGTTGCCCTCCTACGGCCTCCTCCACGTCTCCTGATGTACTGGCCTGTCTCCTGGTAGCGCCTCCATGCTCTGGACACTACGCTGACAGACACAGCAAACCTTCTTGCCACAGCTCGCACTGATGTGCCATCCTGGATGAGCTGCACTACCTGAGCCACTTGTGTGGGTTGTAGACTCCGTCTCATGCTACCACTACAGTGAACGCACCGGCAGCATTCAAAAGTGACCAAAACATCAGCCAGAAAGCATAGGAACTGAGAAGTGGTCTGTGGTCCCCACCTGCAGAACCACTCCTTTATTGGGGGTGTCTTGCTAATTGCCTATAATTTCCACCTGTTGTCTGTTCCATTTGCACAACACCATGTGAAATTGATTGATCAGTGTTGCTTCCTAAGTGGACAGTTTGATTTCACAGAAGTGTGATTGACTTGGAGTTACATTGTGCTGTTTAAGTGTTCCCTTTATTTTTTTGAGCAGTGTATATATTGCAGTCATTATGATTAAACTGGAGATAAAACAAGGATGCTGAAGGATGAGAAAGACCTGGAACAATTCACACACACACACACACACACACACACACACAAAATTATAGCTTAATTTGCAAAAGCATGCATATATTATTACGGTTATTATTATTATTATTATTATGCACCACACTTATGATGAACCACTGCTAAGCTTCTCTCTCACAGATCCATTGTATAGAAGTACGACATGACAGATCGTTCCAGTTTTTTTCAGTTTTCATTCCAGCCTGGATTTGTACACAATCCTCCTCTCCCCATTTCGGATCTCCACCACCATTATCAGGCTGCCCTTGATCCCAGTACCTAACAGGTCATTGAACAACAGAATCAAGAGATGCAAATTCCAACTCAGATGCACAATAAAAGTTGGTCTTGAGTGTACTTTGAGCATTTTCTGGTTTGGTCCGTGGAATGAAAATCGACCCCACCTTGAAGTGATTGACATTAATGTCACATTAAGGTCTTCTGTCGTTAGAATTTCCCTCTTATGGCTTAATAAATGCTGCACACACCTTACACAAAGTAACAGTTGCACAATCAATCATTTAAAAGCAAACTTAAGCCTCACGTCAGAGTCAGTGGAGTTCCATCAATCCATTTCCAGGTCCCCTCAGTTTCACTGTCAGTCAAACCAATCCAACTTTGTTTGGTGTAGAGTTCAGAGAGAAATTTCTGTTAAATATATCATGAAAAAATAATTAGTTCATTTGTAATCAACATTATACTTGTTGTTGACAAGAATTCACTTTAAGATATAGGATAACAACTCCTTCAGTTGCTCTACAAATTATTATCATCATTACAATAACCTTCTAAGCATGGTGTTATAACCTTTAAAGCATCTAAAAACTTAATTGGTGATCTTTGGATTGTGCATGTTTTTTTTCTTTTAATAATGAAAAGATGTTCTTTTTCATTCAAATGGAACAAATATGCTCATGTTATTCTTAAATACAGAGATAAGGTCAGTTAGTAAACTGGCTAGTGGCAGCTACAGTTAGCAGCCACTAGCAGTGAGTCTGGTTACATGCTGCCCCTATGGTTTTGGAAAATGAATTCAACACTGGTCCTGTAGTTAGCCAGTTCTTACAGACTGCACCTTGATAGTAATGTTAGCTAACCTGCCCAAGATTGTATAGAGCCTCTAGGCTTAATATCAGCTAAAGTGCATTCAGGTTGTGAGGGTGTAAGATACAACCAGTATATTTCAACTTCTACAGGTGCACCATCGACTCCGTCAGCACGTACTGCATAACAGCTTGGTACTCCAGTTGCTCCTCGGACAATGAGAAGGCCCTCCAACACTTCATCAGAACTGCCCAGCGGATCATTGGCTGCTCACAGCAGCTCCCTACACTAGAGGAGGTACACCACACATGGTGTGCAGGCAGAGCAAAAACCTCACTGAAGGACGATACCCACCCAGGTCACAGATTCTTTACTCTGCTGCCACCTGGTGGCACTATAGGACTATGCGCACTCACAAGGAGTTAAATCAGTGCAATGAGGGATCAATACTCCAGTGCACACACAAACAAAATGTCTACCTGTTCTTCAATACTGTCTATGACGACCAGATCTGCTTCTCTGTTTCTGCAATCCTCTCTGGCTCTGGTCCACGACCCAGACTCAGTGGACAGGAGATAACAGGAGCACCTGAACGCGTTCCATCCTGCAGGACAACTTCTCTCTGAAACATACAGCATCAGAGATTAGAAGCAAGTCTGCCTGTATCAGTTAGAGTACAGGGATTACAAACACGCATATTCAGCCAAACCAGTGGGTGACATCACAGTTGGTTTAGGCTCGATTTATATACAATTTATTTAGAAATAATTAAAATAACATCTGTGACACTTTTGAGATTCAACATCCATCCATCCATCCATTTTCTATACCGCTTATCCGTCAGGGTCGCGGGGGAGCTGGAGCCTATCCCAGCTGACTACGGGCGAGAGGCGGGGTTCACCCTGGACTGGTCGCCAGTCAATCACAGGGCCAACACACAAAGACAAACAACCACACACTCTCACACTCACACCTAGGGGCAATGTAGAGTAGCCAATTAACCTAATATGCATGTTTTTGGTATTGTGGGAGGAAGCCGGAGAACCCGGAGAAAAACCCACGCAGGCACAGGGAGAACATGCAAACTCCACATAGAAGGGCCCAGACCAGGATTCGACAGTGCTAACCACTGCACCACCGTGCCGCCCGAGATTCAACATATTAACGTTTAAATGTTAAAATAAAACATGTTAATCTTTTTTTCTTACAATCACACACATGTACAATGTGGTGAACGTGACTTTAACCTGTCCTTGAGGAGCCAATGTGCACTTGGGGAACTCCAGCTGTAATGGCCTGAATGTACTCCTAAATGGATGCATACGCATACTTTCTGCTTGGAAGATATGCTCAATACATGCCCAGAGGTACTCTGTAGCTTGTTGTACCATAATGTACAAACCAAGGGCATTGACAGGAGAATTAACATAATTCATATGTTTTAAAGTATAATAAACATTTTGCACTTCAGCACTAAAACATGCAAAATTAGCACAGTTAAAAATTGGCATTATAGTAGTTAGAATGCAATTATACATAATGTCAATAAAGTTTTCTGATGAAAACTTAGAGTAAAAGAGTAAAAAAATAGAGGTTCCACAAATAGTTGGTGAGATGGCAGATCATTTGTAAAATTTAGAGTACATATTACCACATCATCTCCTTTAATTTTCATCCTGCTCTGAGGTGTAGAAACAGATGTAACTCACTCCGAGTGGACAAAGTCTGAAGTCTGTTCAACTCTTTAGTTATTTCAGTGAGGTTGGCATTCAGCAGGTCTCTCTCTTCAGACATGGAGGAAAGTTTGTTATTACTGGCCTGGAGACGCTCAGTCAGGTTGGCTTTGATGATGGAGAAATCTTCAGCTGAGCTACGTACTGAGTTATGGTCTGAAATAAATACAAGAAATGTTGAAGAAATGTCACATTTATGTTTACTGCGTGGCAGATGTAAAATACTATTTCAAACACTCAAAATATATATGTTCCCTTGACCTTACATTAGAGTGTCCAGTTTATTTCAAAGCAAATTTCTGCATGTGTTTTTTTGTGTCTTTTAGCCATCTTCTTATCCAGCTGACTCAGGGCTACAGACTTTGGCATGAAAGAGAATGCCCAGCACATTCAGTATATAACATGTAGTCCCTGGCAAGGCTGCAGTGATACACAGGAGAATCATTCTTCTGTTGTTACTTTAGTTTTATACGGCATCACTGAAACAACTTCACGTAAATATCCAAGTATCAGAAACATGAAAACCTGCACCGGCACTCGTGATAGAACATTTAAGATTGATACCAGGAAATCAAATGGGAATATTACAGGAAAAGCAAGAACAGTTTAGGAATATGTATGAGAGAAAATAAGAGGGGAAAAAGGCAATGCAACAAAGTACAAATAAATAAAACCCTGAATGTGACTTGGACGCACAGTGGACACCGAGGCCAATGAGTGCAGCCAGCAGGAGAACACAGAACAGCCCCAGACAGAGAGCAACAGCTGCATGAACTGTCCTCTCTGAGCTCCTGGGACCTGAACACAGAAATGACCAGAGAATACAGCAAATCATACAACAGATAATAAGACACATTTCTGCAGAGCTCAGTGTGTCAGCCTCTCTGAGTCATTATTCTTACCTCTCTGATTCTGTGATGCTTCTGAGTCAACAGACTTGCCATGTCCAACATTTGCATAGATTTCCTCCATTGCTCAGAAAATCAAAATACTTTGTGGTTGTGCAGCTCTGCGGCACCAGTTACTGTATATGTTGGGTTGTATTTTTTTGCCTTTAAAAAGAGGAAGTAACGCCTCCAAAAAAGCTTTTTGTCCGATTTGAAACAGAATAAGGGGAAGATACGGGAAGTACAGAACAATCAAGTCATTTTCAAGAATAATTAAAGTGCTCTGTTATAAGATTGTGTCATAGATTTATATACAATAACAGGCTGAATATTAATGTTACTTCTTCTGAAACTTTTTGTTGGGCCTTTTCATTTTCCGCTCATGGGTAAAATGTTCATACCTAAGTGTGCTCTTCATTTGACAGCTTCTATTTGACAGCAGTGGTGGGAAACCTGTGAAGGTGATGACAAACGCAACATACACTGCCAACACTGACACGGTTAAAATAGCTTTTCTCAGTTCCTAATTATTCAGTTCTCAAACCCACAGGCCAGTTTACTCACTTTCACTTGCTTTCACATTTTTAAGTTTTTAGGTGAAAATGTTTGTAAGTGACTGAGAAACTGCATTGAGATCAAAATGGATTTTCACAAGTTTCAAGTTTTCAATATCATATTTTCAATACTATGCAATTTACCATAGAATTTGTTTGCTTGGCACTTTTCTTTGATTGCTGTGTTTTTCTGTATTTTATGTCAAGTCATTTATTGAGCTCATTTCAAAGTAACACAAGTCAACCGAGGTACATGGAGGTAAGGCCGCTTGCTGGAATGCAAACGTTCATTTACAATAACAGGTGGGTCCCAATACTTTTGTCCACATAGTGTTGTGGTAATGCCAATTAGCTCATCAAAATGATTTCTTTGTTGCAATTGTTAGACTTTGGAGATGGCCTTACGAGTACTGAGAACAGCAACCCTCAGGTTTAACACTGTTTCAAAATTATATATATTAAACAAATCTAATTAAGATTATATCAAATTATTGTACCCCAATTTTATTGTGATGTGTTGTCAGACTAAATTAAATAACAGCAAGTACTAAGCTCTCGTTCACTCATTGCTTACAGAGGAGCAATAGAAAGCATCCTGACGGGAAACATCACAAACTGGCATACTTCATGCATGTGAACAAGTGAGTGATTAAAAGAGCCCTGAACATCATTCATCTGCCAAGCATTAGTGATGTCAGTAAGCTCAGGTGTCTGTACAGAGTGCAAGGGAAACAGGAAGAAAACACACACACCAGCCACAGCCATATCACCCTGCTGCCATCTGGCCAGTGGTTCAGAATCTGCTGCCATACCACCAGAGTCCGTCAGTCCTAGTTGTTTAATGATAATAGATAATTAAACCGAATCTTGAATCTTGAATCTTGAAAAAGAAAAACCCATCTTGCTGCACTGAGTGCCATTAGGTCCTCTGCTGTCACCTCCCCTGTGCGTCCGTGTACAGGCTTCAGGGAACAAGACTTATTACAGCCAAGCTTCAGACAGATAATCACTGTATGAACTACTGGCTACTGTGAGTTGGCCTCATGGGATGCTTCTCTAAGCAAATAATTCACAACTGAAAAATAACTGTAAAATTGCCAAAGAGATTTAATACTATAGTTATTGTCAGTTTTATTTTGTTGAGTTATTGATGACAGCACTGGAAACACACAATATGGTCATTACAGTCTAAACTGTCCACATGTTGTTATCATCATCATCCCTTTAGACCAATTACACTAACTGCACCACTGTGGACTGCCATCATGAGCATTAACCCAAACAATACAGTAACTAACAAGTAAAACAAAGGGGTCACTAATGTACACCATACAGACAAAAATAATGGGACACATCCTTTTATCAATGAATTTAGGTGTGGTATGGGTCAGTTTTGCAGGGGTTCAGCCCCTTACTTCCAGCAAAAGGAAATCTTAATGCTTCAGCATACCAAGACATTTTGGACAATGCTATGCTTCCACCTTTGTGTCAACAGTTTGAGGAAGACCCTTTTCTATTCCAGCATGACTGTGTCCCAGTGCACAAAGCAAAGTCCATAAAGACATGGTTGGATGAGTTTGGTGTGGAAGAACTTGACTGGCCCACACAGAACCCTGACCTCAACCCCATCCAACACCTTTGGGATGAACTGGAACAGAGATTGTGAGCCAGGCCTTTTGGTCCAACATCAGTGTGTGACCTCACAAATACTCTTCTGTATGAATGGGCAGAAATTCTCACAGAAACACTCCAAAATATTGTAGAAAGCCTTCACAGAAGAGTGGAAGCTGTTATAGCTGCAAAGCCGTCTGTGTATTTAGAATGCGATGTCATTAAAGTCCCTGTTGGTGTAATGGCCAATATAAAATTGTCTATATATTGCATTTATAGACCTCTCTAATCCCTTTTTTTCTGGCTGTTCTGTAGTATGTTATAGTCTGATTTTTCATTAACTATATTGCTGCACGTGTAGATGTTATCATTGGTCACATTACTGTTGTTGTTCTCTACATGAGATTATTCACACCTCAGCTTTCAGTAAAAGTAACTGCATAAAGATGTGATATCAAAGCTCCGAGGAGTCTTCATGTTGTGTCCCATCAGGACAATGCAAACTGCAGTGCAAACAGGACAACAGCAAAAACTGCTGAAACGTGACACATGAGACATCCCCCAAGGTCCTGTGTCCATGTCTTGATGGGCCACAGTTGTTTTGGCAGTCACAATTAAGGCCTGTGCTGTTTGTTTTCCTGTTCATGTGAAGTTATCAGTTTGAGTGAGCACGAGATTTTAAATCATAGTTACGTGAAGGCATGGAGAGAAACTGGTCTCACAAATAAATATCACCTGATCTACAAATGAAATGAGCACATTTAAACCAAATACACTTACTTATTTTACAGCATCTATAGTTGGCAAATGAGAACTGATCAATTTTCCACCTGCAGCTAAACACAGCATGTATTTGTGGATCAGGAGAATGAGAAAGTGTCTCAAACTCCATGTGTCAATTTAATGTGATCAGGGAATCCAGGCACACACATTTAAAAATGTGTAAATAAATACAACAGAATGATAACATTTTTTTAGACATTTACACACACAGGAAGAGGAGAAAGAGGCTTAATCTTCACACAACTTTACTTGTAACTTGAAACATATATTTTAGGTTAATTATTGGCTAGAGCTTGCTCTGGTTGGTCGCAGGGTGCTGTACACTCTGCTCCTCAGGGGGAGGTTAAATACAAGAAAAGTTTGACTACATTATATTGAATATGATTGCATGAGGCAAATAAAGTTTTTGCTTCAACAGAAATAAACCTTGGACTTAACTGTGTAGTCCTTGAAATGTTTTAAGTTTTAAATGATTCAGTGTCCTTTCTCTCATGTTGATGAAACAAACATGAGCATTCTGTAACCAGCTGCATATCCTTTGTGCCAGCATGTGTTGATGATTGATCATTAGATATTAGGTTTTGGACCTGAATTTATGTTGGAACAATTTTTAAATACAGACTCAGCACTGTGCTCTCTAGTTCTCTCCCATCTCTATAATTCTGTCATATAACACACTGTTGTTGCACTACACACTCTGTGCTTTATGGACTTTGTCTCTCTATATTAGTCATATATATAGTTGTATGTAGATACCCTGTCTGTGAATAATGCACATACTTATACTGTATATTGTATGTGCACTTTGTCTATATTGCATATTGTCTATTTATTGTCTGTATAACTCAAGTGACACCATCTGCTGGAAACAAATCCCTTTTGTGTGGTGATTCATTTGGCCAATAAAACTTGATTCTGATTTTGCTTCTGCTTCTGATTCAACTCAGGTTGTACACAGACTCCTTTTCCTATCTTCAAAGTTGTGATGCTTTTAATGTCAACAAATTTTTACAAGCTTGTCTAATCTTTGACAATTTAAGACCGTAAATGACTGGATTTTGAAGAGGCTGAATGATCACCACATACATAGACAAGAAAACACACAGTGGATAGGGGACAGAGAACATGTCAAATCTCTGAGTGATCAAGCTATAAAAACAGGCAAAGACAAAGCTAATGAGTGAAATAAAATGTGGAGTACAGGTGTCAAAAGCTTTACTTTTGGTCTCTTTGGAAGCTTTGGAACACACTGCCAAAATCTTCACATAAGTGAATGATATATAACTGACAGGAGCTGCAACAGTGAAAATAAGGCCAAAAACCAGATCGTGAATAAGTGACACCGTCCTGTCTGATGAACAAGAAAGTTCAACTACGAGGTGGTGTGCACAAAAGACCTTGTTGATAACAGCTCGACAGCGCTTTAAATTAATAGTGAATGACAGTAAAACTCCAACTTCTACAAAAGAAACTGTCCAAATAACAAGAATGACCTTCTGTACTATTCTTTTGGTTATTATGACATTGTAATGTAAAGGCTTACAAATACATATATACCTGTCATATGCCATTATTGTTAACGTTCCAAATTCAATAGCGACATATGTATGAATGTTGAATATTTGAATGAAGCAGAAAAATGCAGAGATTTCATGTGTCTCTGACAAGATTTGTACCATCAAGCATGGCAACAAAGATGTGCTGCCATATATTTCATTAACAAACAAATTGCACAAGAATAGATACATGGGCTCATGCAGATTTCTATCCAGAGTAATGATGACAATAAGAAGAATGTTGGCAAAAATAACAGATAAATAAAATAACATTGCCACAGTGAAACATAGGTACTTTAAGTGTCCCAAGTTAACATACATAGCCAACACAAATGACATAATCTGTGTTGAGTTTTCCATGATCCCAGTAGTAAGACACAAGTATACATTTGATAATTTGTCTTCTGAGGATGTGTGATTTCAAATGATGAAAAGCAAAGCAATGTTAAAATTAAAAATTGTGTTAGTGTCGGAGTCGGTGGAGAAAATTACTACAACAGTTATTTAAGCACCATTTTTAGTTATAAACTACAACCTTAAACAGGTTAAGGAGCTTGGACAATTGATGAATCAAAGTTTATAATGCAGTTATATACAAAACCTTGGTTATTTTACTAACAAACATGATCCTTTTAGGAGACATTATTCCATACCAAAACAAGTAAAGAGAACCTGCAATTGGAAACAAAAGACAGGATAAGATAAATGAATGTTTGTGAGTGCCAGTTCCAAAGAACTATATGTTTTTGCAATATATAATTTTGATTTTTGATATACCATTTTGCCATATCAGTCATATCCCAGTCATATCACAGATAGAATTCACCAAGTATATAACCTAAGACTGCTATAACCTGCTATAACCTCCCCTCCCTTCTGAGACAAACAGAAGCAGCTGCTGAAACTTTATAATGATGTTCTGGGAGGCAAACAAACACGACAAGCAGAAAATGACCAATCAAAACCGAACCATTTTTTTGCTTGTCTTGAATGCAGCCACGTATGAATGTAGAGAGTACCAAAGGTAGGATGAAGTCATACTGTCAGCTGCGTCTCAATGTGAGGTTTGCATTCCTCAAAGGCCTGTTGAAGTCTGAATATGCTACAAAGACATGGACGAATTGTCCCATTTCAAAGGGTCCTTCCTATCCTAGCGGTATTCAGTTAGCTGCTATCTGCAGCCTCTTCACGAGATGCCACTAAATCTTACACACTGGACATTTAATAAACACACTATTGCTGAAATTTGCTTTGCTGCTGCTGCTATCATGGCCAATTTCCTCTGCCTTAGAACTGCAAGGGTCAAAGGTCAGGACAGGGTGCCATCCTAAATGCCACTAACAATGAGGCAATAAGAAATTAGGTTCTTTATTCTACTTGAGAAATTATTTTGAAATAGATTGAATAAATTAAGAAACTGTTAAATGAATTATTTGATTTACAGTGGTGTTTACATCTCAAATTGTCCATCAGTTGGATTTGCAGGGCCAAGTCAGTGAGATTCAAGGATTCAAGGAGTTTTATTTTTCATTAGAGCTATGTTCCTCCAGGGTGCTACATGGTGCTACACACAAGACTACACATGAGCAGAATAAAATAAAAATGCAAAAACTATAAAAATAAAGAATAAAAACAGAAATATAGAATGAAAAATATATACAAAAAATATGGACAGATATGGGCGGCACGGTGGTGCAGTGGTTAGCACTGTCGCCTCATAGCAAGAGGGTCCCAGGTTCGAATCCCGGTCTGGGCCCTTCTATGTGGAGTTTGCATGTTCTCCCTGTGCCTGCGTGGGTTTTCTCCGGGTTCTCCGGAGTGTGAGAGTGTGTGGTTGTCTGTCTTTGTGTGTTGGCCCTGTGATTGACTGGCGACCAGTCCAGGGTGAACCCCGCCTCTCGCCCGTAGTCAGCTGGGATAGGCTCCAGCTCCCCCGCGACCCTGACGGATAAGCGGTATAGAAAATGGATGGATGGATGGATGGACAGATATCCACAGTAAGCACAAGACAGTGCAATACAGTAAGACATTAGTCTCACATTATTTTGAGTGTGTATGTGTGTGTTTGTGTGGAGTGCATGTGTATGTTTATGTATGTGTATGACTGTATCAGTCCACCTACATCACATGGTGATGTAACTACATCGCACAGTGATGTAAATGTCTGTGATGATGGATGGGACAGGGTCATGTTGGAGCAGGGACATGCACAACAGTCTGAGGTCTCCATTGTCTTTTTCCGGGTTTTCAGTAGGAGACTGGTCTGAACTGCAGGCCAAACTCACACCCATACTGTTTTTTACTATGAAAGCCCTGCTGTGTGTGTGTGTAGGTCATTGCAGCCACGGCAACAGAAACACAAAGTACTGACTCTAGACTACCTAGCAACAGTGATTAAACACACACACACACACACACACAGAGAGAGAGAGAGAGAGGGCAGTCATTGTAGGACAGGCAGCAGGTATGTTTAACATTTTGTCTTTTAATGCTTATTTCTGCTGTGAAACATGATACAAATCAAGAAGATGTGACAAAGAGCTGATTAAATGAATATACCGATATACAAACTAGAAATATCTCTTTCATATTTGACTGTCTTTTCAGGCAGTTTTTTTTTTCAGATATATATTTAGGGCTCTAATTCATGACCTCACTGTTGGCTATTGAAAATGTTTGAATTGAGGAAATTAAGTTTATTGTTTTGTAGTTAATTAACTCATTAACTCTGAATGAGAACTACAAAGCTTGATGATTTATGGCTTGGTTTATGAGTTTATGAACTGTGCTGTACTGTGATTTTTAACACTTGCATTGGTGCCAAAAGCTTTTTATTTATTTTTATTGGTTTTAAACTTTATTTACACCCAGCACCCCATTAAAGGTTTTTCCTTATCATAGTCCCAGTACATTCATACATATCTATATAATAACTTAATTAAGTTTTAATCTCCTCCATTTCGGCGTCCTCCAGGACAAATTGTTATCATGAAGGATTTGTCTCTGTCATTGCTGAGTCGAGGTTGTGGACGATTCATCTCATCCAGCACAAACACAGGGAGACATAATGAACGGCTGGATGTCTGCTTCACTCCACAGGTTCTCACTCACTCACAAAGGCTGCAAAAGTCCAGTTTCTAGAGTTGGAATTTATATTAGTATTACATATTGGGGATGAAATACAGTATACTTAGGCTGCATTTTTTGTCAGACTGTTTGTTGCTGGTTTGCTGTTTTAGGTGGGGAATGTAAATGAAGTAAATCAGTTCTATAAATAAATGAATCTAGACATCATTAATTAGTCATTTCATTCAGCATATAATCAGCAATTCTACTTCATCGACTGACCAATAGGATTACTACATCTGGAGGTCCCAGGACTGTCTCTTACAACTGTCCAAAAGAGGTCTTCTGCTTGTGGAGGCAGAGTCCACCCTTCCAAAGACTTACAGCACTCGTAGGGGGCCACTTCTCCTGTACTCCCAGGTAACTCTGTGTCTGTGTGTGTGTGTGCAAGTAAAACTATGGCCATAAAATAATATGAGAAAAAAAATCTCCAGGCATAATTGATAACAGACACAGCTCCTGGACATCTACTGAAATACTCTTTGACAAGCCAAGAAATCTATTTTCACAATGATTTGTTTCCCACCTTCTTCTGTCTGCAGGACTTGGTTAATATGGAAACCAGTTGTCAGTCAGAGACCACAGGAAGGAAGAAGCGAATTGTTCGGCAGTACACTCAACAAATGGAACAGCAGCTGAGCACCTTGAAGGAATTGACGGCAGCCATTTTGAGCTACAGCAACAATCGGGTATTAGACCAAGAATAAAATTGTATATATGCAAGTTCTCACAAAAAGTTCAACTAAAACATGGATTAAATGCAATGTGATAACGCTCTCTTTTTGACAAAGTAATGAAAACAATACAAACCCAATATATTTTAAGTTTTACCTCACCATCCTCATTTATTTTTGTAAAAATATGTTCTGATTTTGATGCCAGTAACATGTTTTCAAAAAGGGTTTATTACTTAGTTTATTACATTAAATATCTTGTCTTTGTAATGATGTTCAGTTGAATGTCAGAAATGATTTCCAAATCATTACATTCAATTTTTATTTACGTGTCAGTCCCAGTCCCGTTTTTTGGAATCTTTTTTGGAATATGAAGCTCCATTACATTTATGTCACATGCTATTTTTTTATATTGACACTCAATTAAATTACTTTATATATGAAAGGAGTTGCTCTCAGAATTTTTAACAAACTAACTTTTATTAATAATTACCTAACTCTTCCATCCTTTGCTAGCAGTACATTATTGGTCTAATGTTTGTCGCCCCTCCAGTTTACCTCCTACAGACTCGGTCCATCCTTCATTCCTCCTCTTCGTCCTGCTCCTGCTCCAGACCTTCATCGCCCCAGTCCTGCATCCATTCACACTACACAAGACCAGCCCAGCCCAGAGCTACTTGTACAGCTGAACCGTCATTGGCTTTCTGCAGAGAGAAAAACTGAACAGCCGCAGAGTCAGCCTGAAGGCAATGTGTTGATACAGACTGATCTAGGTCTGTTTAATAGTCCAAAACAAATTAAAAGTTATGGTACAATATAGTAACAGCATAGTACACTGTTACTGTACATATATTTCAAGGAAAATAGAACAAATTTGATGTGAAAACAACCTAATATGGAGCCTGAGAAATAGAGAATTTCTTCAGTGTAAATCTACAACCTTTGGGAGTCACAAGGAAATTGGAATCATGCAACCAAGTCAGCTCTATATGGTTAGATCCTAAAATGAAACTTCCCTGCAGGTAAAGACAAAGAGCAGGGAGACAGGAAGAGATTGAGGCTGGATCTATTCCTCCAGATGCCCCGTACGTCCAGGTCTCCAACTCCACAGACTGAGCCTCAACCCTGGGCACACTACATAGCAGTGACCCCAGAAGAAGAAGCTCAGGTGACATGCTTTCATTGTAATGAACACGGCCCTGCCTCTGATGATGTTATCCAGATTTTTCATTTTCTACCCTCTGTAGAGATAAAAGAGTCATTCTAAATTAATGGAAAGATATGGTCCTTTATCCTTTGAAATGAAACTGAATTACTGTAATGATAGTGTCTTGGATGCGGTTTGATTCATTGTCCAAATGTCTTTCCAACTCCAGGTGTACTCGGACATGAGTCTGGAGCGTACTGAAAGCTCACAGCATACTGAAATAAACCACAATAGTATGAGAGGGGAGCTTGACCATTCAAAAACAACCAGTGCCAACGGTGCACCAGATGACCAAGGCTGCTCTATTCATGACACTGAGACGACCAGTGACAAAGGCACCTATGAAAGAACAATGAGTGTGAACAAACATTTGAGGACAGGTCTGTGTGTGTGTGTGTGTGTGTGTGTGTGTGTGTGTGTGGTCTGTTGAAATAAACAAAATTGATGGCCTGAATTAAAGTTGTACATGTGTAATGAATGTAAGCAAACGCAATGTCCTCAAGTGCAAGCTGTTTTCATGTACTCATCTTGTATATCAATTGAAAAACTGTAATTTCCTGATTGCTCTTTAGTCAAACTCTGTGGAGCAGAATGGCAATCAAACACAGAACCTGGAACAAATACCACCTCAGATACAGTCCATTGTAAAAGTAGTACTAGTAGTAGACATACTGAAGCAGTAGTAGCAGCAGTAAAGCAATTCAACCAAACCAGCGCCTTGTGTGTAGTATATGTTGGTGATCCTGATCTCTGATTGCTTTCCCAACACACAGGCCTCCTTCCTCCTCTGACAGTAGCACATTCACGCAGCCATGGACTTTGCTTGGAGAACACAGACAGGGTAAGAGCATTTTCCTTCATGTGGTGTTACATTTTCTGAGAGCAAAAGTGCAGACATGCAACTGTTGAATGTTTCAGCCAAGATGGGAGGGTCCAAGCAGCGATGAACACCAAGTGCAGCACCTACCTCCTATAGCGGAGAGACGTGCTGCTGTTGTTCCCGACAGTACGATCCAGACTCCGACCCAGAGGGATTCCCAACCAAAGGCTGAAAGAGTTGGTTTTCAGTCCCAGGAAAATCTGAATCGACTCCATCAGCAGCAGCTGTTTCTTCCTCTGCTGTTTCCTGGGAAGGAGGGTAACAAAAGTGTTTTAGATCACTCACTTTTAGGATTGCTCTGTAAGCAATTCCACTGTATGTTCTTATAAAATTCTTACTATTCTTCTCTCATGGTTTTTGTCTTTCAACTACTTCTGTATTTTTGAATATAGAAACTTCCAAATACAACCAAATATACGGTTCAGTTACTTTCTGGCTATTTCTTTCCCATTCAGTGACTTGACTTGACATTTCCGTCACACCGTTGCTGTGTACTGTTTCCACACTGAATGCAGCAGTTTTAATCAGAACTCATTCAGCAGTTAATTTCATTTGGTGGGTTCAAGCTGAGTCCACGCACACACACATCCTTTCAACTTTTCTGTGTTCCTGACGTTTTACAAAAAGCAATGTAGTGGGAATCATATTTGAGTGAGTTGTTAATAGCTAGTGATTTTCCCTCTGAACATGTCTCATGTGTGTCTTGTGTTTCCATGTTTCATGTTCAAGGTTTTTGTCATGTCCTGTTTTATTTTGAAAGCATCATTTCCCCTGTGTGTCTCTGTTTCTTGTAGCTTTGCTTTTGGGTATCCTGATTGCTTTCTCCCTCCTAATGTGTGTCACCTGTGTCTCATTGTCTTGTCTATTTAGTCCTGTTTTTCATGCCAGGCTCTTTGTTCTGTCTTGCCTTGCCTTGCCATGCCAGGAGTTTTTGCCACAGTTTTTCTTTGATCCCCTGCCACAGTGAGTGTGAGCTTTTTTTGAGTTTTTGCCTTAAATAGTGAAAGACCATTGTTCAGACCTCTGCCTCGCCTGCCTATTTTTTGACTCTGCATTGGGGTTCAGCTCTTTCTGCATCAGTGACGCCGTACCTTTTTTGACAAAAACAGATTTGTTTTTTTTCTTCTTTTCACTACGCTGATACTTCAGCATTATTAAATTAATTATATAATATGACAATTGAAGAATGAGGCTCAGCTACAGCCTTTCCTTAGCCACCAGCAAGGCTTTTCACTCCCACCACAATTTCTTTAGAAATTGCGATGTATAGTTGCTATATAGTGCACTACTTTTATTTTTCAATATGATCATTTGAGTATCCAAATTCTGAATATGTAAATTTATTAACAATAATTACTACTAATAATAACAAAACAAAAAGTGCTATCCAGGGCATCTACACTGCACCTTGCATTTTTTATATATATGAAAATTACAGTTGAAAAAAGAATGAAAAATTATGATAATGAGTAAATGTCCTAAATCTCAAATTCCTGCCCACTACTGAATAAACCATTGTAGTGGATGAGTGAGCAATGAAGTTGTCTCTGTAAGAGTTGGTGTGTTTTGTGCACGTTGTTTCACTGTAGTAACATTTAAATACACACTTTGTCTCCATACTTTTCAATACATCCGATATTTAAATTGATGTCTTCAACAAACTGTCATTGCAGAGATGCTCTGTTATTTCTTCTCTCTCCATCTTTCAGAAGAGACAAATGGGAAGCAAAGAGGAGGAGGAGGGGGAGTCAAAACAGAGAGACAATATTTTCAAAAAGAAATAGGTCGGGGAGGGAGAGGAGGGGGAGAAGGAGGAGGAAGAACGTTGTCCTCTCAGAAAGGTTCTATGATTCTGCTGGGGCCAGAAGAAGGTAAAGCACACACAAGCTGGAATTTATATGTGAAAATTTAAATTCAGTCTTACAGCTGGATCTATAAGAGATCTCATTACTCAGCCTCTGAAGTTTTGTTATACATTGAATGTAAATGCATTTCTGCCTATCAAACATGTACAACTTAACAGCGACATGACAAAACTAGACCTTCCTTTATCTATTAACTCTATAGTTACCCCCAATACTCATCGATGTAATTCCAGTGACAAACCATGACATTCCAATACAATACAATATACAGGTCCTTACGTGTCCTTTTTGTTTGTTTTGATAAAGTACTGTCTTACAATCTTTCTCCTTTGGAAAGCACACGATATTGAGACAATCCTGCAAAGGTTCATCTCACTAACTTCTCTTATGCTGTATTGTCTACTTCAGAGCCTCCACCTCCAGCAGGACTGCTGGGTTGTGTTGCAGGATGTAAGGGCCCAGGTAAGCAGAGCTCTTTGGCTTTTCTACACAATCGACTTCTGGATGTCCACGACCCCTGTGAGTCCAGTGATCCTAACAGAGGTGTGGTCAGGGGCGTTCTGCCCCTGGAGCTAAGAGGTATGAAAAGCTAAACCACTGTGAGAGAACATAAAATGCTGTAAACTATTTATAATGATAATAATAAACTGTAATGAAAATAATGCCAACGTGAAATGAATATCCTGGTCACCATATCTTCACCGCCTTCATGTCTTGTCAATTTTGTGAGAAATTTGGGCATAATTATGTTAATTATCACATCACATTAATGTACACCTGCATAACCAAGTGGCATTTAATATGTTGAAATGAGTTTGTGTAGTTAAAAGAGGTCAGTGAATTTGATGCTGAGGTGCACATTCAGAAGGAGCCATGCAGATTCTAATCAGGCCGTGGAACAGGGGATCAGCTCTTAACCCATGTGGAGTTGCTGAAGCTCTGTCCCCTCTGCTCTGTGTGGAATCGTGTCCTTAGGGATCCCTTTGAGGGGTACTGCAGGAGCATGGGGGTTGTTGCTAAAAGCCATTCAGTCCCTGTATAACCAAAGTGAGAGCTGCGTCTATATTCTTCACACTTTGTCAAACACTTTTTCAGCAGGTTCAGCACTCACTCAGGCGATTTGTGCCTGAGTGTTTTCTCAAATTCAAAGACCATTTCACCTTTGTGACTTATATATATCAACAAAAAGAGAAGTGGGAAGTGATGTTGTTGCACTTTCATTCATCTGTTAATGGCCAAAAGTATCTGTGCTTTAGAGTTGTTGTGTTTTGTAAGATCTACAGAATGGCAAGTCTGTTGGCTGCCTGATCCTGGGTCCCGATGGGGAGATCATACAGCTGTCATTGTGTGAAAACAGCCAGGACCCATCTCAGGGTGATGATGGTGACACAAAGGAGCAAGGTAAACTCAATGAGCCTTGATGTGAAATCTGCATACTTCATAGGAGAGTTTTGTAGATTGGAAATAGGGTCTGATTAAAGTAGCTATCAATACTGTATTTGCTCTGTCTTTCAGCTCTCCAGGTTTTGTCTCCAGAAGGAGAGGAGTTACCCTGGGTCATTGTCCTGCAACCTCAAGATAACTATACAGGTCATACACACACGCCTTAAACACCGTGGAGAAATGTTAAAGGTTAACTTAATTAAAACTCTGTGCATGTGTGTTAAGAGGAGATTTCTCTGCCTGAATAGTAAGAAACACAATTAAACTCAGTTTCCTTAATTTAAAAAGTCAGTCCAATGAAATAAAATAAGTGGTTCTCACATGTGGATGATCTGAAGATGTGGTTCTCAAACCACAAGGTCCTCACTCTGAGCAGCACAAGTCATGTACAGGCAGTCTCCACAGGGGGAAAACTGGAGTGAAATAGTTCTTAATTTGAATGAATTTGGAGTTTAAATATGTAATCTAAAGTCATCATATATTATATTATTATATTTTGCCTATAATTAACATTTTATAGTTAAAATGTCATGCAACAGTATTTTGTTACAGCTCTCAATGGTCTCACAATGCCACTTCTGCCTGCTCCTGGAAGGTTTTTATTTATTTATTTTTGTGTGCTTTGTTTTAAAAGGTGTATGTTTTTTTTTGTTTTGTTTTAGCATTCAACATCAAGTCATTTTATTCCCTTTGTTTTTGTCAGTATGGTGCTGCTCTGATAATACATGATTGACAGTTGTTATATTAATATGTAGTTGGTCAGAGTTGTGATGAAACTTTAAGCTCAAAGTGATGACAGCATGTTTCAGTTCCCCAGAATTACACTTTTTATCTACACTTTTATTAAATCCCTTTTGTTAAATCACTTCAAAGCTCTCTTTACAAACTGTATATTATGAGTCTGGACAGACATAGATGTAAACAGCAACTTGGCTGGGTGGGGGAGGCCTGCATCCATGATACCTTAATTCTGGTTTATGAATTACATCTTGTCGTAAATTCACCAAGTTAGTTAGCTGCTCAAACAATTGCTTGTTCATTGTGTGTTGTGTGCAGAGGGAGGGGTGGAGCTAAACACAGGAGCTCCTATGGGTGATATCCAGCACCACCAGACTAAACACAAGGTGAAATAATGTTTCTTGAATGAGCTTTTGAAAGCATGTGTTTGCCAAGCTTGGCTGAAAGAGTGAAAGCAATGAGAAACTCATTCAACTTCAAAAATATGAAATATGAATATGAAAATATGCAAGTGTAAATGTGTAAAAATAAGAAGATGCCATATTACATATTACAGTTACAAAATGGCCATGAGCATATCAGAATGATTTGTTGTATATTGTTGTAAATATAACATGTGATTTTAGTATAGAGCATCCTTTGTGTCAATGAAATATTTCTCACGATTTGTTGAATTTTTCAATGATGGTCTCCAAACAGCTCTTAGACCTTAACAGGCTGACAGAGACATGCTCACCTAGCCACCTCACACAGCCAGGTAACCCCATGCTGCTTGTTTGATCAGAATTTGAAGTTGAATGAATTTTATCTAAACTTTCTGTTTAACTTTCCAGTGGCTGTGACTAAGAAAAGAACAAAGAGTACAGACGCAGTGGTGAAAACATGGAAGACACCCAAACTGGATTCTATAAACAGGATGTCTCCACTGAGGGAACAGGTTGGGAAGGAAGAGTCAAACACTGAGGCACAGGATGAAGAGGAAGAGCTGAGCAGTATAGCAAAGACTCACCATTTGTCTGGATCCCATCAGCCAGGGTTGGTGTGATTCACTTTTAACTATGATATCTTTATGTTAGCTGCATATGTGTAAATGTATGAATTTGGCAGATTTCCACAAATACCAACAAGGTTCTTTCAAGATATTCTTGACTCTAAAATTTCAAACTAATAGAGTTTTGTTGGAGATTTTTAAAATCACAGGGCTTGCTTGAGCACAAAATATAGAAACAAAAATTGAGTTCTACAAGTTTCTGCTGTCTTCTCCAGTTTCCGATATCAAAGTCTATCTTCATTTATTTTATTATTATTTATTTATCTCTGTTTACAGTGATGCTACAAACATATGACGACCCACTGCTGTAGACTGAACCAGCCAATAGTCTGTGAAGTAGTTAAATTGAAATCAGTATCTACAGCAGTGGTTCCCAAACTTTTCCTGCACGGCTCCAATTTTGTAGATCAGAATGTTGTCAAAGATTGTAATTCATTCATTGAAGCCCAGTGCGACATATGGCTCATCATATTTTCTTGCCTTTGCCCTGGTTGTGCTTTGAGCTGGTGAAGACTCATCCTTTGCTGTACTTATAGCTGGGAGCCCTCACACAAACTTGTCCATGTTATGCTAGCAGTGCTCAAGCATCCACGAGGATGCATTAGGTGTGGTTTCATAATGTTGCAGGGGGTCCCAAACATCGCCCAAAGACACCAACTCTCTTACACAACTGACTGACCTGACTGACCACATGTCATTGTTTGAATGAAACACTCACACCTGAATGCAGGGTTTGATTCCCATCCATAGTTAGGTTAAGGCAACAAAAGGACTTAAGATTAGCATGAGGCAAATGATATTTTTGATTCATGAAACACAATATTGCAACATTAACTTCTAGCATTCACTCAAAGATTATAATTTTGGTTATATGTTATTAAAAAACTGGATGAAATACTGATGACATTTAACCTTTAGGGCTTGTGTACATGTACATTAGTATTCCATCTTTAACCTGTGTTGATTGTCTCAAATAAAAAAATATTGCTACTCCATTGAACTACAATATGTAGATGCCATTGTGCAGCTTTAATTCTGGTTTGTGTACATGGAACATACCTTTCTATGTGGATCAATCCTCACTTTAAAAATGGTTGTCATGCACCATTATACTAAATGGCTCCTCTTTGAAATGAACGTGCTCAGAGGAATCCTTCACATTTAAGACGACGCAGAGCAACAGGATCCCACAGCTGATGGTCTGCTGATAGAGAAAAACGTTTGGTGCTAAATGACATGTAAAACATTTGGACTTTATCTGTTGTGTCCAGAGTGAAGCTGCAGTTTAAAGATGATGTATCATGCAGTGATCAGACCATCAACTCAAACGAAGCAACAACAGAGGACTCTGTGGACACAACGAGCAGTGCTAAGAGGAAAGAAGCGGAGGAATCTACAGTAACCCAAGGGTGAACTCAGAATATTTACAAATTGTTATGAGGTTAAAGATTACAGACACTTTGGGCGTAAGTCCACTCATTTCACAAAGTAACAAGCTGTATATACTCACACTCCATTTATTTAGGAAGAAAAGGGATATGAAAACAGTGATAAGTGCAGAGTCAGATGAACAGAAGGTAAGGATGAGGAAGAGAGGAAAATGGCAGAGACAAAAGACAGGAAATGATGTTCAATCAACCAGGAGCCAGAAAAAAGACGAGAGGGCTAACACAGAAACTGCAGAGACTCAGGACCTTTCTGCTCTCCCTCCTCTGGTGAGTATTGATTGATTTACATTTATACTGTATACTAATGTGAGCATTTAAGATCTTTTTTTTTTTTTTTTACATTTTTCTAGTATATCCTCAACAAAATAGGAACTTCTGTATCTATCCAAAGCTATGCATAAAATGAGGCGCTATTCAGGTTACTTGTCTGTCATTCAGAAAAAGAAGGCGACAGGCAGAAAGGAAGCGAGAGGACACGTGAAGATGAATGAGGACAAAGAAGAGCGAGGAGAAGTGACGAGGCAGAGGGAAGAGTCAGCAGGGACGAGGAGAGGAAGACTGAAACAACAAGAGTTAGCTGATGGTAAGACACTGCACACATTCCAGCGAAAAAAGGTATGAAGCATCAAAGACACTGTAGGAGAAAAATGTTTATCGCCATCACTATTTGTGTATTTTTCATTACGCAAATCAAATCTGCTGTTTTTTTTTACACAAATAAACCTTAAACCCTGACTGAGAGATTTGTAGTATGACACTTTCCAATTAGAGCAGCTCTAGAACAAACCTTGTCCTTTCTTTTACAATCCTTTCCTGTCTTTTTCATTTAACTGGTTTTTCCTTTGCTTTGCTTTTCTCACAGGAAGCCATGAAAAAGAAGAGGTTGAGATTAATCAAGAAATGGAAGAGGAGCCTCACCTGATATCCTCCAAAGGGCCCTCTGCAACACAGACACACAGTAACAAAACAGAAACAAATGCAGAAGAAGACACCGGCACAGACCATCTTTCCACTTACGCCGGCACACACAGCAGCATCCGATCGATGAGCTCGCTCAGGTCCACTGCTTCTGCATCCCCGGTCAATCACAGGAGCCTGAGGAGGTCTACCGCCTCTTCCCGTGAAGGGGCGGTACCAGCCAGCACGATGGGACTCCAATCATCACATGGCCGAATTTCGTCATGTTCAACTGTCATGATAACGGAGGAACAGCTGATGCTGAACCCAGTAAAGCCAGAGGTTGGAAGGAAGCACACACACAGAACACACAGTACTTTTTCATCTGATTTATATGTCTGAAAACTTTCTGATGCAGTTATTGCTCATATTATAGAGGATATACTGTATACAGTGTATTGGTATGTGTGTGTTTTAGTCCTCCAAGCCCAGAAAGAATAAGGAGGAGGAAGAGGCTGCAGCTGTGCATCTGGCCCAGCGAGCAGAGAGACGAAGGCAGGAGGTGGAGAGGAAGAGGAGGGAACGGGAGGAAGAGGAGAAAAAGCAACGTGAGAGAGAGCAGACAGAAGAGGGGATGAAGAATGAGCTGGAAGAAGCAAGGAGGAAGAGAGCTGAGGAGTTCAGGTTCTGTTGATCTTTGACGACACAACATTTTAAGTATGAATGGAACAGGTTTTGCTTGCTGTGAAGATCATCATCATTCCCAATGTGTTATCAGTGTTAATTAAGCATTTTTGGATTGCACTGGGAAGAAATCCACAGACTTTTCTGTGTAAAAATACAGTCCAAGGATGACATCACCAGTGTGAGTTCATCAAATCAAGTGGGTATCTTCCAGAATAAGTCTTGTTGGAGTTCTGCATAGAGGGCCGATGTCATCTTTACTGTGCAGTGTTGTGGTGGTGTAGGGCAGAGGAAGCTGGTCAGCATTGTGTCATATTGTGTCACACTGTGTCTGCTTTGCTGGTCAGAGGACCACCGGGTTAGCAAAGACAAAGGCAAAAGAGCAACGGAGAGCTGTGGTTTAAATGATGTGGTGGGGGTTAGACAGTTACAGGCAGTGATTAGAGATGAAGTTTTACTGTTACTGTACATATGGGTTATATTATAGAGTAAAAGTTCAGTCAATAAATTAGCAAATTCATTAGTGCCTCTGTACAATAATTACCAGGTTACAGTGGCACTAGCTGACTCAGTTTCAAACCCAATTTGCACCAAACCAAAAATATTGAACCTTTATTCTTCTGATACTCTCCATAAAGTGATATAACAAAATAGTCCAAGACAACAATTTAAGATAAATAATCAAATGGGAAATTTGCTGATCTAAGACCACTGGTGTTGACTGATCAGGAAGAGGCGCTGCAGCACCCAGAATTCAATTTAACAGTTTCAAATGCACTTCCACTTCATTAATGTGCTAACTCCATTTCAAGGCTGAAGAAGCTGGCGGAGGAGGAGGAGAGAAGGAAACGTGAAGAAGAGGAGCAAGAGCGAGCAAGACGGGAACAGGCACAAAGAGAAAGAGAGAGGAGGAGGCAGGAGGAGAGGAGGCGGCAGATGGAGCGACTCCAGAGGATGAGAGAGGAGGAAGAACAAAGGAGGAAAGGTGAGAATGAAAAGGTGAAAAAAAACAGAGGAAAAATAAAACATAATAATAATAAATGAAGAGTTGTATTGTAATGGACTAAAAAGGAATGCACAACATCTGGCAGAAATGTATATAACTGGCTATTTATCGGCTATGTGATCATTATAGCGAATTGTAAATGTGATGGATTCTGACACGTTTCGATATCAACACAAATGACTGTTAGCTCAAAACAGCTGCTGTCCAGTCGTAGCTTATCAACTGATTTCTCCATTTGCCTAAGCAGTGTGCACACAGCTGTAGCAAGACTGATGCTCAAGTTTACAAGAGCTTTGAGTTTAGTTTTGAGTTTTTGCGTTCGATTGAATGTCCTTGAGATAATGATGACCTGGATTAATTGAGAATATTGACAAGCTTGTTTTGAGGGTTATGTATTTGTTGACTTCTTGTCCAAAAAAAAAAAAAAAAAAGAGTAAGTGTAAGCAATGGATTAATTCATTTAATGTCATCTACTGTAAGGTAAGGGCCTAAGGCAGTATTAATTCACCAAGTAAAAAGGAGAAACCTGCTTTCTTTCCCTCACTGAAAACTGCCACCTATCATTTGTGAACTGCTAAGGAGAGTGTTGCTTAGTGAAGGATCAGTTGTACTTGTAATTGGACTACATCCTTTGAATTCTTTTAAATCTTTTGCAAAGTAACTTACCATTGCAGGTGTAAAGAGTTTGAATTATTAACTTCAGTTCATGCAGACCTGTCAACCTTTAGCTTTCACCAGGCATTTAAGTTGGGAAAGTAGCTTGAAGTTTTGTCGCAGATTATTACGTGACTTGTCATAGTATTGTATTCATAATTATTAGAGCAACCAAAGCTGTAACCATGATGAGAGAAGCAGGTCATGGCAGGATGGGAAAAAGTGAGTACAAAACCATAGAAACAACGATGCCTTGGTAGAGGTGTGTGGGCGTGTATGCTCATTCGCACCCTTCAAACTGCCTCAAGATTTTGACATTAGCCAATTAGGAGCTTTAAGCAATAATGTAACTTAACTTCAAGCTAATAAAGGTGTAGATGCCAAGATAACACAAGATAATTTTTCATCTGAATAGATTAGTCCTATTCATTACACATTTCACATTACAGTTGCTTCCTTCATAGCCTATTTAAATGTCGAATAACTTGGCAGTGTGTGCAAAGCAGAGTGGTGCAAAAGCATGCAAACAAGTGTTACACTGTTGTTGGCAGGGTTGTTGTGGCACTATTTGATTATACGATTAGTAATTAAACAGTTATTAAATCCAATAGTCTTCATATTTCTTTGGTTCCCAGAATTCAGTTAGGAGACATCCAGCCGCATGTTCAGCTGGAGCCTCCATTAAAGAGATGTTAAATGATGTGGCAAATGAGAGAACCCGCTGGCTAAAGCACATGTGATTCTGTGTACACAATGTGGGCTACAAGAACAATTGCATGGAAGAGATGGCAGTACCCTCATATATCGCAGCTCATTGTCCACAAGGACATTTCACAAAGCAGTGATGCTATAACAAATGCAGAAAGATCACGGGGCATTTTAAACTGTCCTCACTCACACAGTCTCACTTGGAAGACAGGTGCCCACAAATCATCACCATCACCACATTCAGGCAAGATGGAGGGCATCCTCATGCATGATCAAAAGCACAGGCCTTCAACTGCCTGAACCGACAAGAGGAATCAACTGTCAGCAGAGAGTACAGAAATGCTGATTTTCCTCAAGAAGAATTTGCTAATGTTTTTTTACATGAGATGTTTAAAGTTCAAGATCACACAATTTGCCGTTTTCCTGCTAATTAGGTTACCCTGTTCTCAGCCCATTCTCTTCCACTTGAGTGATGCTGTTAAAGCTGTTACTGCTGTACCACCATATAGCCCTGCTTAATTTGTCCTGATCAGATCAAACAGCTGCATGTTATTGTTTTAAACTTGTATGTTGCTATTTGAATGCACTTTTATTTCAAATATTCACTTTTAAAACCTTATATAGAAGATGATGCAATTTTCCTTTGCAGTCCTGATAAATTGCTTTGGAATACATTTAAATTTAATTTTTGTATATTTTTTACTCATTCAAGAAATGCTGTGTGGTTTACTACAGCCTCATGGAACCTAATAGTACCACATAATACCGGCAACAACAATAATAATCAGTATTGTTTTCAGTTTTCAGATATTGGAAACATAACTGGGAAAAAAGTGTATCAGGTTATCTCTGACTGCATTATCATGTTAGATGGTAGTAATTTAATTTTCTGGAAATAACATATTGACCCCTCCAGCTGAACTAGAACGTCTGCGCCTGGAAGAGGAAAGGAGGCAGGAGGAGGAGCACCAGAAACTACAAGAGATGGATGAGACTGAGAGGAAAGAGTACCTCCACAGAAAGGAGCAAGAGGAGGAGGACAGGAGGAACCAAGAAGAGGAACGTAGGAGGAGAGAAGAGGAGGCTGCGCTGTGGGCTGCAGAAGAGGCCGGGCTGCTCGCCAGGTAGCTATTGCCTCATTTCTACATCATGGCGTGGCTCAGCTTGACTCGACTTGACTCGCTTTTGGTACCTGGTACCTTCCTTGATTTTGCTATTCACTGTAGATAGTACCCACTCAGTGTAGATCGGATTCGTAGCTGATTCTGATTATCATAGTGACACCATGTAAAACTGCTCTGACATCATCTTCAAAGTGACACAAAGACAGGGAAAAGGACATAGGATGATGATTTCTTTGTGTGGGTTGCAGGTGGGTTTGAAAGAAAACACATGCAGTAGTAGTAGTAGTAGTAGTAGTAGTAGTAGTAGTTTAGTATTAATGCCACTTGCTTGGATCCTCACCCGAGATGACACCACCAAAGTGCATGGTTTTGGCAAATAAAAAACCAACGAAGAATGGTTTCAAGTGAGTCAAGGCAAGTCAGGCCAAGCGGTACCATACAGTGGAAATGAGATATATGTGTGCCTGTTTTCGTACAGTGGGGCTATTAAAAATCTGTACACAGTAATATACCTTGTATCTGTCTTTCTTTACATTTATGGTGGAGGGCAGATGGTCGGTCACAAGTTAAAATGGCTAAAAAGTAAATTGTCCACTGTACAGCTTTGTCAGTCTCCTTGTGTCTCTCTCTTATTCTGTTCTCCCTACAGACAGATGGCGCTGTTACAGAAGCAGTTGGCTTTTAAAAGGGGTCTCATGTTGGAGGCTGGAGGTCTGGAGAAAACCCAGGGTATCTCCAGACCGTGGATCTACTCGTATTTCACTTTGTTACAGTTACTGGGACTAAATCCAACTAAGGCTGAGACGGTGACTCCCTGACCTCTATCCTCCATTTGAGCTGAAGGACAAGTGGGGAAAGATTTTTGTTTGATTTTAGGAGATCATAACATCAAATGGAACAAATTAAACAATGGGAGTTGAGCATCTCTACTTCCATACTTCTTCTGTTGCTAGAATATATCATTTACTTCTGTGTTTTCTTTTTCACTTTGTTTCTATGAAAGACAAAAATTTTCAATCATTTTCATCATTTTTGACTTAGCTTTGTTTATTGCTTTTTGGATTTTTGCCTACTCCCTGCTTGATTTCTTTGCCTTGGTCAGATTGACCTGAGGCCTGTACCATGAGGCCAAGATCTTTTAGTTATCTGGCTTCACTAACCCCAACAAGCTCAGTCACGCTAAGCAGCCAAGTGGAGGTGGTTACATGGATGAGTAAGCCCAGAATTTACCAATGTAGCCATGAATACATTTACATGAAAGGAGAGGTGTTTGCACCATATGACCAACCTTAGACAACATCCTAGAGCTGATCTCTGTTTATTCTGACAACCAATAAAAAAGAAGAACCTCAATGTAAATGATACTGACTTCTCTTCTAGCTCCTAGATAAATGAAATTTATCTGTAGTATATCTATATTTATATGGTGGTGAACATTCAGATACATTATTCCACCTTTGCACAAACTAGTTTAACTCTCCAAAACATGTCATTGGAGGGATTTTTGATGGCAAAGGAGTAGAGGACCCTGGGTGCAGGCAAAGTGGAGACGAGTTATACTTTAAACAAAGCATTAAATTCAGTTGGTTGAAATTTTGAAAGTTTCTCTTCAGCTATAATTTGATAGACTTTGAGCTGTGATGAGTTGTTTTTGAATTGTGTGTGTCTGTCTGTTGGAAGGATGACTTGAAACCTATTTCCCAGTGACTGTGGTTCATATTCAAACTTATTTAGATACATTAATTTCAGCAGCACTGGGCCATACACACCCACAAGCCCAGAGGTGATGCAAGCTTACTGTAATGAGTGTTGTTAGGTCCTCTACTGTGACCTCCCCAGTGTTCCACCTCTATAGTGGTGAACAGGCCTCAGGGAACAGGTCTGGTTACAGCCAGGCTCTATGTGGCCAATTAATGCATGACCCAACAACTGCTGTGTGTTGGCCTCATGGGATGCTCTGCTAAGCAAATATTTCACAGCTCTGTAACATTATCAATAAGATTCAACTCGGTTTGGTTTTATTTTACAGTCCTTTTCTTCTTATTATAACAGCATATGTGATGACTTCCACTCAGGGCATAGCTGATGTTTTTGAGAAGTTACTTGGATATGATGTGCAATTGTCACAGTAGACAGGTGGTACAGATGGTCAGTCTGCAACAACAGTCTGTAACATATTTTGGAAAAGACCAGTTTTGGGATACGAGCCAGAAGAGGGCCAATGAGTTTGTGATGCTAGTTCTGACATTTGTTCAGTAATTTCTGGACAGCTCCATAAAAATTAACATTAATCTCATTTCATTTTTATTCATACCAGCAGGCCTGGTTGATAAGTTGTAGTGTGCACCAAAACAGAAACATAAAAAAATTCAACTTCTGTAATTCATGAGTGTGTACCTAAAGGGAATGGAGAATGGAAATATGCAGAGGCTCAATTAATGAAGCACCTGACAACATACACCATAATACTTTCTCAGTATTATGCTGACACAGCAATGCCCTCTATGAGCCCACAAATCGAATATCTGACTAAAGCTGACGCACACAGAAGTCCATGTACATTGTGGCTGACATGACTTTTCGCAAACAACCCTCTGAAGAAATCCAAATAAAGACTCTCAGAAAAATCAGCATCTATGGTTGAAAACAAACAAATATTAACATTCACGTGCTCCTTGGCTGGTCTCATTTTCCCAAGTTGGAAAGTTGTTCTCCCAACTTTGGTGCATTCCAAGAGCTTTTACAAACAAACAAATCCAAAGCTGAATATCTTGAGTGCTTATTTATCCTGTATCCTTATTCCTGTTAAAAACAGCTATTATTGTTGTTTGCTATGCACTGGCAATGCCATCATGCATGAGTTGAGACCACAGACCAATCAGAGGCTGGGTTTCTGGCTGAAAGTCTACATTACACTCAGGAGCTGGGATATACAATATTGTCTTCACTGAATTTGTAATTTAGTCCAATAAACTTAAGCTTCTGTTTTGATTGTGTGCTATGAAACATTACAAGAAACTGTTCAGTTAATTTAGTTCTCAAAGGTAGGACAGACAAAGACTTGCAAAAGTTCAAATTCAGGTGTTCTGCTGAGATAGGGGTTTGTAATGGAGGGTGATAGGGTTGTGTGATTGGGAGACTTGGAAGCTGTTGGCTGGGGAGTGGGCTGGATAGGTGCTGAGCAAGGCAGGCAGACAGAGATCACAGGAAGGCAGGGGACATGATGTACAGGTAAATACAGCATGTAGCAAAGGCTCAGAACAACAACAGGAACTCAGACAGAACCACCTAGAGTTAAATTGGCTATACCATTAGGACTATATTGGCAAACTAAATGATCTGGCAACAAGTGGCTGAAGAATCAGAGCTGATCTTCTCCACCGTTGGTGAGCTGATGGGCTGCAGGTGAGCAGCTTTAAGCAGGTGAGTCAGCTGAACAACAATGAGGTAGTCAGGGGAGCAGTGAATCCAGGAAAGTGGAAGAGCAAACAAGTACTTAATTTTTCACTTTGCAAAAGCTAAAGAAGCCAGTTCCATCCAACACAACACTGGGAAGAGCAGGACTGAGTCATCAAATGCCATTTAGGACACCTGATTAAAGTAGGTTTAAGAGTGCCAAGTTCTAGCATGTGCTGCCATTACCATAGGACATAAAAATCCTCTTTGTAAGCCGACTAAATAAAGTTAGACCCATTGTTGTTTGAATCTAAAGCTCTGGCCAACTCCCTTGTTTTCGACTCCTTTCTTTTCTGATTTAAGAGTAAGTCCTGGGACAGCAAGGAAATTTACTCCTATATTAGCTTATAATTAGTTTAGAACAGTAAATTTCTCAGGTCATGTGCTGCTGTACAAAAAATGTACTTGTGTGGCTTTTCAATATGAAACTGGCTGCATTTTACTAAATAAATAATAAATAAAACTGGTATAAAATAAAATTTGGTCAGAATTTCTGATGGACATGATATGCTGGCCTCTATGAGCCCGTTTGCCAGCTAAGTCCCACACAGCTTTTCCTTTCCTCCTGTGTACAGTCACCGATCATTTAATTTATATGTCATACGAATTGAGGGTACTTTGCCCCGTACAGAGTGGTTTCAGACATGGGCGATAAACCATGAGCTCTGTGTTTAAAGTGTGCATACAATGTGGCATAGTAGAAAGGACTAATGATAAATCTGTTTAACACTGAAATACAGAATAATCAAAAGTATTAAGTGTATAAAATGGCATACTACCAGGGAAAGTGATAAGTCCTGTTTTATTTAACATCATGACCAATGACATGTTTTGTAAGGTTAAGGAAAGAAAAATATCCTCAAAACACTGTCCAAAACCCCAGCTGGACATTGGCAAAAGGCCTGAAAGAAAAAATAAATCTGCTTAAGTTGTCTTGCAGCCAGCACCTGTCTGTTGAGGATATGAAACAGGCAGAAAGGTCCGTCATCCTCTTTGAACAGAGACGCTTCTTCTCGCAGGAGATAGCACTCCTCGAGAAGGGGAGGCAAGTAAAAGCAACTAGCTCAATTTGTCAACTGGATCCAGTGCTGGACGACCATGTGCTGAGAGTGGGAGGACGAATAGGCAAATTAGCAATGCCTATTGATCTGAAGCATCCAATCATACAAAGACTCTCACGTATCCAAGTTAATTTTGCTCCATATCCATCTGCAGACTGAGCATTCGGGAAGAAATCATATGCTGTCCCGATTGCAGCAAAGGTTCTGGTTGCCTCAAGCCAACTCCTCTGCCAGGCGAATTATTAAGAACTGTATATTCTGTCGTCGAAGGCGAGCAAAGGTTGGTGAACAAAAAATGGCCGACCTTCCAGAGGACAGGGTGTCCCCAGATCTACCACCCTTTACTCATGTGGGTATTGATTACTTTGGTCCCATAGAGGTGAAGCGGGGCCGATCATATGTTAAACGCTGGGGAGTGATCTTTACCTGCTTGGTAAGTCGAGCAATACATTTGGAAATGGCAAGCTCATTGGACACTGACTCCTGCATTAATGCACTATGCAGATTCATGTGCCGCAGAGGAACAATCTCAACCATTCATACGGACAATGGAACTAATTTTGTGGGGGCGCAGAAAGAGCTGAAGTATGCTCTCACGAAGCTAGATCATCACAAGATTCAAAATGCATTATTGAAGGATGGAGTAAAATGGTTATTTAATCCACCATCTGGAGCCCACTATGGTGGAGTATGGGAAAGGCTGATTGGACCTGTGAAGAGGATTCTTTATTCTGTCCTAAAGCAACAGCAACTGGATGATCAGACTCTGCAGACAGCGCTATGTGAAGCAGAGGCTATAATGAATGACAGGCCAATAACAACAGTGTCAAGTGATCCCAATGATCTTGAACCCCTTACCCCAAACCACCTCCTTCAGCTGAAAAATAAACCAATCATGCCACCAGGACTCTTTCATAAGAACGACCTGTACTCACGGAGGAGATGGAGACAGGCACAGTACCTCGCAGATCTCTTCTGGCGGAGGTGGACCAGAGAATATCTTTCGATCCTCCAGAAGAGAAGCAAGTGGCACCACTCCAAACGGAGCTTTCATCCAAATGACCTCGTCATCATCGTGGACGACGCAGCTCCTAGGAACTCTTGGCTTCTGGGCCGTGTCGTAAAGGCACTCCCAGGATCTAAAGGGCTTGTCCGGAGTGTCTTGGTGAAAACCAAGAGTAACATCATTCAAAGACCCATCGACAAACTCTGCCTGCTCTTGGAGGCAGTGGATTAATTAAAGGGCTATGTGCTGATAACCTCTGGCCCTCGAAACAACACATATTACATGCATACAGACCTTTTGTATTTTCTGGAACTGTGGACATATGATCAAAGGAGCACATGAACTACTATGAAACGTTCATAAGAAGATTGTGTGTTTCTATGAAATGTATGAAAGCTTTGCTTAATTCTCATTTGGCCCTTCTTTGAATTTTTAATTGTGCTGTCTTAGCATCTACAATTAGGGGCCGGTATGTTGGGGCCAAATTATCTTTGTACTTAAGATGAATTACAGTTTTCATTTTGTTCCTTGTGATGACTTGTGTTGTGGTGCCTTGCCCCTCACCCTCCTCTCCGGCTTCGTGTAGGTATTTAGTGCGTCAATCAGTGACACCTGGGAGACGCTGGTCAGACCAGGAAGTGGAACAGTTTTTTGACTGCAAAAGCAGACTGTGGAGAGTGATTTTGGCTTTGCCGTTTTTTGTTTGTTTTGTTTGTTTTCATAGAACGAAACCAAAAGGGTCTGTAATTTCTGTTAATAAATTTTGAAGTTAATCCATGGACCCACAGCTGCCTTTTGTTTTTTGTTGACCAGCTCAGAGACGGCTCTCATTCAGAGGCCGCAACACATGTATTTTCAATTTCTGTGGATTTCTGAAAATAAAATGAATGGCTGTTAATCTTCCTCTGCTTATTTCTATTTATCCTTAACATGTCACTGATATGTCAGGCACAGGAAAATCTCCTCACCTGCTACTTGCTTATATGACGACAAACACTGGGCCTACACTTTACAGAGAAAGGTAATAAAACTATGCCTGATGGTGATAATAAATATTGTAGTTTGGTGGGAATATATGAAACTATATTTCAACTACTTTAATTTAATATTACAAAAATAGCCATAAGAAGTCCTCTGTGAGACCATGTGCCATTTACTCAAGCAATAATGTCTGAACACTTCTTATTTTAGTCTTTTCAGTTTATTATAAACATTCTTGTGCAGTGCAGTGACGCTGTTAAAGTTAGAGTTGTTAAAGTAACAGTGCAGATAAGATGCCGACAGCAGAAGACTGCGTGCAAACAGATAAATAACACTGCAAATGAGGTCATTCCTAAATTCTTCGTCGGTGTAATAACTAACGCCATCGACGAGAGGACAAGCTCAGCTTCGGACAGTCGCGGCATTTATTATATCTGTTGTCCAGTCAACGTGCTCATATGGATCCATTCCACCAATTTTACTAACTTTTTCGAGGAACCGAGCCTTTGGAACAGGGTCCAGCTTGTCTCGGTACGGTCCATGCTTGGTCCAGTCCTGTCTTCCCAGTCATTTCTGGTGTGCTCCTCATGTCTGCTGTTCGGGAAATCTGGAGTCTCAGTTTGGATTGTTTGTGCTGCAGTTATGGGCAGCCCGTGCGTTCTAAAATGGCCGGGTGTTTTGTCTTTAATATCTCAAGTTCCTCACACTGTGTTCTCTCTGCCCCACTCTTTCCTCTAAGCCTCCTGACGTAGAGCACACAGACAGCCACCAACTGAACGTACACTGTGGGGACAGGCACTCTTTGTGTAGAAGTTTAGGCTGAATGTAGACATCACAATTTAAGAAAAATACCGTCACAATGTGATTACCCTCTCTGCCATTTGTGCTTTCTGTTGCATTGTCCTTTTATCGTATGTTTGTAAGACCACAAGGAATCTGAAGCAAAGCATCAGTGAACACAGGAGTTCAATGCACAGAAGTGACTGTAATTATCCTGTTTCTGCACATTTTAATCAGAGTTGTGTTTTGAGCTGTCTTGTACTGTTAGAACCTACTGTCTTTAGAGGCATAGACAGAGTGTTGCCTAAACAGTGCTGGCCAGAGATTTACCATTAGTCCAATATTGTTGCTGTTGTCATTATGGAGGAAATGATTTTGGATAAATGCAGTTTAATTTTACGGATACTGATCGATGTTTAAGTGTAGATTGATTTAGTTGCTTTATTGCAGATTTTGAATTCCCATTTTTTCTTGTAGGATGTGACTTCTGTCTACTGTCCTGCACAAAGCCTTGACTGATGGCATCCCAGCTTCACCTTCCTCTTCCTCATCAGAAGAGGCATAGATTGAAAGGTCTTCTTCATGGCTGTCGATAGTCCTTATTTTAACCCTTTACAGGACACACAAAGATGAAATTTCCAGTCTGAACATTCAGCACCAACATCAGCTGGTACAGTGCGTGTGTGTGTGTGTGTGTTACCTCCTATATGGTGCTGTGGAAGCTGTGCTGCCTGAAGGATGTTCTGTCGGCCCTCCAGCTGAGCCGCCTGCCTGTAGCAGACGTCACTCAGCTGCTGCTGCTGCAGCGCCTTCAGCTCCACTACCTCCTCCTCCTCCTCCCCGGCACTGAGCAGGGCAGCAGTCTGCTGGTTCAGCTCCACGCACAATGCAAACCACTCCTGCACACACATACACACACAATCAGTCCAATGCTCACATTTACCATCAGTGTAACTAAAATGGCTTTACCCTGCATAGTGTACTGCCGCAAAATTTGCAAAATGTAATTTTCCATCGACACAGAAGCTGATTTATCCTTCATAAACCCATAGCTCTTTTCAAGACGGATCAGATGTGCCCACGCCGCCCTGTGTGATGCTCTGAGTGAATCACAACATTTAAATGTCATGTGAAATGCCTTAAGAGTTCATTAGTTTCTGTGATCTTCCAATCTTTTCACAGAAAAGCTACAAACATCAGAATGGTGGCATCAAAAGACAAACTTCACTGTGATCTGTTTTTAACTCCACATCTGGTCATCAGTTTATCTTTGTGACACGATCATGTGTACGTGTGTGTGTGTGCGTGTGTGTGTGTGTGTATGTGTGTGTGTATGTGTGTGTGTTCAGTGTGTTGCATTACACTGTATTTGGCTCTCAATCTCCTTGTGTTTCTGCTGCAGGGCCTACAGCTTGCATTGAGTCTTTGTCTTCAACAGCTCTGAACCTGGACCCTGAAGCCAGGTGACCACCTGAAATACAGACAGATAAATCAAAAAATTAGCGATCACATGCAGAGGGAAAAGTAGGGAGTACCGGTTCTACGAGTGGAAAGTCCCCATTCATCTTCTCTACAGACGGTGTTACAGATTAGAAAACAAGAATTTATTCAGTCATAATTAACTTCATTTTTGTACACTCGTGCTTCTCCTACTGTGGCTTGCCAAATGTCTGCTGTGAAAAATGCCTGCTGGGAGACACGCTGTGGTTTTTGAGGACCTTCATCACTCCAGATTAAGTTTCTGAGTTGCAGTGCAGTTGAGCCACCAATAGGAGGCTCCAAGACTCTACTTGTCTCTCATGGAGGTCTCACGTCCATCAATATTTACTTTCACAGTTACAATCCATAAATCTTTAACTATGGAATAAATAAACCTCTTTTACTTTATTATTTTCCTTGGTGTGCTTTGGCAACTCAAATATATTTACAACTAATATAAAAAAAATGAAACTGAAAATTAACGTCTAAAATCAGAATCAGAATCAGGTACAGGTACAGGTACAGGTACACTACATTGTACTACATCCTCATCAGCCACCGCAATGAAAACACAACACATTCATTTTCTGTGTGGGTAATGTGTTTAGGCTGCGGCACTGTGGACCACATGGGTTACAGAAAAGAAAACACATAGCCCAGCAGTGAAAAGTTAAAACAGAATGGACTCAAGAGAAACACAACCCAGCATCACGCTGCAATGCCCAATCACTCAAGGCAGCAACACCGGCTGGTCATCAGCAATGTTCTTCAAGCCAGTTACACTAAACGAGTGAACATTTCCCACACTGCAACTCAATGAGTCTTCAGATAAACCCTCTCTGTCTGGTAAATGACCACATCTCTTTCAGCCTCCAAGTTTGCATCATTTGCACATTCAAAATGTGAAGGCTTATGTTTAGTCCGAGATAACTACAATGACATCATAAACGAAGCTTCACGCTTAAAATCAGAGGAGTGTCCCTGTGAGGGACCAGAGTGGTCTCCCCGAATAACGGGATCTAGGCAAGATCGGATTCAGGCGGAAGAGGTTGAAAATAGGAGGCAGCAAAGCATCAGGTGCCAGGAAAAACCCTTTTATTTTCCCAGAACACAAGGTTTCCACAGACACAAAATGCAGGAATAATGCAGGAACCAAAACCACCAATAGCAAACACTCACAGCAGTACATAGTAGTTAGTTCTCCCAAGGAACAACAAGAGCAAAATGAGGCTCCTTTAAATAGGGCTGCTTGTTGAGCCCAAATGGTCCAAACCATTATGGAGGGGATTACCAACAAACATAATGGTCCATCCAATACACTAATCATAATAAATAAATACAAAAAAAATACTGCATTATTTAATTTATCCACACACCAAATATTTACACACCATACAATAATTTTACACAAACACCACATAGCCAACACCATAAAAAATGTAACCCCCCCCCCCCCGAGTGCAATGGGACATGCCCCCTTGCCCCGTGCTCAATAAGATCCGCCCCTGCAGCGGTGCGCGCTTCCGCAGAGGAGCAGTGGAGCCGGACCGGGAGTGCAGGTGTGGGTTTTTTTTGTGATCACTTATTTTATCAAAATACTTGTTGGCACCAGTAACAACTCACAGTTAATTAAACAATTTCAACTCATTCTATGTCAAAAGGAAGTCCTATGCAAACTGCAAACTGCAAAGGACTGGATAAGGATAAGATCCTGTCCATACTGGACAACGCCCGCCCCCCTCTGCACAGGACTCTGATCAGTCAGAGGAGTGTGTTCAGCACCAGGCTGCTGTCTCTGACCCGCTCCACAAACAGACTCAAGAACTCGTTTGTCCCCCTGGCCATTAGACTCTACAACACATCTCTGTGTACTCAGGGGTCACGATCCCAGCGACAGTCTGTGCCTGAGTCGCACCAGGCGTAAAAAGTATTACATTTATTTATTGGACATTTATTCCACTATGCACCTTATATTGTTTTGCACAATTAACCTGCACTTTATAACTCATTTTCTGAGTAGCAATCCGTTTACATATGTTTCCACTGGGGCTTTTATGTCTCTGGTTTTACACACACAGTCAATCTGGTCGACCTGCTTTCTCTGCACTCTGTTGTACTTTATGTAGCATTTGTTAGTTTATTTAGTTTATTTAGTATGTTTAGTCTATTTTTCTATTTTTTCCACTAACAGTTATGCCTTGGTTGTTTGTTTGCTTACTTCTGACTAATCTAACCTACACTGCTGTAATGGGCTACTGGTGCTTGAATTTCCCTTGGGATCAATAAAGTATCTATCTATCTATCTAAAGCCCTGACCCTGTCTTCAAATTGTGGATGTGTGGATGACTCTTCACATCACTTATATCATGCCACAGCTACAATATAAACATGAAACATATCAGAGCTCATAGAACATAGTAACATAGTAACGAGTGTGTTCTATCAAAAACAACTAGTAGCATCAGAATGTTGGTGTTCCATTCTGGTCTAACTGAAACATCACAAAATTTCTCGCCTGATTCCCTTGGCAGCCCTTGGAGAGGTAAGACCTTTTTACTGCTCTGAGGAGACTTATTTCACTTTTCCTGTTTACTAGGAACTGTTTTATGTTTTAGAAGAAGCGTATTTAGTTTTTCTGTAATATTTTTGTAACGTAAATTGCTTTTTAGATGAATTTACAATCCAAATACCTCCACAGTAACGTGCACTCTTTGGTGCAGGAGAGGAGTTGTAGACATACTTTTTGTCTTACAAAACACAGTTTAAACATGTCAACTTTGCTTGCTGGTTGCCTCAATTGATTGTGTGTGAAATGGACTGCATTTGTAGTGTTCCTCTGCACCACAGGAAATTTCATGCTGTCTGAAAGGTTTGCAGTCTTTGAACTTGTATCTTGCTGTAATTTCATTTGCAGATGCCATGCAAATGAAAGACTGTTCAGTGGATATTTCATTATATATATATCTGTTCCAGTCTTTAGTTAGTACTGTGTGCAGTTTAGTGATAAAAAAGGCTTTCTTGTTACGTTACCCAAAGAGATTGTCTTTAAGTTTGGGAAATAGTGCTTTCATTGCATTACGATTTATGTTTGCCTTTGAATTTTCAAATCATAATCAAAGTGGTTTCATTATGATTATTATTGAGTTCAGTGTGATTTGTTGCATTAACTGTCTAATTTGCTGCAGCTATTATTTTACTATTGTAATGAATATGTGTATTAAGCAATGATATTTGATATATCAAACAATAGATAATGTGTCCATTACAAATGTACATCTTGAATAGTTAAATTTCCTTTAAAACTGCATTAAGTCTTTAGTCATTTCATCGCATTGGAATGATATTTTAACATGCCTTTATTCTAAAACTCAGCTATCATTTTCTTATCTGTATGCACAGACAAGTAGTGACCAGAGATATGCTGCTTAGTCAATTTCAGTTCAGAGAGAAAGTGTAGTGACGTTAGACAGTCAGTTAAGTAAATAATTTGCTCAGTGTGTTAATGTGTGAAAATATACTCTGATTACCAGTAAAATCACTGCTGTGTGTGTTTGTGTCTGAAGTTCAGCAAGTACAACTTACGGAAACAAAACACTGAGAGAATGTTTGCATCCATGTTTGGAAAAACTCTCTCTAAAAGTCCCTCTAAAAGTTGTCTCTCTAAAAGGGGAGAGACAACTTCGTTTTGTGAAAACACCTCCACTTATACAAGCAATTTCACTTCCATTGATGAAGTTGATACAGCTGAAAGATGTTGCCTGACCTAACATGCTGAGGTCTGTTGGTCAAGAAGGCTCTGACCCAGTAGCAGAGGGAGGTGTTGATGCCCAGATCTCCAAGTTTGGTGATTATCTTCTGTCTGACGGTGTTGAATGCTGAGCTGAAGTCCACAAACAGCATCTGTGCATATGTGTTGTTATTGTCCAGGTGTGTGAGCACAGAGTGCAGCGCTGTGGAAATTGCATCCTCTGTACTCCTATTGCTGCGGTAGGCAAACTGATGTGGGTTCAGTGCGTGTGGGAGGTAGCTCTTCAGGTGTGACAGAACTAGCCGCTCGAAGCACTTCATGACAATGGGTGTGAGTGCAACTGGGCGGTAGTCATTCAGGCATGTTGGGCTGGAGTGTTTTGGGACTGGTACAGTGGAGGTGGTTTTGAGGCATGTTGGCACAGCTGCTTGGGCAAGGGACAGGTTGAAGATGTCCGTAAAGACCCCAGCGAGCTGCTCTGCGCATGCTTTTAGCACACGACCAGCGATACCGTCCGGGCCAGTAGCCTTGTGTGCGTTGGTCCTACTCAGTGCGGCGCAGACATCTGTGGAGCTGAGGGTGAGGGCCTGGAGGTCTGCTGAGAGTCTGGTGTTGGTTGCCGTTTCAGTGTTGTCCCTGTCAAAACGAGTATAAAAGTCATTTAACTCATTCAGAAAGGAAACATCTGTGGCTGTCATGGACGAGTTACCTGGTTTGTAGTGACTGATTACCTGGATGCCCTGCCACATGCGTCTTGGATCGGAGTTGGAGAAGTGCTCTACCTCCTCTACCTTTAGCTTGTGTAGGATGTTAAGCAGAAGCTGTTCTGTACGAACAGGCCCGAGATGAGCAGGTAGATTACTGCAAAATTGCAAAATCTGGAGAGACGCTGAGCCTCACTGAGTACACGCGCCGCCATCTTGCTCCCATTATGCCATCTTCCTCCCAGTATTGGTAAATGGCAGAGGAGAATGGGGAAAAGGGAAGAACAGTATAAGAAAGACAAAGAAATACAGGAGCAAGAGGAGAGAGAGAGAGGCAGATAAAGGAGAGAGAAAAGCAAGAGTGGCTGGGAAAACAGTAGGAGTGGGAGTTGATGAGAAAAATATGGGAGAAGGAGCAGAAGAAAAGAGAGAAGTTGGAGAAAAAGGAGCGAATAAAACTGGTGAAGGAGGAGAAGGAGGAACTCCAGAGGCACAAAAAGGAGAGAGAAAAGCAGGAGAAGGAGGAGAAGAAACGAGAGCCAAGGGAAACGAAGGAGAGAACAAAACAAGAGAAAGAGGAAAAAGAAGAAGGGAAAAAGTACAAACAGTGTGGTGGTTCATACAATGGCAGGTGGATTACGGGGAGATCAGGGAGACAGCCTGGGGAAAGAAACTGTTTTTGTGTCTGGTAGTCTTGGCATACAGAGCTCTGTAACGCCTACCAGAGGGAAGCAGATCAAACAGTTTGTGTGCAGGGTGTGAGGGGTCTGCAGTGATGCTTCCTGCCCGTTTTTTGACCCTGGACTGGTATAAGTCCTGAATGGAGGGCAGGTCGGCCCCGATGATTTTTTCTGCAGACCACTGTCATCTCTACAGTCTTGAGCGGGTTTAGCTCCAGGTTGTCCCGACCACACCAGAGGACCACCTGTAGACCAGTAGACCAACCAGCTGGTCTACCTCACGTCTGTAGGCAGCCTCATCACCGTCCCTGATGAGGCCAACTACTGTTGTGTCGTCCGCAAACTTAAGTAGTTTAACAGACGGGTCCCCTGAGGAGCAGTCGTTTGTGTATAGGGAGAAGAGCAGCAGGGAAAGAACACACCCCTGGGGGGCACCGCTCCTGATGGACCTGGTGCTGGAGGTGATGCTCCCCACCCTCACCTGCTGCCCCCTGTCAGTGAGGAAGTTGTAGATCCACTGAGAGGTGGAGGCCGGCACTGTGAGCTGTGAGAGCTTCTGGTGGAGGATTTCTGGAATGATGGTGTTGAACGCAGAGCTGAAGTCCACAAACAGGATCCTGGCATATGTCCCTGGGGTGTCAAGGCGGATGGAGGATGAAGTGCAGTCCCATGTTGCACTGTCATCCACCGACCATTTTGCCCAGCAGTGGAGGGTGTGAAAACCGGCAGTAGAAGCTGTTCAGCTCCTCTGTCAGTACCTTGTTACCCACAGGGTGAGGGAGTGGGCTCCTTAGTTGGTGATGTCTCTCAGGCCCTTCCACACTGAAGTAGGGTTGTTGGTTGAAAACTTGTTTTTCAGCTGCTCAGAGTAGACTCTTTGCAGCTCTGATCTCCATCGTCAGTGTGTTCCTGGCCTGTTTGTACAGGGCCCTGTTCCCACTTCTGTGGGCCTCCTCTTTAGCCTGGCGCAGCTTCCTGAGTTTGTTGGTTTGTTGGTGAACCATGGTTTATTGCTGTTGTATGTGCAGAAGGTTTTGGTCTGCACCCATGAGTCCTCACAAAAACTGATGTAGGATGTCACAGTGTCAGTCAGTTCGTCCAGGTCTGTGGCAGCAGCCTCGAAGACGCTACAGTCAGTGCAGTCAAAGCAGGCCTGTAACTCCAGCTTTGACTCAGCTGTCCATCTCTTAATTGTCCTTACTACAGGCTTTGCTGATTTTAACTTCTGCCTGTAGGAATGAGATGGACCATGCAGTGGTCTGAGAGTCCCAAGGCAGCACGGGAAACAGAGCGATAGGAGTCCTTTAAAACAGTATAACAGTGGTCCAGTGTGTTAGCATCCCTGGTGGGACACTTTATCTGTTGTCTGTATTTTGGGAGTTCTTGGCTGAGGTTTGTTCTGCTAAAAAAGAGAAAAGGAGAAAAAGGAAAAGAAAGATAGGAAAAAGCAGGAAAAGGAGGAGGAAAAAAGACAGAAGAAGGAAGAGAAAGAAATGCTGAAGAGAGAGACAGACAAGTGAAGGAAGAGAAGGAAGAACTTAAGAGGCACAAAAAGGAGAGAGAAAAGCAGGAGAAGGAGGAGAAGAAGTGAGAGCAAAGGGAAAGGAAGGAGAGAAAAAGGCAGGAAAAAGAAGAGGAAGAAAGACAGAAGAACGAGAGGAAGAAAGAGAAAAGACAGGAAAAGGAGGAGAGGAAAACAAAGAAAATGAAAGAGACTCAGGAGAGTGATGGAGTAAGTGAGGAGACAGAAGTACATGTGTTGGACAAGAAGGAGGGGAAAAGACAGGAGAAGCAGGAAAAAGAACAAAAGAAAAGAGAGAAGATGGAGAGGACAAATCAGGCAAAAGAGGAGAATGAACAGAAAGAAACAAGAAAGAGAAAGGAGAGAGAGAAAGAGAAAGAGAGAGAAAGGAGACAGACAGAGAAATTCAGGAGAGAGAAAAAGAGGATGAGAAAGAGGACAGAATAAGTCAGGACAAAGAGGAGACAGACAGAAAGGAGGCCTCCCCAAAAGGTGGACTGTATTACAGACTCCTCCGGCGTTTTCTGAACTGGCAGAAAAAAAATGTCATCAAAGCCATCAACAGGAGCTACGAGGCCGAGTGGTTCATCACACTCGACAGTAAGAAAATCAATATTCCTGCTTTCACATTATGTTTCATAGAAATATTCACTGCCTCCCAGAGACACACGCTCAGTTTCAGTTGTTAACAATCATGTCTGATATGTTTAAACAACTGGCAGTTTGTTTTAAATAATCTAATTGATTCACACTGTTTATATGACTCCTACACTGCAAAATTCATGAACTTACAGTAACACTTAAACATGTTGAAAAATGCTCTTCTTCTTGCCACAAATGACATTTTAAGACCAATACCACTGTCATATCTATGCATTAAAGGACAAGTTGAGGTTGACATTTTAAAAGATGGAAAGTAACTAAATACATTTACTCAAGTACTACACTTAAGTGCAAAGCTCGGGTACTTGTAAGCCTGTTTTACTTGAAAATTTCCATTTTGTGCTATTCTGTACTTCCATTCCAGTATAATTTCATATCATTTTCATTTCAAATATTTAGCTTCTACATTTAGCCTTTAGCAACCTTTGGTCACTTGTTGTATATAAATTATAAATACAAAATATAATCAACAAAAAATAAAAGATTGTGTATTGTGATAAACTCTAGTTCAAATTGGCTATACTGCAACATTTATGTGAATCTTGCACATTAATAAAGCAATCATTAGAATCCATTTGTATCATATGTATATGTAAAAGAAACCTGCATTTATAATATAATAGTGTCTCGTGTACAATAGCTGGATAATCCACTCATCTCACTACATGTATTCTGTGACAACACAACAAATGATACTGATGGGATCTGTTGGGAAGGGTGCAGGTGAACAGTTGGACCGCAGACTCAACCTTTTATGTGTTGTCAGTTTCAGGAGTTGAAAATAAGGAGGGAGTATTACAGAAGGAGGCACCTGTACTCGCTGCAAGGACTCATAGAACAGGACATGGAAAGACTAGAGGAGAGGCAAAGATGGAAGGCAGCGAGAAAGGCCAAGAGGAAGTGTCTGGAAGAAGGACATCAAAACAGCGGCACAGGGGGAAGGTCCAGCACTCGTAAGTCCCGAAAGAGGACACATAACATACTGAGGTCACACAACCGCATCCATACAGGAACCAATTTTGAATTTCAAGTAAATAAAATAAAATAAAACAATTAAAATGTAACAAAAAAGAAATGCAACACCTAACAAAATTATAATAAATGACAATGATGCAAGCAACCTAACCTAACCTAAAATAACCTAAGCTAACTAAACTAAAATAACTTAACCTGACCAAAAAGTAATGGAGAGTCTGGAAGGGGAAGAACAAGTAATAAACATGTAAAATGCATTCCCGAGCACACAGCTGTAACACAGTGTTCAGAAGAAAGTGAATGAGTCATTTGGGGAGAAGTCCCACCAGTCATGAAAACAGGATCATATCACACATGAGAAAGGGTCAAGTATGGAAGACTGTTAACCTATGACAGGTAAGATCCCCCTGTGAAACCTTGGGACAACCTAAGACAGGTACAGCCACGAGTACTTGACCCCAACGCCACTGTGAGCAGGCACAGTGTGCGAGGACATTGTGTTGAGGACACTTGTGTTTCTGTACCATGTGCAGGAACACAGGATCTGGTCTGACAACACATTAAAAAAAAATACAGGCAAGTATGGAAGGCTGGTTCGCCGATGACGGGTAAGATCCCCCTGCAGAACCCTGGGACAACCTAAGGCAGGCACAGTCACGATTACTTGGCCTATTTGCCACTGTGAGCAGGCACAGTGTGCAACGCCACATCTCGTCTAGTCTCAACTCATGTTTCATAGTGTTGAGGAGGTGTGTGCTTTGTCCTTGATACCTGGGACTGGAAGGGACACCCAAACAATGATCTCAAACACACTTTCTTTGTAGTCTAATGCCCCCCATCTTGATAAGGATATTGATAAAGACTGGACCTGAGACTGAACAACTGAGCAAATACAGGCTGTGTTGCAAAGGCATGTGCATCTACAAACTGCAACAGCAGAGGAGCTATATTTGAACAATATATCATTCCCCCTGAAATGACAACATGCAGCCATTCCTCAAAACTCCATTCAAGTTGATGGTTGTTTTTTTTTAATAATTTAAAAAAAAAAACAACAACGTTTAAACAGCAGGTTATGGGACACAACCTGAAAACAACAACTTGAATCAGGTTAGAGTTAAAAGAAGCCAGTGCTGACTGTATTTATTTGATAATATATACAATATTTATACAATTATTAGAATATAATAATTATAATAACAATCACTCTGGCATCAAAGCCAGACATTTTGTACGCTCAACCACCATTCATCCCAACAACCTCCCAAAGAGGCTTTAGGGTTGATATGAAAATGTCACACTACAGGTTGCTTGTCAGGAAAACACACAAATGGGTTGTTTTAGACTAAATGTACGTGTGCACGCTGACGGAGCAAAAGCTTTCAGATTCAGCCAGGGGAGTTCAAGTGGTTCCCATGTAGTTGTTAGGTTGTTGCTACATACAGGCCATCTGCATTGGAAATAATCATTTAAAGTTGTTGGTTGGTTCCTAAGGTAGCGGTTGCTGTATGGCTCGTAAAACACTCAGCCTCGGTGCACTACCTCAGTGTCCTCTGCGTGACGAAGGGTAAAGCCTCCCCTGAGTCCTCCAGCACTTCCACCTCCCCAGAGAGCATATTGTTTGTGAAAGTCTGTGATGAATCTCAGCATAGACACAGCTCTGCCTCTCCTGCCTCTCCTCTCTATCATTGTTCTGTCCTCAATGCGTCCCATGCATGTATCGACAGGCAGCTTAACGCTCTACTCCAAACAAGACTCTGCGTAGAACACTCCCCGCCTGCCGTTAATTGATGCCACTCTCTTATAACACAAACTAATTCCAGTATTGCCTTCAAATCAGTCTTTATGGCTCTGGAGGAACAAGAACCGCTATCTGAGAGAAGGGCCTGGCAAAGAGCTTTGTTCCATGTGGCCCAGCCACCCTTATCTCCACAGTGCGGACTTCACCATCGGTGCTGGGAAACACCTTAGCCACACTCCCAAGCGGCCACTCATTTCTTGGAGACTGAATGTCTTTCAGAACAACAACAGTCCCTGGGTTCACATCTGGTTGACTCGACTGTCATCTGTGCTGGGTTTGGAGAGTTGAAAGAAACTGACGTCTCCAGTTGTCCCAGAAGACATGGGCAAGATGCTGGACTTGACGCCACCGATGTTTATACAGCTCAGAGACACCAAAACTGCCAGCCGGAGCCGAGAGAAGGTTGACTTTCTGTGTGAGGAGAACAGCTGGGGAGAGTATGAACGGGTCAGTAGGATCTGTTGACACTGGAACGAGGGGCCGTGCGTTTATGATGACAGACGCCTCTGCCTCAGGTGACAAGGACTTCATGGGTGAGTTTCATGGTTTTATGCTCAAAGAACATGGAGTCAAGTATTCTTCTAACCTAGGGGTGGGCAATTATTTTTTCCATGGGGCCACATGAGAAACAGAAAACACTGTGAAGGGCCAGACCAAAAGACTGAACTCAATTCTGCATATTACTAATTGTATTTCTTTATAAAAAGCAGTAAATAGCATAGTTTTGACAGGCTGGTAAGAGTATGTTATAGTTAGGCAAGTGAGGCTGCCTTGCAAAAATGTAATTTATTCAGTCAAATTTCCCAAAACAATGGTACACATAACATGAACATTTTGTTTTACCATTTGTGACTCAAATTAGTGAACATTTTCAGTCACATTCACACTAAAACACATTGAGTTTCATATACTGTTAGAAAATTGTGTAAAAGGTAAAAGGCATTCTAAAGACTTCCCAATATATACACTTTGTGCTCCAAACATTAAGCAAGATACATCACATTGAACTTCACTGATCTGTGATTTAGGAAAAAAAAAAAAAAGGATTCTAAGAAAGTGCCCCAGTTCACTGGTAGTTGGTGCCTTTACTTGCCCACATTTGTACCCCATTTGCTGTTTTTAAGTTCTTCTTCCTTGTTCAGTGAGAGAAATTCAGTCTCTGCTGGGCTTTGACAAGTGCATCAAAGTCAGGTTGAATGTCTGAGGTGGAGATGCGAAGCACAGCTGACAGATGATCATCAATGAGAGAGGATCTATACCTAGATTTTGTAAACTTCATCACTGAGAATGTTTGTTCACATATGTAGGTAGAGCCAAAGAACCAACATTTTCTGAGCATGTCTCCTAATGTTTAGAAAGTTTTCCACTTTGAGAGAAGAGTAGAAATCTAGCAGAGATCCTGACTTTAAGTGCTCTGCCAGTACTGCATCAGACTGCAGGTCAGTGAGTTCCAGCTGAACATCACTGGGTGCACTGTCCACACTGAAGGTAAAGGGGGAGGAAATCATGTGCATTTCATCCTCCATTGTTCTAAGATCCTCAAACCGCCTCAAAAACTCACCATGCAATGCTCCTAACATGGATGAGTACCTGTGGAGGTGATCAGCTGATGGTGTGATTTCTTTCAAGGTTTGCATGTGAGTGAGAGTGTTGCTCTCTAATTGGCTTGAAAGAAACTGCATCTTTCTCATGAAAGCCTGCACCAGGCTGGGCATTTCATGAACAAAAAGTCCATTGCTTTGCAGTGTGGTGTTCAGTTCATTCAGTCCACCACCAGTTCCTTGGTCTTTGTCACATGGAGCTGTAGGTGGTTTTTCCCGCTCCATGTGACAAAGTTGTCCACTACCGTCCTGTACTCTAAGTAGTTGGACCATAGGCCGGAGCTGTTCCAGGACGAGTCTTTCCAGGGTCTTCATGATATGTGACGTCTGAGCCACAGGCCTGTAGTCCTTGGGGTCGTTGGGACGCGCCGTCTTCGGGACAGGAATGAGGCATGACATCTTCCACACCACCGGGACCCTCTGAAGACTCAGACTCAGGTTGAAGACATGATGAAGTACTCCGCTTAGCTGGGGTGCACAGGCTTTCAGGACCCCGGGGCTCACACCATCTGGGCCTGCAGCTTTGCCTGCACAGAGTCTCTGCAGCTGTCTTCTAACAGAAGGAGTGCATGTGGTACTCAAATGAGAATGGTCCACCAAGACTTCTGGGGACGAGGTGTGAGCGAGGCCATCCAGATGGAATGTGGGGGGAGGGAGAGAGGCTGGAGTGGCTAGTTGCTGCAACCGTACTGCTGAGGAGTCGTTTGAAGCGTGAATTGGGGTCCCTGTGTCGAATCTGTTAAAGAACTGATTCAGCTCATTCGCCCATTCCACACCGCCATCAACTCCTCCGCTGTTTGTCCCGTAATGTGTGATGGTCCTCATGCCACTCCACACCTCTCTCGTGTTGTTCTGCTGGAGTTTCCACTCCAGCTTCCTCCGGTACCTCTCCTTTGCCTCCCTGATCTTTAATCTCAGGATTCGCTGAATAGCTCTCACTTCCTCCCTATTGGCTGCTCTGAAAACCCCCTTCTTGTCGTTGAGGATGGCTTTGATGTCCTTGGTTACCCACGGCTTGTTGTTGGGGTAACAGTTTACAGTTGTGGTTGGGACAATGGTGTCCACACAGAAGTTTATGTAGGCAGTAGATGCACTCAGTGAGCCCATCAATGTCCTGGCCCTGGGGTTCACAGAGTGCCTGCCAGTGTGTCACCTCCAAGCAGCCCTGGAGTGTCTCATTGGCCTCATCTGTCCATCTCCTCACAGTCCTTGAAGTTACAGGCAGACACTTTATGAGAGGCACATAGCAGGGGGAGAGGTGGAACAGGTTGTGATCTGACCTGCCTAGTGGAGGGAGGGGGGGGCTGTAACAATCCCTTGCATTAGCATACAGCAGATCTATTGTTCTTCCCTCTCTGGTAGGACAGTTCACAAACTGAGTGAAAGTGGGGAGTGTTTTGTCCAGGTTAGTATGGGTGAAATCACCCGAGCTTGCAATGAATGTGGACAGTGATAGGCCCCCTGTGTCTAACGACTGCCTATTTGGTTCTAACAACTGGCTAATGGCTGTGAGAATGTTAATGAGTTCAGGTATGACCGATTATCGACCTATTGTTGTTATGGCTTTCGTGTGAATTGGGGTGAAACTTCCTAGGTATGGATGGGAGGACAGCATTGGAAGTGCAAGAGAGGTGATGTCTAAGTCCGCCACCTCTGTTGAGTGAAGGTTTTTCCAACTTAACATAGATGGCTTCCTTGACCCCTCTTTCGTACCACCTGTCCTCTCTGTCAAAAATGTGGACATTGTTGTCATGAAATGAATGTCCTTTTTCCTTGAGGTGTAAGTGGCCTGCTGAGTCTTGTCCTGTGGAGGTTGCTCTCCTGTGTTGTGCCATTCTTCTGTGGAGTGGTTGTTTAGTTTCACCAATGTAAAGATCAGAGCATTCTTCACTGCAATGGACTGCATATATGATATTGCTCTGTTTTTCCCTGGGGATTTTGTCCTTGGGATGGACCAGTTTCTGTCTCAGTGTAATCATGGGTTTAAAGTGGACCGGGATGTCATGGTTGTTGAAAATTCTTTTAAGTTTTTCTGATAATCCTGATACGTAAGGAATGACAATGTTGTTCCTCTTCCTGTTATTGTCCTTTTTTATTGTTAGTGGGTCTTCTTTTTGTGTTGTTGTTCCTTCACCTGTCCTGCTGAGCTGGTGGGGACTGTCTCAGCTCTGTGATGCAGGGTTCTGATGACTCCCATCTTGTGTTCCAGTGAGTGAGTCCTGTGAGTCAAACAGTAAGTATTGGTCTGTGTGGGTGGGTTTCCTGTATACTTCCACATTATACTCCTACATCACTGACCACCACATCAGACAGGACGTTGCCCAGCCGGACAAACTGTGGCCTGCCTATCAAGTAGTCAGTAATCCAGGAGATCCTTGTGTCGTCAATACCCATCACCCGCAGCTTCTCACCCAGTAGCAGAGGTTGAATGGTGTTGAAAGCACTGGAGAAATCAAAGAATGTGATCCTCACAGTGCCTCCCCCCACCATCCAAATGCAAATGGGCTCGTCGCAGCAGGTAGATGACAGCATCGTCGACTCCTAAAGAAACATCCTCACCTGTGGCCTCAGCTGGGCTAAGGCCAGTCTCTCCAGGACCTTCATCATGTGAGATGTGAGGGCGACTGGTCTGTAGTCTGCCGGGTCAGATGGCCTCGTCCTCTTGGGGACTGGAACCAGACAGGACGTCTTCCACAGTGTCGGGACTTTCTCTTGACCCAGGCTCAGGTTGTACAGATGTCCCAGTACAGGAGACAGCTGGCTGGCACAGGTCTTCAGGATCCTAGGTGTGATGCCATCAGGGCCTGCAGCCTTCCCCTGATGTAATTTTTCCAGCTGCCTGCTAACCTGGCCTGTAGTCACTGTTGGGCTGATGATGTCTTCCGTGGAGGAGGAGGAGGAGGAGGAGAAAGAGGAGGGACAGATGAGGTGCTGTACAGGAGAATGCTGGGGGTAGGGTTGAGCCATTTGGGACAGTGTGGATGTGTGGGAGGCTGGGGGTGTCGATGGGGTGGCAGGAGGTGAGCTAAACCTGTTAAAAAACTGGTTGAACTGGTTTGCTCTATCCAGGCTCCCTGATGTCTGCCTGTCTTCCCCACCATCCCCGTGATGTGTTTCATTCCCATCCACACATCCCTCACACTGTTCTGTTGGAGTTTGGCCTCCAATTTAATCCTGTAATTGTCCTTACATGTCCTCAGCATGTCTCTGAGTTCATGCTGCACCCTCCTCTGCTCCTCTCTGTCCCCAGACCTGAAAGCCTTCTTCTTCTTCTTGTTCAGAAGTGCCTTCAGGTCACTGGTGATCCAGGGCTTGTTATTGGGGTAGCAGTGCACGATCCGGGCTGGCATGGTGGTGTCCTCACAGAATTTGATGTACTGGGTGATGCAGTCAGTCATCATATCAATGTCCTCCCCAGGCTCACAGAGTACATCCCAGTCTGTTGACTCGAAGCAGTCCTGCAGTGCCTCAGCAGCCTCCTGTGTCCACCTCCTCACCGTCCTGGTGTGCACGGGCTGCCTCTTCCAATCTTTAAAATCCTTTAAAATCTCCTGTAATAACCATGAATGCATCCGGGTGTTTGTAGTTTGGCTGCGGTGGAGCTGACGACTTCACAGGCCACCGCTGCATCAGCTGACGGGGGGATGTAAACAGCGATAACAATGGCGGACGTGAACTCTCTCGGTAAATAATACGGTCGCATTCCCACTGCTAGCAGTTCAATGTCCGGGGTACAGATCCGTTCCTTCACGCTAACATGTCCGGGATTGCACCACCTCTCACTCACATAAAGTGCAAGCCCGCCACCCTTCTTCTTCCGACTCTTGGAACAGTCTCTGTCACTTCGTATCAAACTGTAACCTGGGAGCTCAACGCTGTTGTCCGGGATGTGTGAGTGCAGCCAGTTCGTCCGTCTTATTCCCCAAAGACCTCACGTTTCCCATTATGATCACTGGGACCGCTGGTTTATGTCTTCTCCTCCTCTCCCTCCGTTTGACTCCGAACCTGCAACCCCGGCGTCTCCTGCGTGACCACAGGTCTGTCTCCGGGCAGCAGAACGGGCTTACACAGGGCAATCACCTGTTCGCGCGTGCCAACAATGCTCCCACTGCTATTGGCAACTGTTACGATGGGGCTCAAACAGGACTCAGATGCAGAGATAGTAGCACAACCGCTGACTTTATTAGTATTCTCTGTCTTGAGATTCTCACACAGAGTGATAAAACAATAGGCTGTCAAATTACCTGTGGAAGTCTTCCTTAGAAGAAGCGCTGCCTTGAAATCTACTAGAGAGAAAACAAAAGAGCTATTAAGATTACAGAGGGAAATTTCTATTCTAACTACAACTGAAAACGCTCCCATAGGAGGAAAGAATAACTAGGAACAATAAACTAACTGGAAAACCAAAAATCACTCGCAAAGAGGAATACTAACAAACTAAAAATCACTCCTAAGGAGGAAAACAAAAGCAAAGCACAAAACCCTGACACTATTCTATGGGAAAAAGAGATCTAAGCTATGAAAATTACAACAGAAAATCACTCTGTAACAGAGGCAAGAACAGAAAGGGGATCAAAGACTAATTTCGTGGCTGTGGCGAGAAAAGGGCTGAAGTGTACGCACAAGGACGAAACACACTGGCACAAGACAAGGGAAACGCAGACTATTTGAACACAAGGGATAATGGGGGAACAGGTGGACACAATCAGGTAACTGGGAAGACAATCAGACTGGAGACACATGAGGAAGGGCAAGTCCTGTTGTCACACCAGTTGTTCTTCACCATCAGACACACACCACCTCCACTTGAATTACCAGACTCACCCATCCTGTCCTTGCGGTGAACTGAGCAGAACTCCGCTGGTTGAACGCTGTGGTCCGGAGTCAGGGAGGTCAGCCATGTCTCAGTGAGGCAGATGACATTACAGTCTCGTATATCCCTCTGGAACTTTATTCTGGCCCTGAGACATCCTGAAAGGTCAAAAATAGCCCCACGTCTCTGCTTTGCCTGAAAGTCTATTTTTAATTGCTGTATTCCTTCCTCCTGTCAGTCTGTTGAAGCCTCATCCCATAATTCTTCCTTGACAGTATCCACAGCTGAGGTCAGTAGTTCTCCTCACCTACTGACATCTGGCTGGACAAACTCCTGCCTCCCACCCCACAGACATTTGATGGTTTGTCTGAACCTGTTTATGGCCTCCTTTAACTCCTCTGACACCCCAGGCTTTTCTTCTGCAACCACAGAAGGCACAGTTTTTCCAGGATGTTGATATGTGTCTGTCAGTCATTTTCTTCTGCTGTGAAAAGCTCTGCCTCTTGTTAGCAAGTATTCTGACTGACTGTAGTCTACTGAAGCTCTGCCCAACTCAACCCAGCCTGCTGTCTTTCAAGCTTACTACAAACAGAAAACCGAACTCTGCTTGGCTTTTGATGAGGCAGGATTTTCCCTGGAAAAACAGACCCACAAAGAGGCAACAGAAGCTCAACCTGCTGAGAAGACTCCTGCACTCCAGGGGGCGCTACAGGAGCCCCTGTTCCAGTATCAGCAGACCTGCAGCTGCTATTTTTAATTCATACTGTTGATTTCTCTTGCCTAATCAAAACAATAAATCATAAAAATAATATATTGCTCATTTTCATATTCATATTTGCGAATGCAGATGTTAATGATATTCCATTATGTATAGTGTTATTAATATTTCTTGTCTCTGAAACTTCAGTCAGTTCAAGCTCTTAAAAATCTAACTGCAAATTATTACATTTAAGTGAAATGATCATCCACAGACAGGTCAAAGAAATATATTTAGATGCTTCCATACAGCTTTGACAGATATCAACATGGTATGAATTACATGTTGAGGCCTTCACAGTCACAAGATTTTAACCCAGCTGAACAGTTATGGTTCTCATTCTCCACCATCAAAATACCAAATGAGTATTCACAGATTTGGAGAAGCTGATGCTATGAGAAGTGGCACTGAAGCTGTTCAGGAGGCTCGTATAATGGTCAAACGCCAAACTACTCAACGCTTTTCCCTGAATGTGTCAGTCATCTTTTTTTCTCGGATATGAAATGAGAAACAAATCCTCTTATCTGATCTGCAGGTTAACAGAAAAGGTAATAACGCCACAAGTAAAGGTATGAATTATGCAAAATATTGTCTTTCTGAGCGTTAAAATATTCAGACATTTGATAAAGAATTAGCATGATGTTGCCTCAGTTATGAAAGGTTGTGTGAAAAGGTGGGGACAGAAGAAAAAAAAATCTGATAGACAGTTGACTTGAGAAAACAAAAGAAACAACAGAAAAAGAGAAGAGACAAGTAGGCATAAACAATGAAAGAAGAGATAGAATGAAAAGAGAAGAGAGGAGAAGAAACAAAGAAGGGAGACGATGAAAAGAAAACAGAGCAAGGACACAGAAAAAAAAGAGAATAAGGTGTTGAGGTAAAGTAACTGCAACATCACTGAGTTTTATTTTCAAATCTACAAGCGGATGTGCTATGGAGCCTTGACATCGCGGAGGAGACAACATGGCGAATGCCGGTGGAGTAACCGTGGATGGAGGACACCTGATGCGATATTCTGAATATGCTTCGAAAACAAACGTTAAGGGTGACACAGAGATAGACAGACGGCTGGTACGTATGGAATTATATTTATGGCACAATTCTGAGCGCACACAGGGAAATTTTGAGTGCAAAAAAATAAAATTGAGCGCACAAAACTTATGGTTGAGCACACAAAAATGGATTCTGTGCTCAAAAAATATCTCAGGCAGACTTCTGCACGCCCACAATGCGACTTTCCCTCAGTCTGCCTCAGCCGCGCTCGCCCAAGTTTGCATGATATGAATGTGCCACAAAGGTCAACCAATCAGAGCACTGGGATGGCAAAAACTTGTGACTGGCTGCTTCTGCTCCAATCACATCGCAGCATCCACATGGCAAGTTTTACCATGGAACTTGAAAGTGTGACGTAGCGGAGTAGGAAAACCGCAATGCATTATGGGCTTTAAGGGCAACTGAAAAGCGTGGTTACACCGGTTGCATGCGTGACGCTGCTCTTGTGTCCTGTTGTTTTATTTATAAGTTAAAACATGGTGCAAACGTGCTGTGTCTTTAACTGTCGCAATCATTCACATGATCGCTTCTGTAAAAATAATCGATGGTGTGAGATCGCTCATTTCTATAGGGTGGGGAGGGCGTGTAAGCGACAAGCACCTGACCGAGCAGTGCGCCATCCTCAATAAACTGTTACCGGAAGATTTGGTTCCGACAGACCATGGATTTAACATCGGGAATGAAGTTGGACTAATGTGTGCCGAGGTGAAAAGTCCAGCCTTCACAAGAGGACTTGCTCAAATGGACTCAAAATCTGTGGAGGAGACGCAGCAGCTCACCTAAGGGTCCATGTGGAAACAGTTATAGGTTTGGTACACAACAAGTATAACATACTTCAGCACACCATACCAGTGATGGTTACCAGTGGACTGGTTCCAAATGAGGGTGAGAAATTTTCCCTCACTGACAAGATTGTGACTGTGTGCTGTGCTTTAAGTAATATGTCTCTCAAGTATTGTCATTAAACAACAAGGCCCTGCGATACCAGAGAGTGACTGAGAAACAGAGTGAGTGCATTGAAAAAAAATCAGACTGTGCACTGTATCTTATTCATGTTGTTGGGGCCAAATTATCTTTGTATTTAAGATGAATTACAGTTTTCATTTTGTTCCTTGTGATGACTTGTGTTGTGGTGCCTTGCCCCTCACCCTCCTCTACTGTGAGCGGCTACGTGCAGGTATTTAGTGCGTCAATCAGTGACACCTGGGAGACGCTGGTCAGACCAGGAAGTGGAACAGTTTTTTGACTGCAAAAGCAGACTGAGAGTGATTTTGGCTTTGCCGTTTTTTGTTTGTTTTGTTTGTTTTCATAATTTCTGTTAATAAATTTTGAAATTAATCCATGGACCCGCTGCTGCCTTTTGTTTTTTGTTGACCAGCTCAGAGACGGCTCTCATTCAGAGGCCGCAACATTAAGTCAAAAAACTCACAATGAACACCGAGAGGATCGGGACCGCTTGTGAGTATGACAAACTAATGAATGAACTGACGCTACGAGCGGAAACACGGAAATGTTTGATGAGCAGTTGAATGATGAAGTGGCGAAATCAGCTGGACTGAGGAGTGCAAATAAATCGCATTAAATGTTTTCTGTAAAATAAAATAGATTATTTTGGAAAAGATAAATTAAAAATAGACGTCCCAAAGACTGCAGCTGAAGCGGAAAAAATGTTAAAAACTCTCAAAGCGTCCCGCAAAGGGAGGTTGGGCGCGTGCACGCGGAAAATGAACGACGTTAAAGCTTTGCTTACGGATGCTGGAAGTGTTGATCATGTAAATGAATGTCTGAAAGAATTTCATGAAGCTGTGGGTGAATTAAATGCTGTTCATAAATCAGTGCAAATGCTTTTATCAGAGGAGGAGAAAGAGGAGGATCACGTTGAATGGTATGAACCCAGGATGATGAATTTTGAATACTGGCTGAAAGAGGTTGAAATGTGGAAAAGAGAGCAAATTGCACAGTCAAGGATTGACCCTCATGATAGCATTTCTAATGTCTTGAAAAAATCACAAGGATAAAGCTTCATCCTCAGCCTCTTCAGCATGCAGAAAAGCAGCTGCTGAAAACGCCGCCCTGTTGGCCAAAGCTGCTGCTTTGAAGGACAAACATGCACTGATGCTGCAAGAAGCAAAGTTAAGGACAGAGATGGAAACGCTGGAGCTCAAAGCAGAAATTGCAGCATCAGCTGCCAAAGTAAAAGCACTGCAAACCACTGAAACGGACAGCGAAACTCAAGAAGATGGAATGAATTCATATTTGGAAGCAAGTAAACGCAAGAACATTGACTTTATGAATCCTGATGTCTCACCTGTCGAGTTTATGAATATGGATGCAGTGCCTAAAACACCTCTGCAGAAAACTGTGGAAAACATGCAATTTCAAAACCCTCCTTCAGATGTAAACCATTTCCAGCAGCCAGTCCACCCACAACCAATGAAACATTATGAGCCACCCAGATTGCACAGTATGGCGGATTCAGTCCACAGTTCAGACCAACATGACAACTTCTCACGAGGACAATAAAAAGACATTGCTGAACTCATAATTATGCAACAAAAATTAGCCATGCTACCATCAATGGAGGTACCAGTATTTGACAGAGATCCACTGGCATACAAATCATTTATTCAAGCATTTAAGCACTTAATTGAAGACAAAACAAGCAGCAGCCAGGATAGGCTCTACTTTCTAGAGCAGTACACCTCAGGCCAGCCCAGAAGTCTCGTTCGAAGCTGTCTTTATATGGATTCACAAAGAGGTTACAAGGAAGCTAAACGATTGTTAAAGGAGTATTAGGGAGATGAAATCGAGATTTCAAATGCTTATTTGGAAAAGGCATTAAATTGGACAGCCATAAAGGCTGATGATGGAAAGGCTCGTCATGCCTATGCATTGTATTTAAGAGGATGCTGCAATGCTATGCAGGATTTGCATCACATGGATGAACTTGATATTCCCTCCAATATACGATCAATCATATCCAAGCTTCCCTATAAACTGTGTGAAAGATGGCGAGTGACAGCTTATGATGTTCTTCAGAGAGCCAACAGGAGAGCTAGATTCCAGCACCTGGTGGAATTTATGGAAAGGCATGCAAAAATACTCATGGACCCATTGTTTGGTGACATTCAAGACCACCAACTCTCTAATAAAAGAACAGTTACAAGAAACCAAACTGTAAGAGCATCCAAGAGTAAAGGAAGTAGCTTTGCTACAATTGTGGCTGCTAATGCGAAAAGCAATGCTTTATTGCCCTCAGATTCCATACAGCCCTGCAGCTTCAAACAGTGTTTGCTAGATGGCTGTCCTGCATCTTCTTCATGTGCCTTTTGTAAAGGAAAACATGTACTGACTGATTGCTCGCAATTCAAAGCCCACTCACACAAGGAAAAGGTGGAGTTTCCCAAAACAAACGGTCACTGTTTTGGATGTTTAATCAGGGGACATATGAGCAAAAACTGTAAACGAAGGCTTCCATGTCAAAAATGTAACCGGAGTCATCCAACATTACTGCATATCGACAGTACAGAAGCACCAGTACATGGTCCTCAGCTAAAGGCTGCCCTCTCTGGAACAAATGAAGCATCTATCAGCAGTGCTTTGGTTTCGGCTGGAGAAATAACTGGGGCCGGTAAAGACTGTGCATTAGCCATTGTGCCAGTTCGAGTAAAGGTTGATAAAGGAGACAGATTCATCTCAACCTATGCATTCCTGGACCCTGGCAGCTCTGCATCATTCTGCACAGAAAACCTGATGAGGCAACTGAACCCCAAAGCACAGAAAACAACAGTTATCTTGAAAACTATGGGTCAGGAAAGACCAGTGAGGAGTTATGAGCTTACAGGTTTGGAAGTTGGAAATTTGTCAGGTAGCTCTTACCTCGATTTACCAAAAGTGTACACGCAAAGTAAAATACCTGAGAAAACCATTATGCCAAACAACTATGAAATGGCAGAAGAGCGTGCCTTAAGCCTTCTAAAGAAGTTCAAGAGAGATGAAGGATATGCTACGGAATACAAAAACTTCATGGAAGAGATGTTCAGGAAAGGTTACGTCCATCGTTGCGGTCTTGTTGTGTAAGTGGGACTGTCCACTTACACAACAAGACCGCAACGATGGACGGGTGTGGTACATACCTCATCACGGTGTTTATCATCGCCAGGAAGGTAAACTCAGGGTTGTGTTTGATTGTGCCTCACCATTCAAAGGTGCATCCCTAAACAAAGAACTCCTCCAAGGTCCTGATCTGGCGAATACTTTGATTGGAGTTTTGCTTAGATTTCGCCAAGAGCAAGTCGCTTTCATGGCTGATATTGAGGCAATGTTTTATCAAGTGCATGTTCACAGTGAGCACAAGGACTTCCTACGATTTCTGTGGTGGCCTGGCGGAGACACTAACAAAGCCTTGGAAATATACAGAATGAAGGTTCATCTCTTTGGAGCAGTTTCGTCACCTAGTATCGCCAACTTTGCTCTGAAACAAACAGCGGAGGATAGCTGCAATGAGGCATCTGATACTATCCAGCATAACTTCTATGTTGATGATTGCCTTAAATCGGTAGCCACAGATTATCAAGCTATTAAGCTCATCGAAGATCTGAAGGATGTCTGTGCTCAAGGAGGCTTCTCGTTAACCAAGTGGATCAGTAACAGTCGCAAGGTTCTGCTAAGTATTCCAGAGCATCAGAGAGCCAATAATCTGCTGGAACTGGACCTGGATAGAGAGAAACTGCCAGTTGAAAGAGCACTTGGGATCCAGTGGAACACTGAGAGCGACACTTTCACATTTAAAGTTTCCATCAAGGAAAAGGCCCTTACCAGAAGAAGCATGCTATCCATTGTTAGCTCCATCTACGATCCATTAGGATTCCTTGCCCCACTCGTTCTCAAGGCCAAACAAATACTCCAAGAGCTGCAAATTGAAATGTGGATGGGATGATGCTATTCCAGATAAACTCAGTAAGAGATGGCAAATATGGTTGGCAGAATTGGATCAGCTTAACAGATTTCAAGTGAACAGATGTGTAAAGCCCAAGAACTTCGGTCTGGTGCGGTCTGCAGAGCTTCATCACTTCTGTGATGCTAGTGAAGTGGGTTATGGTACTGTAAGCTATGTCAGATTCACAAATGAGGCAGGAGAAATCCATGTCGCATTCATTTTGGGGAAATCCAGAGTCACCCCACTCAAGCAAATTACGATCCCCAGATTAGAGCTGGCAGCGGCAACAGTTGCTGTAAAGGTGGACAGGATGTTGAAAAGAGAGCTTCAAATACAGTTCAAAGATTCCACCTTCTGGACAGACAGCACGTCTGTGCTGGGCTATATCCATAATCGAACAAAAAGATTCCATACCTTTGTAGCCAATAGACTCTCAGTGATCTGGGACCTGTCCCAGGAAAAGCAGTGGAGGCATGTGAGCTCTAAAGACAACACAGCTGATGCAGCATCACGTGGGCTGCATATTGAACCCTTTTTAAAATCAAGATGGCTGAAAGGGCCCAAGTATCTGGAAATGGCAGAAACGAATTGGCCAGAGATCCCTAAAAGGTTGGGACAAATTCCTCCAGATGATCCTGAGGTAAAGAATGAAGTATCTGTGAAAAGTGCGACCGTTTGTGATGAAGGTCCAACCAGCAAACTGATTGAATATTACTCCTCCTGGAACAGACTACAGAGAGGGGTTGCTTGGATATTGAAATTTAGAGACTGTCCCTATTTGTAGATGATGGAAAAGCGCTAGATAATGTGATTCATATGAATGATGCTTTAAATATTGGCTGACAAACCTAAATTTGACATTTGACCTCAAGAGGAAGAATCCAAGGCAATTTTTGTTCTTGTATAAGATAAGATAAGATTAACTTTATTGATCCCGCAGTGGGGAAATTCACCTGTTGTGGCAGCTCACAAGAACACAAGAAGAGTGCAAAAAGTGTGCATAAACAGTTACAAAAAATATAGAGGTGAAATAAATTAACAATTTACAAGGTAAGTAAAAATAGTACACTATAAAGCTATATATGGTACAATAACAGAGAGAGTTGAGGCAAATAAATTCTTAGACATATGGCTTGATGAAAAAAAAATGACCTTGTTTACTCAACTGCCAGAGAAAACAACAAACTGCTGGAATTCCTCGATACCACTGGGTTGTACCAGCGTAGTTGTAACAATTATGTCCAGAGTGAGGGGTGCAGCACCGCGCCATCGCTACAAGGAGGAGAAACAGAAGAAGAAGAAGAAGTAGAAGAAGTAGTAGTAGTAGAAGAAGAAGAAAACATTTGTAGTTATTATTCCATTTCCATAGTATATATATTCATTATTCCTTTTATGTTAAGAGATTTTAATTAAATCTAATTCTGTTGTCTGTTTAAAAATCAAGTCTATGTAATGGAAAAAAAAATGTAACGAAAGAACAGCTCGCCAGTGTTAGGAATTTTGTCCCTCATAAGCTAGCTAATGAAGCCTCCCTTTAGCTCAGGTAGCTAAGAGCTGCTAACCGGTTACTGATAGAAAACGAGCATTAAGGGTAAGTCAAACGTATTCTCTTTATAAGAGTCACACCTTTAACAGTCGCCTGTCAGCACAGTCTGAACATTAAAGACACAGGAGAGACGGACAGCTTACTGTTACAACGTTAGCTCATAAATCACGTCTGCATCACAGTTTACCACAAGACTGGCTGGTTTCTGCTGCAAAGCGTGAAATTAGAAGTGAAATGTGCCTTCGGAAGGCAACCTTAAAGATAGGTAATTTTGGTAATTTGTCGTTAAATTAGTTACGCAGGTTATTGCAGATTTTCTGCAATAGATTTTCTGCAGTAATCACGCTGTTATACTGACATGCCTTTATGCTCGTTGTACCCCCACTTTTGTGTTATGCTCCCTTGTGTACCGGTTTTTTTGCAGTTGTCCTGTTTTTGTCACACAATTTATTTGGGTAAATACATGATGTTCCCACGTATCTACAGTCCGTTCAAAGGAAATGCATTCACTAATATCCTTTTGCATAAAGGAACAAAACTTTGGTGTGTACCAATAACATTTTTCAGAGCTGATCCAAATGCTGAAAGTGTATTATCTAATGGACTACTTGTAGACTTGTTGTTACTCGTGGTGCTGTTAGTATTAGACCATAACAGACAATATGACTGTGTGTTTGTCAGTGGGTGTCCACTGTCATATTTAACTTAGTTTTAACCATTATTGTTGTTGTTGTTGCTGCTAAGGATAACTGTCCTTTTCTGAGAGAGTGGTTTCTCCCTGCTCACAACTGCATTACAGCTTGACTAAAATGTGACATGGTAGAGTTATAGTCAAAGCTGAATGATTAATCTGATGTGTATTTATGCGTGCAGATAAAACTCTGAAAACTTGCACCAGCCGTTTTGGGCTCAGTGGTCTTTTCACAATGGATGTCAGCATTGCCGTGTCACTGATTCGAGGCCAGATGGGCGCCGTGGTTGAGCGAGCAGTTAACGGAGCAGTGGAGACTGTGCTGGCTGAGATGCTCAAAGTGGTCGGAGTCAAATTTGAGGAACTGAAAGCTCAAGTGGCACTGATGAAGAGGGACATCACGGCACTACAGAGGGAAAAGGCCCTGAAAGAAAAGGAGAATGACAACATTAGAGCCAAGCTGCGCTACACCGAGCTGAAGTTGAAGTACTACAGGCAGGGAGTGGAAGAGGAGCTGCAGCAGAGAGCCTCCACCTCCACTCTGGTCCGCATTGACCCATACACTTTCCACCAAGCACAGAGAGGTATTTCCTCCCCTGAGAACTCTCCATCATCTGAAGGATCACTGATGAGAAGCAGTCAAGGTAATGAACATGAAAGTGACTTACTCTTTTTTGGCCGTCCACTCCGATAACTTATCCTTTGTTCGTTTGTTCTCCCAGAATGCACCTCTCCACAGAGCACGAGCAAACGTGCACCCATCAGAGTCCGCTGTGATTCAGATGAGGGAGTTGCCAGCTCCGAACCGTGTGACTTGCTGCTGCCTGTCTCATTCTCTGTGAGCACTTCAGCACAGTCTGTTGACAGCAGTACAGGTACAGAGCTGAGAGAATGTGTTTGTTTTGCTGCGCGCTTTCCACTTCCTATCCAACTATTTTTTCTCCTCCTTTGCTGCACATGATTTAAAAGTTCTGATAGTAGCCTACAGTCAGAATAAGGTAGAAGAATATCAGAATCAAAATCTGAATTGTTGTTTTTACACAAGAAAAATGTTTGCCTCTTAAAAATCTGTCTCAGCATCTGCCCTATAAAAATCACTACCGGTCAGACTTCTGGCCCTGAAAATCCAGTACAGGAGTGTACTAAAACCATAGAGAGTCAGCTATTCACTGACAAAACATCTTTGTCACCTGTCACCTTGTATCCCTGCATGATAAAGTGGAATGAACATGTCCATGTGTGTGCAGTTTTGTACTGTCCCACAGAGGAAGACACAGCTCAAAGCAAGGAAAACGTCCAGGAGGACGACTGTGAGTGGACCATCACTCTGCAGCCACATACAGAAGGCGTGGAGGCTGTCGTGGCCCCTCCACCTGTCCATGCCATGACTGTGGATGTGAGGCAGCAGCCAGTCGCTGGCTCATTGTCTCTGGATGGTTCCTCTGAGGACCGTAGTTCCACTCTGCCCTCATCTGATCCAAAGGTGACTAATCAGTTAACCGGTCAACAGAACATAAATCAGTAGTAATTTCTAAAACAAAAATCATATTTGCTAAATATTTGCTTGTTCCAGCTTCTTAAATTAGCTGATCCCCTTCAGGGATTCTTAAATTAGCTGATCCCCCTTCAGGGATTCAGTTCAACTGTACTGTACTGTATTCCAACAACTGTATGACCACAACAGAAAAATATTAAACCGAATAAAGATACTGGACAGTCTGCTAGAGTACTCACAATTGATTGCACTGATTTCTCATCACAGTCCTAAAGTCCTGGTGGTCCTCTGTTGTAATGCAGGTGAAGCAGGAGCCAGAGGAAGTTATCTGCATCAAGGAGGAACCAGAGGACGAGCAGGAGGTGATGGCCACCCTGCTGCTGGACTGCCAGGGGCAGCAGGGACAGCTTCCAGACTTGGAGGTAAAGTTAGGGCTCGCGAGAGCGTCCTCTTCAAATTGTTAATAAGAGGGAACAGTTTTTAAGAAGAGTGACTCTGCTGACAATTAGTGTGCTGATTGTGTTGGATTTTTGTCAATGGTCAGCAGTACTCAGTGCTGTCTGTCTCAGTGATACAGAAACCACACTTGTCACTTTCTCCACCCATGAGTGTCGGAAATTATCTTAAGTGCTTTGCGGTTGCAGAACGAGTTCTGATTTAGTGTAGAAAAGTATTCTGAAAAAATACCAAAATAACTGAATTAAAATGGATGGAGATCACAAAGTAATTCATCGCAATATAAATCCATGAATGCACTGAATGTGTGTGTGAGTGACTGTAAAGACCATCTGTGGCAGAGAGCTAATGATTGTGTCTGTTCCTTCAGTCTCAAAGTTCAGTGACGGAGTATTCAGGACCTCCAGCAAGCCAGAGAAATCACACTACAGCCTTCAGCTCAGCCGGACCAAGCAGCTGTGAGTAGATCTGCATGTGTGTGTGTGTGTGTGGACAGATGTCACGCACATGCTTCTTAGTTGCTTGGCAAGTTGGGGACAGTGACTTGCTCTTACAGCGTTAATTGACAAGATACGATTTCCCTAAATGTCGATGTACCTCTAATCTGTACTTAATTAATTAATTTAATTTAACCGCTAAAAACCTGTTCATGTGAACTCTCAGATGTAATGCCTCAGCCTGCAACCTCCCTGCTGTCAATGGCGGCCTTGCCACCTGGCATCCCACCTCGCCAAGCTGTGCGGCCCTGGACTAAAGACCTCAGCCTTTATGAGGAATATAAACTGCGCAGGAACGAGCTCCGCCGGCGAAGCCTCAACAGACGCAGAGAGCTGGAGAAAACACTGCCCCAGCCTCTGCTAGCAGATATGGTTTGTCAATCTTATAGTTCGGACTTCATTCTTACAAAAAATAATCTGTATAGTCTAATAATTGAATAATAAGAATAATCTTCTTACACTTTTCTATGTGTAATGTAAAATGTGATGATTGTTGTGTTGAAGGTGCGGGAACGTCGAGAGAAGACTAGACTGAGGGTGGCCAGATGGAGGGCAAAAAGGAAACTCCAGGCCTGTCTTAACCAGGCTCAGGTCAGCAATAAATTTATCAGTTTTGTTATCACAGGAAGGAGCGCCTGATGAGTAAGACACTATGTCCCCGACACACAGAAGTACTGAATGAAACGTTCAGTGATTTAAAGTTATTTAAGTAGCTGTCAGTGACCACTCTCAAGCTAGTAAGTGATACCTTCACTAACATTACAGTAGCAGATCCTACTTAAGATTTCATGGTCAACACAATACCTAACCGCACAGTGTCTGCTACATGGCTTTGAATAATTAACACATAAGCTGCAACACGCCTCATTATTACTCACTGACTAGAAGTCCCTGGGTCTCATATCATTTACAGAATGAACCTTTCCTCCTGTTTTTGTCTTTTTCTCTTTTAGGCTCTAGGTGGCGCTGCAGGTCTTCCTCAAACCGGCTTTCCTGTCAGCAGCCAACATCAGCAGCCCAGACTACCTTGTGGTAAGATATGTCATGCCTCACAGTTTTCTACACTTGTGCAGAATATAGACCATCCCATTTTTTCAACACAATAGGATGACACGTCTGTGCAGTTAGAACATCTTTGCTGAAGTAGTTAGTCATTAAAAATCTAAAAAGTACCAATTATTGTGTACCAATAAGTTTTTGTGCCGTGTATCTCCATAATTGAACTGCGTTCTTTGCTCCAATGTCCTATTTTTGGCAATAGAATTGATATGTTGTGTTTCAGCTGCCACCCCCAGTAGTCAGCAGAGACAGAGCTCAGCGCGGCCTCAATCCAACAACTTCCTCTGCAACATGTCAGCCACAAACAGCAGCTCTGCCATGCTCTCATTCGCCCCTGCTACCTCCTCCTCCTCTCTGGTCCTGAGAGGCCCCAGCCTGCCTACACATCAGCACACTGTGACATCATCATCCTCTTCCTACCCCCAGGTCAACCTATTGCAGCAGAGTATCTCTCTGACAGATGCAGATATCTTGCAGTGAGATGTTTGAAATGAGAGCAGTGCACACAGAGATTATGTGTTTGTTGAATACATCAGTGCTGGTGTTCAGCAGGTGTCAGAAGTTATCCTCAGAATATCGTGCATGCTTGAGCCATCTTTGCGTTGTCAGCCAACAGAGCTTAGTTAATCAAACACATTGTCATTGAACTTGCAACACAACACAATAAAAGCAGATCTGGCCAAAGCACGTTATTCTGAAACACATGTGCAGACAAAATAATTACATCACCTAATATGGATCACTTTGTTACATCAGTAACACATTTCATCCAGGATTAGTAGACCTGGACAGGCACTAGTTAGTCAGCCATAAAACGTAATGCATTCAAATGTTAAAAACACTAGAACATTGTTCAGAATCTTATAAAAACTAATTTACACACAAGAATCCAAAATTAAATTCAGTTCTCAGATTTCTGTAAGTGTGTATATATATATATATATATATGAAAAGTTCACTGTCCTGTACATGTTTATGTATTTCATTTGATTGAAATATAGTGCCACAGAGAATCGCACGTGACTGTCTTTGAAATACTGGACAGAAGGGGTATTGTTATGCTTTACTACATACAGTAGTTCAGCTGAAGCAGATGGTCTAAGCTAAATGAAGCTGATGCAGAGTTGTTCACTTTTTTTTAACCCTGATCAATTCAAAAAATAAATGGGATACTGACAATTTCCAGATCAAAATGAGATGCCTGATACCTTGTGTACTCCCAATAAATGCAGCTAAAACATGAACTGTGTTGAACTTTTCATGAGCTTGCTGAACAGTTAATTAAAAAAAGGTAAAAGTAGAGATACGTTCAAAGCATGTTCAGATTTTTCAAAATGTGTACTAAGACAACAAATGTTCCAAGTTTATTTACAAGTTCATTACTGCTTTTCTGTCCTGGTTATGTGTCACTCTCTCTCAGCAGCTCAGCGAATGCTGCCCATCCCAATTTGGAAAAATACTGACTGTTTGACAACAGTTGAGTTGTGATCGACAGAGATTCTAAAAAAGTTGGGATGCTGTGTAAAATATTAATAAAATGTGACTGACACCTTGCTAATCCTTTCAGACATAATCAACTGAAAACAGTACAAAGACAGTGTATTTAATGTTCTACCTCATTGGCATAATTGATTTTTGTAAACATATGCTTATGGTGAATTTGATGTCGGCAATATGTTTCAAACGCGAGCAACAAAAGACTGGGAAAGTTGTTGACTGGTTGTAGCTTTGGCTGAGCTCAAAACAGTTTTGCGCAGGACAAAGGCTGTGGACTTTGATTCCTATTTCCTGCTGTCAACACAGGGAGAGGACAGTCAATCCCAGTGTTCAGTAAGTTTTTCCTCATACTATTTCCATCCAAGTATTATCTAGATGGACTTAAACTGTGCTTGTTGGTGTCTCAATATTATACAAGGTCAGCATGGCTCCCCAAATCAGTTTGTTCCTGTCGACATGAAGGCATAAATCTTGAAATAATCATAAAACAAATGAACATGTTCTTCCATTTAACAAAAAAAAAAAAAAAAAAAAAAAAAAAGAATAAAAAATAAAGCTGGGCACTGTAGTTTTTAACATCATTCAGACAGGTGTATAGAAGCTGTTAAGGACACACACCTGTTGAAAGGATGCTGCTGAAATGGGAAAGTTCTTGTTTTCATATTATAACATGTTGTTTTAACCACTAATGTTCCCAGGGGAGTTGCATCATCTAAAAGTTATCCATAATCATCCTATAGCAAAAACAGTAATTCTACAAACAATAGCAAAACTACAGTGTGGACATTTCTACATGTGTGTATCATCCATTGATTATCTTCTGAGAAATGGCTCCTGGCAGTGTGTAGAAGAGCAGTGCGAGGAAAAGTGCTGTGATGAGCAGGACCAAAGCGATGATGATGTACTTCTTGTAGCTTCGCCAAACCAAGTGGAAGAAACACTTGAATGGATTGACAAACCATGAGAAGGAGGTGTCTGGGCGACTGTGGAGAAAAAAGAGAATGAAGTGTTTTGAGCGCCCATTTACCAGCTTTGGTATGTTTTATATCAGCTTAATTAGAGAATGTTTTGACTAATTCTGACACAAGAAACTATGAATGCCACCAATCAAATTTAGATGTTCATTAGATCTTGTTAGTCTGTCACTGATACATCAAAAGGTCATCTGGGTTTTGTGCAAAGTTATAATAGTGAAGTCAGTTAATGTCTATCTGTACACATGCTAAATACACATATAGGCCGATAGGATTGGGCTGAAATGGTTGGAAAACACCTCAAGACATGTTTAGGCTTCTCTCTGCTTCCAGCTTTGTGCCAAGCTATGCTAAAAAAAAAGTCTTATCTCTTCCCTTACTTCCATTCAAGGGAATTGTTTGATATTTTGGTACATACTGCATGTTTATTTGCTTTCTTGCCAAGACTTTGATGAGAAGATCAATAGCACTCACATATGTTCTGTAAATGTATGGCTACCAAGCAGCTGGTGAGCTGAGCTTAGCAAAACCAGAAATGGATACAGCTAGTTTGGCTTTGTCCAAAGGTAAGGACATTATTCTTCCACCACCACTTAATTAAATTAACAAAATAATTAATAAAACAATGATTAATTAATGCATGTGTCAATTATTCAATTTGTACAAAAACACAAGTACAGAGATAACAATAGTTTTACAAAACCCTTTTTGTGGGGACTTTCTTGGCAGGACAAGGACTTGTCTTCCTTAAGTAACAAGTCAAGCAACTTAACAAGACACTTAACACCCTTTGAAAATACGCTTATGGCTTTTATACCGATTAAAGGCCCAGTATGTAGGATTTCGTTACATCTAGTGGTGAGGCTGCAGAATGCAACCAACTGAATACAATGGTGGCCTGAAAATGCCTGAAAAGCTGTATTCACACATCAGATAAATACACAACACTGATGGATAAAGATTAAATTAAGCATCACAGTTTTACACAGATATGCTCTTTTTAACTGCTGGTAAATACAAATAAACACAATTATATTATTTGCCAGCTACCTCAATTCAAAATCACATCACAATCGGCACTCGATCTGCAAAATCAATCGGCCCAAACGACTGAACAGAAACACTGCAGTGCACCTGACTCACTGTCCCTACTACACCAGTACCAAGTTAATCTGCAACAGGTATATACTTCTCCTGTTCCAGTCGCCTATTCTCACCACGCCTCAAGGGCTCCTGCCTCTGAAGTTTAGCCCATTAAAGGAATGCTCACCCTCACAGTAACAACACACAGATTCAATTTGTTTAGAGGGAAACCAAACAGGCTCTTACTTTGGTTTTGGCAGTGGCTCTGGCTCCTTGCGGGCTCGGCCAACAGGATTTTTCTCTGCCTCCTCAGCTGTCACAAGATGAAACTCCGCCTCCACTTTCCCCTGATGGGATCAGAGCACATGACACCAAGTGTTTGTCAGTCTGCATGACTTAATGACTGTGTGTGTGTGTGTGTGTGTGAGAACATACCGTCAGCTCTCCAGACTTGCTGAAGGGCCACCAGCCTCTTGCTCTCTTCTGCTGGAAGATGGAGATTCTCTCTGTCCCGTCCGTTAACATGTCCACCTTACATGACTTTGCCGTCTTTGCACCCCGAGGGAACCCATGGAGGTCTAATTCCACCGTGCCTACACAAACACAAACACAAATGCAAACACACACACACACACACAAACACACATACACACACATACATGCACATTAAATCAGTCACCTATACCAATAGAGAAACACAGATACACATGAAGCAGTCTCTCTCTCTCATACACACACACACACATACACACCTAGGAAGTCGTCAGAGGAGAGTGTCTCGAAGTCCCAGACCTGCAGAGTGAGAATGGCAGGAAGCTTCTGCTCTGTTTTGTCCAGAGAGAAAATACTCTCTCTCTTCCTCACCACTACTACCTGTGGGAGACAGAAGAAAAAAATACACGTGTTGGTAATGTGACATTGTTTTGCTCTTCCAGGTAATTCTTCCACATGAGCTGAACAGCTGGAGCTGCTGGGATGTCAAGCTCATGCTTATTTCAGCAGAATTCACAAGGTGTGAGCTCACTTCTGTCTATTTATCAGTACCTTCTCAGCAGGGAGGTAGCTGAAGGGGAACACAAAGCGCCAGTTGAAGTTTCCTTCTCCAGTCAGAGAGTTGTAGTGGACGTCTGTCTCCTGTCGGTCATCCTCTAAACCTTTCAACCAGCTACAGAGAAAGATGGACAGTAGCAGTGGATATAAAAGGGAAGGAAACATAAGCATGCACCATGTTTATTTTGGTGCAAGAACATATATATTGTTTTCTATTTAGAATAAGCAAACTAAAGCAAATTATGAATCCGACAAATATCTGAAAGCTTAAAAAGCTTATACTGTAATTACCCCTTAATGTAGATATCACTAGACTTTTGACCAGTTAGGAAGTTGCTGTCCTCCAGAATCACATCTTCTGTGTTCCAGATGATGATACGTAGCTCGTACCTGAAAGCACACAATGAGGTATTAGTTGGCCCTTTTCAAAAACAGATAATGTTTTATCAAGACTTAAAGGACTGCATCAGGTGTTGAAAGTGACAGCTCTCACCCCTTGGGTTTTCGAGGTGAAATGTCCACTGAAGGCCCCGGATGTGGCAAATCCATGGGAAACATGTCTACCCACATCTGGACCTGCCCCTACACCCACACACACACAAACACACAGAAAAAGAAGAATAATCAAGAACTGTGTCTTGTAATGTTCTTAAAAGATGCTTCTTCACTCTGCTTTGGCTGCTATGACCAGGGAGAGCCGTGAAGCAGACACAGAAACAGTTAATGAAATTTCTTCCTGTTAAAAGGGAGTTTTTCCTTCCCATTGTCTGCTTGCTCGGGGGTTCAGGCTCTGGGTCTCTGTAAAGCATCTAGAGACAATTTTGATTGTATAAGGTGCTATATAAATAAAATGAACTGAATTGAATTGAATTTACACAATGTTTCAGTTTGTGGGTGTTAAAATGGGGTATCTAACAAAAGATCTGACATAGCTGCAACCCAAATAAATAAAACTGACACGGCATAGATCATGATCTAAGTTTGCTCTGTCAGCTATTAGACTTCCAGTACTGACATCTGATCTTAAAGGCTGCTGACTGCAACCACCTGAAGAGCCCTCATCTCACCCTGCCTTTGCTCTATTGTATGCTGTAAATTCTCTTACTTTTCGACACTGTTACATATTATTTATTGGTGTGAGGATAGTGATAGACAGAAGTATTACTCAGTGGAAGTATTTAGAAGCATAATTCTATTCTCTGAACCAGATTATCTTTGATAAAAACTAGCTTTTATTCTGAAAGACTGACAGGTGGAAGACCTATAAGTGGCTGCTTCTATTTTAAAGCAGATGACAACTTTTAGTTATTTTTAAAATACTTTGGTTTTATCACATAGTGCTTTAATAGATAAAACTAAACAGTACCTGGTCCATGCCAGGCCGAGCCTTGTTGAACAGAGTTCTGGTCTCGATGTGTTCTGGCACCAGCTTGCATCCCACAGCAGGGATCTCTGCCCAGCGGTGCAGGATCTTCAGAGACAGGTGTTCATAGGACTCCACTGGTTGCTCTAAGATGTACGTGCATCATAATCATTAGTGTCACACACAAACACGAAAAATAGTTCTAAAAAAAATAACATGAATATTCAGTGAGATAACTTTGACTTTGACTATAAAACACAGGCAGGGACCCACCTGATCTCAAAAACATAAGATGCTTTATACAGTAAGACTAGATATAATTGCATCTATGCTAACAGAGGAAATCTTGTCAACACTGTGAATCACTTTTAATTCATTCATTCATACCTCATTCAGGCCAAATGACAGCAATTCATTCTCTTTTTCATGGGCACCCTGTGTTTACAGGCCAAACAGCAGGCCACAAATATATTCATATATATGATGACAAAAAACATTACACATACATAAGAGGGCCTTGAAGCAAGAAAAAGGGTTCAGGTTGTCCAACCATGTATATTTCTGTAAATTCTCTGCAATTTGCTCCACTTCTGTGGACCATTTCATTTAAAAGCCAGTTATTTAGTATAGTGAATTTCAAGGACCAAATAATCTTGCAATCTAGTGGAGTGCGTATCTGACCTATATTTGAAAAGGTACTGTCAGGTATGGCTGAGGTCCAAGGAGCACAGTTACATATACACTGATGTAACTAGACACAGATGAACATAATTAGGGTGGAGCAAGACAGTCCAGTCGTTACCTTCATGCATGAAAAGTGTCTTGCCAGTGAAAACTTTTTCAGCCACAATGATGCGTCCTGGTTTGAACTGAGGGTCTTCCAGACCGTTCTCTCTGCACAGCTTCGTCAGCAGCTCTGATGGCTTCAGACAGTCTCTCCAGGCATTATAACCTTCACTAAGAGACCAGAAACAGAGAGGGGCAGAGGAGGCACAGTGACTTATGTAACGTATGATAACGTATAATAATGAAAGCCTCAGAGAGGTTTCACCAAACACGATAACTTATAACTGCATTTGTTTGTTCAGATTGAAAGGGCATGTTTTCACTCAATATGAGCAAAGACAGGAAGTAAGAATTACTCCAACCAGCTGGATGAATAATGAATGAAAGAATAAGTTTTTTTTCTGTCTACTGGTTCATAAACACATGGAGCTGAAGGAAGGAGACTCACAAGCTGTACTCGGCAGGGAGCCCACAGGTGGCTCTGTGCTGGCTGTAGAATCGGTTCTCCAGGTCAATGCGAGTCTCTCCTATTAGGTCGTCTCCTCCCACCAAGTCATAATCGTAGATCAACACTGACAGCAGAGAATCTTGAGGAAATGTCGCCTGCAACTCAAAAGATCTGTGAGAAGGCGGAAAGGAGACAACAGCTTGAGAAACTCTGCGTAAGGAATAAAACACTATTGGGTCATGTTCTAATTTAAAACGTAAAGGTAAGCTTTAGTCATATGCCTTCCAAACACAGGATTCAGCTGTTTAGGGATGTAGTTGTCTCTGTCTTTGATTTCCTTCTTGCCAAGCCGAATAACAATGTAAGGGTCAGACTTTCCATCCGGGTCTGCTGGGTGCAGGTTAGATGCCTGGAGAGTGGGGAGAGCAAGTCACATGTTATAATACCAATGGTATAATGTATGCATCACAGGGTTCTGGACTTGAGTCCTGTGTGGAATTTGCATAGTTTCCCAGTGCTTGCATGAACATTCCCTGGCGGCCCAATATTAACTGGCCTGCGTAATAAATATCCACTGTCAGGGGCCTTTATTAAGGACTCTCTCAACAAAATAACAAAGTCAAAAAGCAGCTAGCATATTTGGAGCATCATTTGTCACTCAGAATGACAATAAACATGGCAGAAGTTGAGGTCATGGAGTTAATGCAAAAAATACTACACAACAGTAACTTTAAATATGGGGACTGCTTTCTAATTTATGCTTAAAGGGTGACACCAGCAAATTATTGTGATGAAAGTGTGTTTAATTTCATATACATTAATGCAATTAATGCACTTTATAATGAAGCCAAGTTACTTCTAATAGCATAATAACAAATAATAATAAATAAATGATAAAATGAATAAATTCATCCAAATTTTTCTGAGACTATGAGCAGTTATGTTGAGGTGATCCCCAACAGTTGTGCATCTGTGTTCAGTTTCAGTGCACTTTACTATGTCACATTTAGGAACATTTATAGTAAAGACCTATAAGGATCAGTTTGATCTTTAGAAATGAGCACGCACTGAGACGATGTAAACACGTATGAGGACTTGGACCGGGCCATTTGATGGGATTCCTCTGTTGACTCTGAAGTGCTTGGTGTCAATGGCTTCATCCCAGTCCTCTTCCTCATCCTCAGTCAGTTTATAAAGGCAGAATTGCCCCTGGACATGCACAGAGTGGATTAAATCAACAGTGAAAATATATCAGTGGTTCTCAAGATGGTAACCGAAGAGGTAACTGAACCAAATTGTCTCACCTTAAATTTGCCAACAAATCTCTCCTCGGTCACCCCCTCTTCCTCATTCGCCTTCCCTCTGAACAGCTCATATGTGTTCACCCAATCGTCAAAATGCCCAAACTCGGCCTCCAACTCCTTGTTGTACAGCTGCAGTGAGATCATCAGCATCACTCCATTGAACATTTCAGATGTATTGTGTAATTTTAAGAAATAAATTTTAAAAAAGCACATATTTCTAAGATTTATTTCTGACACATACCAAATTGATGGAGAACCACGTACTCCAATCAGATGATAAATAATGCGGTGAATTTGTAAAAACATACTGGGTTTGTTACAAAAAAAAACAACTATTTATCTGGTATGTTTTTAACAAATGCACCAAAAATTTTCAAAAAAAAAAACCAAAAAAAAAAGAAGTATATCCTTTTCACACACTGATGTGAACAGTATAAATTGATGTGGTTGTGCATGAACATGAATGTGAGTGTTTTCCTTGAGAGTTAACGACACTCAAAAAGTGTGAAAAGAGAGGAGGTTAATGTTTCACAGCAGGTAATCAAGGCTTGCAGTATTGTTTAGCCCAATGAAGCCTGTCAGTCAGAAACACAATCTCTGATTGGTTGACAGAGTCAACCCAAAGCATCATGGGACTGCCAGTGGTTGGCTAACAGTCATGCTAACAAGAACAATAATTCTGGATAAATATTCACAGACAATATAAATATTTCTCAATCACTTAGCTTTCCAGTGATCTTTAATATGTCAAAGGCCTATACAATGCATTTTTTGTTCTATATGACATATTTTGATTTTGTATACAATATGATGAACCACAAATGATGAAATTGGGTGGTAATACATCTCTTGAAATAGTAAATATAATAATGTTTCCGAAATCCTATCAGAATTGGAACTTTGTCACTGCTAAATATAATACTGTAATGTGTTACTTTTATAATGTGTTTGCTTTCCTCCAATTATTGAAAAAGAATAGCTGAGAAGCTCATTAAAAAAGAAGAAGACAAAATGAACATCAGCTCTAATTCATTTTTGGGGCTGTGAGCCTAATTCAGAGTTATTTAAGTTTTTTTTAGGCTCTGTTTATTATCAGAAAAACCAGAGAGTTCCTGTCTATCTTAAGGGACTTGCAGTGTTTGTGAACTGAATACCTTGAGTGTGGCTAATCTAGTAGGTATACCAATGCTTAGCTCCAGGGTTCCTTTCCCTTTCTGTTTTTTCTTCTTGTCTCCATCTGAGGACCTCACTGGTGAAACAAACACAGCATATTTTCTGTGGTGAACACTCACACAAAGCTTGGTGACATAGTGACACAGTGGTGAACAGCAGGAGACAATATCGATGAAACCAGTTGCTTGTAACTTAAGAAACACAGTGTTCCATCCTGCAGAATCCTGTGTGTGAGGTCTGTGATGTTTAGTTCCCGTCATTTCAGTTTTTACCAGAACAAACACTTCTACACTGTCAAGAATCTTCTGCCCACCCGAACCATAAAGCATACCATACGAATCCTTCAAGGGCAACATCTTACTAACCCTAAACTTGCTAACTATAGAACAGCCAACACACAGTGTTGTACCACAGAAACCAATTAGATGCAGTCAGGGCAAACAGACGCCATCTGTCAGAGTTACCAAACAGAGGATTCCCTCCAAGGAAGTTAGAATTTACAGAGGCCAAAAATAGCTTGTAAATGCCGTCCCTGGATGCCACAACTCTTTTCATCAGCACATCTTAGATCCTTACCCAGGGAGTCTATTCCATCGCTGAGCAAGCCCTGGTACGGCAAAACTGCAATGCACAACAATGTGTGTATCAGGGGATAAATAATGGGATGACCCATTCTAAGTTTACTTGCACTTTATTCACACTTCACTCATAATATTTCTCAGTATCAGTATTGATCAGTGAAATCGTAGGTTTGCGAGCTGAACAAGAAACTGAAACTTATTCTAAAGCTCTGTCAAGCTGAGGAGAGCTGTAGGTTAATCACTAGGAACAACCCCTTCTATACGCTCACATTGATTATACACTTTCGAAACAATCTAAATGCATATATGTTTTCATATCTGTGACATACAGTAGTGTTCATTAAGTGAGATAATTAGAGAACAGGATATGGCTGTGAAAATTCTTGCATCTGATTGAAGCTTGTACTTGATAAACCTGCCTATATGTGTGGTTGTTTGACGTTGAGGAAGGCCGGTGTGAGGTTGATACAGTCTTGACATTTTTGGGAATTCATTCTCTTCTTGAGAACACTGAACACCTATATTGTGTTTTAAGACAACCACAGTCCTTATTTAGTCATTGCCATTTACAAATTATATTGTTTCTTCTGTCAGACAAGTGATGAAGCTTAAAACATTACTCAGCAAACGGTATTTCCTGTTGCTGTTGATGTATGCAAAGTCTGACAATCTAACAAAATGATTCAGGACAGAGTTGTCCGAGGGTGTGGACAGAGGGTCAAAAAGGAAAGACACATTTTCAGATTATTTTCAGGTGGGGGGGACATGCAGCAAAGAACCACAGACCACAGAGGTCCGACTAGAACCCAGGTTATAGGGCACTGTTCTGCAGGGATTTCAACCTTCTGTACATGGGATGAATGCACTCACCCACTTCTTACCTTTTTCAAAGACCTGGCAGAATGGAGAGCCATCCCTCTGTTTGGCCTGGAACACAAACACATGTTCATGTTTCTATTTTTTGAAAGTTTTTTTTTTTTTTATCTTTTGCAAAAAGACAAAAAAAATCCCAGCTACCTCTTTCTCTACAGATGCATAGTATTTGGACCACCAGTCAATGACACACTCTGCTGATTCGTCAGCTATGGTCCGTCTCCTCCGCTTGGTGGAACGACTACGAGTGCTCGTTGCCGAGCTGTCCTAGATTTTGAAATATGCACAATGCACATGCAAAAAAAAAAGCTTAGAGACTGAAGCATGTGACCCATAAAAACAAAGTTATTTTTATGCAGTAACTTTCACCCTTTTCTTTAATTCTTGCTTAGGTGTGGCTGGGGCTGGAAGTGGAGCTTCATCCTCCACAGTGATCAGGAAATCCTCATTTGTTAGTGCTGCAGCTGCACTGGTCTCTAAAGCTTGCTCTGACGGTCCTGTTGGACAGAAGCAAAGATAAATCTTCCTATGTGATAAGAACAAGATCGGGTTAGCCAAAGCCTGGAGGGTCAATCAGTCATAACTGTGTCACCAACATTATCAGTTTCTTATTATTCCAATATGAACAACAGCACATAATAAAGAAATATGTGTTAGCCACACACACGTTTTTTACCCTCAGTGCTTTGTAGCTCTTGTGCTTGCGCAGGTCCAGGGGTGTATGTGACCTTGGGAGATGTCTGTATCTGTGTGGGAGGAGGCAGGGCAGGAGGTGGAGTGTATTTTAAGGCCTTGAGGTTGTTGATAACGTGGTTACCAACCAACGTGCTACGACCAAAGGCCCGCCAATCGACAACAGTGATACTCAGAGGAGGAAGGAGGTGTTCGTTCTCTGGTAACTCCTAAAAGACAGTAGAAAAGAACTTTTATGCTATGGAAATAAATTCCATGTCTTAGCCAAAAAAGGTACTAATTTTGAAGCCAAATTCATTCCTGGAATTCCGCGATTACATCATGTAGTACAGTGTGCTTGTGCTTTCCATCAGTTTTGCTCCAGATTTTGAATTGCTAACATCCAGCCACAAGAGCATTAGCAAAGACCAACTAAAGGTAGTCACAGATAATCCAATACAATCTTTTTTGGGTCAGGGAAAAGGAGAAAAGGTTTAGGTTTTAATGAATTTAAAAATGTCCTACTTTGGCTCTCACGTAGCTGCCTCTCTCCGTCTATAGCCAGCATCATCGGTTGTATTTATTTGGTTTAATATATCAATATTAGATTATAAGTTCTTTTAACATATCCATGGTGACCACTCTGTAGTCTCACTCAGTGTCCCACCCACAGCCCTATCTAATTGGTTACATGTCTGAACAGAAGTGATAACCTGTCAACAGTGAAGGCCACTGTGATTTCCAGGCAAAGCAAATATTTCCACTGTTGCAGTAAAGACCACAATCTCATCATCTACTTCTTTGATGACAAGTATATTCAGTTTCCCAGTTACACCACTGGAAATGCCTGGAGTCACAGCCAAATGGATTACACTCGGTAGAGGCAAATGTGAGGTCCTATCGGAGCAAAACACACCAGCACGCAACTGTTTTCTTTTCACTGCAGCCCTACATCGAGACACTGGCAGTAAAAGTGTGTTTCACAATGTGATGCTTAAATTTTGCAGTTAATCTGCAGATCACTTATCCAGAGCCTTGGGGTGCGACCTCATGGATGTTCCATAGTCCTTGTCAGGGATCACCTCATCACTCTATCTCCTATGTACAGTATATATGGACCCTCTCATTCATCCATTCTCTGCCAGATTGCACGACCACTGGTTCTATGCTTCAGAACAGTAACCATTTTGTGTATTTTGTATTCCTCTTGTCAACTCTATGCCTTCCTGTGCTTCAGTTCTCCAGTCTCTCCCCTGTTCGCCACATCCAACTCATTGTTGGATTGTTAGGAAGGCTCACCTTTCACTAAAGACTTCTAAACTTGCACCATCCACTGTACCGTAAAGACTGTTACTTATTTTACCATCTACCTCAGTGTTGTGTGTATTCTGTGTTGCGGGTTCACAAAACTTTAGCCCTTAAGCCTAACAATACTGCAACATTTTGGTGTAGGATGGTAAGACCTGGCTCACAGTCAGAGTGCCACTCATCCCAAATGTGTTAAATGTATTTGAGGTCAGAGTATGTGCATTCCAGTTAACGCCCTTCCACACCAACTGGAAAACCATTTCTTTGTGGATCTGGTTGTGTGCATGGGAACATTGTCAAGTCAAAATCAAAACAGGCTTCTCCCAGACTGCTGCCACAAAGTTGAAAGTACCATGTTGTCAAAATTATTATATATGTTATATGCAGGCAGGGGTGTCTATGCTTTTGGCCATATAGTACATGCAGACCAATGAGCATCCAAGACACCCAAACAGATTTGCTGTATTGAGAGTATTTAGTCATTCAGTTCATAATGTCATGGTTCAATATAAATACTGTATTGGTCTTACCAGCTCTATGGCATCAACCAGCGTGGTGAAGTTTGGGCTGGACTTGTACTTCTGAATGATGGAGGAACGCAGCGTTTTACCTGCACACTCTATTAACACCTATACAAAGAGAGAGGTGTATTATTTAATTTTTTACCATCTGTTCTTCATCATTTCTGTGCTCCACTTCCTCCAGATCCTTTCTCTCTTCTAATTTATTCTTACTTTTCTTCCCCTTGCTTAAAGATTTCTGGGGGTGATTTATCTGAATTATGAATGTTGAACAGATTGCAAGGTCACTTGAGGGAATTTTTTGACATGTGATTTTGGACTATATAAATATAATTGTCTTGCAGTCATACTCACTATGACACAACACACAGACAGAAAATGTTTTACCAATGAGTAATCCAAATTTTGCTAAAGCACTATGTGTGATGATACTAATATAAAAATACACTTCCATCAAAAGTGATGTGTATGTGTGTGTGCGTGTGTTTGTGTGTACCTGTGGGCGATCGACAGACAGAAACTGAACCTTCTTCAGCTCCCTCAGGCCCCAGAATAACACCTGGTGGAGACACACATACACAAAGGTGTGTTAGGGATAACTGGTTTGGTTTGGTTTATAAGAGCATGTGTGATATTTTTTGGTTACGCTGAAAGAGAAAGGAAACTAACACTCTGATCTAATTGACAATGCTGTTGAGTAAAGACTTTGTACCTCTGACCTTAACTCTTAAAAAGGCTTTTATTCTTACATGTCTTCAGGGAAGTATTGTGAAAAATGCTCTGACTTGCACTGTTTCATAAGATTTATTTAAATGTCCGGTTTTGTGATTTAATTAAGACATCACTGATCGGCATGACGACCTCATGATGTTACTGTCTGTTCATAAGGTGGTCATGATGCCAAGACTGTCTAATGTCAGTGCAATGTCAGTTGTTAACAGCAAATTATCTGGACTGTCTTGTTAACTCTTGTCCATTTTTACATCACATAATGAAATGTCTGAAACATTTTTCCTTCTGAAATGACAATGTTCTAAAAAAAATTCAAGAATGTTGATTAATAAAAATGCCTTAAAGATCCAACAGAACCCTCTCCCTCTCTCTCTCACACACACACACACACACAGGTAGTCAAACCTCCAGTCTGTAGGTGCTGAGAACAGGTCTGATGTTGGCAGGAACTGTGTAGATGCCTCCTTCCTGCTCCTCTAAAGCTGGCAGACTTTGCTCTCCAGTCTCTGGAATCTACGTACATTCATTGCAATGATACTTCTACATTATTAGTGTTTCATTCTACATCCTACATTGTCATGATGGAAACTAAACGGCTAATGAAATGACTGCGACTGACCTGTAGCAGCTCAAATGCGGCCAGCAGGTCTCCTCCTGCCTGGTTGCCGCAGTGCAGCGGGCTGTACTGCAGAGTTGGAGGTGTGTAAGGGTCAGAGGACAAGCGAACCTCAGGCTCTGCCACTGTGGCTCCTAGATATTCTGGCTTACCCTGAGGGGACAGGGTTACATTACAGAGAGGAGATCATAAGTTCAATTGAAAGTCAGCAGCTAGCAACCAATTATCTGAAAGTGTGAAAACTTCATAGCACCAGTGCATCGTCGTCGTACACCTCGATGAGAATACGAGGGGGCTCCTGCTGGATGTGCTGCAGGTCTCCGCTCAGCAGCAGGCGGCTCATTAGCAAACACTGATTCCATGTTGGACTGAGAGTTTGACTGATCACCTGACAGACAGACAGTCGCACATACACACACAATGAACACACAAATGAAACTTAACTGATGTCCTGACAACACATGCACACACTCACACACGCACACACACACACACACACACACACTTACATTGGTGGTTTGGCTGTGTGATAGAAAAGTGACTCGTGCAAAGGGGTCAGACAGGCCTGTGTTGTCTGCAGCGATCAGACCACGAGCCTGATACATGTGGCATCTCAGCTGGAACTGATGCTGCTCTGCAGACACACACACACGACAGGACATGTAGTTTACTCTGAAGCTTGAAAAAAATATTCATTTTACCGTACTTCCGGTTGAGTGAATGCTGGTGGTCTTCCTACTTCCATCTCCGTGACATCAACCGTCTCTGTCTTTCCCACACTCCTCACTCCATTGCCATTCCTGTTCACAGCCTAGTCACCTCTCATTTAGACCACTGTAACTCCCTTCTGTTTGGTCTGCCACATAAAACCCTCCATACACTACAACTGGTCCAAAATTCAGCTACCTGTATCATCACAAAAGGGAGCCTATAAAATAATAATAATAATAATGATGTATTTTATTATTATTACTCTTATAGTTGGTGGTACTCAATGTCACTTCACTTGGAAACTTACTTGAACTGTAAATGTAACTGTGGTGTTATGGATTTGAAGATAAACCACTACCTCTCCCATAAATTTGAAACTTATGCAGACACCTAAATAACAGAAGCAAATACTACAGACTGAATTAATTTTCATCTTAATCCGATCCGTTAGAAAAACCTTGTGTCAACGATCACCTACAGTGTTATCTGTGTGGTCAGAAAGAAGCTGAAAACAGGAAGTGATCACAATATTTGTATGTCAAAGATAAAATATCAAAATTGGCCACAGAAATAGAAGAATACAATTATGCGTCTGTGTCACCTGTGCAGAGCAGGTATTTTGGAGGGCTGTTGGCATCAGCGCCTCCTGTGGCCGGACTGCACCCTGCAGGTAGGTCATCCAGCATGTGGCTGGCATCTGAGCAGGTTCCAAACCACAAATAAACATCCAGCTTTGCTTGGACAGGCAAGCCTGTAACACGCTTCCCTGGAGGCTACACACATACAGTTTCTTAGGCAAACTTCCTACATTGAAAAGTACTTATTTTTACACTGTGTGTGTGTGTGTGTTTACCTTAAGAAACAGTGTTAATATCTTGCCACAATGGGTGCCTCTGGCTTCCCGACTGCTGGAAAACAGCACGTCTCTGGCTCGGACTCGAGCGTAAGCAACACGCTTATTGTTGCTTAGCAACCACACAAAGATGTCAGGCACTGTGTGCTGCGGCTGCATTTGTGTTGAGGAAAAAGGATATTTAAGGTAAATAAACAAAACAGGGATGTCTTGCTCACAAACTGACATGATACACAAAACCACACACCTCCTCCACAAGAAAGTGTAGCTTGTTTATGAGTTTCACTGCATCCTGCAGCATTTCTTTCACACCACCAGCTTTTCTCTTTCTTTCTCCCAAGGACTGGGCCTCTCCTATCATACTCTCCTGAAACACACACACACATACACACACACACTTTGATGATGCATGTTTTTGTACATGTTTGGTACAAATACTATACATGTTAGGCTTAATGTAAGACATTTTATATGAACTGTTGATCTAGAAAACCACCTATCTGAGCCTTCCTCAAGTTTCCTACATATGGAGTATTTTTGTAAAACATCTCAAATGTGCCACTATAAAACAATCAACCAATGCAAATTTAAGTTTTTTAACCTAATAAAAGTACATGACAAACTATATAATTGGGACTTGCTGCACTGAACAGGAACAAGACATTGTTTTACATTCATTATTTTATAGGATTTAAAGATCTTGGATCTGTTTGCTGAAACTAGAGAGTTTCACCAAAGGCCTAAGAACAAAGACTGAGCAGTATGGACATGAGGAATCTCCAGTGAGTGCGTGTATGTCTGTGAGTCTTGGATTTTCCCACCAGTTCCTGTTTACACATGGTGAGACGTTTCTTGTCCAGTTGTGTCAGGTAGCTTGACTTCAGCTCTGCCTTCAGCTTGGCCTCTGCGGCTGCAATGAAACTTCTGAAGAACAACAGAACACATAGCTCACAATGCTGTCATTTAGGTGAGTACACTCTCTGAGAACTATGATCCCAATCAAGCTCATCATTAGAACATGAAAAGCAGGCTAACAACTGCTGACACCACATATCATCATGTCACTCTACATTGTCCCCTGGACACGAACAGATACGGTGGGATTATAGTTGCGTGTCATAGTGTATGGCACTACTGTTAATTATCGGATTTCACCCACTGACACCAATGGGACATTAAATACATGTCATACATTAGCAGGTTGTATCATGGTGTAATTAAACACTCCACAATAGCTGGACTTACATGCTCTCATTTACATGGTGACATAAAGCAATAATGGAAAGGTCTGCTTTGTCTCTCTACTGAATAGGAAACTGCCGTTCAATCAGTGCAGTGATTCTGTGTGCATTCTTTCCTTCGCTTTGTGATAGTCTTCAGCCAATGCAGCAAACAGAAAGTCTAGAGTGGAGATCACTTTAGATGTAAGGAACGATAGGATCACCAAGTGTTTTTCATGTTAAATGATTAATGCTGTTTAATGTTGCACTGGACACTGCCAGAAACCAGAAGTAGATCAATCTGACCTTGTGTCTCCATGTAAACGGTACCTAAATAGTAATTCTGGCTTGCAGTTACATATAGTATTTGACAAAGAGCATGCCAGTTACAGTGTAGCTATGGGCATAGTGAACACAACCTTAACTGGTACACCTTGATAATAATCAATAATGTCCTACAATGTCCTTCTGCTTTCATGCAGGTTAGATGTTATGTTATATTATGTTTCAAAATTTGAGAGAATTTGAATTCTTAGTTAGGACACAATCATACTTCACAAAGAAGTAATGAGAAACATGTTGTCAAAAAAAATCATGTACAACATGCACCTTTAATTAGCTGTACTGCTCCAAAACATTTGACTATAAAAAATACTTAAAAACCAAATTGTTATAAGTTTTCTCCCATGAAAAGCTATACGCTATGGTGATCTGATTAGTTTTGTCTGAATACCTGGCATCCATACAGAATTCTTTAAGGACCATTTTGAGCATATGCTCTGCCCCTGGATCGGACTTCCTATGTAGCTCAGCTGCACTGGCCACACCCTCCTCCTAAAAGACAAGAATGTGTACTTGTATTTTTGTTTACTTGGATAGCTGTTTTTATAAGTCAGAACCTATACTCACATTTCATTCCTTAATGATGCACATAGCCATGTCAAATATTTCAGTTCAATTAAATTCCTACAGTATGTCAGTATCAGCTGATGTAACACATAACCAGAGAGATGTTTTACACCCTTTAGCCAATTACTATATGTATTGTATTTCCATAGTGGAACAAAAACACGCATCATAATTCTGACAAAATTCAAACAGTAAAAATAACAAAGTATGTATGAGTGGTGTGTGTGTGTGTGTGTGTGTGTGTGTGTACATACAAACAGAACAGCTATATACTCCAGCATATTGGAGTTGCACATTCGGTAGGTTCTGTCCTCCCAGTCACTCAGCAAACTAATGCATGGCTTCTGCTTTTCCAGGGGCAGATACATGTAGTACCTAAAAGTACAAAATCACAATATAAAAACCCGAAGTTATCCACATAATGAACTGTGTGTGTGATTTTCACGACAGGTTCTCTGCGATTTCCAGGAACCCAAAACAGTTCAGCTGCTCACCTACTATATTATAATTCCACACTTATAACCACAGTGGCAATTTATCTGCAGATGTTACATGGTCCCACTTGAGGCCTAATTTCTTCTTTGCCAGTGCAAAGTCAGTTGTAGTGCAAACACAGTTGCAATGTAGTCTACATCATTACTGTGGTACACGTGTTTGTTTCCTTGTTATAAAGGTGGGCTGAGCTGAGTTTGTATGCAGATTATATGAATTTGTGCTGATGCACCTATTTTTATAACTGCATTGATTTGACTAAGAGGGCACTTATATCAGAAAACGTGACTCGACCTGTTTCCTTCAACGATGAGTGGTTTTTCCGAAGGTGTGGCAGACTTAGAGGTCGTGGTGGTATCCTGAGGGTCTCGGGATACAATATGGGAAGGTGAGGAGTTAGGTGGAGAGATGAGAGGAGAGGAGCTTAACATGTCAGTGCTTTCTAAGACATCCAGCGCTCTTCTCCGCCTATTGACAGCTGCAGCGGTGGCACTGATGCTGGGGTGGCCTGCAGACTCCAGGACATTACCCCAGTTGCCTATGGGAGGTAACAAAATTAGAAAATGGTGTAATTAGAAAGGAAAATTAAGTGTCAAATGGCACTATTTTAGGAATAAAACCTGCTATGGTGCAATTTTATTTTGGGTTTCTGATGAATACAGGGTGGTAAATAAAATAACAGACACACTTTAATATATACTGCAATCCTTACATTCAGTTAATTAACAACACAATTGTGTAACATGTTTCCATCTAAAACAACAGCTGTCACAATTTAAGAAAGGGGGAGAAAAAAGGGAGAAGAGTGGATTTCATGGCTCACCCAGGGAGAACTCAAAGCTGATGGGCTTGTCTCCAATTTTCCTGTCAATCATGGTGGCTTCAAACAACACACCAAACAGCAGAAATTTCTCCTTGTTGTCTGCTTTCAGCTGGACACAGAAACATCTACACATATTCATTTATCTGTTTGTCAAATAGACTTTCATGTCACAATTTCAGGCACTTCCATGACCTGATAATGATCGCTTTGCAGACCCCAAATGGTGTATGCAGTCATCCATTTGGGAAAGCTGAAAGCATTAACTGTACCATAGTGTATTAAAGCATTTTGTTATGATAAACAGGAATATACCACTCCAACAATAACTGCTGAATGGCTACTGCAGCATGTCTAAGGTATGGACATAAAACTCTTTGTATAAACACTAAGCAACTGTAGCAACAATAAACACAAAGGTACAAAAGTGCTTGCATAAAACCTGAAGCCCTGAAGACTGTTTTTCTGTTCTGGCAGAATCCTTTTGAAAATGAATTGCTATGACTGACAAGACGAGGGCCACGGGACCAAGCAACGCAAATGGCATCGATTACTGTGCTAGCGAAGCTCCTTGAACTGTACATGTATAACCAGTGGGGATGGAAACACAGCTGTCCATAAAAATTGTAAATTTAAAAGATCTCCTGTGTTTCTCTGTTATTTTACTTCCATGTGGTTTTTACATACAAAGCATTACTACTAAATTAATTTTCGAGGCAAACTGAGGCTAAACAAAGACTGGCAACTAACAACAACAATTTATTACAAATTTTGAAAGCATAGAGCAATGATCCTTGTTACAGTTGTTACAGTACAGCTGTACAGTTGTAATTCAGAGAATTCTGCAGCAATTCAATGATTTTTCCTTTGCCTGCAGCTGAGTCAAACATTTATCAACCTTGTTCAATGCCTTTATAGACATATATGAAAATGATCATGTGATCTCACGTGTCCTTGTGGTCCTTCGAAACTCTCTTGCCACATTTGTTGGTCACATGACCTTCAACTTGTATTTTGCAGTGGTAACTTGAGAATGTCCAACTCTCCTCCATGGCAAAGGCTCATGGGTCTCCCAGCATTGATAGTCATTTTCCATACCAATCTCACAAAACATGGGGTTTATTAGAAACTATTTTTAAGCTATCTATAATCACCTTTGTAACATAGCCATGTGGTATTACTAAATGTTTCTATGATGGTATACATTGAGGTTATTATTAAACAAGAATTCTACCTACCACAGGAGGAGATTCCACAGGCAGGACCTCTGCTGCCACAGCCTTTCCTTTGTCATCATCAGCAGTTCCTCCTGCTGCTCCGCCTGCCCCTCCTCCTGCAGGAGTCTTGCCATCCTTCCCTCCTGCTTTTCCTGATTTAGTGTCCTTCGCATGCTTGACTATTCTGATGAGTTTGGACTCCGAACCCATCCCTCCTGATAGGATCTCCACTGCCAGCTCCATGTAGACCCGACCCCTGACACCAGCAAAAATTTGACAGCTTGTTGTTGGTTAATTCATTATTAATCTAACTCCATTTTCTCATAATAAAAATATTCAAATTGTCAACATCTTTTAACATTGACCTGTAGGATACGCCCTCTCCAATGCCCTCATTAAGCTCCACAGTGTCATCACCTAATGAAAAGTTTCGGGCAGAGCCATACAAGTTAATCCAAGCAGGGCCAAAAGTTGGTAAAAACCCTGGAGAGGGAGAATAAGGCAGAAAGAGAAAGCATTATTGTAAAATTTCAGTTCTTCTAGTGATTCTTCCCACCTTGATTATGTCTCTATGAATTTATCATTGTTTTCATCCCTCCCTTCATGTCTCCTTACCTCTGTCACCATCCTGTTCATTGGCAATACGTCTCAAGTCAAAGTAATGAGTTCCAATGGCAACATCACTCATGCTTCCCTCATCCCAAACCTATGATGAGAAAGAAGCCAGGATCCTGTGACAGTTATACTTGTGTTTTATATAAAAATCACAGTGAAAAGTGCAGAAAGCCAGGCCTTTCCTTCCCGCATAATAATTATATTCAGACCTGGATCTTCAGTCTCTGACATAGAGGGGGAAACATCTCTGTGAAGACTATCTGCTCATTCCACACCGGGTCTGCTGTGGACTTCTGAGTGGATGTGCGACCCTGAGTGTCAAGGTAAGATGATTTAAAAAAAAAAAAAAGCAACCTGCACTGAATTCAAAGCATGAGATAACTAAGCACGACTGGCTGGATGTACTCATCCTATGTGGAACCATATAATCTTCTCAAGAGGCAGCACAAGAGGAACTAGCAGCTAGATGTCTTTGGGGGTAAATAACAACAATAACAACAAAAATAGGCTTAGGTTTTGTCCATCAGTATTTTCATGTTTACTCAGGACAACGCAGTATTAATGACATAATTTTAAGAACATGTTTATGTACAGTACATCTTCCATCATTTTTATTAACTGCCTGCAACCATTAACCATGCTGAGTTTAGATGTAAATGTGTACAAAATTAGCCAAATTAATTTCTGGTAAAACAGAATTGTAACTTTCTGGTGGAGGCACCCATTTGTTTACATCTGAGATGGTGGTGCTCCAATGTGATACCTAGCAGCAGTAAATGTTGCATATAGAACATTTGAAATGTTATCTGTTGGTAGCTGATATTCAACCCACCACTTGTTTGAAAAAGCTGACCACTACATATGGGTCTATGAGGGCTGTGTTGTCTCCTACGAAAGCCTTTGTGACATTGGCCATGATGCTGGAGTTGTTTCGTGGAAGGCCTTCAGCTCGATACACCTTCACAAAGAAACGAGCCCAGGGTCGCTCAGTGGGAAAACCTTCTGGTAACAGCAGGTTTCTGAGGAAAAGGACATAGCAGATGGCATCACAGAGTCACCAAAAGTTTATCCTCTGGGGACCCTAAGAATTCACAGAAAATGTTTGATGTGCTTCTCAGTTGGCAGCAAGTTATGTAATAATAGCAGCATGTCATCTGCATATGAAGAGATTAAATGAATGTGGCTAAATTAGGGAGGAGAAGGCAGTAAAATGAGATACCTTACAACTGCGACAACATCATACTTCTTCCATATCTTTCTTACTTTTGTAACCTTTCACAGCTAACCTAACTGGTAAAATAATGCCTGAGTACTATAAAACATTTAGAAAAAAGACAGGTATCATACTTGTCTATCTGCTCCTCAGCATCACTTGCTTTTAGTCCTGGCTGCATGGCATCTCCTTTGGCTGAGATGCTGATGTCACATTTGACATAACCTTTGATCCCAGTGCTAATGTCACCAGGATTGGTCAGCATTGCCCACTTATTGATGAACTGGTGACCTGAGGGAGCAAGAAATAAACAGTAGGGTGAAAACTGTGTGGGAAAAGTGAATTTAAAAGACAAGTTATTATCGATTTGCCCTTGTGCAAGACATTTTTTCACACTACTCTAGTAGTGATCAGTGGCAAACAGTAGGGGACAGTCCTAGTGGCATTTGCACCACAATTATGTAGTGCTTGTGCTGGTGATAAATCAATACAAAAAAGTGAAAACTGGTTGAAACTTTCAAACACTGTAAAATGGGCATCAGCTTTAGCATACCTCTTTCATACCATGTTGAAAGATATGTGCAGCTACATTCTCTACGTAAATTAGAAAACCAACCTGATCTCATGGGATGAGGTATATACGTGATAAGACAGATAGATCCAGTAGCCTGTTACAGCAGTAGCACCAGGAACCAGTAAGTATTTTGTAAGTATTGAGTCATTAAACAAAATTACATAGTAATGTTGGGAAAATACACTACAAGACATGAACTATATTATGTAGTATCACTGACAAGCGAAAAGCAAAAAATGCATTGTGATAACATGCAAAATGACTTTACAGTGGTGTGTTACATTTGTTGAGACCACATGTCAGAAAGAGGAGAGCTACCTGGTTGTTTATAAACTGTCCATACATCCAGCTTAAAAGACCCAATGCAGAAACTCCTTAGCATTTTAGAGTGCATCACCTGGACAAAAAATAAAAAAATAGACACAAAAATAGACACATAGAGACAGAATACAAGCTTGAAACTGGCAACCCAAAGCTACAGGGCTATGGAGGAAATCAATTATCAATCAATTAAGACAGAACTAAATAAGAATTAAATTAAGATTTTTGGTGTATTTAAAGATATCCTCCTGTTTTACTTTAACATATATATATATATAGATATAGATAGATAGATCTCTGTAGACAAATGCTGTAAAGTAAGAATGGTGTCAAAAATGTAAATAACATTTTCTTTTCCAATTTTTTTGTTTATTTTTTAGCAGCGAACAAAAGAAGAATCTAAATCAAATTAATATGTGGTGTTGCTACCCTTTGCCTTCAAACCAGCATCAAATCTTACAGGTACACTTGCACAAAGTCAGGGATTTTGTAGGATTATAATCAAGTGTATGATCAACCAATTATACTAACAGGTGCCAATGCTCATCAATTTCACTTGTAGGGTGAAGGACAGTCATTGACTGAAACAGAAACAGCTGTGTGGGAGGCTTAAAACTGGGTGAGAAACAGCCAAACTCTACTACCAAGGTGAGGTTGTGGAAGACAGTTTCATGTCAAAGGTCATACACCACGGCAAGACTGACCACAGCAACAAGACAAAAGGTAGTTATACTGCACCAGCAAGGTCTCTGCCACACAAAGGTTTCAAAGCAGACTGGGGTTTCAAGATGTGCCGTTTAACCTCTTTTGAAGAAGCACAAAGAATATGGCAATGTTAAGGATCATAGACACAGTGGTCAGCCGAGGAAACTAATGCAGCAGATGGAGAACACATCAAGCTTGTTTCCCTTCAAAATCAGAAGATGTCCAGCAGTTACATCAGCTCAGAACTGACAGAAACCAGTGTGATCCAGGTACATCCAACTACTGTCCGGAGAAGTCTGGTCAGAAGTGGTCTTCATGGTAGAGTCAGCCAAAAAGCCATACCTCTGACATGGAAACAAGAGTCTCAACTATGCATGAAAACAGGAACTGGGGTGCAGAAAAATGGCAGCAGGTGCTCTGGACTGATGAGTCAAAATTTGAAATATTTGGCTGTAGCAGAAGGCAGTTTGTTTGCCGAAGGGCTGGAGAGCAGTACAATAATGACTGTCTGCAGACAACAGCGAAGCATGGTGGAGGTTCCTGCAAGTTTGGGACTGCATTTCTGCAAATGGAGTTGGAGATTTGGTCACGATTAATGGTGTCTTCAATGCTAAAAACTACAGGCAGATACTTACCCATAATGAAATACTGTCAGGGAGGCGTATGATTGGCAACAAATTATTCTGCAGCAAGACAACGACCCCAAACATACATCCAATGTCATTAAGAACTATCTTCAGCGTGAAGAAGAACAAGAGGTCCTGGAAGTGATGGTATGACCCCAAGAACCCTGGTATTAACATCATCGAGTCTGTCTGGGATTACATGAAGAGACAGAAGGATTTGGAGGCCTACATACATGGAAGAGCTGTGGTTAGTTCTCCAAAATGTTTGGACCAACCTACCAGCCGAGTTCAAGTGTACCTAGAAGAATTGATGTTGTTTTGATATTTCATATATACATATATATGACTGAAAACACACTCATGGCGTGTAAGCGTGTAGCCTTTCTGATGTGAACGTTTGTAATGTTAGACATAACACCTAAAATGAAATACTTTCTTTTTTTTTTCTTTTTTTTTTACTCACCGTCAGCTTAATGACTTTGTCAAAGAAGATCTCTTTGTGGGCGAAGAAGTCAAAGACAAAATACTGGTGAAAAGAAAAGAGTAGAATAAGGAAGCATGACTACTGGAATAAATTAGACTGTGACACAGGTGATTCTGATGGTCTAATATAATTGAAACCACTTGGATTTTCATATTGTCCAAATTTTTTCTTACCTCATTGTAAAAGGGAGCATTTGTTCCTTCTTTGACTGAAGTCTGTTTCCTCTCATCTCCGATCTCAATCACCACACTGGGGTCGATGTTTTCTCCTACCAGCTGCTTCGCCTCTGTAATGTTAATAGCTATCTATGGCAAAAAGTTAAAGACAGATGAGAAGGACATTGTGAGGATTAATTCCTAATTACACCTAAAAAGACTTAACATATTACTGACATTTGTTTGATACTACACACAGTGCTCTATATATTGTTACCTGGAAGCTCTGCGGTTTCCCTTCACTGTCCTGGATCCGTGTTTTCAGTTGGGCCCTGTGAAAGTTTCACTGTACATGTTAGCACATCATTACCGATTACTCATGATCCCTATAAAGAGTGACCACCATAGCACAGTCAGTCACAAGCAGACAGAACACCCAGTGCTTTATTTCCAAGTTGAAAGAAAACCTGACATTTCTAATTATATTTTTGCATCAGTTTTGCCTTTTAAATACGTTCAGTACCTGATCCCAAATGCTGTATACAAATGTTGCATACGCAAACTCTTTCATACCTCTTGTTGTTTGGTATTATTCTGGTTCTGACTGCAGAGCTTGCAGGTTGGTCTTCAGGGCTTTCTCCCTCTAACAAAGGAGACACTTCAGATGGCACATCCCCTTCACTGTCTGCACGCGCGCACACACACACACACACACACACACGTGGACAATTTATATTATTTTTTCCAACTTCAACTAGCCTTGATAAATAAAAACAATAATACCAGACATAAATGATTTCAAATACCCGTATAACTAGGCTTAATGTGAACATCCAATTAGTGGAACACTTCAAACCACAGAACAAAATGACCATCTTAAGATCATTTCATATAAGCTGTTAAGGACACTAGACAAACGACGACAATAACATCCTGTAATGAAAGGTGTCCTGTGTTGTCACTGAAAACCTAAATTCATCATAATTACTGTCACCATGTTTGACAAGGGTTAGTCTCATCCAACTACAATACGGCACTTAAAATTACTCTGTTGTACACTGTATATACAACTGCCATAGTCAAATTGTGTGTGTGTGTCTATCTGTATGTCTGTTTGTTTTCCAGGCCTTACCCACAGCTCCCTTGTTTGCCAGGACTAGGTCTGTGTTGACTTTCTTCTTCTTTTTCACTTTCAGGCCAAATATCATCTTAGCCTTTCTATTCACAGAGGAGGAAGACTTTTAGTTATTCAAATCTTAGCTTAGCTACCAAGACATATTTCTGCTGCATAATATCTGCTCTTTAATAGGTTTAAATTTACTTAAAATCTCTATAAGAAAAAAATGAGAGATTTAAAGATTCAGCAAAAGAAAAAAGAGAGAAAAAGAAAAAATAGACAACAAAAACAGTATTTAGAAACATTGTAACAAAACACATTGTAAGAAAAACAATTGGTACTGCAGATTTGTAACTATATTATATTATATATTGCAATTTGTAATTAAATTTGTAATATTTTTTTAAGTACAGTACTTCAGTAAATACTACAGCTACATTCCTCCACCACTGTAAACTATCCTGTCAGGTCACCAACATAAAAAAGGGCCATCAAAAACACAGAAACTGGTCATCACTAAGCTGTTTTGCTGCTGAATTCTTATACATAAGATGTGCCTATTGTTGACTTTAGAACTTTGTAAGTTTACATATTGATCTTAATACTACATATAAAAATAAGAAACCACACTGAGCAAGATGCATGTATGTATGGAAAAATATTAGGGCAACAAGTGACAAATTTGAGTCTTTAAAATTTGAGAATTTAATGCCGGGCTTAATTCTAACATTAAACAAAGAAGTCAAATAAATGTTGATTCTGATTCTGAGAAGTGATTCTGTTTATGAATGGTTGCAGTAATAATCTTCAGTTCTGACTTTCTTCAAAAATGCATTCAACATTTTGTAAAAGGAAATGCATTGCATAAAAATCACTTGAAGTATTCTAATCTTAAAATATTCAGGTTATTACCCAGGGCAGTCTTTAAACTTAGCTAAGTATTGGAGAAATTTGAATATATCAGTGGTGCCATAAACCATGATCATGTAGGTTATGACATTTATTTGTATCTGCGAAATGAAATTAATCTAAGGCCAATTTTTCATCCAGTGTTAATCCTCCTTCACCGTCAGTTTCAAATAGGAAATCTCCCAACTGAAAACTTCAGTGCAAAATCTTAAGTTAACTTCAAAAAAAACAAACAAACAAAAAAAACATTCAAATGAAAATTCTTACCGTCGTTGGGTTGCAGGACTGTCTGAGTAATCCATTCTAGTGAAGAGAATTTTCTTTTTGTACTAATTGTTCACAGGTGCCGGGAGGGTTCTAATCTTTTATATATCCTTTATAACTAAAAGCTTCCACCACAACAATTCACATCTGCTTACTTTTCTGCCATCTTAGTGCTTAAGGGTGTCAGAGGATTTGTTACTTTCTCACCTCTGTCCGCTTTGTTTAAGACATGGCTGAATAATACTGCACGCTATTGTACAGCTGTTTTCAGGATTAGTGGCTCTGGCTAACGTCCAGTGTGGAATTATCCTGCCTCTGCTTAGCATACTTCAATCTTCACGGCCCTTCCTTATCTAGAAGTCCTGTCTTATTTGACGTGACTGTACTGTAAAAGGAACGACTCATCAAAACATCCTCCTGATACTTGCACACCTTGATCCAGCCTTAGACTTAGGTGTCTCTGCAGTTGTGGAATAAACCTGACCAGCCCAGCTCCTTTCTCTTTGCTCTAAAGAAAATATTTTGATTCTGTCTCTCCCACTGTTTAAGTTGCTGTGGTTCAGGTGGCCCATTTTCTTTATAGTGGTAGTTTGTGGTTTAGATAAAGGGATCTGCCCTCCTCAGAGCTATTCAGATGACTTAGAAAGTAAGCTTGTATACATCACCAGGCTACTTCCTTTCTCTATCTACTTTATTTTCTACAGCTGCCTTCATGATCAGAATGTTGTCATAATGATGTCATATTAGGAGCCCACTGATTTCTAAAGACATCAATCGATAAAAATGTAACAAATATATAGTGTAAATTTTTTAAAAGCACTCTGGAAAAACCCTGATCACTGTAGCAAAGAAAAATAGCGTATTTGTTGGGGACTGTTTTCAGCCAATATCAGGCTTTAGTCACAGACAACTTTGTTGTTTTGTGTAAGTTTGTTGGCTTTTTTATGGAATTGGAAATGGAAATGGAATTTGTTGATAAGGAAAATATATTAACTGATTAGGGGGTATAAACTTGTTCATTTATATCCAGCATCAGATGAAATTGCGAGAGATTTCATCAATATTTACCTGTTATTAGTTATGAAAAAGTTTGTCTAAAATAAATAAAAATAAACTAAAAATTGATTTTTTTTTCAGTGTTCATTTTAGCTCGATTTTTTTAAGCTTCATATTACATTGGGATCAAGAGTTATAAACATTAAGTTGAATGGACTTAAGTTATTTATTAGACAGGTTTGTTTATCTGCTATCTTGACCTGAAATACAGAGCATCTGAATACCGAAAGTCATGCTGCGCTGTGCATCAAGGCTTTGTATCACAGTGTGGTTCCTGGTGGTATTTTTTATTATTTATCATGAATGGAGGACATGTTTTAATTAAGAACAACTCACAGTCAACTGTGTCTTTTTGAACTTGGAGTTCTTTGTGAAAGTGAAAGCAGGAAATCGTCAGATTTGCTTAAAATGTTTTTGCATTAAAAATGACTTAAATGATTATTCAAATAGTTAATTTTCTGTATTTGAATAATCAGTTAATGGACCAGTCAGTTCAGTCCTACTTGTGCATTTTTAGATATTCTATATCTCAAAAGATCTAAAGATCTAAAGTAACTTGTAACTGAAGGTGTCAGATAAATGCAATGTAGTAAAAAGTATAACATTTCCATCTGAACTATATAGGAATGAAAGTAGAAAGTATAGTACAAGTACTTATAATCTGTACATAAGTACAGTACTTAAGTAAATGTATTTAATTACGTTCCACCACTGTGCAGTGGTCTCACTGAAATAAATTAAGAATCTGTGTTTCTGATGCTTTGGTGCTGCTTGTCTGAACACAGTCGCACAGGTCTGCGTGGTGCTGAAAGTGTGAACCTTAAAATATTTCAACATTTGAAAGATTCTGGATTGTGTTTGGTTTGGATCAATGAAACTACACTACATGTATGAACAGTTTATAATGAAGACTTTAGTTCAAGTTAGAAGAGATTAAAAATTCAACCACAACACAAATACCCTGTTGACTCTGCACCAGACCCCGTTGCTGTAATCAAAGGGAAGAGCTGGTCTCCTACCTTGGTTTGGGATCCATTACTGCAGTCAGGAGTCAGTGTCACTCATCAGTTCCGACAGCTGGACACGCACCGCTGCATCCTGTCTGCATGCGCTGCCTCACATAGTCAGCTGTTAGATGCTAAGGTAAAATGTTCAATAGCAGCCTGACAAAGTGATTGGTGGTTGAACTGTTTACTCAGAGGATGGAGCTGTAAAGCAGAGGAGCATGTGGCTGATGAACGCTCCTTATTGACTTTAACTTAATTATCAACTGAAAAGTTTAAAGGCTGGAGAGTCTCCACAAATAGCACACTTTTTTCATTTTTTTCTATTTTACCTCATTATTTTTTATATCTTGGCTGACACTGACTGGTGTTTGACTGATACTTGTATGTTTTTTTATCTTATATTACGCTTGTAGCAGTTGCAGCACTAGTACTATGGTATTAGTTGTACACTAATAAAAGTGATGTCAGCAATAGTATCTGAATACTGCTGGAAGTATCAGTAATATTGGCTGTATTGTTATGAGAATCATTATTATCATTTATTAAAACTGTCTATCAAATTATCCAGTGGTTCCCTCACACTAGTCAAACAGACATTCTGCTGCCTCCTCAGTGTGATATTAGCAATAACAATAATATTTATCTATTTGACTTGGATCACCTATGAACAGATATCAAAATACAAGCAGAAGCAGAACTTTTTACATAACGTGTGTGTGGGTGTGCATGCACTATAGCCTGGAAATCATGTGACCAGGATGTATGAAACCAGCAGAGTTAACAGAGCCACCCCTGGCAAACAAAGCAGTCACACCCTGTCAGTCAGAGAGGATCAGCAGAAAGCACTCTTGTCGCATAATCCATCTGGCACTGTTTACGTCATACGTTGTTACATGTCAGCTGGACCACATTCACATTACAAATATATGAGCCTAACTTCTGATCAAAATGCCAATTCAGGTTTTGGTTGCATTTTAACTTGTCAACATTAAGTCAGACAATGATGATCTATGATCTATGACACACACACATATATATAGATAATATAATCCTGAGACTTACTTCCAGCTGTATGAATTCATTTCATGATTTATTTTTAAATGTTTAAATGTGTCAAGTCCCAAGCTTCTTTAGTTGTTCATGAAACTGCTACAAAGCTGTTTTACTGTAAGGCCCCAGAAATGTTTTGTGATCTAAGAAATTTTACCTGACAAGACATCACCACATGAGGTGAGTAGATTGTGACTAAATAACCTTGCTTATTGGCTGAACTGTTCCTTTACAGTGTATTGAATTTCAAATCACCAAGATAATTCCAAAATGAAACATGCGTTTTTCATATTTTAAAGCTACAGTTCATGTTTGTTACAGTGAAACCACCATCTGTGTCCAGGAAATGACCTCTGTTTCTGTGTTAAGTATCAGAGACAAGCATCATAATAGATTATACTGCCAAACACTTCCAGAAAATATGTGATCTATTTATTGATTGATCTGTTTATAAGTGAAAAAAATCATACCATATACAGAGCACATTTAACAGTAATTTCCACATAATTGGGAGGGTGTTCAATTGTTACTTACCTCTTTTATTACTGCTGAAAAATACATATTACTTTGAGATTGTTAGAACATTACTGTATTATTATTCTTTATCATTATCTCTCAATAGCACCCTTTTCCATTTTTTTTTAATATGGTAGAATCCTTTATCTCACCATGTTTTCTACCATTCCTACCCTATTATCAAAATTAAATCACAATATTACCATTAATTATCATTATTATCAACATAATACCAGGATATGAATAAATATATAGTATATACCATGGTATTACCTCGCTATCACACTGATGTTAATAAATATTGACCTATTTAGTACCATGTTATTATTGAGCTGTTAAAGTGCTTGTATTTACTTTGCATCAGTATTAAACAACTACTCCACAATATCCACTTCTTGACATTATTCATCATATTAAAGCTAAATTGATTTTATAAAACACAGCTATAGTCTCTGTCAAGTATCGTGGTTAACAGTAGGCTAGCAACACTTTTAACTTTTTCACTCACAGTGACAAAGGCATTTACAAAAATGCGACCACGATTCCACAATAGAATATTCTTAAGATTCGAATGACTAATTTGTAATCATTCAAAACCAGAAAGTACAAACATTATACATAACATTACTTTTGTCATATTGTTGTATCAGCATCTCCATTCACAAGTAATACAACTTGCAAAATAAACAAAATAATCTGATGTTTTCCTCAAAGTTAGTTCAAAAGTCTCTGAGTCTGCATCATCAGTTTGATTGTGTTTTCCACCCACACCCTGATATAGTTCAATGTAGTACTGGTGACAACTGGGCAGCTTCACATGGGAATAAAATGTTTAGCTAAAGGGCACATTATTGGTACTCTAAGAGACAGCTGCAAGTGTTTCCATTATCACTTTCTCTTTCCACATTTGTCTTCTGAGGCCATAACCCTGCTCTGCTAACCTCTGATTGAGTGTCACCTCAAAGTCTCGGTCTTGTTTTCTTCAGTCTTGACAGCATGATCTCTCATAAATATCTAGAAAAGATGAAATAAGAAAATCAGTAAGAACAGAGAAAAAGCTTTTCATTTGTTTATGTTTTCAAATGTCACTTTGACCAATACTTAGTCAATTTGCCTAAATCCTACCAATGTTCTTTGGCTTGTCAGAAATAAATGTTAGCAAAATTTTTCAGACAGAGATGAATATTTGTGGTTTTACCATATAACTAGAACACACAGAACACAGTTTTCTACAATTTTATGCACAACAGGAAAAAAAAGCACACAGTCTGAAGCTATAGATGGTTTCATCAAGGCTGAAACTCAAAGCCGTGTTTACATCATATCAGAGGAACCAGAACCACAAGATGATGCTTGTTTACATTGTTGGATAGCTGTGAAATCAAGCGTTGTCCTTTTGGCCATATTATCTCATAAATTAATTGACTGACTTCAGGGAGCATCTGTAATCACCAAGTTACCCCGTACAGAAAAAAAAATAGTTGTTCCAAGATGGCTGCTCATATTAAAGGTAAATCTGGTATGATGTAAATGCAGCATACTGTAATGACATGCTGACAGGGATGAACAATGATAATGCAGGCTTGGTTTGTGTCTTCAGCCTAACATATCAATTAACTTTTGTATTTGAGAAGACATCTCACCACAATGTTAACGTAACTGCTGTTCTTGAGCTTTCTAATATATCAGGTGTTCCTCATTAACAGATATTGTTTGACCAGTTGTCATGTTTGAAGCCAACATGAAGGATAAAGCCTGAAAGCTGCCATGAAAAGAACTATGGACATCTATTCTGTGACAAACTGGTAAACTTTGTCATAGAGATTAAAACTGAATTTCAAAGTTAGTTGCAGTCCTGTTCTGTTTGATGATGAAGGTCAAATGATAGGACTGAACAGTGTTATAAAAATGAGAGTTGGGATGAACTTTGAATCTTAGATTTGCAGTACTTAGTTCACTTCAGTTGATGTAGAAATGATAAAATATTGCAAAAAGGAAAAAAAGCCAATGGTGGGAGACATGGTCAGAAGTGGTTTATCTGAGTAACATTCAGACAGTGCAGCTAGACAGGTGGCTACTTTAGGCCTGACATAAGTGACATCACTTAAATTCCCAAAACACAAACCACTTAAATGCTAACTCTTCAGATTCAGTTTCAAGAAGAACTTTCTTTCACATGCTCTCCACTAGTCATTCTACTATCACATAAATTATATGAGTACAGACAATTTGCCTCCACTCATATCATTAATGTGATACTGTAGTAGCAAATCGCATCTCAACAGAGTCTTAAAACAGAGATGGGTGGGAATGGTACAACACTGGAATGAAAATCACAGCATGTGTGCACCTTGGTGGTATATGATTTAAGATTCACATGGTGTATATAGCAACTAATAGATTATATATGTTGGATTTAAAGGGAAACAGTGAAGTTGTGACAAGGCACACAGGTGTGTTGACAAATGTGTTTTCTTTAATAGTTTTGCTAAAACAGGTCAAGACAGATTCCAGACTGAATGGGTACCAATTCCCCCTCATGGTATCCTCTTGGAAGATCTACAGATGAACCATAACAGACAGCAGTGAGATGTTGTAATTTAAAAGTGAAGATGCAAGCTCAGACAGACCGGCAGCTTAGGTTGGGCTTCCTACCTGTTGGCTAAGTGGTTCTGGTGGCATGATGGCAGCATGAAGACGATGGCTGACTGATGAAAGAAGGATGTTTGGAAGAGGGTTTCCTTAGAAGATAAATAAACTTCTTGTTTGGTGGGTAGGATCACAGGAGTTTGGCAGGGGTAAGTGACCTGGTTTTGAAGTTGGATTGGAAGATTAAACATTCAATAGTGGTTGGGTGATTTGCGCCGGGTTTTGAGAGAGCGTCTGCTTATTTTCCAGGGGAAGGGTGTATCACAACAGCCTCTGGGATTATTTTGTTTGATGCTCAAAATGAGAGAGTTAGAGGAAATGTAAGGATGACAGAGGAGGAGGTTCCTGATGAGGTGGTTGGTTGATTTTGAAGGAGCAAAAGACTTTGCAGGAGATGGTTAGCAGCAAAGTTTAAGTAAAAAATTCTGAAGCTGATCTTGGTTGGAACATAAGATGGATAGTTGAAAAGATCAGGAGATTTCAGCCAGGGAGGAAATTTGATACCGCAGTATTTCACAGGAACAGGTGACAAACACTCGTCATTTTCAGGAGCATGAAAAGTTAAATGAAGAAGAGTTTGTTCAGTAGGAACATAAGTGTTCACATGAGGAGAAGCAAACAGTAGGTCACCAGAAGCAGCAGGAAGCTTTCGAGGATTTGAAGGCAGATAGGTAGATGGACAGATAACCAGGGGTCTGAGAGAAAGAGTTAGGAGTGCAGTGCATCAATACCTGCAGGAGTGAGAACCAGGGCTTGAAGAAGGTCAGATAGAGAGACAATCCCTCTCACCACATCGTCACTGTCAACCAACACCAAACGATGCACCTGAAAAAAGCAACAGGATTTGGTTATTAGAAGTAAGCAATTTATTAAAATGGTTTTTGTTCCTTTATAACAACACCCTGTTTTGCTCATTTTGCTAAAAAGCAGCCAATGTAGAGAAGCCAGTATGGGAGAAATATAACATCTAATTCTGGTTCTTGTGAGTAATCGGTGAGCAGCGTTCTGGATTAACTGGAGAGTCTTTGGGGGGAGAGACTTATGGGGGCAACCTGATAAAAGGGAGTTACAATAATCCAGCCTGGAAGTAATAAATGCATGGACTAATTTTTCTGCATCTTTCTGACTCAAAATGCACCTAATCTTTGAAATATTGCGGAGGTGAAAGAATGCAGTCTTTGAAATGTGTGTTATGTGTGAGTTAAAGGACATGATTCCATGGCGCTTTTCATGTCTCTTTTGCTTTACGTGTTTCTTTTTTAGCGGGGCTATAGTGTCAAGTATTATCCTTAGTGAGCTTTCAGTGTTATCAACAAAAGAGTCGATTTGGGAGGGACCACAACAGGCATAAGACTTTTCTTTCATATTGGAATGTTCTGCATTACTGGGACATGATACTTAAGTAAATGACAATAGAATCGCTTCCTTAAATTTAGCCACAGCACTATCGGACAGGTATCTAGTATAGGAGTGTTTTCTTGTTGGTATGTAGTCAAGTAATATAAATCCAAAATTAAGTAATGGTCAGATAGAAGAGGAATTAAAGACTAGAGACTATTAAATGTCCAATTTCAGTGCCACATGTCAAAACAAGGTCAAGAGTATAATTCAAACAGTGAGTGAATCTAATAGTTAATAATAAATGCTGTGCAAGGGCTATCACCATCATTATCTATCAAATCACCTATAATAATTACTTTATTTGTTTTAAGGACTAGACTCAATGACCTCCTCGGCAGATGTCTCAAGGAATGTGAATATTAATATGAATATGGGGAAGTGGATTCATTTAGGCTGACATATTCTCTAAGCCACGTTTCGGTTAGCAAGAGCAAATCTATATTATAATCTAATATTAATTCATTTACCAGTACAGCTTTAGATGATAGAGATCTAACGTTTAACAGTCCACATTTAATTCTCCTATTTGTTGTAGCTGTGAAGGTGTTGGTGTTAATCTTTATTAGGTTTTTATGTATAACCACTCTTTTTGAATTTGATCTAATTAATTTCGGTGGTCAGCAGACAGACACAGTCTCTGCTGGATTTTGGGTGGGTGTTCTAATGGAAGTACAGAGAGGTGTGTAGGACTGCAACTCTGGTCTCAATTCTGGGTTGTCATGGTCTTGGTTTATTAAGAAACTTTTAGCATCAAAATAAATTATTAAATAAGAGATTTCCTCCTTTCAAGCCATCAAGACATGAGAGGCTGGTAGAGGGTAAGGGGTGGGCTTGAGTGACCCAGCGACTCACTCACTTCTCACATTCACTGTGTAGTACGTTCAGGGAAAATACTAAACTTGACTGGGACTCTGACTGCAGAGTCCCACTCACTGAGCTGAAGCACAGCTGAACATCAGTGCAGCTCACTAACTTTTCAACTCAGAATGGCTGTTATTCAAGGATAAGCCAGAGAGCTGGGAATTTAGTTGGAAATTGTTCATATGATGTGCCTATGCATATAATATCAGTCAAGATAATGTCATATATCCAGATGGCAGTCCAAGACCAATGTTGTAGAATCGTTGCAGCTAAATGTTAACAACTGGAAATATTTGTGTATTTGCTGTCTTGAACACATCCATTCATCCTGATTTTGACTATGAAATAATTCTGAACATTATTCAAATATGTTTGTGTCTGTTACCTCAGCCTTTGCAATACGGTCGATGACTGTCTCCAGTGTTTCGTAATGGTAACACTTGAGGACTCCCTCCACACAACAGGCTCTGGAGGTAATTGCCTCCCGCATTGTCATGCTCAGGTTGTTGTAGTTTTTCTGCGCTGCGAGGTTCTGAACAGTGTAGAAAAAGAAAAACAGTATTGTTCTGCCGCTTGCAGTTAGTGTTTAACTGGTGCAGTTCAATGGCATCTCCAGTTGAAATGACACTCTTAGCTCCATGGTTTATATTCTATTGTAAATATCTCCACTCTAGATACTGAAACGATCAGTTTAGTAATAACCATGCTGTTGCTAATTCAACATTCTTTGTAGCAGTTAATTTACTGTTGAACAAATTGTCACAACCTACTTTGGCGTTGTTTCTGCATTGTACTAATTCATCATGTGAGTGGTGAGCTATTTTTTTTATCAGATTTTTTGCAGCATTTTTGGTTAAACTCTTGTTTATAGTCTCTCATCCTTTTCAGAGTTATAATGACTGTTTCATTCACTGTATCTTATTGTCTTGGCTAACATACAGTGATGAAGAAGGTGAGAAATGGACTTACAATGACATCAAACCTGGAGTACAGTGCCACCACTTTTCCTATAGAGATGTAGAGATGAAGACAGAAGACAGGTAAAATACTATATACAGACAGATTATATTATTATTATACGTTATCACTTGTGCACTGTGAACTATTCTAAAAGAAATCAAATTTCAACACAAGAAACACACATTCAAATCTGCTCTTGATTACCGTTATTTCTGGACTATAAGCTGCTACTTTTTTCACACGCTTTTAACTGCGGCCTAAACAATGATGCAGCTAATTTATGGATTTTGCCTCAAGACGAAAGTGACATTGAGAGCGACAACGAAAGAGAGACTGACAACGTGGAGACCTGTGGCTTATTAGACAACTGAGGCCTATATATGTACAAGTTTTTTTTCTTTTCTTTTTAAATTTAGCGGGTGCGGCTTATATTCAGGTACGCTCAATAGTCCGGAAATTACGGTAAACAATAGGTAGACTGTCAATGAGTCAAAGCAAAAGAATACTTTGCACATCTGTTTTATGAGCCGTGTGCGTAGGAAGACGATAACATAGAAAGTTACGAGCAAACGCTTGCACACTGTCTAATTTGCAAGTAAGACAGCTTTCTTATGGCTTTAGATTGGCAGTGACTCCCAGTATGACATATATGACAGTCGGAGATTTCCAGCCACAGATATACTGGGCTTCTTTGTACCAAACCACATCATCACATGGTCAACATTGTGAAACAGCACCAAAGTGCCGTTTGTATAAGGCACCACAATAACTTGGTTAGGTTACTTAAAGATTCGCAAAAAACATCGAAGGCTTCCTGTAGAGCCAGTGATTGGTTTGTGTGAACTGGGCTACTGTAGAAACATATTGGTGCAGCTTCATGGAAGAGGACCAGCCTCCTCTGTAGACCATTCAAAGGTACTAAAAACACAACATTTGTTTGCTTCAGGTCATTAAACACTAATGAAAACATGATTATGAAGATCATATTCAATTTACCTTTAACTTAACCTTTAACTTAACTACTAAACAGTAGTCTCCTGGGTGAAATTCTGGTTGTGTTGCACCCATCCACCTCATCCTCATCCCTGTGCAGATTTTGCCACTCTTAATAGCCTACTATGTCACCTGACTTCTTCAGTTGTCATAATTACTATGACCATTAGGCTGCCACCTAACAGTAAATGCAAAAAACTTAAATGTAAATCTGAGTCTTAATAAGCTTAATTACCTACACAGCCATTTATATGGTGAGAACAAGTGTCTAATACCTAAAAAAAAAACAAAACATCAACCATCAAATGTCAGTGTGATGTTATACTACCATGCTCATTGACCACAGGCAGTGCGGACACTCTTCTGTCTACAAAAATGGCCAGAGCATCATAGACAGAAGCTGTTTCCTGAACTGTTGCAACTTGTTTGAAGGTACCGATTGCCACATCACTGATCCGCTTTTGAAGAAACCTGGGTTTAGGAATCATAGATCCCTGGAGGGAAGGCAAGAGAGATAAAACCATGCAGTATGTGAAAATCAATTAAAGATTGAAACCATACAGACAAATAATTGCAATTTTGTTCGGATCTTCATGTTTTTCCATTGTGAACTGAAGATCATTTTCCATGGTACAGAGGGAGCCCGTCTCCATTTTTTTTATTTCTATAGAATCTATGTTTTACACAGTATGATCTTGAGAAATGAATAAAAATTAATACTGAATGTAGATAAATGAACAAACCCTTTTTACAGGCTCCAACTCTGGCTGTGGAAAATTCTCTGATGCATGTTAGGGAGTATGTTAAAGGGAAAAAGTCTTACAAAGATGTGGAGGAACTTGAGGATACGTTTGTGAGTGAGGATGTGCAGGACGTTTCCTGATGCTGGGTCGATGACTGGCAGTCGATGTATTTTATTCTTCAGCAAGGAGTAGATGGCATCAAACAAACTGAGGAGACAGTAAATCTCATGATTTAAGATTATAATAGACACACGAGGATTGTAACAGCACGGAGTAACAAGATACATAGTGCAGTTGGTTTAGTTACTTAGGTTTCTATACAGATATATACCAAATGTTGTGATGCCATTAATATTATAGCATTAAAATTATATGAAATATTTTAAATGAAAGTTAAGAATAATTAAGAACAGACCTAATCAAAAAGGCTTGGGAATTACTATGAGATGCAGACAGACCAGGTGTTCGAAATTAAAAATGCTGCGGTATTTAATATGATATATTACATTTGAACAATGTAACTATGACCCTGATTTAAAGGAATCATTTCAAAGTCTGGTTTCACCTGCAGTCAGGAGTGATGCTGATCAGTCTGTTGGTAGAGTACTGCAGATAGATCTCTACGGAGAGAGAAACACAAGCTAATGACATGAAATCCCACATCCAGACGGTGTTTGAATCCTTGTTTTCTTCATCAACACTTTTGGCACCATAAAAGGACATGGTTCTGTTGTACTGACCTCTCCATGTCTCTATCTTGTGTTCTTCCAGCTCGTAGATCTGAACCTGCAGACAAAACACACCTCGGCTCAGTCAGTGATGGGCCTCAGCCTGGGCAGACATCTTCCTTTCTAATCTCACTGACAATGTGGATACAGTTTTTATTTGTGATTAGCAGCTGTTTTTGTATAAACAGATAATCTGATATGTAACATGGCATGTGCCCATGACAACAAATCGCCACAGCCATACAACACTTACAGGCTGTATTGTGTATATTTGCTATAAATGTTTAATGCAAAGACACCATTCAGGTGCACAGCTCACCAGAGGAGACTTGTAATAACGATGGAGAATGTTGATGAAGTCAGTGATGGTCAGCATACCTGTACGCACATTACAAACATCAAACATGGGTTTATTGGTAATCAATAGCAACGACAGTAAATTACATACTGACTGTAACACGATTACCATGCTAATGTGTTTATGCAACCATGAAACTCAAAACTGAGACAAGTACAGCTTAGATTGAATCAAAACCAAGCCAAATTCAATGTAAAGGTGAGCCTGATGAATTGACCTTGGAGCTCTAAAAAGTGAACAAACCCCTAATAAAATCTTTTCCTGGCATCACCCTCAGGCCAAACTTTAAATTACTGTATACTAATAGTAAGAACAACAAATACATATCTCTGTCTTTTTATTCATCCAACAATTTTGCTTTCTGCGTGTAAGAAGAATTTTAACCTCATTAAGCTGTTAAAGACTGAAAGTCTGGTTTCAAACTTTGTGATGTAGACAGTTAATCCAGGCTGATGCACTTGACACGCATGTTTAAATTTTAGTTACAAACAGAAAATTGACACCTGTGAGCAGGGCTGTTGAGTCACGATGATCAGTTAGGCATCTGTGTTTGCTGTTGACCTGCTTTCCTCCTCTAAATGTTAGCACACAAACTGGGCCTGGATCATTTGAAACCTCCTATTCACAGTAAGGAAACCTGAATCCACAGACCTGGGGTCCAGAACTGTCCGTAGAAACTAAATGTAGGTCACATGCCTGTGGAATGCTAGCATGTTCAAAATGCTTATATAAATTGACATTGTGCATTAATGGCAATTTGATGACCTAGAATTGCCTAATGGTGACTGACCATTACTGCATATTGTGTCTAAATATTTTCAACACAGGTTTTCAAAATTGTGTTATTGTGTTAGGTATCTTTAAACACTTGCATGATGAATCTTGAACTGATGGAGAGACAGAGATGTACTGTAGATAGAAATGTATTATCGCTCACCCACAAAACACTTCAGCTTGCTGTCCCATAGTGGTGCTGCCCTCACACCATTGGCCACCAGAGCAAAGAAAGCCTTTTTCACCTGAGAAAAACACACATAACACAGGTTTTGCAGCTGTGGGGCCTTAGCTGTCCAAAAATGGGATTTGCAAAAGTAAACCCAAAACAAAACAAAAAGACCCATACCTGTAGTGTGGTGTCAAAAATGACCAGTTTGGAGCTGGTAGGAATGGCATCGTAACAGGAGTGATTCTTCATGAAGTTCATGTATATGAATGTGTCAGGGTCTGTGTCTGCAGGGGGCGCAAGAGCACGTGGCGCATATGTACAACCACCTACAAATGAGCAATTGAAAACATATGATACAATGTTGTTAAGAGATGTCATGTTAAACCCAAGTAGGGACAATCTTTTTTTTTTTTTTTTTTTTTTCAAAATAATCACGATAAATGTTGAATGTTTGTATTTGGCAAGGGCATCAGCATGTTGTTTCATAATCAAGTCCATCACAATGTCACTGCTGCCACAAAGCACAGCAACTGTTCATGATCAGTTTCCTTTACTGTGCTCTTTACAGGCACCATACTCTGCAGAAAGGTGGAGGTAACTGAGTTGGGCATGGAATAGGAGCTGTTGTCAATACACACACACAAAGTTACAAAATCTTCTCTACTTCCTTACCTCTGCTCTTCATTGAGAGGACATCCTCTTCCTCATCTTCTTCCTCATCCATCTCAAATAAGGGAACCTGAGACAGGAAGTATATCGACAGTTTACTAAAAGCCCAGAGTTTACACACAGCTCTGCAATGACCTCATCCATATCTGGTGGCTATGAAGGTCTTCTGCAGGTGACAGGTTGAAAACATCTTGCTTTCTATTCCTGCATGTGTTGAATATTCATTTAATATAAAACGCAAAGCTTTGGTGTGGTTAATCTTTGGATAAAGTTAGGTTAGCTTCCCTTGGCTTATAGGCTTTGTGCTCAGCTAAACCCAAACAAAGCTATTAAATTGATGTTAGTCCCATCATTTCATTCTCAGACTGAGCATTAATCATATTGCTTAATTTAGAACTTGATCACAATACATTTCAGTAGCTTATGGAACCTTTGTAGTTTTTCTTTGTCAAAGACTATATCACCTCAAGGTTACAGAGTGCAGAGGGAAACAGCTGGAGCGTACACCTGTACCCTGCTGGGAACTCATCTCCACCATGGTTTTTCACTTGCAGCTAAACAAGTCTTGTCTGTATTCTGGCACAAGTTGGAAACATGTAGTTGGAACACACCGTCAAAAGCATTTGCTGTAGAAGCAGCTGTAAGGAGTGTCTACATGTTGACTAATCCATGTCATGACAGGAAGCCAAAAACCCACTGGTTAAATGTCAGCATTGAGGTGAGGAAGTATTTACAGCCTGGCTACCTCAGCTGACCCCAGAGTCAGTGAAGAGGTACGGTCAATTAAGGCATGATATCGATAGGGAATTTGCAGTGGCAGAAGCTAGGTATGAATTACTTCTGAAAATCTATACAACATGTAACAATCAGGTGACTCATGAAGCTGTTTTACCAGGTTATAAAGGCATAGGAAGGTAGGTAGGAACTTGAAGGACTTCCTAACCCAGAAGATGATTTTGGAAGAGTCAGGGCAGGTAAGGGGGGCCAGAAAACTCTTGAATGGTAAGACACCACAGACGGTTGCTCCTGGTTGTAGTTGCCTCATTCTTTCTGTGGTTCATGGAGAGCAGAGTTCAATACTTGAGAATGCAGATAGAAGCAGGTGAAGGCCTGGATGTATAGTAATAGTACTGCTTCCCTCTACTAAAAGAAACCGTTTGAGGTGATATTAACTGTTTGTACAAAGAACCAGTAAAATATTACTGATTTCACTTAACAAGAGATATAAAATTCAGAAAATACTAAGATAAGTTACAACCTTAGACTGGAAATTTTTAGATCAATCTGTTCTTTTCCTTTGAACTGAAAAAGTTCAATTTTTAGATGGATTGTCATGAGAAAAAACTGGCAGCAGCTCTGGTGTCTTGGGTCAGATGGAGGGATTGCTGATATGAGCAGTTTACCGTGTTGTGTCTCTGCAGCATATATTCTTATGCCACAATGCGTGTAATGCGAATAATACCATGTTCTATGAGACCAGTGTCTCCACAAATAGCACTTGTACAAAGGATCATGTTTCAGGACTGTCAAGTACATTTTGTAATACTTATAGTCAGAGATTAAAAATCCATGCTGTGCTAGAGTTGTGCTAGCTGTGCTAGCCTCTGGTATGGTTTCAAGTGGTAATTAAGATATATAGTTTTAAACGTAGTGTCTGGCAGTAAACAAGCACAATCAGTTTTGCAGCTACAGACACAGTATCAGTACATACACACAGACACTTGTTTGCATGCAGACATCCAAGCAGCACAGCAGAGAAGAGTTGAGTGAGTGAGCTGATTCTGAATCACATTCATTAGTTAGGTGTAAATCAGTCTTACATCTAACTTTGGCTGAGACTGCATCATATTGGCATTAAAAACATTAATAGCAGTATTTTAAAAACTGGCTTTATTGGCAGGTTGACATTTAATGAATGTTGACAAGAGACAGCAGATACAATCTGGCCTCTCTGTATGTTTCTGCACCTTTCAATGAAGCTTGTTACACTAATCAGGTGGAAATTAACATCACACATAACATAATAATAATGTCATTATAACGCCATTAACCTGTATTTTATTTGCTTATGTGCATTTTAGAATATATTTTAATGCATTCCCCAATACTGCCAGCATTATATGATCATGAGGTATTAGAATATTCTATGAATGACAACTAAAGTGTTTCAGATTCAGCAACAAAAGCAGCTATGAAACTACACTGGGACCTTTTAGTTTAAAGGCTGCTTGTTCCTCAGTTTATATACTATAACAGGCATCTTGTGTTTACCTTTCACATCACTTTTAGTTAATAAATAAGTGGTTTAATTATTTTGAGCTGAATTTGTCTGTGAGGATCATGTTTTGTGGCCACAGAATCTCTGCTCAGCAGTGATGAAACATCGGGCAGTTAGAGTGCCTCTTAAGAAAATGATAAGATTTTAATATTTTGCGTTTTTGTGATTCTCTTTTTTGTGATCTCCCAATAACCTTTTAACCTGACCTTTCATTTTCATCACATCATTGCTAGTTTGTGTGTCCTTCTCCTGTTTGAGCTCAGTACAGATAGCAGTCTTCATTTCAGGTTATGCCTGGACGTTAATCATGGACACATGCATACAGGTTGTGAACATGCTGCAAAAAGAACAGGCTGTTGAGGCCTGCAATGTAAAAGTAGCTCTAGTGTTTTTTTCTTTGCAGGTTCTCAGTTACAATGTCCACATCTTTCAGTTACCAACACAAACAGACTCCCAGGAGACAGATTAGAGTGGGGTGAGGGTGAGTCAGCAGAGTGTCTTACCTCTGCAAGAGGCTCCATGGCTGGGAACGAGGAGCAGGAGGTCCGCCTCCGTGGAACCTGACCGACTGGCAAAGCTCTTGATTACAATGCTCTTCCCACTGTCCAACTTAGACATTTGGATGGCTCTGGTACTTTGTCAGATAAAGTGATGAAGGAGTGGAGGCATGGTGAGGAAGGGAGGGGGAGTACGCCAAAGACAAGAGAAAAGAGGGAATCTGTGCACTACCAGCCAGCTTCAACCAGCACGTCTGAATGCCTGGGCGCAAATGAGGTCTAAATCTGGACTGAGGGGTGAGAGGCCTGTGGCATTCACAGAGGGGAGGGGTGGGGTGAGGCTGAAAGTGTTCAGGGAGATTTGGGGAGGGCTAAAGACAGTCATACTGTATACGGTATCAGACATTACCGTTACTTCATTATCATCCACTTAGGGGAACTTCAGATCATTAACATTTGGAACGCAAAAAAAAAAAAGACCAAAAAAGGCCAGAAGTCTGCCTCATGTCATAAAAAAGCAGGTTTTGGTAATGAAACAGACAGCCTGATCACCAGTGAAGATGAACTGAGCCCTGGAAGACTGAAGGACTAAAGGAAATCTGAACACTGATGATTTGATTTGGAAAAGGGTCAATCATACAAATTAAGTGCAACATGTAATCATGCAATATTCGAATAATGTGTATAGTTAACAAAGTAGCATGCTGAACATCTGGCCAAACAGATGAAGTCTCTAATAGCCGTCAACTAACCTCAAATTAATTGGTGTCAGTCTGGTGGCGACTGCAAGGTTAGCTAGCATGACAGCTGAGGAATAGAGAAGAGCCAATGTGGCATCTCATTATCAGTTTATTTATTGCAAGTATTCATCGATGTTATAGCACACTGTGGATTTTCTTCGTATCACGTCAGCCTATGAAACCTGCAAAACCATTTGTATATTCCTAAATACGGGTATACAAATAATTAAACAAAATTAAAGATAAAATACGCAAATACAGCCAAATAAAATAAAACTATTATTAAGGCTGAAATAAATGTATGGCCAGCCCTCAGTTTTTAGTAACAGCTGGATAACTGCTTTGTAGGTATATTATATTTTCCAGTGTAAACAAACACACAACTACTTTGTACACCGTCAGCTATTAATGCTAAACAAGTGTATAACAGTTTCTTTTTTGTTGACTTGTGAGCATCGCAACAAGCTGTAAGTACAATGCTGACATCATCGAACAGAGTTGTTACGGCTAGCAAACAGTTTCCACTTCACATGTCCAGCAGACCTGCAGCAACATTAGCCTTAAATTCACACCGGTCAAGAGGTGTGTTGGTGGACAGCTGGCAAACATCAACACAACAAGAAGATTCGCTCTCCTTTATGCTCCGCTTTGGTCTCACCCACCCCGGGCACAAAGGTTTTGAGATACTTCCCTCCTGCAGGTGGGGTCCTTCAGGACCAAAACCTCCATCCACAAGAACAATTTTTTCCTATCTACAGTTGGAGTCATCAAGAAGGTCCATGAACCCCACTAACACTGTCTCTCACTTCAGTCTCTACAACTTACATTAATAAAGTCTGAACATAAGTCTGAACACCTGACTCAGTGTGCTACATGAACACACATCATTTGAAGTCTATCTTTCCAACTGCTTTTGCACATTCTCTGCTCAAGATTTTATACATTCCTGCATAAATCTATACGTCTCTTTCATTTAAACGACTCTAAATACTGGTTTTGTTTACAATACATTCTTTGTTTTTATGTGTTATTGTCAATTTTCTGTCTTCTATTTCGTTTCTTGACTTTCATCTTTCTCTCTCGTGAACCAATGTAACAATCAAGCTTCTAATTTGTAAAAACCTATTTGGCAAAAATTTGGCAAAAAAAAAAAATCTGATTCTGAGAAACTGTACTGTGTTTACCTGCTATTTGCTAAAAAACAGTGAGAGTGAAGCTCTGCAGAGCCAAAGGGATCCTTATAAAGTTAGGCAAAATTTCTCTTTGTCATAATGACTGAGAACTTTCACATTACAACCATTAACAAAAAGAAAAAAATTAGATCAGTGCAGCTTTAAGGCTTTGCCAGTCCTACAATGTTCAAGTTTCATTAGATCTCAAACTATTTATAGACACACTGAACGACTCGAGCAGACCATCCCCTCCTCACAGAGTTATGAGTTTACATTCAACCGTAAAAGCCACCACAATACTCAGTAAAAATGAGTCAACACACCTTTGAAACTGAATTGTAAATTTAGTCTCATTTATAACTTGCTGCCCCTTCAACTCCAACAGAACATTCTCTGTCAAGTCAAAATTTTGCAGAAAGAAAAAATTTACCATGCAGCATATTTACTGCACTATCTGCTATACTGTGTACAGCTACAACCCGTGCAATTCCCTTGTACTTGGTGAAACCCACTGCATCAAATGACCCTTCATGACACTCATTCCAGGTGATGCTCGTTCAATACAGCTCAACCAACATTTAGAAAGTTCTCTGCATGCAGTTTAAGTCATATTTCTGATATACAGCAATTCTACAGTGTCCTTCTGAGAATAAATGCAGATGTCCAGATGGGCCTGTCACTGCTGGTTAGAAAGGGGCTCAGATATTTATAGTTTACAACTGCTTAAAGGCTCTTGACATACATTCAGAATACCACAGGTTGGCCCCGGGTCTTCACTCACAGTGTATGTACCAGCTCTCCCCACAGCAGTGTGTGTGTATTTCAAACACACTGTTGCAGCTGTGAACAGGGTCAGCATTAGTCAAATGCTTTATACGATTAAAATTTATATCTTCAGTGCAATTTAATGAATGGAGAACGTATTCATAATGATACATTTTTTGTAACAATGTATTAAGCCTGAAGATGTAACCCTCATCAGATACCAAAGAATAAAGTACGACCAAGGCTTATTTTTTTACATAACAGAGGTAATAATAAATAATAAAGGGAGACCCTTGTTTACAAAACTCTGTAAAACTGACTTTTTAAAATATTGTTTCCTTAATCGGCAAGACAAATATCCATTCAAGAGATTTGTACTACAAATAACTTTTATTTTGAAACTGTCATCCTGAGCAATACATACAGCCCTTTACATGGAAATTTAACAACTGCAAGTTAGTAAAAATATTATTATTTCCTCTTATTTAATAACATTTATAATTTTTCTGTTAAGTTAAAAACAACTTCAGACACAGTGTTACTCAGTGTTATTTAACTTTGCAACATATATCAATTCTGAAATGCAGATTTGCATGGCTGTAGTGTAAAGTGGAATCTGCTAAATCGGCCAAGGCAGACTGTAACTTGTCAAATGAAAACATTAAGACTTCAGAATCATTTTTCCCCTAATAGAACTGAAAGTGTATATGTCATTTAAGCTGTTCATGACTGAAACCCCTCATCTCAGTCATCTATTTAAGAGCAGCAGAACAGGGCAGATAAGCTCCTATGAATGACTCCAACTCACGATGTGTGTTCCTTTGTGTGCCTTATGGTGGATGTGAGGATCGGTTCAGATGGAGAAAAGTAAACTGAACTGAAGATGTTCCTGTAGACGTGTCACCAGAGGCAGATACGATCACAAACAATACACCAATATACGCGTGAACGCAGATTCCGAAGCCCACCTCACTCACTGGTTTGAATTGATGGCATGACAGTTGATTCACACTCAGGTGCTTCATTATTTTCAAAACAATCCATGATTTCAAACAAATAGCTGACTCATTTTCTGTTGACTAACTGACTAATCAACAAAGAGCGTGACGATCAGCAACGTCATTTATAAAGCAAAAATGTTAAACATTCACTATTACCAACTTCTTATATATGAGGATTTTGTTTTTATAGCGGTGTATGTATATTAATGGGACGACACAGGCATTTTAAAAGACACAATGCCATTTGGCGATTAATCGTTCGGCTTAGACCGAACGATTAATCAATAATTACACAAAGTGAACAGATTATTAGAATATGAAATTACCATTATTTGCAGTTCTACGCGAAATAACGCAGGGACTTCAAAAGCATTTTTCAACAGCAGTGCCTCGTTATGTGAATGGGTTCTTAGTGTGCGCTTTGTGTAGCTCCATGAACAGCATCACGTTACTCTGATCAGAGTAGATCGGACACCATTTTGCTTCTGAGGTCTTACCTTTCTTACCTTTTTTGTTTAATGCATTTTTTTAAATCCCTCCTACTATTTCATGCATAATAATTGTTAATAAAAGCTTGCACATAAAAGTCTGCTTCATACTGACACTAAACCACAGTTTGGCATCTGTTAGTAAATTGCGTAATAAATCTCATATGTAAACAACTTAGTCGTTCTTTCCAAGTTCTCACAGCAGGAATGAAAGAAACTGACTTTTCATAAGAGTGATATCAAACAGGATGTCACAATAACAGCTACAGCCTCCTCATCTATAATCAGCCTGTCAGTTTGTAACAAAGGGCCATGGGATATGGGTTAACATTTAAGCACTTCCACTTCCCTCATTTTGAAGTCCTAGGTTGTTTTGAATTGTTGTTTTTGGTTAGAATTTTCATGTGTAAGCCACTCTTGAACTTTGAAGCTTTTACTTGTGGTTGCTATAGTGGGACATTAAATGTGGAACGTGAAGACATTAACGTGGTGGTGACACTGAAGTCCTGTGACTGCGGCGTAGAGCGGTTATAACATTTATACTTCTGCAGCTTGGATTTAGGCTTATTGCTGAACAAATTATAAAACTAACAAACTTTTGTTTGTTGTGGAGCTTATTTTCTGTAACGACAGCAAACGGAAAAATCTCACTTTTTTTTTTTTTTTTTTGAAGTTAAGTGATCTTAACTTTTGGGCTGGCGTTCAAAAAATACATCATCCCTGCAGCACTCTATATGTGATTTTAAGAGAAGGTGTACAAAAAGATTTTCAACTTCCAGTAGTTTAATTTCACTTTTTTTGTTTTTTAAAGTGTCCTCACAGTAGATGAATATTGTTGATATTGTCCTGAGTATACGTAAGAAATATTAAACTGGTTCCTTCAAAAAGCAAACACTGAACACCAGTCCAGCACTCAGTTTATAAATGCTCATTTCACAGTGTTTGTGAGTTTAAGCGGGAAATTGAAATGACAACGTTTTGTGCTTATGATGATGAAAATACACTATTAGTGTTTGCAGGGTTAGAATCTGGTGTTGGACTTGCATTTGGCAGCTTTCAAGAAATTCAATATACTCTCACCTGTCTGTTGTTTCACACAAAAACAAAAGCCTTTTTCATGTTGTCAGTAAAATTAACTTTTTTTCGTCCGTTAACATGCATGTAGAACTAAGTAATCCAATTTTCATCTACAAGTATCTCTAACAAGTCATTAATTAAAATGAGGTTTATGGAACACACCAGTAACACCAACCAGTGAAATTAAAGTACCGATACTTTCAAGATGTTTAAAATAAGCTACAGAGGTCTCAACACAGACTCTTTTCCTGCAGCGTTCCTGTACAACTCCCATCCCTCCATTCATGTCTCTACTCAAAGAACCTTTTCTTCACCACTTCATTTCCACACAAACATGCACACAAAGTTTGAGTCCATATGGCTAGGAATGTAACACTTCAAGACAAATCACAGTATATTTCACTGTTTTATCACCACAACTTTGGCCCAGTGTATGAACTTAATTGTGAAGAAGCCTGGGATGTCTCATTCACAGCTGAAGTTCATTACCAAAGGCCAGAGAGGGCCAAAGCAGGGGACCTGAGCAGACATTTAATGAAAACTGCACAGTGTTTAAAAACACAAGGTTCTGTGCTTGCTAGGTGCTAGTGAGAACACAAAGTACCATCCAGTTTGAGTAATACATCTGCGATTCATTTGAAGTCAAACACTGCACGAAGAACCGTAACACTATGAACCACCTCACACTGACAAGCCTTTCACTTTCTGGCATCGGGGATGAGGTCAACAATAAAATAATGCAGTTCTTATTAATATGCTTTTACTGCTGTCAAAGATTTTTCATGTAGTACTAATATCAGCTTGTACACAGTCTAGCTGAGTATTTTCACATGCTAATAATGATGAGATTAAGGTCATACTCTGATATTCTGACAGTGCTGAAATAAAAGTCAGCCTTAACCCTGTTGGCTTCTAGTGGTAAATTGAATTATAACTGGCTGCTGTCTGCACTGCTTTGCCATTTAACAGTGTCTCCGGACATGACGCTCACTGTGATGGATGATGTACCTTCAGCGTGTTTCAAGTCTCTGCAGGACAATTTTCATACCACAAAGAAATGAATAGAAATCACTGGCTGCTCAGAAGCTTAGAATACATTTTAAGTTGGCATGTATTAAAACATAGAAAAACACTTGTATGGTCCTTTGAGTGTTATATTTTCACTACTCTTGCAGTACTAGAGGTTTACCTCAAGACTAGAAAAGTCATCAAAAGCCGATTGCTGTTTTTGATTTTAGCACTGAAATATCCACAATAACAAGTTCCCCGAATTTTAGCAAAAGTTGCGTCAGTATATACGATCCTGTATTAGACCAAAATCCACTCCCCTCTACAGTGTTTGTTATGATCGGGCTTCAAGCCTACAGTTAAGTACAGTACTCATTCATTTAGACATGAAAAATCAAAAGAAGGGTGTTTAGGGAGAGGTTAGGGCTAACCCTGAGCTTTGTGTCTCTTCTGTGGACTCAACACGATGTTAGCAAACAGTCTCAGAGTGAGGCAAACTGTTGGGGCAGCAGGCTCTGGGAGAGGCTGGGCTGAGGGCTTGCACAGGCACTGCTGGTGACACTTGATCCAGAACTTGGTGACCCAGGCAAGCTGGAGAAAGAAGTAACTTCCCTGTCAGAACTGTCGCCATTGTCATGATGGGACTGGTGCTGATGGCTGACCACCACCCTGGTGGACAGGAGAGGAGAGGAGAGGGAAGCAGGGAGATGGTTCATCTGGTTAAAACACTCTAAATAACTTTGATATCAGTTCTAACATATAACCTTAGCAGGTATTTGGAGAGTTAGACTTGCGTTCTGGCAGGGAACAAGGTGAGATGATAACTAAAATCAGAGTAAGGGTCCAAGTGAGTTTTGAGTTTAGAATATATCAAGAACACAATAACTTGTTTTGATAAACAAATAAGTTTTGTAGGGGAGACAACACACATCAGACTTTTCATTTTTTTTTTAGGTCTTTTCACCTGTACACCTGTATTTAGCATGTATGTTTGCAAGTAGTACTACTACAGTGTTAAAATACTGTTACAAGTCCTGCATTGAAAATGTTAATTCAGTAAAAGTACAATATTAACATCAAAACATACTTTAAGTTCCAAAAGTAAAAGCATGTAAATTCAGAATAATAGACATTACATTATTTGACTGTAATTATTTAAGCATTAATGTCAACATTTTAAAGCTGTAGCTGGTAAATGTGGAGCTGGCTTTAAATTAATTATATATATGGTTTTATTTATAACTTTACATATATAGCTGGATGGAGACTAATAAAGCCTTACTGACTAAAGTAAAGAAAGTAAAGAAACAGAAATACTTAAGCAACTCAAATTTGTACCTAAGTAGAGTACAGGAGTAAATGTACTTCAATACTTTACACCACTGGTATTGTGGTAAAGTTGAGAAATGCCAAGAAGCTTCCTGCAGCTAGCTAGTTCACCTGGGATTATATATCAGGAAGGTGTGTGACAACAGCCTGCATTTTTCTGTAAGGTTCTGTAAGTGGTTACTGTGCTGTTACCAGCACTTTGTTTGCTCAGACTGCAGGTGATCTAACATGACTCACCCCAAACACTTGCACACCACAGACAATCACTCTCACACAATTCACTTTAGCCTAAACAAACAAAGTTCCGCACTGCAGGCTCCAAACATGACAGGAGTAACAATGCACGTCAAAGCCTGCTGTGACAATAAGCTCTGTGTCTACACGACTCACACGAACGACCTGGTTAACAACACAGTGATCGTTGTAAAAAGACGCAGGCTTTGTAGTTGTGGATGATGAACATTATGAAGATGGTCTTTGTTTCCTTTACAGGCTAAAGAACATTGAAAATACTCTTTTCATCATGTTCTGTGCAATGAGGTTGTGTCTGTGGAGCTGAATGCAGTAGTTTATTTATTTTACTAACTTTAACTCATTGTACACAAACAAGGATAAGCCAGTGAAAAAACTCCTACATACACTTTATGCATGTGACTTAATACATTTTGTACTGGATCAGCACCAATGTGTTTAATATTTTGTCTTTTGTATCCATTTATGGTTAAGAAAGCAGTATCTGCACACTCATAAGACCTAAATTTCATTTTTATGCAGTGTGTGTGTGTACCTGGATCTGGATGGACTGACGAGTTCTTGTCTATGGGGTTCAAACTTAGAGATGTAGTGACACTTGGACCACTGCAGAGACACAAAGTCACAACCAGAGAGAAAAACAGAACCGTTCAACACCCACAGTCAGACTTCTGATAAAAATATCCCATTCATCCTTTATGCAGACAAATGAATCCAGTCTGTCTTTCCACAGTTCCTCACCACGTGAGCAGGGTCACTAGTTCCCAGATGGACTCCTTTCTGGCACAGAGTTGTCAGCAGGCTGATACCTGTACACAAGGCAGACATTTCACACCAGCAGTTTCACTGTTTGTTCTGTACTCTGTGACGTGAGGAGCTCTTGTGTTTCAGTTCTGACATAGCGATTAGTCATCCTCTGTTGAGATGGTGAGCTCAAGGTTTATTTGGTGATATCAGTCTGATAGCTCCTTTAATGCAAAACAATCACATTTTCTATTAAAAGATGTTACATCACACAGCTAAATCAGTTCAAACTTGCCCCCACATACTGCATTTATGTACAGTGCAACCAGAAAGTATTCACACCACAGTTTGTTATGTTAGTCTCATTCCAAAATAGACTGAATTAAATTTCGCCCTCAAAACTCTACACATAATGACAAAGTGAAACAAGTTTGCTTGATTTTTATGCAAATGTATTAAAAATAAAAAACAAAAAATGTAATGTAAGTATTCACACCCTTTGTGACGACAATGAAAATTGAGCTCAGGTGCATCATGTTTCCATTGATCATCCTTCAGAGGTTTCTACAACTTGAGTTGAGTCCACCTGTGGTAAGTTCAGTTAACTGCACATGATTTGGAAAGGCACATACCAGTCTATATGGGCCCTCACAGTTGCAGAGCACAAACCAAGCCATGAAGTCAGAGGAATTGTCTGTAGACCTCAGAGACAGGATTGTGTCGAGGCATGGATTTGGGGAAGGGTACAGAAATATTTCTGCTGCATTAAAGGTCCCAAAGAGCACAGTGGCCTCCATAATCCATAAGTGGAAGAAGTTTGGAACCACCAGGACTCTTCCTAGAGCTGGCCGTCCAACAAAACTGAGTGATCGGGGTAGAAGGGCCTTAGTCAGGGAGGTGACCAAGAACCCAATGGTCACTCTGACAGAGCTCTAGCATTCCTCTGTGGAGAGGAGAGAACCTTCAAGAAGGACAACCATTTCTGCAGCACTCCACCAATCAGGCCTGTATGGCAGAGTGGCCAGATGGAAGCCTCTCCCCAGTAAAATGCATATGGAAGCCTAGCTGGAGTTTGTCAAAAGGCACCTGAAGGACTCTCAGGCCACGAGAAACAAACTTCTCTGGTCTGATGAAACAAAGACTGAACTTTCGGCAAGCGTCATGTCTGGGGAAAACCAGGCACTTCTCATCACCCAGCCAATACCATTCCTACTGTGAGGCATGGTGGTGGTAGCATCATGCTGTGGGGATGTTTTTCAGCAGCAGGAACTGGGAGACCAGTAAGGGTCGGGAGAAAGATGACTGCAGCAATGTACAGAGACATCTGACAACCTGCTCCAGAGTGCACTGGACCTCAGATTGGGGTGAAGGTTTATCTTCCAACAGGACAACGACCCTAAGCATACAGCCAACATCACAAAGGAGTGGCTTCAGGACGACTCTGTGAATGTCCTTGAGTGGCCCAGCCAGAGCCCAGACTTGAACCCTGTGAAGCATCTTTGGAGAGATCTGAAAATGGCTTTGCACCAACGCTCCCCATCCAACCTGATGGAGCTTGAGAGGTTCTGCATTGAAGAGTGGGAGAAACTGCCCAAAAACAAGTGCGCCAAGCTTATAGGATCATCCTCAGAAAGACTTGAAGCTGTAATTGCTGCCAAAGGGGCTTCAACAAAGTATTGATCACGGGGTGTGAATACTGAAATACATGTTATATTTTTGTTTTTCATTTTTAATAAATTTTCAACAAACTTATTTCAAATTGTCAGTATGGGGTATTTTGTGTAGAATTCTGAGGGGAAAAAAATGAATTTAATCCATTTTGGAATGAGACTGTAACATAAAATGTAACATAAAATGTGCAAAAAGCGAAATGGTGTGAATACCAGATGCACTGTATACTTTTCAGTATCTATTACATTAAGACAAATACAAACAATTTGGCAAGTGCTTCCTATCTGCTATTTTCCTAAATAAAATTAAAACCACCAAGGGCAATATCCTTATTGTGAAAATGCCGTAAAATGCATACCTTTTGACCTGTTGCTCCAGTACTTCTGCTCCCATTGGTCCAGCAGGATGTTGAGGTATCTCGGACACTCAAAGAAGCGAAGGTAGCGAGATGACGATGGCGATGGGAAGACTCGCTCAAACTGTCCAAGACGATTTAGTTCATCTTCACTCTCTGCTAGCACGCGAACATCTTCTGGAGTCAAGACATCCAACACCGTAGAGAGGAAGTCCTGACAAAGGCAGAAGGAAACTTGGCTTATTTCTAATAAAACCTGTTTGGCTGTTTAACCTATTGTCATCACCAGTATCTACACCATCAGTGGTACAATGGCAGCACAAACTTTTAGCATTTTAGTGTGTTTGTACTCATCTACCTGATCAGCGTAACGTTGTGTGAGGTAAAAGGCCCGTTTCACCTTCTCATCAGCAGACAAATCGGTCTTGGTCCTCTCCCTGTTTCCCCCGCACAGACTATACACACACAAACATACAGGTGTTAATTCAACTATGAGATCTTTTCTCAGGCTGCAGTTTGAGTTTGATTAAAATTGTTCCCAAGATTGTGACCAGAGTGAACAGAATCCCTTGGGTGGAAGTGTAATCCTGATCCTGAGGGCTTGTACTGTTTATCATACTCCATACCTGCTGGTGGAGCTGGAGGCACTGCTGCAGGGGGCAATCACATCTTCTCTTTGGGGAATTCGGAAACCAGCCAGGTTCAGGAGGTCTCTGATCATCTGTCCTTTAATGGAAACATCCAGCGCTGTGTTGGAATGGAGACTGGACCAGAAACACAAAAGTTACAACATGTAGTTTGAAAATTTGTGTGTGTTTTTATGCATGCATGTGTGTGCATCACCTCGGTGATATGTTAACCTCCAGGATCCAGGGTTTGAGGTTCTCGTCCAGCATGATGTCAAAGCCGAACAGCTCGTGGCAGCTGTAAGGTGTCTTAACGTTCATCTTCAGCAGACTGTTAACATATGGTTCTGAGCTGGTGAGCAACACACAGGAGGGAGATTAGAACATCATAATCACTATTATTTCAACAGCTCCAGCATTTCATAGATTTTTGTGAGACTGCTTTCCATTACCTCCTCCTTTACATCTAGAATTAAAAAAAGATTCCTCTGACTTAATGCAGGTTGTGTGGAAAAACTCGAAGTATCTGATGTTAGACTGTGTGATTTTATTTGGACAGATTGTGAATGTCTTTAGTTAAGAGGGGTTGATTGTTTTGCCTACTTCAAGCACACACTAGATACTCAGTGGCAGTGTCTGAAAAAATATTTTAATGCATTATTTTCATGGCAAATGACTACTGAACTTGTGTATTTGTCTACCCAAGTAAATGCTGATGAAAATTCTGTATATTTATTTTGACAAAAGTAAAACTGTGTCACACAATCTATAGAAGTACAAAGTGAAAGGAATCTTGATGCCACCACACAGATGAAACAATGAGACAAAATGCCTTAATTAGGCCATGAAGCCAAAGTTTCAAAACACACATTGTTGAAGCATTCAACAACAATAACAAATAGAAAAATAACAAAAATAAACTGTGAAAAAAACTTACACAATGATGGTTTTGATCACAATGTCTTTAATCTTCTCCCAAATCAAAGTGGTGTTGATTCCCCTAGAACTAAGATACTGCCACAAGGCCTTCAACGCCCTGAAATGCACACACACACACACACACACACGCACACACACACACACACACAGAAACACACATTTTGTTGGAGGTGGGGAACACGTGCTAAGAGACCATACATATGATGGAAGCAAACTTGTGTGGCAGATTTGAGTTTTACGCGGGAGAAGAATCTATTTTGGAGGTAGAATTACAATACATTGAAAGGAGCCACATAATTACAATTCCGTAATTATTCATTCATTCATTTCTTACTTCCTCTCTCACTCCAGGAGTCAGCGTTGGCCCAGCTGCATTCACCTCCCACACAAACACACACACATTACGTCCTTTTACACCCATATTTCCCCATGCTTCTTTCATACTGTCTCTTTCTCCCTGATTCCAGCTCTTCAAATAACCACCATGCTTCGTCAAGTCAAACATAAATGCATTCTCTTTTTCTCTTACTGTTACCATTTGTGTCCCTGGCAGGCCTTATCATCGCTGTTAGCCTGGTATTCAGAGTTTTTCTTGTTGACGCTGTAGTTGGTCAGGTGCATGAACTTGTTGCTTAGAGTCTTCATGGAAGACGAGTACCTACAGAGGACAAACATGTCAATGTAGAATTAAAGCAAATGACCTCATGCATCAGCTTTTTGCAATGTCTCTATAATCTTATTCAGTGTATCACCCATCGGTCTTATTTATTTTTAAATTACACATTTTAGATAGCACACATTTTATTTGATCTTATGACTGTGTCAATTTTATTTGATCTTACATCAGTCTTTCATTTTAGGGAACATTAAGGTTCCCTTTTAAATTAAATTAAATTGCAGAAGTTAGTTTTGTCATTGTGGTGGGTGAAATGAAAACTGACTTGCAGCTGGCGAATCGAACCAGTCCGTCAGAGAACATGTAAATTCTGAGAGGCTCGTAGGACGTCACATAGACGTAGATGCGCAGGTCAAACTTGTTACCACTGATGAGGTAGGGCTTGTGAAGGTACCTGCAAATCACACGCAGAATAAATATGAACTTAAAAATAGTCTCTTGCCTACTAACTTTCAAACAATTGGCAATCTATTGTGGGCGACCTACTTCTGGACTAGTAAGGGTCTCTTGCGGGGCATCTGGCTCCATTTGTGGATGACCTGGATTCCTATTCCTCTGGCTGATGCAGGCTTTTGAAGATGAGGGGAGAGAATGCAAAAAAACAAACAAAAAAAACAGGTAAAGTAAACTGATAAAAACAAAACATGAATTCCATTAAACTTGAACATATTTTTCCTTGAGCACCATCAATAGCTCTTATAAACAAAGTGTAACACAAAGAGCTTCACATAATAAAACAGCAACCAACACCACCCCACCCCACCATCCCATCAACACATAATTCATAAAAACAGAAAATGAGGAATGACGTTCATAAAATAAATACATAAAGAATGAAACAGACAATAACAAATACATTTAAATAAAAAACAGATTTAAAAAGGAAAAAAAAAATTTAAAACACATTAAAAAATGTTTGCTTCCTGCTACTAAAACCAAATTACAAGTTAACATTTAGTTTAGGGCTGGGCAACGTCAACGCATTAATGTATTAAGGCTGTGCAAGTTAATGTGATAATCAACACCGACTTTATTTTATCGTGCATTAACGCAGTTTATTTAGTGAGCAAGTGAGCAACAATTAGATAGCTAGTGAGCAATGGACTTTTAAAAGAATTATTATAATTAAAACAATCACAATAAAATAATTGTCGGCGTTAATTAATTATCACGTTAATGCATACGCGATAATAAGGTGTTAACTTTCACGGTTTGAGACTGATTTGCCTTTTGTACGGTCACAGACAAAGTGATTATCAACTAGCATAACATACAGGTTTGATGATCCATTTCTGCCTGGAGCCGCTGTCCTCCCAGGCTTTGCGGAGCAGCTTGATGTCCTGAGGAAGGATGAAGGTCCGAGGGAAAAAGCTGAATTCTTGTTTGCCAAAGCGAACCTGCATCTTAGACAGGTTCCTCCACAGCCGGTCCTTTCTGCCAATCTGAAATGTTCCCGGGAAGTGGTTCAGCTAGGACAAAAGAGACACACACACAGCCATGTCAGGTGTAATTCTGGGCCTCCTGGGAACACAAGCTGGAATGAGTAGCATATCTGCAGTTTCACACCTTCTGGTGCTCTCCGAGGGCCTTGAAGCCAGGAGACTTCATGTGGTGTCCCCAGCAGCCCAACCAGTCATGGCTCTCTATGTGCAAAACAGAATAACAAACGATTTTGATCATCACGTTCACAGCATTTCAGCTTGTTGATGTTATACCAAAATGATCTTTTAGGTACCAGATGTGTGGTGCATTGTGACAGCAATAGAAACCCTGCACTACCGAGCAACTGAAGTTGCTTATCAAGCAAGAATGGGAAAGAATATCTATTATTCACAATTAATATCCTTCAGCATTATATCCATAACCACTGGCCGCTCCCTGCCAAGCAACACCTCTGACCCAAAGCACAAAAGTGACACCTCCTGGACGGATGGGGTGTCTAACCTACATTTATCTCTAGAAACGGCTCCTGTCGTTTATACAATAATAATAATTAGTTCAACAACTGACTAGTATTTCTGGTGCTGACTAGCAAGGGCAGCAATTTCCAAGCGACAGGTCACGCACGTCCATGATAGTTTTTATGTCTATAATTGAACTGTTTCTGAATTACATGCTGCAAATGAAAATGTATCTTTACAGAAACTCTCACTGACACACACACACACACACACACACACGTGATGACTTACTCTTGGTGACTTTGAAGTGTGATCTGGCGATGGTGTGCTTGACAACATTTGGTGTGACGGTGCTCATCTTCCATTTCAGCAGTCGTCTTTGCTCTACAGGCAGCAGTTCCACTGCAGAGCACACAACACAAAAGTGGTATATAGTCTACAGGAATAATACAAATATTGAATAGTTCAAAGCACCTACTGAAATCAATACGTATGCTGGTAAAAGAGGTACAACGTTATGTTAAAAAAAAAACAAAAAAAAAAACAGCAATTACATTTAAACTTGCTTACATAAAATATGACACAACACACTGAATCTGTTGCCCTCTGCTACCTCACAGGAATAAGTATTAGCCTGTGGATCACTGCATTAAGGGACAGCTCAAAAAAATATGTATTTTTGAACTTTGGATTTTCTTTCTACCAAACTGTGTCGTATCACCAGGCTCACTATCTCATGGACGAGAGGCTCATGCTTATGATAGAGCGAGATGTAAATGTTAATGCTGCTTCCTAGGCTGAGCTGTAACATTAGTTAACTTGGTTGGCTAGCCAACCAGATATCAGATTCAAGCTTCTTCCTGCAAGGTGATAGCAAAGAAAAGAGTCCCAGCATGAAGCTGCTCACAACAAGGCCTGTTGTCATGATTTCCGGAAAGAGATACTGCTGCTGAGATTTTCAAATGTAATTTTTGACGCTTTGAGCACCACCAGTGAAGAGCCATCTAGTTACATTATATTCAAGAAAAGGCAGACATCTCTAACACATCTCACACCAAAACCATCCAGGTGGATAAACAGCACTACTGGTAAGAGGAAAACCATATATTTTTGATTTGGGAATGAACTTTTCCTTTAAAGAGCCAGTGTGTATGGATTAGTGTCATCTAACTGTGAGGCTGCAGACTGTAATCAAATGAATAATCCTGGCTTCACGCTCCTTTTCCAAGCCTGTTGAAAAGCCTACAGTACAGCAAAACACATTTAAAGGCTCAATAATTACTTTATTTTAAAACAGCTTGAGTTTAAGTTGGCTTAAACTCAGCTGTCACTATGTTGAGTTGTGTGGTAACAGCTTCAGTAATAAATATCCATTCTGTTCACCTGGCCCACACTTACACTCTAATGTAGCATTCTTGGTCGTTCAAAGATTCTCTCAGTTCTCTTGTCTCCTTGTGCTGACCACCTTCTAAAGTAACATCCTATCAATGATTGCAATTAGCTCAAAACTGGTAGGTTAAATCTCTAAGCCTCAGTTAACTACAGTTCTAGCTACTGTTGGTTTCATAACAGAAAAACGTGTCCTGACCCTTCTCATTGGCGGTGCTGAAGTAGAGTGTTGGGGGGATGAGGGGGAACAAACTGGAGACCAAGGCTGGTTTCTCCTCTCGGTCATCTTCCACTCCCAATAACATTGGCTCCTCAACACTGAGAGAAAGAGAGAAACAGGGTGAGTACAAACACATTAGTGATGAGTGGACATCCTCTCAAAGCTATCCCAACAACCTAACAGTGTATACTTTGCTGTTCGTATCAAAAGAAAGAAGGCTGCATGTGGTGGTCAGCTCTGAAAATGATCTAGAAATATTCAGATCAATAACAAATTGAAAGATGAGAATCAGAAGGGAATAAGTGACATTTGACCCTACAGGAGGAACAAAACAAAAATGGCAATACTATGTCCTGATTTCTTCTTTTTATGAAAAAAAAGAGCTCACCATGAGCTTCACTTGATATGTGTAACACATTTTAAAAAAATGTCACTTATGTGTCCGTGGTTCTGACCCCTCAAAAAGCCTTGGAGTCGGATGGCCTCCATTTCAACAAACACATCAAACAACACTGACTTAGAAACACGTGTCAAGAAACTCCATCTTACTACTGTGTAGTAAGTAAAGCACTGGCTCTGTAAACATTCAAACGACACATATTCACTTTCTATATGATCTAACCTGCATCACTGATTGTTCAGTGTTTGTTTCTGCTGTAGACTGTCTGGTCTGTGTTCTACCAGGACCACAGCTCCTCTTAGCTTGTTACTATTAATCAGACAAATTGCAGTCTCACAACCAAATGAGAAAGTAATGTAGCTAGAGTTACGTTCGTTACAGTCACTGACCTCTAACTAACGGAAACTGGCTTCCAGTCACTATGCTGGTTTGTAACACAAGTCGATCGTAGCTTTGGAAGGACGATCGCTTGCACTGCATGCTGGTAACACGATGCTTGTTTAAATTTGAGAGACGTCACACCAAGAAGACAAGTTCACTTTAACGCTACGAGGCAAGACAAATGAAAGAGGCCTTTCTGATCTGACCTTCAATTAATATTCAATATATGCTCAGCAACTTTTTTTCAGCAAAAAAAGACTCACATGACAGTCATATAGGAAGGAAGGAAAGATGGATGAACAGATGGATGAAGGAAGAGGGGATGATACTATCCTTTTCCAAATCTTCTCTCTTAAACAGAATCCCTCCACCACAGACAGGTATACAATGGCATTACAGCTTCTCTAGGCTAACTTAACGTTATACCATGCATACAGGAACTATAGCTTTCAGGAAAGGCTGGGGGTGTATGTAAATGAACACATAAACAAGCTGGTTGTGGGGGGAAGGTGACAATAGCGGTCCCTATCCAGGCTGTTTTAGCAAAGAATCAGCTCCGAGTCTTTGGCAGGGAGTTCCACGGTTGGGGCCATCACAGTGGAGAACAATATGAAACACAAAGCAGCGGACTTTTCCACCATGCTCTGCTGCTTTCGGCCTCTTTCAACAATGCACCGAGAGAGAATGAAAGAGAGAGTCAAAGAGTCCACAGGATCTGATGGATTTACGTTTTATATGATTTAAGCCGTTTTTAGGACCAATTACAAATCAGGTTTGGATGCTGTACGGTTCAAGGAAAGGACACTGGCATTTTGATCTGGACTGCAAGTTGCTCAAGGTGAAGTTAAACTTTGTCTTTTGAGGACCATAAATGGACTCAAAATGAAAAGCACCACTATGTTAAGTGGTCAAAATGTTTTTAAGTACAGTACATAATGATCTAATATATAACAGATATATGTTATTTATATGGTGATAATAAAACCTCAGGAGGCTTTTAAACACACTTGTAGTTCATAAATCTATATAGGAAGTAGGAGATTTTGAATGATCTGAAGAGCTGCCAACACATATTATGCTTTATTTGGTGTACAAGAAGAGAAAAGGGACTAAGAATATAATAGAGTATAATATAAAGTTTGGTGGGAGAACCGCTGATTGAAGAATTAGAAGGCTATCTGCATTCTGAACAGTCTAAACTGTTCAAAAATGCTTGAAAAACACAAGAGAGAACAACAGTTTGCATAAGTCAGTGTTTGTGTCCTTGTGGGTATCTGACGTGTCAACTTAACTCAAAAGAATTAAGAGTGTGAGTGTGTGTGTGTGTGTGGTTCTGCAGTCTCACCCAGAAAGCAGAGCAATGGATGCTGTGGATGACGATGAACAGTCTGAATCATCTGAAGACAACAGAGGACAACTAAAATCAGTAGGTTAGAGCAAACAGCCGGCTGACTAAAGGCAGCTACACTGTCATGGGTCTGCATTTTGAAGCTGGATGTGTACGTATTTTAACATCTTACCGTCATCACTACAGGCATTTTCCAGCTCATCAGGCAGCTCCTCTTCAACTCCGTCCACATGCATAACACACCCCTGGCTGGAAACAATGAATACGAGTCTAAATGTTCAGAGCCAAAATTAGAGGGGTGGGGGAAAAAAAAAAAAAAAGAAAACACAGAACTGCAAAGAAGCAGTTAGCTGTTGCTCACCCAGACAGCTGAGTCTCTCCAGCCAGACACTCCTCTGTTGGTGAGGAAGGGAATGGAGATGAAGAGGGACTGAAGGAAGACTGTCCCTGCTTGGTAAGGTGGATCGTGGAGATCTGAGTGGTCACAGAACCCACTAAGGCTCCTGCAGGACAGGAGGATATATCTACAAGAGACAGAAGAGTCACATCCGGAGTTCGTAAGGGTCCATTTTTGGTTTCATCGTAGCTACTTAGGAACTGAAAGTACTCATTATTTTGAATTTAACCCTCAATTTGACTGCTTCGTTAGAACTGTGCTGGGGTAGTTTGATCAGATTTGAATGACAGCGATCAAACAATCCACCAACAGTACAGCACACACAGGGGAAAAAACTGAAAAAAGTGAAATCTCTCATGTGAAATAATGAAAGCTGGTCTGACTCTGATCCAAAGTAAGGAGCTAAGAAAAAACATGTCCAAACATTATACCATAGATCCCCAAAAGAGCAGCTCTGCATGTGCTGCAGAGATGGAAAATAACTGCATAAACTGCTACTTTTTCCCCAAGCTTACTTGCTATTGTTATTATAGATCTTGTCTTCTAGACCAAAAACATCTAAGCTTGCAAAACTATCATTATTACTTCTTAGATAATGCAGAAATATTTTCAATCAACATAACAGCATCCTCTTAAAAATATAGTGAGATGTGCAGGTGTGCTAATCTCCAGAACAAAATACTGTTATGTATAAACATCCTTCCTAAACATATCTTTAAAGATGATCATTACTCAAGCTTCTTAAGGCACTTATTATTGCTTTGGCTTCTGATCATAAGCTCAGCATTACTTTGTTTGACAACGACAGTAACCAATCATACTGATTACCTGAGGTGGCATCCAGTGGTTTGGGCTGCTTCTCCGGAGTGGCATTGACACTGAGCACACTTGGCAGGGACGCATTTGAAAAAGGACTGGCTACTGGAGGACCGTTTTTTCTGCTTGTGGACAAGTTGCTTACTGGTGGACAATGATTTTTCTTGTTTATATCTGGTGATCCATTTGTCTGGGGCTTGTTGCTTGTAGTTGCTACCACCACTGCTGGAGGAGCACCTCTTACTAGCAACTGATCACAGCTGCTCTGCGTCTGACTGCAATTTGTCACCAGTTTAGCTGAATGGCTCCTTCTTGTAGTAGTTGTTTCTCTTGTTGTGCTTCTTGCTTCTACTTTTGTGCTGTCAAGGCTGTTGGAGGCATCCTTTTTCCGTTCTGCCCCCTGATATTCACACAGGGTAAGGCATAGAGGAGGCACTGAGGGCAGGGATGAACAGTCTGCAGTTTCAAGCTAAGAAGGCAAAACAAGAAAAGGTCAGATAAGGACGGGGAGAGTACACAGACCATAAAGCCTACTTACTTAAAAGATTCTGAAACACCAACATAATCAGTAATTACAAAGCCTGGTATTGCGGCACTTGCTGGAGTTCATCCCCAAGGGTATGTGTGTAACAAATAACAATCCTAAGTGTCGTTTACTGAATAAAATGTTCCCTTCATGTGAGCAAAATAACAATGAGCCAAGTTTACACAAACATCATCACTGCTGTCATGAAACAACTCCAAGGCATTCAGCACTCATAATACATCATATATGAAACTACAGCCCAACCAAAACTGGACTTTTGACTCTTCCTCATGCATGAAAACAAACCAAGCTTTGCACAAAGGTCCAGTCCTGTGCTCAACTTCTGCAACTGGTATTACAGGCTAATGACCTGATGGTGGCACTAAGTGTACAACACAAAAAACCTAACAAATCAGCCACACCTGCTACATCTGGAACTCTGCAAAAACTGTCATACTAATCAAACCTATCTCTACCTACATTTTTATCTCAACTGAGACCAAATGTGCTACACTGACTGCCCTTCACCAACGATCCAGCTAGATTTTAGCATTATTAAAAACTGAACCCACAGTGCATGCAAATGTTTGACCACACAAATAATGCAAATTCTCACTAAATAAATCTCCAATCTTCATAAAAGAAAACAAATACATTTTCAGATTATGGTTAATTAAGTTTGGTAAAGAGCCATACTATACAGGACATTCGATTTGCCAGTGCTCTCTGGTGTATAAACAATGCAATGATGACTCTTAACACAAACCTAGTTTGGCAAACCTGGTCTGACTGATCAGTGTGGCTCTATATGAAAACACAGTTTTACTTGTCCAAGCTGGAAAGGGTCAATATAGTTTTAAAAGGACAGAAGTAGCTCCAAAAAACCGAGCTCAAACAGCTGAAGTCAGTCTTTTCTATAAGGCCAAGCTGCACCAAACAAAATCACTTTATGCATTTGATGTTAAAGAGCAGAAACTCCAACTTTGCCAAGTGAAGATATTTTATTATTATTTTTTTTTTAATATTGAGAAAGTGCTTCACTTGCTGCTTTGACCTCTATAATGAAAAACATCAATTTGTGCTGACAATAAATCACATTTTCATCTTCATCACAACATGAACATGAGCAATAAACACACCGTAAGACTGCCTGAAATGCAATGAATTATTTACACATACCACGGATTCTGATATGTCAAATGTTCAGTATGCTGAACATGCATGCATTCCCTCTTATATCATCACTGTAATCTTGAACAACATTATCACACATCACAGGTGCAGGCCTAACATCAGTACTCACCATCAACTTATTAGCTGACAAAGAGGGTTGCCCTTTGACAAACAGGTCTTTATGACAAACTGACAAAAGAGACTCCAATGTCAACGACGCATCATCTGTGGCAGCCTCACATCTGCTGAGTGCTGAACTGTTTCCAGTTTGGGAGGTTTGGAGTGACACACATTTCTGAATGGTGCCAGTCAGCGGGACATTAAACCCATTCTGGCACTCCTTCTTGAGGATGGAGGAAGGGGCACTGGTCTCTGTGAGGATGCTACCAACCTGCTTCAGTCCTCCAGCCAGTGCCTGGTTTGCACTTTGAATCCCATCAAGACGTTTTGGCAGGTTCGGAAATCCATCTGGCACAGTGGTGAATTGGCTCTGTGGGTTGGTTTTACTTTGGTCCCCATTCTCCCATACAGAAATCCCAGGTGGGGCCACTGCTGTCTGCCTCAAAAGGGAAGCAGCTGAGGCCACATTAGAGGAGACAGGTTTGGCTCGATCCTTTCTACTGGACAGCTCTAGGGAAGCCTGACTAAAAGGCACTTCAGTGGCTGTAATTGTCTTGGGGTGTGTACTAACGGATGCTGTAGTTGTGGGACTACCTCCACTGGAACATGTTCGAAGCTTTCCCCCACCCCAGGGGGAGGACTGGTTGGTGGGCATGGCACTGCCCAATGAAAATGTGCTTATTTCTGAAGGGCTGAGTGTAGGGGCAGAGTTCTTTAGTGGAGACTGATAGGTAGAATAGGAATTAATGGTCAAGACAATACCAAAGCTGACGTGGAGGAGGGTGTCTTCCCTATAACATCCTGTTTATCCTTATATTTCCCCTCCAAATGAGTGGTTCTTCTCTAGGAATTACTTAGGAGATGTCAGCTCCAGTTGAATGGAGTTGGAAATTTTCTGTTGGTCTCTGTTGGTTGACTATAAGTTCTTGATAAAGGCTGACTAAAAGTAAACATAACTACTACCACAGATGCAGAGACAGTAGTGCAACCCTTGAACCTAGCGCCTGTGCTACCAGTAAGAAGGTAACTGTTAGCTCTTCGTAACAACACACGGTTATAAGCCCTCACGTGGGGCACAGGCAGGCAGGCACATAGGGTTTATTCCTGAGGCAAAGTGATTCCCACTCTACTAAACAGTCGCAAAAGCTGCATCAAAGCAAAGTCATGAGGATATTAGCTGATGGAGATCAAGCCGGAAGTCCTTTCTCGTCCTTCTTCTCAACAGCTCTGGGGATAAAATGTAAACCTTGGGTTGCCTGAGACTGGTTTGCTCACGCTGAGGTGTCAGGTTGTAGAGAAGAAAGTTGTGACCTGAGAGTTCTCACAACTTCCGCACTTGAGTCGCAGGTGGCAATATACCAATTGCTTTCACTCCTGAAACAACAGAAGAGGAGAAGCAGAGTCAGTCTGAGGGAATCCAGTCTTAATACAATAAATCCTTAACTTCTCGCTCTTGTATGGAAAAATCACTCAAATACTTTTAAGTACAACAACAACCACTGACACTCATCTGGTATGCCTTCATCAGCTGTTTAAAAACAATTCTCTCAAGAGGCAATTGTTTGAGAGGTAAATAAAACGTGATAGTAAGAAAAGCATAAAGATAGTAAAAACATTAAGATAAAAGTGAAAACATCGACCTAATGCTAAAAAGGACATATTGGTTGATTAATGATCTGAACGCGTTTAAGTTTCCAAGTCCCTTTCCAACATCAGCAACAAAGTTAAACTACATTCAAAACAGGTGATGCTTAAGTGTGGGACTTTAGCTTCTGCCAAGTTCATGTCACTTGTTTAGCTTCATGATACAAATCCATCTTTTACGGGCCCAGCTGGCAGCAGTGAACCTATCACTAAATTAGCGGCTATGTGAGCTAGCTAAATGAGTGGCATGAGGCATCATAATGTGCATTATACATAAAGAACGAATAATGCCAGTAGTATGCCATTCTCTTTAACAGCTACGTTTTTTTAGCAGGAAACGTACCGCGTGGTAAAACTTTCCACCAGTATCATCAACGTAACAACTGTCCAACACAAAAAAAACGCAGCTTCACGTATGTGTACTTACAGAACACGCCGCCTCAAGCTTAGCTCAACGTTAGCCAACTAACAAATCTGTTGATACATTGATAATGTAAAACAACAGCGCTGCCTCAGCCCACACTAACCTTAAGACTAACGTTTCGTGAATACGTTAGTTGAGAACAGTACACTGGTCTATCTGGCTGAATGAAATGGAAATGAAAGCTACGTTAACTAGTTATTAATTACCTTACACTAAGCTAGCTTATATCCCGTTCTGTGTACCTCTGCACCGTCCACACAGGGTTAGCGTGGCAACAACCAACACAACACGAACGTCAGGTGTTTGAAATACCTCCCAATGTCAACAATAAAACACAGCCTTGTCATCACTTCACAAAAATACATTCATACCTTCCTCATCCCCTGTCATGCCCGTAGCATGTGGTTCAATTTGTCTAGCAATCTGCTATTAGAGTTTCTCGCAGTGCAGTGGCTAACTGAAACGTCTCAGTGAAACACATGGATGTGAAACATCATTACCGAAGATCGTCTATTGGCCCAAGCGCCAGACAGACGCACCCCCTCACTTTAGGTTTAGCTTCTGAATCAGAGCTCCCTCCAGTGGTTGACCACGGCACCAACACTCAGCAAGTGCTCGTCTAAAACCGTTAGATCTCTACAAATATTGCGATCATCTGATCTTTTTTAAATGGCCTATTATCACCCAACAAATGTCCTTGGATTAAGTTATTGTTGTAGCTAATATCGGCTTATTTTACGAAATACATGCACAATAATATCAGAAACAAAGATTATTTTTTAAAAACAAATTAATCCACAGCAATTTTTTTTGAGCATTTTGTGTTTCAAAATGTGCTCTGTTTATTTTACGTATTGGAAATGATGTATTCATCAAATAAATGATATTTCCCTAGGGCGTCCACCCCATATATATATACAGTATATAGATAAAAGAAATACAAATGTAAAAAATAATTACAAAAGTTTCATCTTCTGCTCTTAGTTGCTGTAGCATCCGACAGGACGTGATGAAAGGATGGAGGAGGTAGTCAGCAAACCGCCGCTTTATTGAACATAACAGGCTACTACCGCAACCACGGCAAAACAATAAACCCCAGAAAAGTCTGCATCAGCTGTACCTCTTACTGTGTACATCACAAAGTTCATCACTAGAGGGCTCACTGGAGGCAACACCCATAAATCCCCTGCCTTTCTTTGCTTGCGTCCTTCCTCTCCTCTCTTCTTCCTCCTCTGGTTTTACTCTCTCTTCTCTCCATATTTGTTTTCCTCCCTCACTCTAATCCTTTCCTTACTTTTCCTCTCCTTCTCCCCCTTTCCTTCCCTTCCTTTCTCATTTCCATTCTTCCCTTTCTTTTACTCTCCTCCTACCCTGCTTTTCCCTTTCAGCCCCTGCCCTAGTCATTTCCTCTCTTCTATCCTATCATTTTATATCATTTCTTCTCTCCTTCCTTTCCTTTCTTTCTTTCACCCCCCCTTTACTTTATCTTTCTTCTCTCCTACTTACCTCTTTCCTGTTAATCTCTTTTCCTCTTTCCTTTCTCCCTACCCTCTTCATCCCATTTCCCCAATTTCATTTCCTCTCTCCTTCCATTTTTTTCTTGCATTTCTTCCATTTGCTCTCTTCTTTCCCTCTTCTTTTTTCTTTCCCATCCCAGTTGTCTTCTCTTTCCTCTTTTTCACACAAGATTCTTTACTCCCTTCTTTTTGTGTCTTCTCCTTTCCCTTTTCCTGGCTATTATTTTTTTTCCTCCTGTCTACTTCCTATACTTTTCATCTATTCACACTTTCTCACACTTTTTTAAAACAATCTTTGTCTCTCTTTCTTCCTCCTTCCTACCTCTCCTTTTCCCATTTCCTTCATGGTCTTTATCCATTTTCCACTCATCCTTTCCCTCCTATCTGGACCAATCTCTCTCCTTATGTGTGTATATGACAGAGAGAGAGAGAGAGAGAGAGAGAGAGAGAGGGAGAGAGAGAGACCAGGACAGAGCAAGCAGACTGAAATGGAGCAGTGAGTGGGCTGAGCAGCAGGAGTGCGTCTGTCCTCAGAGCCTTGGACGATCCAGTCTCAAGTGTCACTGAGAGCAAAGAGTCTGCAGAACAAGCTGGTTGTAGCAGAACAAGACACAGGATTTGTTCTCTGAGAACATCAGGACAACATCGTTCTTCTCCAGGATGATCTTTCAGCTTCCAAACCAACCCAGAGCCTGAAGGTATTCCAGCTAGGGTGAATAAATCGTTCTCCCAAAAGAGGAATATAGAAGAAGAAGAAGAGGAAGAAGTAGGAAAGTCGATCTATCAACGAAGGACAAGAGCAGTCACAGAAGTCTTAATTGATTTTTTGGATATACTGTATTGTCCCTTCTGAAACCCAGATGAAAAGAGGAATAAAGAAGAAAAAGTGACGCAAGGAAAGAAGGAAAAGGTTTTCATTGTAAGAACAATTAAAAGAAGATGTTCGTGTCTGACATAAAGGAAGGAGGCAGAAAGAAGAACATAAAGATTGAGTAACAGAAGAACACCTAAACTACGGAGGAATAAATAAGAAAACAAAGAGAGCGAAGAGGAGAAACGCTTTTCTGACAACTTATTAATGATCAAAAATGTTGTAGGCCAACATTTGTGTGAACTTCACTTTCTCAAGACACACAAAGAAGAGCTTAAAAGGGAAGAAGGAATACCACCTTATGAGCTGACAAAACTGAGCAAAAGTCTGAAATTGATTGAACTTTTTTAGTTTTTGGAGATTTTAATAAATTATTCTGACAAAGAGTGAAGAGGACAACTAAAAAGATACAAGAGAAGCAGGAAAAGTTCAAGGGCCAATCCAAAAGGAAGCTAAAGAAACACAGGAGTGAAGAGTCAAAAGTTAAAGAACACATAAGATACGGAGGAGTAAAGGGAAAAAGCAGAAAAGAGACATATCAGCAGAAACCGAAGAAAAAGGGAAGGTGATTTAAAGCTGATAGAGGACAATCAAGCGAGAGAAAAGGATGAACCCAGAGGAAAACCAAAAGTAAACAGCACAACTAGAACAAATCAAAAGAATAGGGTGTACGAAAGGACAAAAATAAAAACAGAAAGGTCAAATAAAGGAAGGAAAATCCAGAAAAGGAGAGGAAAAGGTTAAAAGGGTAAACCAAGAGAAAAGAACCAGAGGGATAAAGGTGTGACAATGAGGCTCCTGGTGCTTCTTGTAGCTCGTTTCTCCATCCTTGTCCTCCACATTGCAGTGGCAACCCCCCTAACAGGCAGTGTGGCCCCGGGCCGGCTGGAGCGATGGGTTCGTTCAGGCCTCCAGTCTCTCCAGTGGGACCAGCTGGACCGGTGCCTTCGCATGTCCTCACTCTCTGAGGCCGAGTGCAGGCGGCTCGCACACCTGCCACTGTCCGCCGTGGCTGTTTACGTATCAGAGCCACGCACAGCCGCAGGTAGGCAGGGCAAGGGTCAGCCATCACTAAGGTCTTATCTTATCTAATGTATTTGTTTAGTTATTTTTATTTCTCAGGGTTTAGCATAGTTTATAGCAGTTATAGTTGACAGTGTTACAGCTTAGAGTGGATTATGCAAGCGCGTGTTGTCCACTGACAAACAATATAAATGTACAATTTTTCACATTTAAAGAAGTATATAAATATCCATGATGAAGGAGTAAATAAACCAAAAGTAACCAATATAATTTTTTAGTGGTCAAACTGATTGGGTGCTTTTAAAAAATAAACATATATAAGAAATAATGAAGGTGCTGACTTTGCTGTACATCTTGAATTATATAAATTATGTGGCTGATTTGTCAGAAATCCAGAGAAAGATGAATCTATTCACGTTCAGGTTTGCCAGACCATTTCAAATTATTCTCAAATTCTTGTTCCTATAAAAAAATTATAAATATATATGTAATTTTAATTATTATATAATTAGTTTTGGTTAGTATCATTATCAACATTAATATGAATTATTCATTATAACAGAAAATGTTGGGCAAAGCAATAAATAACAAGATGCATCGAAACAAAATGCAACATAAACGGTGTAATGTAATTAATGATGTCTGAATTTAATTTATCGGTTCTGGGATTATGCATGCTGCCTCACCGTCACACTGCCATGGATTCCTAGGACCCTTGATCAGAACAGGACATTCATTAATGTAATTAGCAACACCAGTTCTTTTCCTGCTATGACTACTAAGTCAACATGTTGGCAATTAAAAAAGGCTTGAGTAAAAACTTGAAATGAGCAGACTATGTGTATAACATTTATATTTACTAACATCTGAACTCATTTCAAGTGCATAAGCATAGAATATAGATAGATAGATAAATAGATAATGTAAAATCTCCTAAAGGTTTTTCCAGATTTTATTCAGACCTCCAAGTTAAAATTACCATGTTATATTAAAAGGAATTGTATGACATTATATTGTCACTGTGTTAGTCAGTATAGTTAAAGTCAAAGTGAAGTTATTGTTTGAAAGACTTATGTCTCCAATGGTAATGGCAATGGTTGAACAGTGTGTCTGAGTATCACTACACTAATTCCTGTGGACAATGTCTTCTAAAACCCTCCAGGTAACCCAGAAAAAGTTCTGGCCATCCTGCCGGACTCTTCGGTTGGGATGGTGAGCTCCAAACCACGGGGAGGATTCGATGTCAGCCAGATGCTGAATGGAGGTAAAAGTCCACACAGACACCAGCAGCCTTTCCCAGGCTCCATGGCTCATGACGCCGTGTTGGTGCTGGATCCGAGCCCGGGAGAGAACTTTGGACATCCAGTGGTCCTCTTCTATGTGGATGTTAATGTGACAAAGAAGAGATGCTCCCATCTGGATGGCATTTACCTGGGTGAGTCAACTGATACTGAAAGTCTCTCTCTCTCTCTGTGCATACACTATTAAGTCATTGTTAACTTTGTTGAAATGACTAGACTTTCATAATAAATATTCTTTGTAATCACTCATAGATGTAAACTGGACCAGATACCCCACGCAAAGATGGCGCCTATTCTCGGCTGACACATACACCAAAAAGTTTTCTAGCTTCTAGGTTTACTTCCTGTCTGTGTGGCCTTTACACTGTGATGACGTCAGAGATTACTTACAGCCATTTGATGGGATTTTATATATATAAAACCTCCATGGATCAAAGATTCAGTAGTTCAAGGTGTCTTGTCTGTCAGCAGTTTAACAGGCATATTTTTGGGCTTCAGGGGAGGTTTCAGCTGCAACGTGTGACCACAGAGAAAAACTCAAAGCAAGGCCAATAGGCCTGATAGTAGAAGTATTAAGTTGCTGTTGCATCAGTGGTAGCAGCAAAAATAATATAGTAATCATAAAAATATTCCAGCATGAAAAGTGAAAGAAGTAGTACTAAAAATAACAGCGGCAGTATTATTAGGCTATCGCTGTAACGTCCACAAGCCTGTTTGTGTTTTGTCTGCGTGCCTGTGAATTTCAGTTCACCAAATGCGAGTGTGTGTGTGTGTATGTGCATGTGTGCGTAAAATTCAACCTTTAACTCAAGCAGAAAAGAAAGTTAAAGTTGAGTGCACATGGTCTCGCACTCTGAAAGCTCCATTTATGCAGGACACTTCGGTGCACAGAGGGGGTTCGACCCAGCGGTCTAATAGCAACATCTAATATGGCTCTGTCTGCATGTGCTTGCGTGTGTGTTATTGTACTTCTGTATTTGTAAAAACCAGCGTACAGCTTATAGAGTTAGAGACTTTATAGTGCATAGTAAAGATTGCCACTACCAAAAAAATGGAACTTTTTAGAATCACTGTTTGATTGTCATGTCTTTTACATATATGGCCAAAATACTCTTTGTTTTTATTGTCTCCTGAAATTCTCTAAAGCCATTTTATTATTTATTATATATTATATTTATTATTCATTTATAGCTGAAAATCAAATGCTTTTTTTTTTTAAGACTAATGCTGAAAACAAATCCTAACACAGGACATAAACAAGTTATGATCAACAACATTGTAAATGTAAAAGGTCAAAAAGGAGTGTAAAAAAAAGTGTTTCCAAAGTGTTTTATTCATGTAGAAATGGTCCAAAGGGACAGGAGCCGAATGTATTCTGTAATGGTCCTCACAAGTTCTGTCAAAGAGATGCGTTTGAAAGTGGAAGTTGTTGACGTCCCGCTGTGAGAGCGGTCAGGGCCAGATGTTGAGGTGAATTTGGCTGCGTGTTACACGAACACACACCTGTGAATTATTCATACACACACACATGGCACTGTGCCCCCTGCTGGGTTCTGTAGATGGTTTTGGACCAAAGTCTTTTGGAGCAAAACTTTCTTCAGACCTCATTTAACCTCACGAGGACAGGAGAGCAAGAGAAAAAGGAGGGAGGAAGAAAGGGAAGGCTGTGTACAGAGAGGAGGAGAAGATGGGAAGAAAGCAGAAGAGAAATTGGGAGAAGTGTTGAAGCCAATAAACAAGAAGCTCAGGGCGCAAAGAGGATAAATGGAGTGAGTGAAAAGGAGGTGGAGAGAAAATCATAAGGAATTAAAGGAAATCGGAGAAACTCCTTTCCACTTTAGGTCACTTGCTGAATAAGTGACTTCCAACCCCCCTCTCACCCCACTCAAACTTTAGCTCTTATGTTTTTATGTCACTTACTTAATCAGGTTTAGCCATGCCTATCAAAGCTAGATCAACATGTTTTGGCCCCTGGACCTATCATCCCTTATCCTTATGAAGTGGGTTAAGGGACCTTACATGCACACACCTGTAGTACAGATATTCAGATCTGTAGTGATTAGGTGTGAAAACAACATTACACTTTTACAAATACATTTTTACCTTTTCAGCCAGAGAAGGCCACGTTGATAGTAATAGCTCTCTGATCTTATTTTCCACAGCAGGATAACTAGTCTTAAACTTGTCTCCAAAGATATCATCAAAATGTCTTTCACTCTCTGCGTCTTCAGGTGATGAGTGTTTGACTCTGGCTTTGAAGGGTCGCTGTCAGAACCAGCTGAAGCGTCGGCAAGCTGGGCCAGAGAGGCTTATGGGTAATGGACATGGTCGGCTGGCAGGTGGGGTGCTGCGCAGTGGCACCGTTACCACTAGCAGTGGCAGCCGTCTGGTGGAGCGGGCTGCTGGAGGACTCTGTGAAGTCCACTTCCTTCCACTGGTGGTTGAAGTCGGAGACAACAACCGAACACAGAGACTCAGATGTGTTGGTAGGTCTAAATCATTGATTTTACTAGGCTTCAGCTGGTCTGAACAAATCCCAGTCACACCTTTTTTTACTTAACAAACAAGTACAGTATATTCTTCTATCAGTTCCCCCCTGCTCCTCGTGTAAGTGTTAAGCTAGGCTAAACACATCCTGATGGGTCTCAATTGAACACACAGATTGAGGTGATGTCAGAGTTTTCATCTAACAACAGGTAAAGCATAATCACCGCTGGTTACATTAATTCCTGAAAGGCTGAACATCCCTGAACACACACACACACACCAAAAACAAACAAACAAAAAAAATAAGGAGACTAAGATTCTAATGTGATGATGTCATGCTCACAATGGTGACATGTTAATAATAATGTTTGGCAGGTTTAATGTTAACTGTGTTCACCACCTTAATGCAATGTGTTAGTACGCTAACATTTGCTAATGAGCATTAAATACAAAGTAGCCTGCTGATGACATTGCCATTAGTTTAGCAGGTCATAAGCCAAAATATTGTACAAATCAAAAGATAAGATAAGATAGGGTAACTTTACCAGAGCAAAATTAGGCTGTCTAGCAGCTCGGTACATTCACATGTCAGAAAACAGTACAATAACAAAATACCCATCAGATAAAATGTTTGGTGGTAGGTGAGAATAGGGGGATAAAGAAAGTTATCACATTTCATCCTGATTGGGACATAACTTAAATGCATTTTATCACAATAATAACTGGACATATTTTACCCACAACCAGAAATATCAACCTGATGGTGGAGCTAGGAAAAAGTCAGGAGGTCTGAAAGTCATTAAGATTCAACCTCTGTGGACGTTTAATATCTGTACCAAATGGAAATTCATCCCATATTTTGACATATTTCATTCAAAAGCAACCCTTTCAATCTCATGGTGGCACAAGAGTGAAAACCACTAAAAATTGATTTTCTATCAAGTTTTAGAAGTGAAGTAAACAAACAGATATAATGTCAGACAGTCTTGGGAAAAAGAAGAATGTTGAACTGCAGATGAGTATTATATTCTGTGTGGCATTCTGTTTCATTTTTCCTGGTAGGAGGTTTTATGTGTGAAATGCAGTATCATGTTATGCCAAGACCACCCACAATGCCAGCCTCTGCCAGCCACCTGGGCCTCCTCAGAAAAACCATGAGGAAAATGTTATCATGTTGTAATGGCAAACAATCTTTATGATAAAACCACAAATATGTGTTGATTAAATGTAATAATTGTTGACTGTGACTCATTTAAACCTGCTGTTTTCTAAGTAGCCCATACCAGCATACCTATCTGTCTGATTGGAAATGATATCAGGAAATGTTTTCAGCACTACTTTGTCGTTTTCAAGAGAAGCAGCTGTGCATTTTTTTGTAATGCTAAGATTTTTTTACATTTCCGACATGCTCCCTCCTCCAACAGAGCACACAGAGTTTGCAAGGTGCCCTCAGCCCCTGCCAATGGGCTCCCCCAGTCTGCCCATCTCAAGCTGTGAGCTAAATAAAAACACCAGACGCTGCCACCAGCAGCCTTTGGCCACTCACCTCTCCTGTCGACTCTACCAGACCTGTGACCATGCTGTGCTCATCTCAGGTAGTTTACATACCTCACACCTTTTTGTGTTAGTTGTTGTCTTGGAGATAAATATTATAGAGGGGTTTTGACATTGTGCCGCAATTGACCACTCACAGTAGAACCTCAGTGACCAGGGCTGTGTGTGATGTAAGGATGTCCTGGTATAAAATTTTTATACCACAATTATTGTTACCAAAAGTATCAGGGTAAATGGTATTATACTACTATTTGTGCTAAAATAAAATAAAATCATACAATGACTACCTTGTATTTAATGAAACCTATAAAACTATTAACTGTATATCGCATCTTTGACTCACTGAGGTTTTGGTTGTCAGACCTCTTTAGGGGAAAGGCTCATAATAAATGAACATGTTAGCATAACAAGCCACGGCCACAGTAGCTAGAGCTAGGGTCCTACTGTGTCTCTGATTGACTCATAGAAAGGCATTCTGCTGTGTGCCATGCTCAAGGTGCCTTCTGAAAATCTGTGTATTTACACTGCAGGTGGCTGGCAGCAGCAGATGACCTTCCATCATCATGTTCAGAATCTTCAGAGGTTCTACAGAATGCTGCAGAACAATGGCTTCCATAAAGATCACATTAAGACCTTCTTTGCCAGCAGCGGACAGCTTCCTGGTAGGCTGGTGTTGCACTAAGAACACTCTGGCTGACCAAAGTCTTAAACTGTGTATTTTTCTTGAAATGCTATGAGCCTCATTTATGCTCTCTTTTGCTTTATTGGTATATCTTTGTATAGCTGAATGCTGCTCAGGTATAAATTAAGCATAAATTAAAAGAAAAAGTCTTCTCAATTTACTTTTGTAAGCTGACTGCTGCTATAATTTATAAAAATCTTCTGAATATTGGACAGTGTAATCTGGACCATTAAACTAAAAGTTAGGTCTTGGCCTCAGTGAAGTGGGCTTACTCGTGATTAAATCCATGTGGCTATAAGGCGGACTTAATCCCATATAAATCTAGTGCATGTGTTTCAGAAAGTAAATAATACTACAGACATTCTATTTCTCTGCCTCTATATTGCTACCTTTGTTCTTCTCTTCTTCCAATTTATCTTAATGGCAAAGATAAACTTAAAGCTAAGAAGAAATAGCTCAGAATTTATGACATGTCAAAATACAAATAAGTATTTTTTTTCACAGTAGATAAAGAAAAGCTCGTTGTGAACAAGTTTTCCTCTTTCTGGGTGCAAAGTAAAACAGATAAACTACACCAAAGACTGGACCAACCAATTGACCATGTCTCTTCTCTGCCCTCTCTCCCCCCACAGAGGATATAGAGGGGGTGTACTCGGCAACGGAGAAAGAGGTGATTCGTAACCATGTGTCGTACATCTGCAGAAAGCAGCACTGTGCCGACACGCTGGTTCTTTACCTGAACTCACCAACACGCAATGACGGCACCATGCTGCTTTGGGATGCTAATCTCAATGGCATTGTAAGACACACACACACACACACACACACACACACACACACACACACATACACACACTGTTGTGTTTCCTTCTCTTTTGGGGACATTACATAGACTTACATTCATTTCCTGGAGGCTTCACAAATGATTGGTTAAAGGAGAAACATGATATTTGTGATTAGAAGAAGCAAAAATGAAGTTGTGGGGCTTAAGGATTTTGAGAAAGCTTGAGGCCAAAGGAGCATGTGCAAAGACATAGTCTTTCTGACTGAACTTTTGCTAAGCTTCATTTCTAGTGGTTTGCATGCAAGTTAAACTAGTTACAAACTGTGTGGTGGTTTTGTGGTTCTTTATGCAAAATGGGAGACATGTGATGCTAACAAAGTATTGATTCGTTCATACTTTTGACCACCCTAGTAGTCTGATCTCACCCTTCTCTGCATACCCTCACCATCCCTCTGAAACTCGTTTGAGTTTACAGTGGTGACCATTGAAAAAAAAAAAGTATTATCTACAAGTTTCAAAAGATGTTACTTTTGTCTCTTTGACACTCTTACCTCTCTGTTTCTCTTACCAGGCTGATCTGAAGGAGCGATACTCAGTCAACGAGCTGCTGGCTGACCTGGCCGGCTGCAAGGCGACTCGTGTTTTGTTGTTTGTAGATCAGAGCTACAGTGGTGTTCTTTCCAAGAGGCTGCGAGGTTCCCAGAAACACCTCAACGTGGTTCTGATCCAGGGCCAGACAAGGCAGACCCACAATCACCAGAGGTTGACTCCGGGCTGGGAGGACAGCAGCTGGTCCTACATCAGTTCCACAACCTGCCTGCTGGACCACTTTGGAAAGGTAATTTTTTTTAAGGTTTTTTTTTTTCTTTTGACTTTGCTGAATAAACTTCTAATCTCCTCTTCTCTCACTAATGTCGTTAGGGTACTGGGATGTCTCGCCTGCTGGAGCCATGGGCCGGCCTTTTAAACGTGACATTAGCAGGTGCCCCATGCAATGCCACACCACCGCTGACGGATGGTGAGATGCGACGGGAGTACCAGGGCTGTCAGAATCTGCCTACTGCTCTCTGGCACCGGAAACACAGGAGGACCAACTGAAAGAGAGACACTGAGACTGAATTGGAGAAAGAGAGCGGGAAACAAATGCACACACACAGACCATACACAAGCATTTGCATTACACACATGTATATTTGCTGATATGTGTGTTTACTTAGGACTTAAGTTTCTATGTACTCAGTGGACATTAGTGTGTGTGTGTGTGTATGCGTATGTGTGTGTGTCCTAACTCCGACAGTAACCATGGTGATGACAACTCATCCCAATGGGAGTGTCCTGAGAACCATGTGAACAATGTGTGTACGTGTATGTGTGTGTTTGTGAGTTCAGCAAGAGGACAGTCACTCTAGGAGACCATTGCTAGCTTATGCTCCGGTCAGTGTGTGTGTGTATATGTGTGTGTACACCACATCTCCTGGGCACTGAAACATTTCAAGGCCAATCATTTCTCTCTATTTTTATCGTCCATCTCAACAGTTCTTTCTTCTTCCTTTTTTTCTTTCTGTCGTCTTTCTTCATTCTGGCCTTTGCTTCACCTTCTGTCAGCCATTGTCCTCTCTTGATCTCCTCCCACTCTACTTTCCTTCCTTCTTACCTCCCTCTTTCCTTTCTTTCTTTGCTTATATGTCATTTTCTTCCTTTTTTTGCATCCTCATGTCTCTCCTTATCTCCCTCTCTCTTTTCTTAAATTTCTTCCTGTTTTTCCTTTTGCTGACATTCAACTCCTTTCTCGACTTCTTCTTCCGCCCATCATTTGATCTTTTATTCTGCTTTTCTTTCCTTTTTATCTTTTCCTATACTTCTGTTTTTCATACAGTGCCTCAAAGGTTGAATACTGGACAATACCTAACACACCCCCAAACATAAGGCTGAGATTATGTGCATTTGAATTTGATCACAAGAAAAATTGGAGGAGGTAAAAACATACATATTTTTCAAAAAATTGCATTCACACCTTGACAAAAACCTCACGGCCTACTTGCTTACTTTTACCTGCATCTCACAGTTAAAAACTACAATTTTTTGTCACTTTAAACTTCCTGAGGTAAAGCATAAATTTTCACAACCAGTACTGGCAATATTTTTGAAGGTTTCATTTTGTGACAGGACTAATGACCTAATACTCAGTTTAACTCAGTAATGTAAATCACATATATAATAGTGAACATAAAAGTGAACACAGGAAATTGGTCCTTGTTTTAAGAATTGGGTTATAATGACTAATGAACCTCCAAAGGAAAAATGTAAATTTTACATTGAATCATAGTGGTGTCTGAAGTCAAATTTATTTTTAAGATTTAGAGATGGAGGACATTTTAGGCTTCTTAACCTGAGGAAGGGAGAGCCATTGAGCCAGCCAGGAAATGAGACAGAAAGTGCTTGGCAATGATCATGATTAAGATATGAAGCACTGAGACTGCCCTCACTACTACATAGACTGGCTGTGATATTTTAATAAGGGCACAACTTGCTAGTGTGTGTGTATGTACAGTGCTACTCAAAAGTTTGTGAATCCTTAAGTATTTTCTGTGTTTTTGCGTAAATGCGATGTGATCAGACCAAGATCAAGATCAAGTCCTACAACTAAATGAGGAACCAGTTTCACAAAAATACATCATCAACTTGGTACAGTTTTCATTTTTTTCTTGAGCTAATTTTCTAACATTAATTGTCTTTGCTGAAGAAAGTGTGTTTCTTTCAGTACCTAATGCCACCCACTTGAGTGGCAGTGACATGCCTGTAAATTCTTTGCTGTTAACCTCGAGTTCTTTGAGACCTCTGGAGCATTACACATCGTGTTCTTGGAGTGATTTTTCTTTGATGACTACTCCTGCGGAGAGAAACCATAATGTTCAATTTCCTCAGTTTGTACAATATCAGCCCAACAGTGGATTGTTGACGGTCAAACTCTAACCTGCTTGTAATCCCTTCCAGCCTGGTGACCATCTACAACCTTTTGTCTGAACTCTGCAGAAATCTCCTTTGATCCTGTCATCAAACCTGTGTGGTGAAGACAACACTTTGACAGTAAAGACCAGGTTTTTTTCTCTACAGCAGAATCTGATCTCACACTTGATTGTCACCCCATTAATTGAAACAACTGACTTCAGTTACACTTTTAAAAATGAACTGATAATCCTAGAGGTTCACATGCTTTTTACGAACACAGACATTTAATGTTGGATAGTTTTGCTAAACTGGTAAATGAATGCCTATGTATCTTTTTTTTTTATTAGGTGTTAACTCTTTATCTATTTTTAGTGCCTGACCACATTTCAGACCACATTCATACAGGAAATCACAAACGCCCTTGCGGGGCTGTACGCGAATGTGCTCAATCACAAAGACAGAGGCATCACATGAAACATGCATATGCTCAAATATTAATCCACTCTAACACTAACAATGTACATGTCGTCCTCTACTGTTTGTGGTATTTTGCGATATTTGTTATGTTAACATACATAACATGTCTTTTCTTCTAGTGGGTAACCATATATACCACAGCCCAGTGTACATCTCATATCCTCTATGAAATTTTGTACTCATGTCTGTTGGTGTACTGATTTGTTTTACATTAGAGATTTGTTTAATCAAGAGATGGAAGTTGATTGGTAGAGCAATTTTCTCAATGCAAGGGATGTTTTAGATGAGAACTGTGTCCATGAAGTTGACATGTGCATATTCACAGTTGCAATTGTGCATTCATCTGTACAGTAAGATGTAGTTTAGCACAAATGTTTGTAGTTGCATGCAGCAAATCACAAAAACTAGTAAATAAAGTACTTTTAGAAACCAGTTAAGTACATGAGATTTATTTGTCTGACTTCAAACTCTAAAGCACCAACTTGATAACCATAGGTCATATAAACACACCACTCTGACAGGTTGTAGATCGGCATAATTTGAGTGTCCATGGTTCTAGCTTTGAAAGTCCTGTTTTACATGTGCACAATGTTGGGTGACTGCCAGTTGAAGCACTTCAAGGTGCTGGAATGTATACTTTCCCATTTGACTCATCACTACAAGAAAAACAGTATTTAATGAAATAACATAATTTAAACAGGCATGATTGTAACTTCTGTAACAAAGAAGCAAAAATGTTGAAATACCCAAGTCAACTGCAATTTCCAAAGAACACTGCAGTGACAAACATCAGTTCAGCAAGCACAAAACTCATATAGTTATATCTATTTTAACACTTCATTTTATCCCTGTTCTAGTGTTGGAGAAATAACCACACTGGACTGCATCTGAAATCCTGGAAAGCAGAAAATGATCTTGCTTTCACAATAAAATACATTTTCAGTAGTAGTAATTACAGAGGATCTCTTGTTTGATACTCAGTACAAAAAGAAATATTTAACATTTAGTATATCTTGGAAAGTAATTGTAGCTTACACAGTGCTGTTAAGACTCAGTGTGTCCTGTGGCCTTTATAGAAGTATGTTGCCTCAACATTTAGAAATTTTATTTTGTTTTCAGTGATAACAATTGCCTTGAACTTCACAATTAAGTCAGGGAATTAGTACTTGGAAGTATTAAAAACTTGTTCCAGAGAAGTGCTGATTCAACTTTTTGGTCAAGGCTGTAGAGTGGGATGCTGTTGAACTGCACTATGTTATACTGAAAGGTGTTTCTGTTGATATCAATGGCAGCCTTCACATTGGAAGAATCATTTTTCTAACTCAACGCATCAGAGGTGAATTTTAAAGAGTTGTAACATGTAATATCACTCTGCTGGTAGTTCGTAGGTGTATGTCTATTACAGTCCTTAATAAGGTGACAGCAGAAGATTCTTGGTTAACCAAGAGTTGCTGTGGTCTATGCAGTGCATGTCTGAAAAGCTTATGGTATATAGTGTCATCAGTGTCCTGATGTAACCTATAGCACCCTTAAAGTGAGATGTCATTTTACAGAGAAAACCCATGAAACCATTGTTGTTTCAATTACTTTTATTGCTAACGAGACAAGGTTCCAGGTAAAACACATCTGTCTCCCTCTTTCAGGACCTCAGGCTACTGATACTCTAAACATCAACCTTTGACACCAGCATTTTCAGCCCATCCAGGATGTTTATACCAAAACAATCTCAGTAACACAATCGCTGCTGCTTCTAATGGCTTCACAAGCAGAACATCTGATCAGTGGCAGCTGCTTTCTTTCTTTCACCTCGACTTGTACTAAATACTTCCCATTCTTCACAACAATGGAGAAAAGTTATATTATTGTTGTCAGTTGTGCCTGCTGTAGCTGCTCCTGTTTGACAGGCACGGATCACCACAGCTCACTGCGACTTACACTCTGCCTCAGCCATTGATGCAGATTACAATATGACAAAAAATTATGGCGTGAGCATCCAATCTGTAAATGTTCATACTCAGTTCAGTGTCAAATGTCTTGAGTCTGATTGTTCATCTGTGTTTGTGTTAGTGTGTCGAGACTTTTCTGCTGTTTCATCCACATGGCTGCGTACAGACCTCCCTGGACCAGCAGCTCCTCGTGTCTGGACAGAGCAGTTTGTAAGAAGAAAATAAAGGAGAGAAAAATGGAGACAATGGTGTTAGAGAAAAGCAGCGGAGGGATTCATGTAATATGTAATATTCAGTTTTTTTTCTACACATATATAGAATTGCCAGTTCTTAAAAAAGTTGGAAAAGGTAGACTTCTTAAAGTAAAGTAAGTGCAGGAGGACAACTCCGTCTTTGGACAAGCAAATTCAATTTTTGTATTGTATGTTCCCACAAACTGTTCATCCCTTACATACATTTATTATCTTACAATACCTGTTTCATATCCACAGTTATTATGAGGAATGAAAAGATAAAAAAGAGAAATTATTTTTTGAAAAAAGGAATAGAAATTAAAGCAGGAGAGAAGGTGGGTCACTCATAATGTCTTGTGACACCAGAACTGCTTTAAAAATGAAGTCGAGCTGTCTAAAATCCTCCTGGAGACTTTAGCCAACTTTACTATGAATTAATAAAACCGCAAGTCTGTTACTGTCTGGACTGCCAGACAGAAGAGAGACAGCAAGGGTCAGAAATAGAGGATACAGAGAAACTGAGCAAGACAGAGAAAGAGTAAGAACAGGTTGAAGCATAAAGACAACCAGAAATGCAGAGAGAGAATAAAAGGATGGAAACAAAAAAAGAGCGAGTAAAAGAGAAGGTCAAGATGAATCAAAATTGATGCAGCAGAACCAGAGAGTTATCACACACATTCTTCTTCCATGTGAAGACTAACAGTACCTTCAATGGAACTCAATCATGATTGGCGATTCAGGTTATGCTAGTAGCAACTAATGTAGCCTTGAGCTGAGATGAGGAGTGGACTACAGAGGTCTGATGAGCTCACTTGTTCTTATTTCTTTTTCTTCTTTTTAAAAACTTTTAGTCTTCAGATACCTACCCAATTTTGCGGGTGTTGTAGTATTTAAGTTTTTAATAACAGACCCGTTGATCCATTTGAGGATATCAGTCAGTGTTATATTTTGCCTCATCTAGGTTTGAAAAATACATATTTGTATGTAGGTGCAGTAAATAAAGCATTATAAGGAAAGAAACAGCCAACGTGGGCAGATGGTTGGGTCAAGCACAGGATTTCACCTACAGGGCTTGGGTGTGTGCTCTGTGTGAAACAGAAATTCATTACTGACTTATTTTAACTTACGTAAATTAACCTATGTAGTTTAATTTGTGTCACGTATGTACATGAATAACATTGCATTGCATACATTTCTCAAACCATAATCTCTTTCTAAATCTAACAGAGTAGTTTTGTTGCCCAAACCCAACCAAATTATGACCATCAGCTGATGCATGTCTCAGCAAGCTTTATTTTGAAAGTCTAACCAGATGTTGCATATTTAGTTTTGCAAATTTTATAGCAGAATAAGTGTCTATTTTTACATCTGGGCCAGACAAAATGTGACACTGACATAACATCATTGGATCAGTAGGTTTATTATACATCTTAGCATGATAGTAGGTTTCTGTTCCTCTGTAGGCCTACTTAAATAGACGGGCACACCTAAGCACACACTTTGAATTCAACACAACAGACTGCCATGTGCGCTCTCTAACTATTAGGGTCGTATCATTTCACTTAATATTCTGTTCTAACTCTGTTTATGCTGTCGCAGTTGTGCACAAACAGTTTTCCCATCATGTCAACCTTGTCAAACCAGCCACTATATTATGTTCTGTTCTGTCCCATCTGCTACATGTTAGCTGCATACAACTTTTGTTCCACATGTGCAGTGGTACGCAATGCGTTCACGTCGAAATTTTAAACATTGTGGTTTACAATCATTCAGACTTTGAGAGGCTGATTATTGATGATTGGCTCACTGCATTAAGGGATGCCAGGTTCAGTCCTCTTTCACCTTCTTTCAAAGATTATCAAATACCCAACAACAAACAGAAAAATATGTAAATGAAAATAAAAACTATCAGGAGTTGGGTTCCATTAAAGCACACAGAGCAAGAGGGCACATAGCTAAGTATAAATATCTGGGGTCAGCAGAGCATCTGGACTGTCTCCGTCCTGCTCCTTAACAGATGTGGGTTGAAAGATGATAGTGAAGGACATTGGTGAGTGAGATTTTGGATGAAGATCCTCAGGAGAAACACCTGAAGAACTTAGTTTGGATGCATGTTGTATTCACATGTAAACAATGCTTTTAGAACTCCAGCTTTGTGTGGACGTAGTCCTCATAAAGAATGTGAAGCACAGGGACAGCCTGAGGACAAGATGAGGCCTCTTCCTGTCTTGGTTTCATGACACACTCCCACACTATGAGGCAGAAATTGTGTGTATTCTGACACCGGAGGTAAAATGGGCCTGTCTTGTGTTTACATCACAGTGTCGATCAAAAGATGAATGGTTTTTTGGTTGGTGTTCTTCACACATGCCTGCAGGGACAATTAAAGTCATATGTGTGCGTCCCACTTCAGCCCTGCATGTGACCAGCTCATCTGTCAAGTGTGTTCTTATTCATGCCTTAGTCTTATTACATATATGAAATTCAGCTGCAGGATCAGTTTATGAGAATTTACCTTTAAAAGTGGGATAAATCACCTCCACCTTTTGCTCGCCCCTGCCCATGTGCGTTATTGTGTATATGTGTGTGTGTGTGACCTCAGTGGGTGACGAAGGAAGTCTTCACACTCAGCTCCTATATCAAAGGACTGTATGCATCGGCAGCTCCACTATGTGTGTGTATGGTGTAGCCCATCGGCCTCTGGGGCTGAGCAAGATAACAGAAGGTTTAAGGGTCACACACAAAAACACACTCTGAGGTTTCAAACTGCAGATAACAAATTTGCCAGCATTTAAGACACACATTCATGTGTGTCACACAAGCATGCACACGCTCACACAAACACATCAGTGCCTGCTGTTGAGGATGAGATAAAATGTTGATAACATCCCAGTACACGTATTTCTCAGACTTGACTTGTGTGCCACACTAAAAAGACAACCATACCTTCCTCTCTCTGCTATCTGTCCATTGTGAACTACCAGGATCTGATCTGCTCCAACGATGGTGGACAACCTGCAACATCATATGAATATTATTCATCTTTAACTTTCTTATATTATTGTGTGCTGCTTTGTATGGTTATTGCTCAGGCGGGAAATGAAACCCAAAGCATTATTACAATAACAGTCAGTTAGGATACAGAATAGTAGTAAAATTGTTTTACTGCTCACCAAACATAATCAATGCACCCACTTCTCAAGTAGGACTTTTTGGTCCAAAGTGCACCAGAAGAAATATCACCCTCAGCTTCATCAACCCCTTTGGCACTAAAATGTTTTTTCTTCACAGGAGTATAAAAACGCACTTTGCGTCATGCATTTACAGTGTATTTTAGGGTCAGACATTCACAATGTTATTATTAACAATAGAAATAAGTTGCAATAAATCATAAAAATTCTTCAAACATATACATGTGTCACAAGCGTCATGAAGTGTACGGGAGGTTTCAGATCAAAGACCAATCAGTATCATCACATAAATTCGGCATGACAGAAAAAGGAAGGGAGAGAGGAAGACTCCAGTGGTGTCAGAGGTTAGGAAGAGGAGGATAAGATGATTAAATGGGAAAAGAGGGACACATACTGTTGAGAGAGCAGGAGAGAGCCATAATGTGCGGTTAGATGTTAAATAGGTTCAGCTGTCTTATAAAAGTAAAATACACAGTCATTCCTGTGTAATCACTAACAGAAACACGCAAACATTCTCACTCACTTCACTGTGTCATTTCTGTCATATATATGCAACAAACTCACACGCGAAACACACAGGCAGCTGAGTATGTCTCTCTGACTTGGAGAACTCCGAATGAACTTGTCTGTAAATTATTAAAGTTAATATTTATGACCAGTCTCTGATGAGAGGCTGATTAAAGCTGCACTCACTAATCTAAAGGGCTCTCAGCCTTTGGACCAACTCTGTTATGAGACCCGATGGGAAATCAGAAAATTATTTCTGAAGTGTTGGAATATGCACGGATGAAAAATGTCCGTGGATGTGTAACTTTCAATGTTTTTTCTTGAAAAACGAACATTTAGGAGATAAATGGCTAAATAGGATATATAGGTATAAGGTATATAGGTATAGATAATAGGTTTCTAAAAAGTGAATGCATGTTGTGCTGCACGCAGAACAAAAACTGGTCCTGCAAACCATAGAGCTTATACCTCTCCAAACTGCTGAATGTCACTTTAAGCTTCAGCAGAGCCACCACTCTGCTTTAATGTCATCAAGGCTATCTTTGGACATCCACCTTCAATATTTGATAGAAAACCTCGGTCAAAGGTAGAAATATCTCTCTCCAGAGACTGCAGACGTCAGTGTTTTTTTCTTTTTTTTTTTGTTTTTTTCCTCCAGTCATTCAGGCTTAACAGCAAGAAGAAAACATCCAGTGTGTTTATATACTGGCAGTATAATCACAGTATATATTTCATGCCCTGTTTTTAAAGTAAGGCTAAACACTTCACTGCATATCTGTACTTCATTCCTGTTGGTTGGAATGCTCTGAAGTGGAAAATCAAATCAACTCATGTCAACCATTTTTAATCATACACATTCATATAATGGATAAATTAAATTAACAATACAGTTTAATAAGTTTTGAATGTCTGAATATGAAACAAAAATTTCAGATTTTAGTCACATAAAATGTGCAGATTAGACTTCTGTGCCAGAACAGGATTATGAAAAACATGAGGCAAATATTTTTTTTCTCCTTGGTCCCATTGCATTATTATTGTTTACTTCAGTACCACAAACATTTTATTCCAGCTGTTGGATTGATGGATGGAATGAGTTGTTGTCATGAGTTAGGCAAAGGCCTTTGTCACAACAGACATTTTGGTACAGTAGACATCATAGTAGGAACAGCACAGGTGTTACTGATAAAATTAAAGATGGCTAATTTGGCCCACTGATATGGCTGACTGGGACACTTGAATAGACCAGAGCCATCATTAATGTTATTGGTAACATCTGTGCTTTTCCTACTATGATAAGTCTGCTGTAAAAAAACGTACATCAGGTTAATGGAATACGTACCTCTCAGTCACAAATGTTTGTCTGTTCTGCAGGTTATCATGTATTTTTTGAAAGAATGAGTTTCGAGGCCGGCTCCCCTCCTCCATAAACACTTTGTTTTTGTTTTTTGCAACGTTGAGAAAATGTCATTTCAGGAGCACAAAGGAATTCAGTCAAGTTAAAGAAGGTGTGCAGTATGACATAAAGAAAGGTTTTTAAGAACATGAAACCTTACAGCAGTTAAGTGTGACATACTTAGGTTTACCCATCCAAGTCACAGCAAATCAATAACACTATAGAGCTGTGGTGAGTTGCTCATGGCTTGGTTTTATCAGTAGACTGCTACATGTGCAGAAAAATGGAAAAATTCCATCCATCAATCCAATAACTTAAGTTGATAAAAGAGAGATTTCAGCTCACCCTTCAAAGTTAAATCATGATCTGTCTGTTCTGCTTGTGTGTGTGTGTGTGTGTGCTTTAATTTTATTTAATGCCCAAATGATTAGGTCAATGAAAAGTCCTGATCCTACTACCAGACTCCATCTGTTGCTGCTATTGAAAGATTAAGAAGCTGGTGGATCATCTTATTCATAGGTTGCAGGTCAATATAAGATCAAGAGCAAGATCTACACGGCCAAAGGACTCCACGCAATTTTAATTTTAAAAAAGAAGCTAATAAAAAAAAAAACACAGTATGATTTATCTGGATCATCATCGTAATCTAGTACTAATCAAAGATGACTAGCTACAGTCAACGTGTAAACAGTGTTGTGTGGACGGGTCACAATTTCTATTCAGATGCACACACTTTTCATGCATCCACCTCATTCAAAAACTAAAGACTGATTTATGGGATGTTGCTCAACACTTTAAGTGGGTGTCATTTGACAGATGAGTTTGGTTTATGCTTCAGATAAAGTTTTTTTCCTTTCAAATCATTTTCAGGATAACCTAAGCCTTTGCCATTTTTTAAGCTCTGAGTGTATTTCTGTCATCTTTAGTGAAGCATAATGTGCATGGAGCGGGTTTAAATCTCACAAATGTCCCACTGTATATATGCTTTTAACTTAACTGTATCCATATTGATTGATCAGCTTGCACTCTGGCTATGAGCAGTAGATTGCACTCACGTGCTCTGATGGGCAGGGAAACAAAATCAATGATTCAATATATACAAACAATTTTATTTCTTTCTGTGAAACTGACGTGAAAACTACTGTGTTCAGTAAATGTCTGCTGTAAGTCAGCCTGGTAAAACAGGTTCTTATGTGGACAGAGTATGAAAATTCAGGTCTTGTGTAAGTGTGGACTGAAAACTATTGTCTCCATGGTAACATCACTACTCACACTTTTCAGTCACATTACGAAAGAAAATATGACAGTATCCACTACATAAGAAAATTCTACAGGAGCACAACCTGGAGTGTGGAGCGACATTTTTCTGTCATTGCTGTTAGAATGTACAGGCATGTGGCTCTGAGGCCGCTTAGGCAAGGGATAGAGGTGTTTAGAGATAAATGATAACATCAGCATGCTACCGTGCTGAAAAAAATGGCAATACTAATGTTGCAATGCTAATGTTGATGTTTAGGTGGTATCATGTTGTGTGCCATGTTCACTAGTTGTAGTTTAACATATACGCTAGCATTTAATTAGCACTTAACACAATGTATAGATGAGGCCGATTCAAATGTAATTTTTCTGGTGGTATCTGGTCATAAAACATAGAAGCTATTAGAAACTAGAAAGCATTACATATGGGACGCAATATAGAAATATATAATTTAGTCATGTTCTGCTCTTTTACCCTGTAACAGAAAATATGAACACATGCTGTTATCTTTTTTTTTTGACCAATTGAATAAATCTTTTTCTGTTCAATAAAATGTTATTTGTGAAAGAAGTTACTTTAAACCATTATACCTTTGATGTAGGACACAGAGGAAATGATAAAAGGCATGTTCAGCACCACAGGCTACAACACTCCTAATGTCTTTTTCAATATTAATAAGACTGGTAAATATCCAGACATCTGTTTCTTTTACTTTTGTTAACCTGTCATCTCATATCCTCCAATCAGCTTTTCACTTAATCTCTCCATCCCCCTCTTTGCATCTACTCTAATCCTGTTTTTCTTTCACCACATCCATCTTCCTGTCATCTCTCTTATTCACATTTGTTTTTATTCACATTCAATTTGGTTTTGTTTTACCACTGCGGTTACAATCACATTGTAACAGACCGCTGTCATTTCTAAAGCAGAACGTCTGTCTATAAACCCGTGTCTAGAACGACATTGGGTCACCTTATGTCCAGAACAATCGTGACTCACAAGTAGTAAAAAATGTCACCTGTGTGCAACTACTATGGTCGTCCTGTTGGTGCAGACCATGGCCAGTGACGCCTGGATGTTTCTCTCAGTCTGGGTGTCCAGTGAAGAAGTGGCCTGGTGGACCAAACACAAAGTATTTTAGTGCAAGTACAGTCTTAAATAAACAGTATGATCAAATGAAAGGCTTTTGTTGCAGTGTAAACCACTACTTAAGAGACAGACAGCCCCTAACTGATAAATACATTTTGAGAAGTTTGTTTGAGTGTGAGATGACTGCTTTGTGTGACTAAACTGTTTTTCTTGTTGTGTTGTTGTTCAGGTCTCAGGTTGTTAGGGGTTATAAACAGAGGTTGATCTTAACGAGAGTTCCTGAATAAATAAAACTTATTAAACTATCTAAAACAGAACATAGAACTTTTTCTGATGTAACGATTGGGACAACATACATAAACGGAGATGTTAAAGTAACTGACATCAAACAACTGACAAAGTACATTGGAATTTAGACAAACATACTGGATTGTACTAAATTATGTTAGTTAGTTATGTGATTTTTTTACTGAAATTTATCAAAACACAGTTAAGGATATGAGATCAACCTACTTTACTGAAATGATATCTATAAATAATCAGAATCCTAAAGTTTTCTTCAAGTTATCTTCAGAAAGTAATCCTAAGTACATTCCCGGAGGTCCAAGAGTGTAATTTCTTCAAAGAAAGGATCTGCATGTAAATGAAGGAGACGATAATGCTAAATGCTAAATGGCTAGGCTTTCTAAAACTGACTCCTTCTACTTTAGGCCATGAACTTTTAAATCAGCCCTTGTCCAGCTTTACAAATGCATGTCATTCACCCACAGACCACTCACAGAGAGCTACCATGCAAGCTGCTAGTCAAACTATAAGGACCAAGGTCCATTGTCCCACCGAAGGACACTTCGATATGTGTACAGGAGGACCTGAGGATCAAACCCACAAACATGTGGTTTATGGGCTGACAGGGGAAGTATGTGAGTAAGGTTTCTATATCAACAACACAGTAACATCCTTAACGCTAATGCAAACAAGGGCTGGCTTCACTGTATACTCACCTCGTCCAGCAGAATGATTCGAGGTTCTTTCAGGATGGTTCGAGCAATTGCCACTCTCTGCTTCTCCCCACCGCTGAGCTTCAGACCTCGCTCCCCCACCTCTGTGTCATACCCTGGTAGGACACAAGGCCATCATCATTATTCACATTCTTCATCCTGATTTTAGAACATCAGGATTCCAAGTTCTGTTATAGGTCTGCTTTAGTTAAGTCAAGAAACAAACACATTTTCATCAGTATCATCTACACACATTCACACACCCCAGCCTGACCCTGAGGTAGCTCCAGTATCCTGTTGTGTATGTCAGCAGCCATGGCAGCTCTCTCAACTTCCTGCTTGCTAGCTGTAACACGACTGTAGCGAATGTTGTTGCAGATCGTGTCATTGAAAAGAACGGTATCCTGGGGAACCACACCAATGTATGACCTCAGAGAAGACTGCCGTACCTTGGACAAAGAAAGGGATCAAACTGTTAGCTTCTGAAATAAGCAGCATTTGCTAACCTGGAATGAAATTGGAACCAACATTGGAACCAAACCCTATATACTGCAGGTATTAAGTCTTTGTTTCGTGCCAGATTTCAAACCATGTTGTCCCTTTGAAATAGAAAACAGCGCTCAAGTGTATTTGGTATGAGATCTTCAGATGTGAGGCTGACATTTTGGTGTTGAAACCCCCCCCCCCCAAACACACACACACACACACACACACACACACACACACACCCTCCCCCCTCAGACACACACACGCAGAGCATACATCTACATAAATGTTGTATGGCTTAATTCATCCTATACTATATAATGCATGCTGCCCCAGGTCACAGACAGCACACGTCCTGAACCTGATTTCTTTCCTTGTCTGTCCATCTCCCCCCAGGATTTTACATATCTGACTTTATCCCACTTATTTAACCCGCTTATTTTTGCTTTCCTACATCAGCTTTTATATTCATACTTGTTTCATAACGCACACAGTAGCAATGTAACTTTACAGACAATAACCAATATTTATCATAATTTTACATCTGATATTAATAAGTGGAGGAGGTAAAATCTATTGATGATGAAAGAATATTGCAGTGAGACCTTAGGGGTAAGTGAAGTTGGGGTATACTGTGTTGAAACCTGGAACAACTGACTCCTAAAATAATGTGCAAACACTTACTAAATGAAACAATGTTTTAAATTATCTTTAGACAGATTTTTAAAAAAGTATTTCCCATATTGTTCATTAATTGCCCCATTGTGAAGATTGAGCACAGCTACATCTCCAGGCTGTCAAGAGCAGATGGGCCAGACTAGAAGGGAGTTGGTCCAACTAAGTCTGTTCAGAACCAAATGAGCAAAGTAGTCTCTTGATCTCTCCAGAAATAATTTCCGGTTTTCAATGACTTTGTGGTCAGTGTGCAGTACTTTGAGTCTTTCCTGTGGGAAGCTTTCCTCCACAGCCACAACAATACAAATTCCATTTCCTGCACCAGCTCGGTTTGGCTGGTAATCACTCACTTTCCCTTAATTTGATCTATGCAGTTTACTTTTGTTATTTATTCCACTCGAGAACAGCGCAACATCTGTTTCTGATAGTGGAGGGCTAACAGAATCTAACACCAAATGTTAAAAAGAGAGGAAGAAACAGATGGAAAACAATGGGATGAAATTAAAAAAAAGAGGCTTTTAGTATTTTTCAGTCAAACATCAAAAGAGAAAATATTAGTGTAAAACAGCTGTCCCCATGCACAAGAAATAAGAAAACTTTACAGTAAATCTGTTAGATGATTCACAGTATTTGAGATTTTTGTCAGCAACCCAATTATCGGCAAAATATGTTTATATAGTTTGCTTTGGCAATTATGTTCAGCAATTAACAGGGTTGCTCAGAGCGAGGAGGCTGGCTGGATGGTTGGGTCAGAGAACTAAACTCTCACGCTTCTAAAACGAAGTGTAAAAGAGTTTCATTAAACACTGTAAAAGTCCACAGGTCTTGTCTCATGCTTTAAGTCACTGTAGAATTCCTCAAAACTAAGACCACTTAACATGTCTTACCATAACCTTAAAATAAATATTTTCAAGAAGGCTTTCAAAATTTAGTTCAAGATTAATAGGCTGCTGAAAATGACTTGGTTTAACTCACATGAGTACTGTATTCACATTTGGAAAAATGATGAATAACAGAGATTAACTACTCATCAGGGTTTTTATTTCAGAGAATTAGTTCTAAAATCAGTGCAATTCAAGCAATAGTTTTACAGTTTTGTAAATATCCTCATTTACTCATATGATAAGTTAGATGATAAGACTGATATCAGTCTCGTGTCTGTACATTACATATGAAAGCACAGCCAGTAGCCTGTTCACTTAGCTTAACATAGTGGAAAAGGGGAAAACAGCCTGGTTCTTTCTGAAGGTAACAAACCGACCAGTCACCTCTAAACTCACTATAATACTTTATATCTCATTTTGCTGTGCGCAGTAACTTCCTGGAGTCTCGTCTGGTTGTCTGGCAGCTTCAATGTGGCGACAGGAGTCACTGCACCCATCCAAGAAATAGTCAAGGATGTAACTCCCGTACATACAATCCCGTCCTGTATATATTATACAAACAAGATATACTCCAGAGAAAGTGCTTGCCATGTGCTTGAACAGCATCTGAAACCTCACCCCTCACTCCTTTCCAAAGCAAATATGCATATTTACCTGTTGAATTAACCTGTATTTATTTCATGCTCCAAGCCAGCAATGATTCAGCATATCAGAATCAGAATACCTTACTGATCGCAGGGGAAAGTGAGTATGCAGTGACTGATCAAAGTTTCTCCATTTGCTTTAATTAATGCATGCTGTCTTGCTTTTCTTTACTGACAAACAGGAAGGTGTGTCATAGAAGAATAGGAAATGGGTAGTTAGGAGCAGTGATTACAAACATGGCTGGACAGGAACAAAATTGCCAAAAAAATGACACCTGACTGGCACCTTAAAAACACATACAGATGACTCATGCCAGTACTCAGTAACCAGCTCGCAGTTTCAGGTCCAGCTGAGTCTGGCTCATCAGTGCTCACTGCATGTGGCTGCCATATGCAGAAACAAACAGGGAGGCAGAAAACTGAAGGGCCAGAAACTCAGAGGTCCAAGAGACTGAGCTCTGTCCATGGCATCTGCTGTTTAATAGACAAAGTGTGTAAATAACTGAACATATTTATTCAGACAGCTTATGGAAGACCACAAAAATCCCATGCAAAAGAGAACCAAAGCTGTACCTGGTGTTGGAATCTACTTGAATATTGATTTCTACTTATTTTTCAAAAGTCAATTTAAAATTTCAAGTGACACTTTTAAAGCTCATTTTAAATACTCGCAAACCTGAGTTAACATTTACTGATTGATGCAACTCTACACACAAATGATTTGACTAGAGTTACTGGCAGCATTAGCATAGTTTAGCAGAAACACTGGAAAAAAGAAGAAACAGCTAGTTTGGTCCAGTTTAGGGTTTTAAAATTTTTACTGGCACCTCAAAATTTTACTAATTAACATGTTTTACCATGTTTGTTTTATTTGTACCCAATTTCAGAGTTGTGGTTTTAACTGGGAATCACGGGCTGTACCAACTTCATGCAATCTCAGTGTTAAGCTAAACTAAGCTAATCACCTGTTGGCTAGAACTTTATCTTTACAGTCGATGAAAATGGTATTAAGCTTCTCATACAGAAATGTCACATTATTTCTTTAAAGATTATTCACATCTTGTGAAATTCCACTGAACTCAACATATGTGAGCTTAATTACTACAGATGATTAGACTAAATGACTTGTTAAGACTGGGTAAACACCCCAATGAGTCCCCTGAAAGTGACGTATTAAACAGGTATTTACAGGGTTTGACATGAAAAGCCTTGTATTTTAATAGAGTGACAACTGGCAACATGTGAAACAGATGGTGTGTAAAAAGGGCTGGTATCAAATCCAAATCCTTCTCACTCTCATTCTGCAACTAAGGTGAGATTTTATGACCACCATCTGATTCAAATCCTTTTTTACTGATTTATGTCACACCTCTTTTCAGATGTGATTGAGCTATTTAACAGAATTAGCACCTAGTTAAATAGTTTATTTCATTATTCCAGCTCCACATTTAGACTCGCAATGTTCTTTCCAAAACAAATAACTCATAGATCATGTCAGCAGATTAATATATTAGTCATTTTTTAAAAAAAATTGTAAATTAATCTTGAACTCCTGGGGCCTCATAGAAAAATAATTATCTGCTTGTTATATGTTAAATTTCAAGGAGAAATTCTATCTTCCTATAACAGAAGCAATTCTTTAACTCATGACTGTGTCCTATTCCAGGCCTGATATCTATCGTGAGAAATCCTAAACAGAAACTTTAAGTCATTACTCTTCATGTTTTGCCTACATATGTATAAAATATGCAACACTGCCACAATCCGTGTCACTGCTCTTCTCGCTGGCTAGCTAGCTTGCTGTGAGGAACAAAAATTCAACTTTTTAAGTCTCTCCAGAGAATCCAATCTCCATCATCATCTTGATAGCTGTAATATATACCAGTTGACAAATGGTCTGGGAATCAAAGATAATATTCTTGTTCTATTCTTCTCTTCTATGTTCTTGTTCCCTTTCTTCATTGTTATTGCCATACAGACCATACAGGACTGAGTCTTTTCCATCCTATTTTAGGATTCCCAACTGAGAAAATTCTTTGAGACAGTTCTGTAACAGCTAAATTCATATCTTAAGATAAGATGGGATTTTGCTAAATGCACTTGAGAGACATGTCTCCTTAACACCTAATATCTTAAATGTCATCCTAAACTGAGTAAAGGTACGATTTCAGATTTAGAAAGTGTCTGTTATGAAGACCCTGCTGAGCAATATTAATGCTACAGCTTGCAGCGAAAATTTACTGTACTTCTTAGTATAAACATACATACAAACTGTGAGAGTCAGTCGATGAACAGACATTTCCCCAAAGGAAGTTGAGACGTTTTTACCACTTCCTGTGTCTGCTTATGGATTTTATGTTGTGTAAAGTTTTAGCATTATCTGAAGCAAAAAAAAAAAAAAACCCAAAAAATAGATTCTGCAACATCAATCAAATGCGTGTAGGCTCCCATGGCAAGAAAACACAAAAGAGGTGTGTAAAGTTTGTGTTGCTGTAATTATACAGCTCAGCAAGTTTATCTATGTAATGTATTCTCTCAAATGAGAGTCTGTATTGCTAAAGAGTTAGAGTAGAGAAAGAGCGACACTTTTCACATCCCGTTCTGTATCTGTACCTCATTATCTCCTCAGGTTATGGGGCGCAGCATAACTTACCATTGTGATCCAGTCAGATTATAAGAGAGCAAGACATTAAAAACTCTTTGGCTTTAGGCTGAATATACCTCACTTAGCCATTAAAAAATTGCTTCCCCGGTGCACCCCTCTGCTGTGTAATTATAAATGAGTGTCCTCAAACACAAGCACACTCGTTGTATGAAAACAGGTGCGCGTATGTGTGTGTGAGAATGTGTCGTAAAGCGCTGGGGCTGTTTGGTTTTTATTGAGACTTTTAGCGAATCATAAACATAGTCACTGCTATAAATAGTATATCTACACACACACACACATACACACATCTGGTGTCTGGACTAGTTACTGAATTTTTCAGAAACCTTTTACTATGATTTATTCACAGTATGACTCGAGCTTACTCATTCAGCCCAGCTGTGTGTGTGTGTGTGTGCATGCATGCATATGTGTGTGTGTAAGAGAGAGAGAAAGTGGAAGTCAAGGTGTGTGAAGGCAAGAAAAAGCAACAAGGAGTCAAGAGACAGAAAAAAGAAAGACATATAAAGGAAGGTGCAAAAAGAAACAGCCACATAAATCACAGGGACAGAGCAGGTCACAACATATGGTAAAAAGGACTGCAACACACTTTCTTGGACAATATGAGATGATGAGACACTAGTCTCAAGTTTGTGCAGTAAATATAAAGCTGCAACCAGCAGTGTGTATAGTTTTCAGTCACATCAAGCTAGAGCAGAATAATTGTGAAATGAACTGGACAACAAGAGTGGCCACTGGATCAGCATTTTCAACTACGTATAAAGTGAAAAAGTCAAGTGCAGCAGACTCACCAGTGAACACTTACATAGATATGTCCACCTGACTAACACACCTTGAGTACGATAATCATGGTTTGCTTAATTCAACCTTGGAAAACTTTGGAAATAAGTCTAAGACAGAAGGTGAGTATTGCCGTTACATCATCTGATCAGTTCTGTCTCCTAGGAATTACACTTGTTGGTATATTACTAAATTATTACATTGTATGACAAACATGCATTGCTTGCTATATAATGTTCAGGGGCAATGTTTTATGAGTGAATAAAGAGCTAAATTTACAGTTTATACTGTACCAGACTCACTGGAAGGTTGTCAGTATGGATTGTAAACAAAGAACTTTAATATCAAATAGTACTGCTGTGGTTAGGTTTAGGCAACAGATTACTTTGGTTAAAGCTTGCAAAAGGTCGTGGTTTAGGTTCATGTTAGCAAACACATTGTGTCTCAAGTTACTGCAGACTTTTAGTATATTAAACCAGTGTTAGTATTAGTAATGCTGTAGTCAACAAGCAGATCTTATATTGCAAGACCAGATCAAATAATATACTTTGTCAGTCTGACATGTTCAACGTCAGCATTTTGTGACCTGACAGATACGTTAATGACAATATTTCCTCATTCATTGTTGTCACCAGAAATAAATGTCTAATCTGCCCTACTTATATGCCACAGTAAACCTGACAAAGTGGCAAAAAAACTGAATGCTCTGATAATTCACAGTACTCAGTTTTTATTATTTTATTTTTGTCACATTTTTGTCACATCATGAGGCAGCTGAGAACTATTTTCAAATCTTCCTATCATCATCTGCCAAGCACTATAAGTACTACATTTGCAAGCTGTTTTAAAAAAATCAAAACAACACTGTGTAGTTCACCTGCTGACTCTGGCTCTCTGAAGTCAATGCATATGTGGTGCACATGTTCATAAATGTTCTGTATTGCTTAGTTGTCTTGAAGAATGCAAATAAATCTAAAAACTTTTTAAATGTTGACTGAAATAAAAGAATATATAGTTTTCAGTTAATGAGCAAAAAGTGTTTTAATGATTTGAGATAAACTAAACTGAGCTGCAACTGAGATGGTGTGTGTGTGTGTTTGTGTTTTTGTGCATATATGTGTGTTTACCTTTGAAATGTCCTGGCCATCGATGCGGATGCTGCCCCTCTGAGGGTCATAAAATCTGAACAACAGACGCAGGATGGAACTTTTCCCTGATCCAGATGGACCAACCTGTATCCACATGCGCACGCACGCACACACACACACACACACACACACGCCCAGTCTTAATGATCCTTTTGTGTTCATTTAACACAACAGTCACAATGCTATTCAAACCTACTTTTGCACTTACACTTGCACCTTTACTTAACACATCAGAGGGTAATATGGTATGAATACATTTATTCATCAGTAATTGTATAACGCATATGATTCTGAAACGGACCGTTTTGAATACTGACTGTTTATTGACTGTATTTTGAATACTTTGGAGCTTTAACTTAAGAAAAGTTTGGATTGCAGGACTTTGACATACAATTTCTACAGTGTGGTCTTGCTACTTTTACTTAAGTAAAGGGTACTTCTTTCACCACTACTAGATACCACTGAGGGTGCAGTAAATGAGCAAGCATGTCATTTGTTTATCGTGACCCATTAAATTAGACTTGATAGACAATATGAAGATAAATGTATAAACAGCAAACAACTTACCAAAGCGACTGTCTGTCCCCCCTCCACGGTAAAGGTCACATCCCGAAGAACCTCAGTGCTACACACACAAACACACAAACGTAACAACAGCACGCCAGCTCAGAACCTCACTTAAATACTTATTCATGCCTAGACTTTAGTAAATCCTCTCATTAATTGTGAAAATCTGTGTAAAACTATCCTAAAACACTTATCTCAGTCATATCCAAAGCAAACTGAAAACTGTTCTTGGAATGAGATGCAAACAGTGTTTTTTTTGTGCGTCCAGCTATGCTAAGCTAAGCACCACACTACTTCTGCACTCCATTAGTAAGAGTAAAGGGTCATCAAGAGAGCACTTTTCATGAAAACAGAAACATACTGTGGATAAAAAGAGGTGGATATAAACTGCAAACGCATTACTTGTTGGCTACAAACCCAGGCACGTAGCTGAAGCACACTCTGTCAAACTCCACCTGACCTGCTGTGAACTGCAAGTCCTGTGCATCCTCAGCATCCTGTACCTGTGAGCAAGAGGAAGAAGATGAGGAGGAGCAGGAGGCCATTGATAGAGAGAAGAGAGACAGGGAAAAGAAAGTAGGCAAGAGATGAGGTTTAGCTTTTGTAATATGTCCAAAATAAAAAGACACAGCAAAAATATAAAATCAGTTGTAAACTCCAGATCACCTACTTGTTTGCTTCAGTGCTTTCATGGTCTTCATTGGCAGATGGTGTTTCGGTGTTTCAAAGACTGAGAGGGGATAGTTTAGCTCAACATGTATATCATCTTGCTAAGAAGAAGGTCAGCTTAAACATATGCAACTCCATAACTCCATGTGCAGATGAAGACCAGGTGATATGATTTAGAACCACGAGTTGAGATATGAATACCTTTTATTTTGTTTAATCATTTTTTTGTTTGTTTGTCATTGTCATTTGCTTGTTTGTTTTTAAATTGAAAAGGAGAAGAAGACTAAAAGAAGAGGGTAGGGAGCAAGAAAAGAGGGAGAGAAGAGGAGAGTAAAGAGGACAGAGTGGGGGGAAAGGAGGATGAGAGGAAAGTTTAGTGAGATTGTACTTTACACAATCAATATCATAATTCTCTTTCTTTATTTTTCCTCTTAGCCCCCTTCATCTTCTTTCTTATCTCATGTTCTACTTTTTTCAATTTCTCATTTTCTCCATAACCATTCATCCCTCCTCCTTCAATCTTTGTCCCTTTAGGCACTAATGCTCTGATATTGTGATGTAACCTTTAACATTTTCAGAATATTACCATGAAAGGTTGGATTGCAATTTGACGATTTATCATCATTAGCTTCTTCAGTCTTCCCCACTCTCAGACTTCCTCCTCCTCACCCTCTTCTGACTCCCGTCACTTGCAGCTTCCCAAGCCAAAGAAAAAGGCTGCTGTGTTTTTAAGGTGCTCTAATGCTTTTGTCTACATTCATGTGGCTGTTTACCATATCAAGGGCCTGTGAATGTAGGAGCCTTTCTTGAGGCAGCCGGAGGACGCCTTTTCCCACCAAAACACACACAAAAAGATAGACATACACACACAGACATACACGCAAGACTCAGTATTCTAGTATGTGCATGCGCACAAATACACACACTCACACAAAGTCACACACAAACACTTGTTGACCTCCTAATCCGCTGACCTCTGACTGTGTGAATTTCTCTGTTTCCAAGTGGTACTGAAGCAGATAAAAAATTATTTCTTTATAAACTTTAGGTCTTATTAATTAATTATTTGTAATTATTACATTTGATTTATATTATACACACATCTCTCGATATATTTAATTTCTAATGTTTCTGCTCTGCAATTGCTCTTTTTTACTTATGTCCCATTTTCTACTTAACAAGAGAGGACATTACATAATATCACATCTACACTAATCTAACTTTATTCAGGTTTACTGCATTTGCAACAGCAATTTATTACTCTGCATTCTTATGATAAAAAAGATAAGAAAAACAATAATGTCATAATTATCCAGTAACAACTCATCTTCAACCAAAACTTTATTATTATCTGAAAGAAATCGTGGTTTACAGCCAGTAAACGTCTGGCTTTCAGTACACCAATGACCACTGACAACAACTGTGGTAAAACACATAAAGCAGTAATTAAGTGAAGATAAATGAACTGCTACCATCTTGAGCAAGAAGAGAATTTTGGAAGATCTTACACTATCATACTGTTTTCATTCAGTTTCACTTTGTGTCTTTTCAACCACAAGAGCTCGACTTAAACTGTGTCTGTAACACTGAATCCAGGTCCTGACCTCTGCTCTGAAGCCAGTTTCTCTATTGGCAGAAAAGAAAATACACCTCTTTCATCTGCTTGCTCACCTTTGTTTCATTTGTGGACAAGGTGGAGAAATTTTTAAGCATTTAGTTCATTACCAATGTGCTTTGTTTGAACATAGGTGGGCCAATGTGCGTTAAACTGCAAATAAATAAATAAGTAAATAAATAACTGGCTCAAGAAAGAATGAATCTTTACCCCTGATGAGTGTTCCAGATTATTCTTTGCCACCCACCTCTTTATGCTCTGACAGCAGTGCCAGCATGCTCTCCATATCAACAAATGCACTCTGAATCAGCCTGCGGAGACAAATGACACACAGTCAGGATTATTAGATGCAGTAGGAATGGTAGCAACAGTAAGACTGGAAGAAGCAGTAGTCGTGCTAGCTTTACTAGCAGAAGTGGTCAAGGAGGGGTTACGAGGAGGTATTAGAAGTTCCCACATCTTCATTTGAGATTAATATAATGTAATTATATGCAAAATGGCACGCAGTGACGCACTGACCACCACCATTAAAACCAGTTACATCAATGCATTCAAGATTTCTTCTCTGTGTTGCAAACAAGTTATAAAAACAAATTCAAAGTGCATCAATCCCCCACTCACCCCAGTATTCTTCAACACTGACAGACACGCAGACCTGAAGATTTAATCATTTCATAAAAGGATTCAGGTGGTATCCTGTACTGTACAATGATCTCACCTGTAGTAGGTACCAAACCAGTTCAGAGGAGTGTACAGCTGGATAATGTAGGTCCCAAACAGAACATAGTCTCCAACCTGAGAGAAAAGAAAACACACACAGCTACAGAACATTAAGTCTCCAAAAGAGCATCCCAACAGCTTTACTGATAATGACTAGGTTACTAACAACAGTTTCACACACTTTTTCTACTGTTTTGTATTAATCACTTAATCAGCTGAAAACACAAAATCGATATGCTATCTTATTTTAACAGTTGATATACTATCAATCTTATCACTTATCCCAACAAAATTCATGTACATAAACTTCACCATACAAGATGTAAAATTATTCTAGTGTTGTTTATATGTATAAGCTTCATGCTGATATTCTTAACCTGAAAAGCTGCAAATTTGGCAAACACACCAAAGGTAAACAAAAGCCCGTATCTGAGTTCGCCATCTGTCTGTAACTTGTATGTGGACTTCTGGTACGTGACATTGAATTCCACTGTTCTTGCTTTACTCTGTGTTGTTACCTGGAACTGACCCTCAGAGACTAGGTAGGCACAGAGCAGAGATCCAGCCAGCAGTCCTGATCCTATGATGATGTTCTGGGTTTGATTCAGCAGAGCTAGGGATGCCGAGCTCTTCCACTCACAGTGCTACGCAAACACAAACGGCACCCATTTCATTGAAAACAACAGACTCAAGATTTGAAAACTGAAGCATAATATGTTTTGCAAGGTGGGCTGCTTAACATCTTTGCGTGACGAGCATGTATGAGTTGTGTTCTCTTAGCTTGTCTTTGGATGATGTTACTCCACTCGACAGCAACACAAACCTACCTGATATTTCAAAATGGCTTCTTCAAAGCAACGGACTTCATAATCCTCAGCGCTGTAGTATTTTACCTACAAAAACAAATCAAATCCAAAGAGTAGAGACTGTAACATCCTGAAAATTCTTCTTCGCACCCGATGACTGTAATTGTGAGTGTTTCCGGTTAAAAAATGTAGCGTGGAGTTGTATTTTCATTTTTCCTGCCGTAAAACAAGCAGAAAACCTGTACCGTCTCAAAGTTGAGCAGTGAGTCTACAGCTCTCGACTTGGCCTTGTTGTCTTGATCATTCATCTCTCTCCTGTATTTTGTCCTCCACTCTGTGATCAGGATGGTACAGGCTGCAGAAATATGGTACAGTCAGTTTGGAGCTGTATGTGACGAAACTGTTAGGATAGGATGGTAGGATATTACATTATTTTTGCAACACATAGAGTGCTCATATTTAGTCTCTAAATTAACCAAATAAAATGGTCTGGGATCCAGCTTGCTTTTACCACATTGATATGTACTTGTCTCTTTCACCTCAAACAGTATCACTGGGTTGGACTTAAGGAATGTGAGATTTGGTGAATCTTTTGAAGTAATCCGTAGAATTGAACAAAGTCCTATAAAAATGCAGTCATTTGTCCTTTGAGCCTTTCATCTTCAGATCCCAATTGAACTATTACAACTGAAAACAGTTATGGTTCATCTCATTTTCTTTAAAATCCATTTTGTTGTGCTCATTTCTCAACTTTAGACAGTATGTATATGAGATAAAGGTTGGTGCTGTTTGATCAGATCTGCTGTTAATGACTGTTAATATCCCATTAATATAATGGGGGTTATTTTTTTTTGAACCCAAACCCTAATTCTTTTCTTTTCTTTTTGGTTTGTTCTTTTCTCGCGCATCTATTTTTTTTTTCAAAACTGAGAAAAAGAATTCTGTGATGATACAAACTTGAATAGACAATAAAATAAAGATGCTTGTTCTTTCAAGTTAATAAGACACAGAAGTCTATTCTTTTATTGCTTGAACAATAAATGAAATCCGAAAAAAATAAAATATTTGTTTTTACTTTTAAACAAAAAAAAAAATCATGCCAATAAATTTTTACCCAATACATGTTATTTTGTAAGTATTTCTGTACACTGCAGTGGACACAGTACATCAGTGCTATAAAAAGAGAATAACTGTTAAATTCTTTTACTCTCAGAAAACCAGAGAAGTACAATATTTTTCAACAAAAAATATGTAAGAAATACTCTTATTTTTTTCTGTGACTATAAACACATGTGCCCACTCTAATGCACATTAGTGTAAATGCCAAAGGGTATAATCTGCTATATTTAAATAAAATCTGAAAATTATTTAATGTTGCTGTAAAACTCTGTAAGTGTAAACCCTAGCATAATTTTAAAGAAAACATATGTATATATAATGTTTACTTGTGTAGTTTTAGGATTTAAGAAGAATTTCTGAGGTACTAAATTTATGATGCCGTAACTCTTAAATTGTTCAAAATAGCTTCCAAGTATCTGTCCAGTAACGGACAGCATGCATGAAAGGGCCTCATTACAAGACAGTGATGTAAAACAGAAATGACAAGAATATGCACACTCACACTCTCTCTCTCTCTCTCACACACACACACACACACACATTGACCATTGACTCACTGAGGTAGAGGATCATGCAGGTGAAAACAATGAGCCCAAACCAGACACTGAAGTAGGACACAAAGTAGACAATGGCAATGATGATGTCACAGATCGTGGGAAGGATACTGAATAGGATGTAGCTAGAGACAAAACAATCACAGGTTTATTACTCATTATTTCATAGTCTCATTTAACCCAGGAAGAAAATTTGTCATGTTTTGATAGCTGATAGGTCATGTGACAGTAAATGTCCCCATCTTTGTGTCTCCTCTTGTCCTACCTCAGCAGGTTGTTGATGGAGGACGTGCCTCTGTCAATGCTCCTCAGCACGTCTCCAGTTTGTCTCTCCAGGTGCCAACGCAGAGACAAACCGTGCAGTTGGGAAAACAAACACAGCTAAAGTGTGAAGAGAGAGGGACAGAGAGAAACTTCCACTGATGTGATTACACAGATGGCCAGCAGCCACTACTCACTGAGACCATGTCCAATGTAAGCCAGCTAAATCTCTCCTTTGTTTTCGTGAGCTGTCAGATGTCTTCACAAGTGTAAAATGATAACTCAGTTGAAAGGAATTATTGCTGGTTTTTGTTAACATGCGGCATTTATGAGCCTCACGCAAATCATGGAGGCATGGAAAGCAGAAGTAAATATGGTTACAGAGATTATCTGTCCGGCTTTTGGGCTGCTCAGATCACAGGTGTTCAAAGGCTTGAGCCATAGGGCATTCAGGGCATGGTGTATCTTAAAGAGCTATCCACATACCCCGAGCATGGGGGGGACCATTGCCTGTATATATGAGATATATAACAGAGTACAAAGATTGTCTCCATTTAACAAAGAATGGAATTTTAACCTGCTGGGATTGAGCAGACAAGCCAAGGAGCTTTTATTCAATTCAAGATGAAGGCTGTGTGGCAGATTTTTGTTTTCCCATAGAGAACAGTTTTTTTTTTCAAACTATGTTTCCCAAATTGTTTTCACATGTGAAATTTACTATATCACCTTAGAGAGGGTCTTATTACCAAATGCATCACAGAGAAGTGGATCACACAACTTTACCAGTACCAGAGCAAAGAAAGTCACTGCTGTGGCTTTAAAAACAGTCTGCCTGAACTGTTATCGTGATAAACTGTTTTCCACATGTTATAGCAAACAGATGCATTTTGGTATGTGCTGCCTACATGTCATGTCAGAAATTTTTTAGAATTAAATCCTAATTGTGACTTCTTTTATATATATATATATATATATATATGAAATTTACTTTTGAAGTTAAATCACCTTGTAGAGTGTACTGTTCATAAGTGAACCAAAACAGTGAGAAATACAACTCAGATAGTCAGACATTAAAGTGAAAGACAGCAGAATTTTAAGCGTCAGGAAAAACGTAGAAGAAGCAAAAAAATGTAGTCTGAGCAGTACCTGAACTCCTCTGCTGGTAAACTGCTGAACTTTGATCCATATGAACTGACGAAGGTTGCTGATGAAACCAGAAGTTCCTACAAGGAACAGAAAAAGAAAAGTAAGAGGACAAAGCCAAAGAACATCATGTTACTATTCACAATAACCCACCAGGAAACAGTTTATATTCTGTGACACAGACATATTCTGTAAGCACACATTCCTCTACATATGAACACACACTTGCGCACCTGCGCCTCCTCCTTGTAGGAACTTGAGCAGCGTGTAGGTGCAGACAGTGGCAATCAGTGAAGTCCAGCCACGTCCTGCAGAGAGTTCATTCACTACACACACACACACACACACACACACACACATTCAGTTCTTTTGTTTCCAAATGACAGCACAGATAATCCCAAACACATTAAAGCATATCAAGTACTCAAGTTTTTAGTTTAAAGTTTTGAGGTGCTCATACTTTATTTATATACATTCTTAATTTTCTGCTACTTTTTACCTATGCTTCACTGCAATTCAGAAGGAAATGTTGTACTTTTCACTCCACTATATTTACTCCATAACTTCAGTTACCTAGTTACTTGGCAGATTCATTAATGCTTAATTAACTAATTACTTTTACTCTGTTTTACTGCACTTTATATTTTGATGCTACTACTTTAAAACATACTACTACTGGTAGTAGTTCTTTAAAAGGTTTTTTTTTTAGATGTGGTTTTTCTACTTTTTATTTAGTAAAAGAGTTGAGAAGTTCTTCCACTTCTGACACACACACACACACACACTTGGTCATGAACACACTCACACATTCCCCTTTCTGGCTCACATTCACAGACGCGCACACAAACACATACACATACACACACACACACACACACACACACACACAGTCTCATTCACATTCATTACCCTTTTTGTACAAGTGCTGGGAATCAGGATGAAATGAAAAAAAACAGACAGACATGAGGGAAGGAGGAGGAGTGGAAGAAAAACTGAAGATCCAGACAGACAGATAGACATGGTGACAAAGGAAGGGTGAAAATACAATAAAAAGATGGAGACAAATGAATAAAGAAATGTGTGTATTATAAATTCTTTAACTTTCTAGTGTCTGTTTTCAGTGGGGGGTATTTTCAACTCTTTGGCATAAGGTCCCGGAGTCGGGGGGTGGGAGGTGGGGTCAGACCCAAAGACAAAACGTCCGTTGTACCGGTGTGTTAGTTTCACGAAAAAAGGCGCTAATGCCAGCTAAGCATGACTGGCAGGAGGGGTGACCTCCCAGGAAACCCTCTGCACACACACACACACACCAACAACAACCCCCCCCTCCCACACTAACTCCCCTTCCACGCCTTCCTCATCACACAAAGCAGCGCTCGGCTTCATTCTTGCAGCACTGGCATGTACTTTCATGTTGTTCCAAAAGCCAAATGGCCAGTTTTCTAAAGCGTAAAGTAGCTGGAGACAAACTGAATCCTGACTTCCTCTGAAGTGGAGACTTCTGGGTTGTTGCCTCGTGGTGGATGCAGTCCAGTGTACAAAATAGGATACAAAAGACCTTGGCAAATGATGACACCTCATGAAAAATGAAGGTTGCCTCCTCCTCCAAACTATTCCTCAGATCTCATTCCACTGCTGAGCTATTTTATAACAAAACACTAAACATGTTCAGACTGTGTTTTCAGGTTGTGGTGATCAGTGTGAATTTTTGACTGTTACATTAATATTTATGTACAATTTTGTTGCTTTGCGAACACCATTTTGTCGCTGTAGAAAATGGATAGATGGACATATATTTTGGAATTAAATGGCTATTGCTAATGTGTTACTATTACAACATCCTGCTTTCATCATGATTATTGGCTACAGATGATCGTATTAAAAACTGTGCACCATAAACTGCAGGTTTCTACTCTCTATCTCATCATGTAGCCAAATAGTACAGTCATGTAGAGAATATGATTATCAATATGGAAGTGTTAATATGGCAAATTCATCTAACCAAAGTCATAAACAATGCATTTGCCCAAACATGTCAAATTTTCAGGCCACCTGCAGCAATTTCCGAAAAAAAGGATGGTGTGGTTTTTAAAAATGATTATCTCTGTTTTGAAATGCAACTGTTGTGAAACAATCAAAAAGTAACATTTCTCTGATTCAGTGCTTTTTAATCTCTATATCACTCTCTCTCTCTTCATTCACTGTCCAGCCAGCATGTTTTTAGCCAAGCTCATCATACCCTGCCTTTGGCATTGGTAGCTGATGAGCAAAGTTTTCCATTCTGTATCTGCAGCCAATGCACAAAGGCGTCCTGCCACAAAGCCTTTCTAATGTGTGCTTAACATGAAATAGCACTTTGGTTGATTTTAGGCTTAAAAACGTATGGTTAGATTTAACAAATGTTTTGATGTGTTACTTTCACATGGGACACAAACTTGAGTTTTATGGGTGAAAGCTGTGTGTCCTAGGAATGAGATTGGGCTTGTGTAACATATTTGACAATTCATGACATAACATGCCAAGCAGTTAGTTTAGGGTGAACATTGCAAATGCAGTTCCATAGCAACTTAAATTACATTTGTTACATCCACTGTTTTGTCATATCTGAGACCAAACAAATATTGATCTACTCCCCAAATGTGTTTGTTGAACCATGTTTAAATAGCTTTTTCTGTTGTTTGTAATATATAAAATAAGTTAGTATGATTGTTAACTATTAATTAATATGAGATACTAAATTAGTTTTTCAGTTACCAGTGTTGTATTGACCAAGTTAGCTAGTATATTACCTCTCTGAGACCAAAGAAAAGCCAAAGCGAACAAAATACATATTTATAGTTCATTTAAAAGCTGCTGGGATAAGCTTCTGGTTAATGCTTTCTTTTTACTTTCAATTTCGTGGAATTATGTGTATGTGAAGTAAGACTGGCTAATTACAACAGAGTTGTTATTATCTGTCAGGACTTAACCTTCATTTTAAGTGTTGATAAATTTCTTCCTGGCATGTTATAATAATGAGTACCTGACTAACTGAGCAACGGCCAAGCACAAAAGCTGTTGTGCCTGGTCAAGTTTTTCCACAAGCAGCGTTATAAATTATTAAATTATTTTGCTTGTATGTGCAGTCAAGCTCTGCTCTTTCATTAATATGATAACCTGAGAACCCCGCACAAACACAAGAGAAAGCACTTCCCACTTTGAGGAAAATACAAACACAATTATTAAAGGACATAAAGAAACAAGGTAGACCACACTTCAAAATCGTTGAGCACAATGCCATCTACAGTTTGGACAGTGAAATGCAGCTGATGGGACTGACAACTGTTTCAGATACAGTTCCATTGCTTTTCCTTTTAAATTTTCCACTTTACATAAAATTTACACAGCAACAGGGGTTGTGATGCAGAGCAAGATCTCAGAGAACACTTGGGAATTATATTTTGATACTAACCATAAGTACTCTAGCACTGAGCATTATGCTTACATCTGGATGACATTTTTTATCAAATATGTGTGTATTAACATTATAAATTTTTAATACTACATAGTATTAAGTAGCTTTAAACTACACATTTGGTGACATAAGACAAATCCATTTTTGTAGCATTATCTCTGTTTAGTCGCTTACCAATGTTCTTGGAGTAAACCGGGACCAGCACATTAACCAGTCGCTCTGCAATGAGCAGGCCAACAGAGAGCAGCACTAGTGCCTGCAGTGTTGGAGTGCCTTTGGGCCAGATGTATGGTAGTAACAGTCTGACCTTCCTCCCAAGGCCTTGCCAGACAGATGGTAAGGAAGAGGAGTAGGTAGAGGGGAAGTGTTGTATCTGGTTGGAGAGAAAGGAAGTCAGAAGAAGAGTGGAGTAATGATTGGTGTCAGTCAGCACACTCAAAATCTTACATTTCACTGGTCAGATTTTATCAAAACTTATAATGCATCCGTAATTCTCAGAGATATGTGACATTGCAGGCTTTTATAATGTGTTATTATTGGTGTAAATCTGTATTGGACGTGAATATTATTTTATATCATAGGACTGAGATTGAACATAGACTGATATGGACTAGTTTTATAAGGTGAGGCAAAAAGTAACATGGCAGTTTTCTCGCCAGGTTTGGCTCCTAGCACCCCGGGGCTGAGTCAGCTAGAAGGAACACTGGCTGCATGGCTAACTGCACTAATAATATAATATATGTATAAATACACATTCTAGTTTAGATGAAACTCAAAAGAATTTTGGTTAGTCACACCTAACCAACGCAAAGCCAAAACATCCAAAGCCATTCATAGGAAGAGTGAGGTTTGTCTGGCAAAAAAAAGAAATAAATAAATAAAAAAAAAGCTGTAGTATTTGTAATAACAGCTACAGTTAGCAGAAGTTGGCAGTATGCTTATTTTAGCAACATCTATCTAGCTATCTGTCATTCATGAAGCTCAGTAAATCTCCTCAGTAACATTACTGCGCCACCTCTGATAAATTGGCATTATATAAATGTTAATGATAACGTCAAGTCTGCATTGTATCATGTAGGTGAGGTCCAACAAATGAAGTTACAAAAGCATTTGACAGCATAATAATAGTTAAAGTCCAATAAAAAATGTATTATCTTTTTCCAACAGCTGAATGATTTATGTGCAGTGTCCCACACGATGTGGTTGTTTTTATAGTCATTGCTGAAAGTGTTTCATTTTCTCTGTGCTCAGTGAAAATCTGGTTTGAAGAAAAGTGTTGAGTATGAGTTGTAACAGTTTGAAATAGTTTGGATGCCAGTCCTGGTCTAATATGCAGCATGCACAAGTGAGAAAGGAAATTCTGAAGCCTCTAGCACATGCACAAATAATAGACTTTACAGTAAGGTACAAAACATCTTGTTTCAGGTAGTTAAACTTGTAAAATGAAAAATATTTGCATATTCATATATTCTAGAATTTTTCTGGAAGAAGGAGAAGGATTAGGATTTTAATTTGGAAATTATGCTATTGGTAGACAAACATTAGGGATTCATTTTGTATAGCTTAAATGAATAATATGCAGCAATTTCCTAAAAATAAAAAGAAGTAAAAAATGTACACACTCATACAAAACTGATTTCTCTCAGTGATCATTTATAAGCTTTTAGCATGTGGTGGTTTCTGTATCTGGACCCTGCCCTCTGATGTATTTCCTTATATTCTTAGGACTTAGCTATACCTGAAGTAAGGTTGTGACTCTATCAAAACATAACGATCAACTTCACAGTTTCCATCTTTCTGCCTGTCATAATGAGCTGCATGCAGAGAGCGGCAGGAGCAGAGATGAAGGGATGAAGCCTCTTCTTCAACCTAGTAATTCACACAAATCCAGGGGATTGTAGAGGATCTTCAATATTGTCTTAATGACTAATCCAAACTGTACCACAGTGGTTGGCAAGGAAAGTATTCATGGAACAATTATAGTGGTTTCTTGACAGCCCGTGTGAAAAACAAAAACAAACAAACAAACAAACAAAACCCACATGACAGTTCAGTGTGTTTTGGTAATTAACTGTAAGTAAGTAACCTGGTGGTCAAATAACACTTAGCGAGAACAATCATAATGACTCATAAAGACTGTCACGGTTATGACGGCGGCATCTCGGTCTCTGTGCACCCTTTCAAACAAAGTGTTATCCAGTCTTCTTATTATACAAAAACTAATACTTGCATTACCCATAATACAACTCAACCACTGAGAGTTTGTTTGTCATGGCCTCTAGCAACTATCCACAATCAGAGAAAAGGAGTGAGTTACAACAGTCTGGTTAGCTCTCTCCACATTTTCAGATTTCAGATACTTTCAAATCCTCAGCTCTAACCAACACTAAATTCATCTGACTTCACACATCCATCTTCTGCCACCAAAGGATTTGTACAAATTTTTAGCATGTGTAAAATTGGTGGGGTTCTTCTTTAGCAAGCAAAAGTTGGTAAACAAAAACATGTAAAACTAATTACAGATGACACTTACTATGGATGACTTTTTTCTGTCATCTATGCAGTCTATATATAGAGAGAGAGAGTGAGTGAGAGAGAGAGAGTCAAATACAAAATCTGACTGTAAAAAGATTAATCTAAGTATCTGTTGTGTGTCAGAAATGTAAAGTAAAAGTAAAAAAAAAACCTGTGAATGACCTTACCTCAAGATTTACAACTTGTCTTTTCCCCTCTGTTTCTCTCTTTACAGGGAGGTCTGCCATCTTATTCGCCTCCAGTTTATAGCTCATTTCTTCAACAGCAAAACAAGCCACAGACACATTAAAGGATTTTTGGAAAATACAGTATCTCCTCAACTTGAACTGTATAAGAGCACATTTAATCAGCTGTGATGGTTTTGAAAAGCAGTCAGAGTCACACACACACACATTTCTGTTGTGTTTTCAGCGTTGAGTTTAAAGTAGCTGTGGTCAGCTTTTTGCATTGACCTATTTGTTGTTGTTTTGTGTGTGTGTGTGTGTGTGTGTGAAATACTTCTGTTGAACATTCCATGCCTCTGATGCCAACATTCTAGAACCTGTTGACAACCTTATATTACAGACTTAAGTTGATGAACATTCGAGAACGTGTCCTGTGGTTAACATTGGTAAGTTAACCACAGGACACAAATTGTTCAATGGTCATATACACTATATAGACAAAAGTATTGGGATGGGGTTGTTTTGTTTATTTTATTTTGAGCTAGACTCCTTATTTCCAGTGAAGGGAAATCTTAAGCGTCAGCATACCAAGACATTTTGGATAATGCAATGCTGCTGACTGGCATCATTTTGGGGAATACCTTTTCTTATTCCAGCATGACTGTGCCCCAGTGCACAAAGCAAGGTCCATAAAGACATGGTTGGATGAGTTTGGTGTGGAAGAACTTGATTGACCCGCACAGAGTCCTGATCTCGACCATATCCAACACCTTGGGATGAACTGGAAAAGAGATTGTGAGCCAAGCCTCGTCTAACATGAGTGTCTGACCTCACTCTCTACTGCATAAACAGGCAAGTTATCACAATGGTGCGGCGTTGCTGACACAGAGGGCTGAACTCTGGTGCAGAGTCACAGAGATGCAGGGAGGCAGAGGTCCAAAATAATATTCTTTTAAAAAAAAATCAAAAACTCAAAACAGGCACACACTTACTGTGGCAAAGGATCAAGTAAACTGTGGCGACAAAAACATGGCAAGTCTCCTGGCATGGAGACAAAGCAAATCCAGACATGAAGACTTTACAACACACCGACAACAGTGACAGGGGAGAAGAGGACTAAATAGACAACATAACAAGACACAGGTGAAACATATTAGGGAGGAGAAAGCAGTCATGATAAACCAAAGTAAGGTTGCATGAAACATGGACACACACAGAGGACACAAAGTGACACTTTCAAAATAAAACAGGACATGACAAAAACCTGGAATATAATACATGGAAACATAAGACAAGACAAACATGAAACACGAGACATGGACCAGAAATCAAAAGACAGAACAAAAACTCACATGGCGTGACGCAAGCCTACATTTGATACCTTTACTTTAACAAAGTTGATATTGTTTTTTGAGCCTGTTTAAAGATCACTAATTTGGCTTTTACTTATACACTATATTTAAGAATTGCACCTTGCTATATTTTAATTTGCATGGGCTATAGAAAAAGCCAAAAGTCATATGACAGTCCTGATAAACCCTATGAGAATAGGACAACAGTTAAATTACAGAATACAGATGTATTTGTTCTGAAAATAAACTGGTTGTCATTTAGGAAGGAATTATATTGGACATTCCATGCCATTGCTAACATTATAGAACCTTTTTAAGACCTTTGTGAAAAGGTGAGCACCCCCCTTCTCACTGTCTCCCACGATGGACACTCTGTGATGACGTGGTCTGCGACGTCTGTGGCACATGTATATGCGGGTGCGCATATACACACGCGCGCGCGCACGCACACACACACACACACACACACACGGAGAGATGGACTCTTGCAGCGTGTACATATTAAATGCTTGGTGACATGTTTGGCGTGCCGTGCGCCATGGACGCTTTGGCGCCAGAAACACGGCCTGCCGAGTCCCTCGCTCACTGCAGCCACAACTCACCCGTGACAGTTTTCTCCCCGGTCCAGCTTCCAGGCGTGTAGTGAGGAATCCACTACTCGTCCCACTCGTCATTTGTCCGTCTGTAAAGACTCTGGTCCTTCATACACCCACGTACACTCACCTGCACTCCCGGTCCGGCTCCACTGCTCCTCTGCGGAAACGCGCGCCGCTGCAGGGGCGGACTTTATCGAGCACGGGGCAAGGGGGCACGTCCCACTGCACTCAAGGGTGTTTGTGTTTCTTTATTGTATTGGTTATACAATATTTTCACAAAGTTATTGTGTGATGTGTGAATATATGGTGAGTGGGTAAAGGAAATGGTGCATAGTTTATTTTGGTGTTGATTTATTATGATTAATAATAGTGTATGGACCCTTATGATTTTGGGTGATCCCCTTGATAATGGTTTGAACCAATTGGGCTCAACCAGCAGCCCTATTTAAGGGAGCCTCATTCAGCTTTTGAAGTCTTGGAGAGAAAGGTTGACCCGCTCCAGCTTCACAGCTAGTTTATGCTATTGCCATTTTGTTCTTGTGTTTTGTCTGCTCTCAGACTGTGTGTAGAGAATTTGTGTTACAAGAAAATAAAAGCCTTTTTTTTCCTGGTACCTGAAGCTCCGCTGCTTCTTGTTCCAAACATCTTTCACCTGAATCCAAACTCGCCTAGATCCCTTTATTCAGGGAGACTGTTCTGGTCCCTCACAACCTTACATTAAAGATGGAAGATTTTGGCCACACAATCAGACACAGTTACGGAATATGAATGCATTTGTTCTAGAAAAAACTTAGTTGGACTTATATCGAATATTCCATGACTTTGATTTATTACATTCTAGAACCTTTTTAAGGCTGCGGATTTCAACCACACAGTCAGACACAGTGACAGAAGATTAGTCTTGGATTGAACGTAGTTGTCATTTAGGAAAGAATGATGTTGCATGTTCCATGCCGCCGACTCACTGACCTTTCAGAATGTCATATGATGTCAATATACGTAGTCAATTTGAAGACTATGTTGACATCACAATCAGGCATAGGTGCAGAATATAAATGTCTTTGTCCTGGAAATAACATGGTTGTCAATGAGGAAACAATTATATTGGGTATTCCATGCTTCTAATTCATTTGCATACTAGAACTAATTTAAGGCATTAAAGCCTGCAGATGGTGGCATAACTGTCAGACTCAGTTTTATAATAAACATGCATTCTGAAAAGATCTTGGTTGTCATTCAGGAAAGTTGGACATCCCATGCCTTTGAGTCATAAACATCATAGAACCTCTTCAAGACCTTACTTTGAAGACTGTAGATTTTTACCACACAGTTGCATACTGCCTCAGAATTTAAATAGGTATCTTATATTGGACATTGCATGTCTTTGATTCATCAATATTCTAGAACCTTTTGATGACCTGGTTTTGAACACACAAAATATAGATGTTTTTGTCCTGGAAATATCTTGGTTGTCATTTTAAACATATTTTTTTTATAGTAATAACTATATTACAGTAATTTTTAAGACTGAAGATGGTGACATCAGTTTCAGATATAGGTGCAGAATATTTGTGCATTTGTCCTGGAAATAACTTGGTTGTCATTTAGGAAATGATTATTATGGATATTCCATACCTTTGATTCATTGAAATTCTAGACCCTTTTAGAGACCTCACTGTGAAAACTGTAGCTTTTCACCACAACGTTAGACACAGCTACACAATATAAATGTATTTGTTCTGAAAAGACCTTGGTTGTCACTTGGAAGCTGATCATCTTTGTGGTCCTTTTCTGCGGCTTATCTGGGTCTGGGTCACGGGGGCAGGAGTCTCAGCAAAGAAGGCCAGACCTACCTCTCTGCGGCGACTTCCACCAGTTTGCTGGGGGTTACTGAGGCATTCCCAGGCCAGGTCAGAGATGTTGTCTCTCCATCATGTCCTGGGTTTGACCTGAGGTTTCTTCCCGTATGGACAGGCTCAAAGCAATTCCCAAGGGAGACATTAGGGAGACATCTTGACCAGATTTTGACCACATGGTCAGACACAGCCTGCGATTGACTGGCGACCAGTCCAGGGTGTACCCCGCCTCTCGCCCGTAGTCAGCTGGGATAGGCTCCAGCTCCCCCGCGACCCTGACGGATAAGCGGTATAGAAAACGGATGGATGGATGGATGGTCAGACACAGCTATAGAATATAAGTTATTTGTCCTAAACATATCTTGGTGATCATTTAGGAAGGAATTATATTGGACATTCCTTGTTTTTGATTTATACAATTTTTTTGAAACCTTAGACACAGCTAGATAATACAGATGTATTTGTAAATTGAACATTTCAAGTCTTTGATTCATCAACATTCTAGAATCTTTTTTAAGACCGTTAACACTGCAGAGTTTTACAGCATAGTCAGAAACAGCTGCAGCATTTAAATGTATTTGTCCTGGAAATTAATTGGTGGTCATTCAAGAAGTGATTATATGGTATGTTACATGGCTTCATTTCATCAACATTCTAAAACCTTTTTAAGATGCTATTTTGAAGACTGTAGATGTTTACTGCATAGTCATACACAGGTACAAATATGAATTTATTTGTTTCTGAGGACTTTCATCTCAAAAAGTGACATACATACCGTAGGTCAGTGGAACCCAAGCAGCAAAGAGAGACACTGCAACCCCATGATATGACCTATGGACCTTGGACCCTGGAAATATACTGGACCCTGGAAATATACAATTTAAAATCAATAAGTGAAAGGGGACAGTAAAAAGAAAACATCACATAAAAGCCAGTTGTTAAAAGTGGATTTTGAGAAGTCACTGACCTTGCAAGCCTTATCTCCTCTGAAAGGTCATTCCAAAGCTGAGGAGCTCTTACAGCAAAAGTCAGTCACAGACAGTCACCTTTAGTTTTAAACCTCGACTTTGGAATTACCAGAAAGTCCCCACCTGAGGATCTCAGGCTTCAGGCTGGCTCATAGTCGGTTAACAACTCTGTTATATAACTTGGAGCCAGACCTGGACATGCTTTAAAAGTGATCAGTAAAATCTTAAAATTAAAAAATGAAAAAAAATAAATGCAAGTCTAGCTATATAAGATCTGGAAAGTGGAACAAGTGATAAAAACAATCAGCCCTAGATTTTATGAGGTGAAGCTGGAGTTGGGAAGTGTCCTAAGGAGGAACCACTGCCATCTCAGGTACAACCATAACTCATCTGCCACACCACCTCAAACACTGTGATGAGCACACCAAAACAGCTTGTGGTAAAGCAGAGGCAGGACACCAAAGCACTAATGCTACCAGGTTGTTTCATTAGGTTGTCATAGCTCATGACCTAAAAGACTATACTCAGTGATTAGAGTATGATGTGGGACTCTTTAGAGGACTCTAAAAACTGAAATGCTGCTGATGAACTGACTTTTTTTTAATTTAATTAATTAATAATATAAACTATTTTCTGGTGATATGCAAGTTCATGTCCTTATTGATGTTTAGGATGCATTTCTTTTGTCTAGGAATAACACAGATCCCTGGTTTAAGAGTTTAGTTGGGAGTAAAAGAGTAAAGTTGTATTAGAAAAAAGAGAGTAAGGATGTAACAACAGGATTGTTGTTGCTTGTTCAGGCAGTGATGGCCAAGAGCGGCGTCCACTCCTGTCTGTGTCATCTAATAAAGTTATATGTAAGCAATGATAATGCTTAAGCCGTGCATTTGCTTTGTTTAGTAAATAATGGAGCAGAATGAAACAGCTTGGTTGAGGATAATATTATAAAGAACATCCCATGTGTTTAATTCATCAACGTTCTACAACCTTTTTAAGATCTTACTTTTAAGATAGCATAGTGGCTTTACTGTCAGACAGTGGTGCAGAATGTAAGTGCATTTCTCCTGGAAATAACTTGGTTGTCATTCAAGAAGTAATTATATTACATACAATTATAATTATATCCATGGCTATGTTTCATCAACATTTTAAAAACTTTTTTAGAGCTTACTTTAAAGACTGTAGAAGGGCACCACTCAGTCAGACACAGCTCTAGAATGTAGATGTATATGTCCTAGACATGCAGTTGGTTATCATTTAGGAAGTAATTAAATTGGACATTCCACGTCTTTAATTCACCAACATTCTTGAACCTGTTTAAGGCCTTACTTTAAAAACTACAGATGGTGACATCACTGTCTGACAAAGGTGCAGAATACATTTGTCCTGGAAATAACTTTGTTGTCAGTGAGGAAAGAATTATGTTGGACATTCCAAACCTGTGATTCATTAGCATTATGGAACCCTTTCAGGATCTTTCTTTGAAGAATGAAGATGTTGACCACACATTCAGACACATCTGCAGAATTTCAATGTACTTGTCCTGGAAATTACTCACTTGTCATTTAGGAAGTAATCATATTGCATGTTCCTTGGTTGTTTCATCACCATTCTAGAAACTTTTTAAGACCTTGCTTTGAAGACTGTATCTAGTCACCACATATTCAGACACAGCTACAGATATCTGTGTTTTTCCTCGAAAGCACTAGATTGTTATTTAGGAAGGTTTTTTTTTTTGTTTTTTGTTTGATAGTATTGATTCATCGAACATTACTGTCACTGCAGATGATGACATCAGTGTGGGACACAGGTGTGGTATGTATGTACATCTGTCATGGGAATAACTCGGTTGTCATTTAGCAGGGAATTATATTGAATGCTCCATGCCTTTGATATTCTTGAACCTTTTGAAGACCTTACTTTTAATGTTAACATTTAACCTTTTACTTTTAGCAGAAGGTAACTGCATTTGTCCTTGAAATATTTTGGTTGTCATTGTGGAAACAATTATATTGTATATGGAGTGTCATGGTATTGCGGTGGAGTTTGCTGAGAATGAGGGGAAAAAACTACAAATAAGCAGGTTCTTTATTAGTAAAGAGTAACAAACCAGCAAGTTGTATGGAATAAGAAGAGGCAGCCTATACAGAAGTGTGCTGCTTTACACAGGAACATGAAGCCATCAGCATAATGTTTCTCTATGGACAAAGCTCAGCATGGACACTATCAGGATACAGCACTAACTGGCATTCAACAGGGTGAAGTCACTATGTGGTGCTACATGACTCTCCAAGCCATGAAAGATGCATTGTGGGATTGAGACTGAATTGACAGTCGGCCAGTTTAACTCTTTGGAGAAGAAGATTATGTTTTCTAATTCAAAGTTTTAATGATATAGCAAAGATACCTGACTGTAGCTGTTCAAACAGACAGTCAATGTCAAGTGAACTGGCCAGCAAAACAGTGACATCCACGTTTTCCCACGGCTTGGAGAGATATATGTATTTCCCTGTGGTAAAAGTACATTTACCCAAATACTGTACTTACAACACAATTTTTAAGTACTTCTACCTTACTTATGATAAACTTCAACAGCACAACAGTTCTGTTCTCCAGAGAGTTAAAACTATGCCTTTTGCAGGTAAAAGGTTATAAAGAATAACTGAAGCAAAGTGTAGAGTAAAGCTTGCACAGGCTTTAGACAGAAACTCAACTTTACATACTGTACACTTCTACTGTTTTATCATATTGTGATATTTCCATTGTCAGTTTTTATCCTGATGGGCAGACTGGGAAACACAGCGAGATGCAAAGATTTCAATAATGAAATAAAATCTTACTCCAGAGGTTGCAGGTGAGTGGTCATCTTTACAATAAGCTATTAACAATTTTAATAAGAAAGAAATACAGACCTCAGTAAAGCTTATATATTGTAAAAATTGCTGAAATATTATGTATTTTGAAGGCTGGGGTTATACCTCATGAAGACCCTGAGTGTGAGGCTAAAATTCTACTATAATGCAGAGCACGTTTTCCTTTTTCAGTTAAGATGTAAACAAAGATAAATAAAGGCTCAGGCTCTTTGAAAGATAAGGTACTCATGCCATGAGGTGAGCAGTGCTGTGAAGTGAATGTGATCCACTGAAATGCAGGGAAACCAGCAGACATAGACTTCTAACCTCCTAAGGGATTGCCAACTACTATTACAAAACTTTTGCATTTGGGCCTAACAATCTGATTTAATCTTCATTGTTATTTTTCTTTGTAAGCAAAATACATTTACTTACTTCAGACATTCAAAATTGCCTTCAGTTGTTGGTAACAGTTGATAAAGTCTGTAAAGATGGAAAAACCTCCCACTTTGTTGTTTTACTGCAGAATTAAAGCACTTTTGTTAGCATAAAGTGAATGCACAAAAATACAATTTCCCCAAAATGACTTTCTCTGTGAATCTCTTGATCAAATCGAAGACATTTCACCTCCCACTATGAAAAGCTCTGTCACAGTAACTTGCAAGTTTTTATTTGACCAAGGTTATATCCACTAATTTATATTTCGCAGCTAAACGGTGGCCAAAGTAGCAAGCCCAAAGCGTTCAACATTAACTAATTAGGACATTCTAAAAATATGTATCAATATATGAATAAATGTATGTATGAATAAATACACACAGTACATACAATGTAGTGCAACCAAGAAATAAGGTTTTAACTCAGCATTATGAATTGTTATTTTGCCCTGCCTGTTTTCATAATAATATAGCTCATCACGTCATTTCACTTAGTTTTCTAATTTTCAAAATGTACTTTTGCCAGACTTTGTTTTTATTGCAAAGACTGTCAATTAATATATGTGGCAGCAACAGTTAAATGGCTGACTTTCTGCTCATTCAAGCCAAAGCCAGAGTTTCAGGAAATGATTAGATTATTTCACAGTGTCATGGTTAGATTTTGTAATTTGTGTGCATTCATTTATGCAATTATTTGCTTGACTCACTGACTTATGTATTTAATATTGATGAGGACCATGATGAAATACAATCATTATTCTGCTGTACTGTAACTAGTAAGAATTTTACTGATACTGATTATGCTATTTTTTTTCAGTGAATTGACTGACTGCTAATATTGTGAACAGCAACTTGCAACATCAGCTTGTTAGTTGATACATACAGTTAGTAGATAACCATGAGTACTTTTTCATGTTTATTTATGTTGTGCGACTTAGTAGGAGCAATTTGGTTATTGGCAAAGAGTCAATGATTATGGAAAATAATCATCAAAGTAAAATCAGTGTATGCTTAATACACATAAATATCGGGGCACCACCCTGTCACCAGGGACCAATAGCCAAATTAATTAATGGGAAAACAGTCTCTTAAAATTGTGAAGGATGATTCCGAGCACTGGCTGTCATGAATTCAGCTGGTATTACAAGTACATACACAACAACCACAGACAACGACAGGTTAGACTATAACAGGATTTATTAAACAGCAACAACCATCCATAGATAAGCATCACTTTGTAATAAACACTATTATAATCCAAGTTTTATAAACACACATTAACTATCAACTAAGATAACACAGGTACAGCAACAAGAGTATATCTATACATAGGTGTGCCTATATACAGGAGTGTGTGTGTGTGTGTGTATGGGTGTGTGTGAGAGAGAGAGATGAGGACAACAGTATGGGGCTAACAAGCTAGCCAGGTAGCGGCTAACAAGCTAGTGGCTAAAAACAAACAAGATGGCGGTTAGCATGCTAGCCAGAGGGTGGCTAACAAGCTACAGGCTAAAAACAACAAAATGGCGGTTAGCAAGATAGCAGCTAACAAGATAGCAGCTAACAACAAGCTAGTGGCTGACTACAATTAAGATGGCGGATGGCCACATGAGGGGAGGAGCTACAACCAGAATGGCGAGTGGGGAAACTACAACCAAAATGGTGGAGGACTACATGAGGAGGGGTCAGCACACCAGGATGAACAACCACATAAAGGATGACTCAGCAAACAAAACTAGTCACACGCATGTGATGACTCAGCAAACTCCAAATGACTACCGAAGAATACGCCGGCCGTATTATTCAGAGCCAAGATGGTGATAACCAACGTGATGTTGCTTATGTGGTCACAGAAGGGAACAATGGGCGGAAGCCTCTGAGCGCCACGTACCCCTTGGTTACGGTTCGTGATCGCGTGCTCGGACTTTCGCCTCACCGTTCAGAAAGAAGAGTGTGAGGAGAGATAGAAATGAAAATACAAGAAACACAACCCAATAAAATAATCCACTCTAATTCTTTAGAAACTCGCGTGTCACCACACAATAGCGGAGTCAGTAAACCGGAGCTTATCTACTCAGCTATTGGTCCTTTAACTGGTGACGCGCGGTCTCGCTGAAACGGCGGAAATGACCGACCGGAAAACAAAATCAATGAATGCAGCACTTAAAAGTTACAGAAATCATGTGTAAACAACCCTACGTTACACTATCTCTGCCCAGACATAAGCCTCTTACGTTGCGTTGCTCCGATCAGTCGGAGTTTGAAAGAATGATCCGCTTAAACGTTCGCAGCGTCGTCCTCGGCAGGATGCTGGCGGTCCGTTATTCAGAAGATGCGGAGTGTTGATCTCTCGGCGGCAGCGGAGAAAATCACCGGTGGAAAAGTTAACAAACTTTGTTTCGTCCTTAACAAAGTCGGCGCGCGGCTCGTTAACGTGCGATCAGCTGATTGCCCAGCGATCCACGTCGGTAAAAGGAAAAAGGAAAAGTTACAGGAAAAATACAGCAGTCTGTTTCTCGGCCTGCGAGTTGCAGAACTGTGACCCGGGATCTAAAATGATGTTAATCAAAACGTTTGATTGTTGCTCCCTTTGGGCGGTTTGGACACTTGGAGAGCCTGGAGCAGCTCTCACTGTCACAGCACGCACGGGGAAAAAGCGCATGCTGATGGTCGCAGTGACCTTTTATTACCTGAGTGACGTCACCTCGGACCCCCGTGGAGATGGCTGGCACACAGCCAATGTCCGTGCCGGTTCTGAGTTTAAACTCAGGAATTTATGACTAGTTGCACATCATGAGTGGGGTCTCTAACAGTTGGTCACTCTAACTCAGGCTTTATGGGTTACATGTAGGCCGCTCTATTGTTCTCCAGAGCGCATGGCCAGAGATCCCAACATCCCCCCTTTGGTCTGAAGAATGGGGTAGGGGCCACAGTCTTTAGAGCAACACTTTCTAAGGTCGAATGGTCCATGTGCGCTGAAGGTGGTCATCCTTCTGGCTTGCTTCCTGTTGGCTGATGAGCAGACACAGTGATCAACAGTTCAAAGTTCAGAGTTCATTGAGGCTTTAGTTCAGAGTTCATGGAGGCTTTAATGTCTGGACAGAGTTGAGGCACAGTCTGGGCAGATATGAATAATGAGCTAACTAACTCCACTATGATTAATTGGCATTTCAACAACACATTTAACACAATTTTAAAAGAGCATAGCTCAATGTAGGTACCCAAGGAAAGAAAGAGAGGAGGAAGAAGAGGAGGAGTATCAGTGAATTGGCTATGTATTCTAATGTAGCCAGCAGCTTAGTGGCTGTATCATGCCGGTCGTAGGCTAATGGGGCTTGGTGGTGACTGTATTCACCAACTATAGGTGGCCAATTCACTCTGCGAGGATCTCACTTTCCTCTGTTCTTGCAGACACGGTACCCTGGCATTTTTGCTAGGGTGAGTCAACTCTCAAACCACAGAGATCATTCACATCTCTAACAAATGGCTGCCGGGGCAGACCCAGTGGATATTCCTGGTTCAGGTACATGTGTTAAGGTTCAAAATATAATGAGGAGTCTCCCTCATGATACACCAATATGAATGACATACGTGTGTATTGTCTTGCCAAAACAAACATTCAAACAGACTTCAGTCACTCATTCTGCCAATCTATGGCCGTTAGGATTAAGACAGAGCCTAGCTCTAATTTCTAGAGGTCTATGATTATTATAAGGAGGGATTTATTACCATTTATTACCAGTATATTTCGGGACTGGTTCAATCCAACTGACTTGGTGATTAGAACATGAAAAGGTGACCCCCCTTTCCCTGAATTTGGGCTTGATTCAGAGGATGGTTGGTTAAAAATGACAGCAGGTAAGGCACCTTTGAATTTAACCTCTGGTGTTGTTGTTCATGGGTGTCCAATATGCAACCTGCTGAAGTGTCTGGAGAGTGGCTTTGTGACCATGGTGACCACCACAGGTGAGTCAGGGCATGTGTGAGCATCAGCCCCCCCCTCCCCGTGGCTGGTCGGGTTAATCTATCCTAAACAGCTGGTGATGCTTTAAGAAAATCAAAAGGGGAAATATATATATATATAAGGAAAAACAAAAGCAGTTAAAGGAACAGGGTTTCTGGTGTTAGGAGTATGTTTGGATGACTAGGCGGCCTGAGTGGTCGATCTGAACGTCTCAGCCACACACTTCCTTATAAGCTCCTTTAAGCTTTCCTCTTGGAAGTCTTCCCCTTTAAATGGAAGTGGGGCTTTGCCACCATACCTCCTACCCTGTTTGGAGTTGGATTTAAACCTGACCTTTCTGTCTGGCTGACAAGTGTCTTGTGTTGGTGGTCTCAGGTTTCGTGACCAGTTAGGACTGTTGGTCCTCTGACTGGGGTGTCCACCCTGTGGGCGGAGTGATTGGTATGCCGGGGGACCTGGTCCCGCTTGCATCTGGGGGAAAAAACCATGACTCCTCCTTCGTTTTGGAGAAGAGGTTTGGTCAAAGTGAGGGCGTGAGCGGCGCCCTAGATATGGCATGTCGGCCGGTGTGGGGCCAAAGTCCCTATCGTCTCTCACGGAGTATGGCTGATGTCCACCTTTCTCCAGGGAGGTTCTTCCTTTGGCAAAGTCAGGTATGGAGCGCTGGAGAGCTGATGAAGTTGCACTTCTTGTGCCTGAGGCATTCCCATGCCTATGGTGGACCAGTGGAGGAGTGTACTGGTCAAGAATGATCATGTCGGGCATCTCAGTAGGGGCTGCTACCTCTCCACTAACTGTCCTCAGATCAGTGGGTGTGACTCGAACTGTCTGCCGAGCACCCTCAAGCTCCTGACATGTGGCGGCTATCCGTGCGCGGGATGCCTGTCGTTCAGCCCGCAGCTTGTCCTCCATGGTATCCGCCGTTCGCGTTTTAACCATCTCTTCTGGGACAGGGGCTGCATCTGGGTCAGAATCAATATCAGACGGATCAGGGATCAAGGCTGCTTTCACCTGATCCTCCGTCGTTTGGAGCTGCAAATTTAAATAAGGACAATCCTGCTGGATGGTCTCATTTTCCTCCTTAACTTCACTCAGCTGATCCCTAAGGTCCTTAACCTCTTGCTGTAGGATCAAGTTTTTGTGTTGCTCAGCATGATAGCTGGTCTGCAACACTGTAATCTGCTCCATATACTCTGCAGCTTGTAACTGGGCTTTACGGTGATAAAGCATTGTTACCTGACTGAGCATCTGAGAAATGAGGGACAAGTGACAAGTGACCACTTCCTGTATTTTCTTATCACAGGTGCTAGCGTTGTAGCTGTTCAGGTCGCTCATGCCATTAACTGCCAATTTCACGAGGCCAGTGACTGTGGCCTGCAGGTCCAGGTCATCTGCCTCTTGGGAGCCTCTAGCTCCTGGGGTGTGGGAATCCCTACTGCTCATTTTGTCTTTCCACTGAACAGACAAAACAAAAACCACAAAACTGCTACGCTAAGCAAGTTTAAGTTGCACAGGTGGGCTTCAACCTGTGGCTTACAAACCTACAAAAATCAACAATGTGCTGGGCTAACTATGGCTGCTAAGTAGTTGTAACTGAGGTTACACAGTAGCACTATACCTTATGCTAAAGGAGTTAGTGCACATCAAAACAGGACTCACAGAGCCAGGAAAGCAAAAGAACACGGTCTGTATTCTGCTACTTAACCTATGTAATCCACTATCCAATCTATGGCACCTCTTAGTGCAATCACAACACAACACAACCAATACTCTTAGTACCCGTAATTAATAGTTAACAATTAAAAATGCAGGGGACGGCTTCTTCACTCTAATTCTGAGAAAAGAGGAGAATAAGGAGAATAATAAAACAACACAAAAGAAAAGAAATTCTCTAAACCGTCAGCAGCAGGTTACTGTGGTGATACTGTAACACAGCTGGAATTAGACAAACTCACCTGGGACCCCAATTATGTTGGTGGACCCATGGAAAAGTTTGGTTTTGCCTTTTTTGTTATTGTGTTTATACTGTAACACAGCTAGAATAAGACAGCCTCACACGGGGCACCAATGATGTTGTGCGACTTAGTAGGAGCAATTTGGTTATTGGCAAAGAGTCAATGATTATGGAAAATAATCATCAAAGTAAAATCAGTGTATGCTTAATACACATAAATATCGGGGCACCACCCTGTCACCAGGGACCAATAGCCAAATTAATTAATGGGAAAACAGTCTCTTAAAATTGTGAAGGATGATTCCGAGCACTGGCTGTCATGAATTCAGCTGGTATTACAAGTACATACACAACAACCACAGACAACGACAGGTTAGACTATAACAGGATTTATTAAACAGCAACAACCATCCATAGATAAGCATCACTTTGTAATAAACACTATTATAATCCAAGTTTTATAAACACACATTAACTATCAACTAAGATAACACAGGTACAGCAACAAGAGTATATCTATACATAGGTGTGCCTATATACAGGAGTGTGTGTGTGTGTGTGTATGGGTGTGTGTGAGAGAGAGAGATGAGGACAACAGTATGGGGCTAACAAGCTAGCCAGGTAGCGGCTAACAAGCTAGTGGCTAAAAACAAACAAGATGGCGGTTAGCATGCTAGCCAGAGGGTGGCTAACAAGCTACAGGCTAAAAACAACAAAATGGCGGTTAGCAAGATAGCAGCTAACAAGATAGCAGCTAACAACAAGCTAGTGGCTGACTACAATTAAGATGGCGGATGGCCACATGAGGGGAGGAGCTACAACCAGAATGGCGAGTGGGGAAACTACAACCAAAATGGTGGAGGACTACATGAGGAGGGGTCAGCACACCAGGATGAACAACCACATAAAGGATGACTCAGCAAACAAAACTAGTCACACGCATGTGATGACTCAGCAAACTCCAAATGACTACCGAAGAATACGCCGGCCGTATTATTCAGAGCCAAGATGGTGATAACCAACGTGATGTTGCTTATGTGGTCACAGAAGGGAACAATGGGCGGAAGCCTCTGAGCGCCACGTACCCCTTGGTTACGGTTCGTGATCGCGTGCTCGGACTTTCGCCTCACCGTTCAGAAAGAAGAGTGTGAGGAGAGATAGAAATGAAAATACAAGAAACACAACCCAATAAAATAATCCACTCTAATTCTTTAGAAACTCGCGTGTCACCACACAATAGCGGAGTCAGTAAACCGGAGCTTATCTACTCAGCTATTGGTCCTTTAACTGGTGACGCGCGGTCTCGCTGAAACGGCGGAAATGACCGACCGGAAAACAAAATCAATGAATGCAGCACTTAAAAGTTACAGAAATCATGTGTAAACAACCCTACGTTACACTATCTCTGCCCAGACATAAGCCTCTTACGTTGCGTTGCTCCGATCAGTCGGAGTTTGAAAGAATGATCCGCTTAAACGTTCGCAGCGTCGTCCTCGGCAGGATGCTGGCGGTCCGTTATTCAGAAGATGCGGAGTGTTGATCTCTCGGCGGCAGCGGAGAAAATCACCGGTGGAAAAGTTAACAAACTTTGTTTCGTCCTTAACAAAGTCGGCGCGCGGCTCGTTAACGTGCGATCAGCTGATTGCCCAGCGATCCACGTCGGTAAAAGGAAAAAGGAAAAGTTACAGGAAAAATACAGCAGTCTGTTTCTCGGCCTGCGAGTTGCAGAACTGTGACCCGGGATCTAAAATGATGTTAATCAAAACGTTTGATTGTTGCTCCCTTTGGGCGGTTTGGACACTTGGAGAGCCTGGAGCAGCTCTCACTGTCACAGCACGCACGGGGAAAAAGCGCATGCTGATGGTCGCAGTGACCTTTTATTACCTGAGTGACGTCACCTCGGACCCCCGTGGAGATGGCTGGCACACAGCCAATGTCCGTGCCGGTTCTGAGTTTAAACTCAGGAATTTATGACTAGTTGCACATCATGAGTGGGGTCTCTAACAGTTGGTCACTCTAACTCAGGCTTTATGGGTTACATGTAGGCCGCTCTATTGTTCTCCAGAGCGCATGGCCAGAGATCCCAACATTTATAACCCTTCAAAGCAGCTCTGTATATTAGGAGGAGATGATTTAAAGATGTTACAAGTATTGCTGTGTAATGTTTACAGAGAAAATGCTCCCATGCTGATGAGATAATTACATCTCAGGCACCTCTGGATAGAGAAATCTTGCATTTGCCTTCCTTCTGCATTTTTCCCCATGTAATTTCCAACTTTGCTGACAAAGTTCCTGCTGAAAAGATGAAACTGTTATGAAACAGCAGAACTGCTCCACTGCTACCTAAACAGATCTCACTACAACTGCACTGATAAGCAAACTGTTACACTTGCACATTTTCATGGCTGTTGTTGTACTAGACATCAAAGGTGAAAGCTGCTTCTACAGAACAGTGATTTACTTACAGGTGCACCATTCTGCATGCCCAACTGCAGGAAAATAAATGCTTACTATTCTAGTACACTAAATGCTTGCATGGGATGGGGATGCAAAATGTTCAGAAGGGAGCACTATGAAAGCAAAAGCATTTGGTGATAGCGGAGAACAGCACTTGTGATGGCAGAGCACATTCTACAAGAAATTACATTCATCAGTACAAACAGGACCATAAATGGACTCTTCTGTTTAAACCCAAGACCAATTTAGCAGCCATATCAACTAATTTTACAAGACAAATGAATGAGACCCAAACACTGTAGTTCCTTACTTGCCACAGTGGCTGATTGACCAAGGTGTTAACAAAAATGGCTGAGTTCATTTCCCACCTTAACACCAAATGTAATCTTTTTTTGTTTGTTGTTTTTTTTCTAGATGTCTTACCTGATTTCTAAACTGACCCTGATGAATTTATTTGCAGAGTTCCCCTGATTATTCTGCCTTTTTGTAAACCGCCTCAGCGTTTTTGGACAAAATATTTGTAAACAGCTTGATATGAACTAAACATGTTATTCAGTGATTTTTCATCTTCCATGTACTGATGCCACCTGCCACAGCCAAAAGTCCAGTACCATTCAGTATAGATCCCCCAGTGAGTTGATGTAAACTGCAGCAATTCATTACAACACTAGAACATAAGCTCTGCTGCTGCACAGTCCAGCAGCTGTTCAGTGACTTCAGTTCGGCTCAGTTTAGTTGTGTTTGAGTAAGTCATCTTGTGTCAACTCCACTTAGCACAGACCAGACTGGTCTGACCAGACCAGGTCACCACTGCAAATATGATTTTACTCTCAACCTCAGTCCTGAAATAAATTAAAATTCAATAAATTAAAGGTATATCATAGCAAGTTTCAGTGCCCCATGTTAGTGTTTTAAATTGTAATTATAGTTATTAATGTACAGGTAACTGTTAGAAATCCAGGAATCCATTATGGTGGCTAACGTGATCTGTTATGCTTCATACCAACTGGTGAAGAAGAATAAAATGTCATTTCTAAATCTTGCTGCTGTTTAGGAGACACTTTCTGAAATGAATTTATAGTGTTTTCAGTTAGTGGAGATGTGGACTAATTAGCTCATACGTTTTCTGATCACGACACATTCAACATCTGTGTTACCCAGTGACACATCTGCTTGTTACATCCACCTTTCATTTGCAAGGTTTTATATCACATTCTTGATGGCTGTGCTGAAAACCCTACCATTGCTCCTCAGCATTACTCTTCCCAATCAACAGTCCTCCAATCAAAGGCCTATCTTCTAATTGCACCTGAGGCTCCAAGTGACATGCATTGCCACTCCCAGAACTAATCCCCCAATTCCAGTGGATAACCACTGGATTTGGTTAGGCCCAGTAAGAGCTCCAGGATAAGAACAGCAACTAAATCAATAATAAAAATGTGTTAAAAGGTGTGTTTCTAATTCTTTCAATATATGATCAGTCAGATTCCCTTTAAAACTGTTTAGAGTCTTTGAACCCTCACACAAATCAGACTAGGTGACTATAAATACTTTGTGACATTTTTTTCAGTCACCATTCAGGCAAACCCTGCCCCCTTTTGGAGATCGGAAACTCATAAACCCTATTAATTTGTTCAGGTATGTTAGCCAAAGCATGTTAGCTGAGTGTGACTTCTCAGTGAGTGTAATTCTTCGGTTCAGTTGGCAGCTAAGGTCAATTCCTGCAGAACTGCCCTGGTGTTCTTCTGCACATTCCAGTAAAAGATACAAGGCAAGATTAGCTCAACACTGAGATTAACCTAATGGACAATCGTCTCCAATATATCATCACTCCCTGGAAAAATAAACATTATAAATATAAACAAATATGTTGCCATCATGCTCACAGTGTGTTTTCTAACTGCTCATTTTTTCAACTTTGAGCTAATTTCTTTGGATTCTTATGGGCTGTCTAGGCAGTTTAAAGAATATGTAACAGTTGACACTAAGTGAACTGATGAACTATCAGCAATTAAGTATTGTACAGGCATAAATTTAAGTACATTTTTCTTATAGATTTGGTCTAGCAGTGACAGAGTGGCCTACAGTAGTGGTTCTAGATTAAAATCTCATACCACTGAAAAGATCCTGGCACCAAATCCCTTTTGCACTCACATATGATTAAATTCTAGAGATAATTAAATGCTTCAAATATATTATAGAGTTATTGTGGGTGCCCTGGTGCTCACAGCTGGATTTATATTGAGTGTTCAAACACTCAGAGTTCCTCTCCGTCACAGTGTGTTACCCATACTGCTGCTCACCAGCCCTTTGATATTGGTGATAGGCCGGACATCGTGCAGCTGCCGTCTGCGGTCAATGAATGTGGCCAACCGTGTTGTGTCCAGGGGGGTCTTGGAGTGCTCCCCACCATGGGCACCCCCACGCCCCACCCATGGGTGCTGCAGACAGGAAGTAGCACTTGGCCTCTTTCTGGGATCCTGCTGCAGCACTGAAGACACAAAATCCCTTGCTGCCTGGCTCACATTGCGAAAGTATTCATCTGGGAAGCAGAAGTCCAGGCGGCAGATGTTTACACAGGTTTCCTCTGGTGATTCATCGAGAAATGGGGAAACGCCACTGAGCATCACATAAGCAAGCACACCCACACTCCATACGTCTGTCGCAACAGAGACCGGCGTCCCGCAAATGAGCTCAGGGGCAGCAAACTCTGGATTTCCAAGCAGGAGGTGGACATACCGGCGGTGGGCTGACAGCTGGACTGCATCACCAAGGTCGATGAGTTTAATGCATGGGGTAGGAGAATGGAGGTCGACCATGATGTTCTCAGGCTACAGAAGAAAGAATTCAAATGACACATGAGACAAATGAGAGCTAATGTGTTCGTTTTCAAGTGTGAAAATGAGATAAAGTTGGAAATTGTTTGCAAAATGTTTCCAGAATTCAAACATTTAGAATAAATCCTTTCTTTTTAGAGCACTTAGCAAAATGAACTGCATCATAAAAAACTACCCCACGGAACAAATACACTTGATTAAGAATAAAAATAAAATCAGTCTTTATTTGTGTAGCACACATGTATATGGTTCACACCTTCAGATCCAGGTGCGCTACTCTGCAGGTATGAAGGTGCTGCAGGGCATCTAGCGTTTCTCTTATGAAGAATGCCACCTTCTCCTCCATCAGCTCATCGTGTGCGACAAGATAATCAAGCAAACGACCATCTTCCAGCCTAACACACACAAATTACAACACTTAGATATTGTTTGGATTGAGGAGGATTAATAAACTTCAACTTCAATTTTTTCTTATTCTACCTTCCCTCATTCATTCATTCCTTGCTGTTTTACAGCGTTCAACTTTGTTGTTAAGTAGCCTACTGGCTAATTCACAGAAAGTTAAATCGGACAAAATAGCATACATGTACCTTTGAAAAGTCTTGTGTTCGTGTATAGACAGGAAAATCTGTTTTTTTCAGACTGTTGACACATGATGATTCTGAGTTCACGAGGTCCAGCTTCATCATTTTGACTACCACACTTCACAAACTTCACTTGATTTTTGTGCACGCTCAGCATTTCAGTGTTTCTGCGGTTTTGGAATTTTGGCATAGATATGTTCTCCTGGACTATCTAAAATCACTTGTGTGGAAGGAACACTATTGCCACATAAACTATGCTTCAACAAGTTATGCAGGTACGAAAAATATGACTGCTAAAGACGAGACACTTGAACGTGTAACAGTTACATTGTTTTAGAAATGATCTGAGTTCAGACAGACTTACAGCTCCATAATCAGCATCAGAGAGGTGGGAGACTCATATGTGTCCAACAGCGCCACTAGCTGGTGATTCTGAACATGTAGGAGGACATCTGCCTCATGAGCCACCTGCTCCTTCTTCTGCATCTTCTTACTCACAAACTTAACTGCAACCTTAACAGAAAAAAGGGAAATGCAACAGCACAGTTCAAAGCCATTAAATTACAAACTGAAATATTCAAAACCAACTTCAGATCTGCTGCTATGTTATGCTAGAAAAGATAAATTCATCACTTCAACCTGCAACACATGAACACAAACTTCATTGAAAACTCAAATGTATCAGAAAGACTACTCTTCATTTTAATTTGCCAAAGTCTATTGAAAATGAACACTGATACTTGTTAATACTTAAATACTTCATTAAGTAAGTTAATACTTAAATTAAGTGCATCTGAAAACAATTCAAACTACAAGCTCAATGTCATTAATACATTAAAAATGAATTTGTTATAATTTCCAACCTGAACAGTAAAAACAAACATTCACAACAGCATCAGTTCAGTAAATACAGCAAGTCAAATGTTGAAGAAAGCCCGACCTACCTCTTTCTTTGTCGACTTGTTGAGACATTTTCTTACTACTGAAAATCTTCCTCTGATGAAAAGGGGACACAAGAAAGACAAGAGAGGCTCAATTAAAAAACAGAAGCCACATGTCACATGACTATCAACATCTGAGCTGAATATCGAGTTTATATTGTGAAAGCATTGTGCTAGTTTACCTTCCAATCTCACAGATCTCAGAGAAGGTTGACTCAAAGTTTTCTTTCCACTGGATCCCTGTTCCGTCATACCCTGAGTCTGAATGAAAGATTGCATGATTAACACACCTCCAGTTTCAGCACTAAATGAGCTGTAATTTGTTCTGGCCTGCACTGTTGTTGTGTACTGAAAATTACAAATTGAATCTGAAAATGTTAATTTTGCCTGTGGACATGCCTTTACAGCCTGTTTTTTTTAATTTGATGCATTATACGTTTATGTAGTTTTGACTGGTTGCAGTTCTTACTAGTGGATTTATATTATTATAGAATCTGCCATTGTTCTCACATTACAGATATCATAAATGGAATTCAAGATATATAAAATTCAGGTCAGGTCAAGTCAGAATTAAATTATTAACATATTGGTTTGGAATTGTAACTAGTCAAAATGGGATTTCAGATATCTGAAATATAATTGTCACTGGTGACAATTATATTTGAGATATCTACAACTGGAACTTCTGTAATTAGTCAGAATTTAATTTTGGTATCAAAAAAGGAGTGCTGTGTCCAAAATGGTTTGTTGATATATCAGACACATTGGAAATGCAATTCTTTGATATCCGAAATGGAAAATTATATTTCCACTTGACAGAATCCCATCTTTATTTGTTATTTTTTGATAAAGACTCCGATTAAAGATATATGTTTCAGTTTTGACCAGTCAAAATGTAATTTCTACATGTCAATATATATTTGTAACATTTCAACATTGTTTTACAAATAAATTAACATTTTAACTATTAAATATCACATTGTGACAATGTTATTTCTATGACTGAAACCTGAATGGCTACTCATCCTGCTGATTAAATGATAATGAGGTTTGCCATTATATGTGTTCACAGACTTACTGCTGCTGGGCAGTGTGACCATATTTGAGGGCTCGGATGGCGGGCCGACCCCCCAGCGGTTGGAGGCTCGTACTCTGAACTGGTAATGACCTCCGGGGATGAGAGCGTCGATCTGAACACACTCCTCTCTGCTGCTGGCCACCTGCTGCCACAGCAAAGAGTCTGAGGGTGAGAAAGGAGAAAAGGTTTAGTGTCTGGTTGTTTCTGAGGCAGAAAATAACTTCTAAGACCAATGCTCATTAAAAAAAAAAAAAAAAATACAAAAAAAAAAAAAAATCCAGCTGCTGTCACACACCTTCCTGTCTGTACTCCACAGTGTAACTGCTTACAGCACAGTGAGCAGATGAAGCCGGAGGTGGCCAGTGGATCATCACTGATGTGCTGCTGGCCTCCTGGGCCACTGGTCTTCCAGGAGCTGCTGGGATACCTGCAGGAAACAGACAAAACAAGTACAAAGTTAGCAAACCACTGCAGCTTGGAATAGTGATCCAAAGCAACTGTTGTTGAACATCTCCAGGTAACAAATGGTGCACATCACAAATAAAACTTAGTCATTCTGAAAAACAAACTTCCTGTACCATTATAATTCACTGTCTAGTGCTGACCAGGGATGCTGCTTTAACATGTTGAAATGCTCCTTTTAATGCAGGCCTGTTACCTTGCACTTTAATGGAGGCAGAGGAGGAAGCAGAGCCGTGGTCATTGACGGCAACGCAGGTGTAGATCCCAGTATCCTGAGGCATCAGATTACAGATCTTCAACAAGATGTCACCTGTATCCCTGGAGATGAGGATGAAGGGAGGACAGATAGAAGAAAAAGAGAAAATAGAGATTGAGGAGAAGGGAGGAGGAAGGAATAGGATTAGAGATGAGGGAAGATGAAAAGGGAGGAGACAGGGGAAACAAGAAATAATATGTGAGGAAAAAAAGTGCAGGACGATGATTATGGGAAGAAAACAGGGAGGAAGGACAGGCAAAAAAAGAGAAGTATGCAGTTTAACCTTGAGTGTGAATTAAAGTGATTACAGTCAGTACAAAGCAATATGGACACATGAGATTTTACCTGATGTCTATGGTGAAGCGGCTATTGCTGGTCACTGGGTTCTGGTCGGGCCCTTTCAGGGTCACGGAGGGTTTGGGTCGTCCACACACTTTGCAGCAGAGAACTACAGTCTCTCCAAATGCACACACCACATCTGACAAAGGGACCAGGAACTCTGGAGCCACTGCACACAGGACACACATCACTACATACTGGCTCTTCAGCTCTTACGAAATGTCATTTATATGCTTCATTTCCTTGACTATACTATACATCATGCACTTTATATGTGGAAAATTTGTACTTCTGGACGGTAATACTGTTCATTGAGCCATGGGATGGAGACAGTGGGTAAACACAATGTGGCTGCCAGGGCTGCGAGCACGATTTCATTCATTCCTGTTCATCTTACACCAGTGGTCAGGTTTAAGTTGTCCTCAGTGTTTCCCGCACCTCAGTTGTCGAGTCATCACAGGTCCAGCCAAGTCAGGACTAATTCTGACACAGTGTCTGTATACTGGCTGTGCTCTGGCACTTGATGGATTGTATCCTGCTTTGGCTTGTATGGCTGCCAAATTTGGTAAATCATTCAGGATGTGGACTTGGGCCCAATTAGAGCTTTTGTTTTGGGAATCAGACCACCGTAATGTGTAATGCCATCCATCAGTGGTCTGGCATAATCCATTCCATCCAGCGGGGATGCCACAAACCAAATTGTGGCAGGTTGTAGTAACCAAAAATGGGTATTGCAGGTGCAGAAAATCAGGTGTGTAAGAACATTAAGCCCTGCAGGTAGTGAGATGTGTACATGATCTTTACTTTCAATTTCAGCTTTTTGAGATGCCTCTTAATTAATATATACACCTCCTCGTCATATATACGTAACATCAAGAAACACTGCAGTAGGCGAAGCTATAATGCATTGTGGATAACCTGACTCAGACGACTTCATGTGGTTCTTACCTTCTTGGATGAAGTTTGGGTTGAGAAGCTGCAAAACAGATGGGGTCAAAATGAAAGTTTAGGCAAAGGTTTAGTTTTTTGTTCTGAAATGGTTTTATTCTTGGATATTTCACACTTATTTTAGGCACCTTTGAAAACAAAATACGCTGTTTGTTGTATGGATTCCACAATCAAGTCCCAAGTATATTCCACAAATAAATTGTGTGTGCACGTACCTCCATGCCTGTCTTTGGGTCAAGGTCATCGTCACAGTCCGATTCATCTGAAGTGTGAAGTTCCTGGTGCAGAAAAAAAAAGAAGGCGGCAAAGGGAAAGCAGGAGAAAAGTAAAGAAGAGAGTGACATTTGGGGTTAAGAGGGGCAAAGGGTCAGGGAGAAGCAAAAGGAAATAAAGAAAGCAGAAGAAATTGGGAAAAAAGGATTAGAAGAACAAAGCGAAGAATGATAGAAGGAGATAATGCAGAGGGAGGCAGACAAGGAGAAGAACCAAGAGCAGGGGAAGAACAAGGGAGGGGAGAAATTTAGATATGAGTGCAAGAAAAAAAAAATGTCAAAGATAGAGTAAAATACATATAGAGAAAGAGGAAATAAGAAGTGGAAAAGGAGTGAAGAGATTATCAGTGTTTATAGCTAAAGAAAAACACTTTAATCTCAGCTGTGGTGGAGCGTTGTCCTTCTGCATCTGAAAAAGTTCTGCTGATACTCACCTGAGTGCCGTTTTGGGCTGTTCATGTGACATCTGTTTTTCTCAATCAGCCTGCTAGCTGTTTAAGTTGATGCAGAAGTGCTTTAAACTGTAATTCCCCTAATGGCCACTAGATGCTGCCTCCAAAAAAAAAAATGCCCAAACTCAAATCTAGAAAAGAAAAGTCATTGAAGCTTTTCCAAAGGTGTGCTGTGCTTAAAGATAGATGTGGTGTCTGGGTATAACCACACTCAGTTATGATGTTTGGTTCATCCCACCTCAAATCCACCAATATTTATTATTGGATCCATGAAGAAACAAGATGGCAGCGACCAAAAATTGATTCTGTTTTTATAGACGCTACCTGCATGTTTTTTTACAGTCTAAGATATCTATCTAAAGTTTCTCTCATCCAGTTTATTACATTTTTGTTGAGACAAATGAAAGGAACAGATTAAACTCAGGGAAGGGGCTTCATCTTTAAGACTTGCTCAACATTATCTGAGCTTGCTCCGTCATTTGACACTCATTGTTGCACATAAATCATCTTTTTGTTCTCAAAAGCAGTACTATTCACTGCCAGTCATGCCACACTATTTCAGGCTAAGTGAAAGTAATTCATGTTTTTCATAAATTCATAAGAATGAGAAGTTAAAAAGAAGTGGTACAAATAAAAGCACAAAGTCATCAGTTGAAAATCTGTTTGTGCTCCCATGGTGAAGTTTAGCATTAAACCTTATATTGTACATCAGCCACATTCTTCATGTCAAAAATGCAGAGGAAGAAGAGAAGGTTTAGGTTGTTCTCATGCACTGTTTTAAAAAACATATCATATGAACACACATTATGTGATGGCAAACATTATTCACTCTGTGTTACTGTATGATGTTAAAGGAACACTTTTATAATAAGCTCCATAATGTTAGAACACTACAGAAAACACTAGTTAACACAGCAGAGTAAAACAAATTCAAACTTAAAATGAATAAATCACTGAATTCTACCTCTATCCATGCACAAGGAGGGAGAAATAAATCAACACAAAAACACAGAAAGAAATCAGACTTTATTTTACAATTGGCACATTTGAGGGTTTGGGATAAATAAAACTTTCACTGTTCTTTAGTGGTTCTCAACCATCTAATGGTTTCAGTCTCTGAAATGTGATTTTCATTATCGTGGTTTGTCCATGTCTATTTTTCACTGGAATCCCATCTTTGCAGTGGGAGTTTCTTTGTGAACTTTAACCCAAGGCTTTTAGCTATAGATCAATTGGTGCTCATGTTTTTATGCCTAAATCTTACATTAGGTTTTAGTTGGCCAGTCACACTGCTTTTACCCTTTACTTGTTCTATAAATACAAAATGTACTAAAGCCAACTTTCTAAAAGCCTAAATTTATGTCTGATGTGAGTTGAGAACCACTGCTGGAGTCAAACAGAGACACAGAAACTACTGTGTGTGTTTGTGGGTTTGCACATACACAGATTTGGGGAAAAAAATTAGTGTGGGAGGTGAGGGGTTTTGGCACACACATATGACATCACCAGCGCGCGCCATCGGCCTTGCTTTACTCACTTTGCCCTTCGCCCTGTTAGCTGGGGAGCTGAGGGAGGGAGGGGCCGTGGTTTCTTTGGGCTTACGGAGGAGGCCATTCTCCTGACCTCTGACCCCCACTGAGAGGACCTCCTTGGTTTCAGCGCGCTTCCTGGCACGCAGTGTATTCCATGACAGAGATTTCCTGTACAGTACAGGAACGACAAACATCAACCAGCCAATCAGAGAGAAGCCTAGTTGTGTCCAAATTTGTCTAGCTGCAGAGGCAACATGGCTGTCAGGCCATGACAACTTCTGGAGAGTATCAGGTAAACGGTAGGCCAGTGGGATATTTGCTATAACATCTCACTGATGTAATGTTTCATCGGATGAATACCTGTTTTGTTTTTTGGGGTTTGTTTTTTGTCCAGCTTATCTCTTCCTGTTTTGTTGTATTCTAATTGTAATTGAAATATGAGTACAGACCATTGTCACAGCAGACATTTGGACTAGTCCATAGGAGTAAAAACACAGGCATGCGTAATAATGATTGTTTCAATACGTCATATCAGTGAACCAGCCAGCATAACATTTAAAGCTCACTCAGGTTTTTTGTGTTTCATTTTACAACAGTATGCTATTAGCATGTAAGCATGCTGTTATCTCAGCAGAGTGACAGATAATCTCACCAAAATGGTAGCCTAGCATGCTATCAAATGTACCCATACTAGGCTAGTAAGGACAGACAGGAATGCACTTTTGGGATCAGTTAATCAGAGCTCTTCAGTTAAAAGCTTTGCTCAAGTTTAGAAAACAATAATAATCATTCGATAACTAGCTACTACTGGCAGCTAGCCTTACAAAAATACTGTAGCCCATTTCTGCCACCTATACGTTAAACTTCCTCATAACTATTACAAACCTTAGTTGTATTTTTATAGTTTGAGATATGATCATAATCAACCTTATAATTGTGAGATGCTAAAAGACTAGTAGAAATAAAACTAATACAACTAAAAGAAAACAGGTGAAGAACTATTCCACTATAATAGCCCCACATACATCCTCTATGCAGTTTGATTTTTTTTTATTGCTTCCATCATGTTAGTTTGTCAGTATGTCTGTACAATGTAAATGTCTGTATCCTCATGTGCTGTAGCTGAGGGTCCTGACAGGATCACCGTTGCCTGGAACTGCAGCCAAACCATCTGGTCTGTTAAGATACAGGATAGGAAGGACAGATGGCAGAATGACTGACTTTACTGAAACAGAGATAAAGTTAGACTGGAGGGGAGACATGGAAAGATACTGTACTGTCACACAACCAGTGACGACACTGATGAATCTCACTTGCAGCGCAACACACTTGTGTTTCCTGAAGACAGGATTATTTATGTTTATTGTGTTCATTGTTCCACTATTGCTTATTTACTCCTGTTCAAACAAAAGGCATTTAATTCTCAATAGTTACTCAGAATAATTTCTCTAAGGGTCATGTCATATTATATTAACTACTTTTTTTGTGGACAACTCTTTTGTCAGATTAATGGATAAACTTAAAATCACCTTTTCCCCAATGTCAGTGTTCACATAATTCCCGTAAATTCTGTTTACCATAAAGCAGCATTTAGCTGTTAAGACATTCAAGAAGACTTAAAGATCAAAATGTTTTCATCATTCTAAAAGTTTGAAAAACAACATATAAAAATGTTTTACTTCTGCAAAACCAACATTAAACTTTCATGGAATTTCTATGTAGCTTGTGTGGAGTGTCAGCCATTGAGGTTAGTACAAACTGAAACAAAAACATCAAAAGAAGTAACAACAAATACAAAACCTGAAATGAACCATATAGGGAAAGTGTTGCAGACAAAGATTTATACCTGTTGCCGTATGAAAACATCAGTACTGTTCTGCCTTCTAGATTTTATATTAATAAAATCTTTATAAATAAAACCTTGCTTTATCTGTTCACTTTCACTCTAATTTCTAAATATAAAAATAATAAAATCTTTAAAATATAACCTTAATGATCACTGATTTTATGTTTCATTTTCTTTAAACATTTATTCATTTGACTGCTAAATGTCTTCCTCTTTATCGTCTTAAATAGAAAAGTTTAATCTAATGGCATGACAGTGTAAACAGAAGCAGGCAGACCGCTCAGTTTCACATTTGCTGTTGTAGTTTATTTACAAATATTAAAAACTACAAAGTGTTAATCATCTTCAGCCTACTGCAGAACAAAACTTCACCTTCACGCCGCATTGGTAACTCATGCTCAAGTCCAAAAGGTTCATTTTACATATTTAAAATACATTTAAAATCATTATTATTAGAGTCCCAACAGTACAATGCTAACCGTTGCCAATGAATGCAACATATTGCACAGCCTGGCTTCATATTTTTTCTTATCTTAAATAGTGCAAAAAGATTTTTTTTTTTTAAACAGGAATGTTCTAGAGCCTCAGTTGAAAAATCAAAATTTACTTTATACAGTGAACTGCTAACATTAAAAAACAAAATCAACATGAAGGAGGAAAAAAAAATCCAACTTTGTCCATAAAATAAAATAATTAACAAGGCAGAAAAACAACAACAACAAGAGGAATAAACACAAATTTATGTATAGATTGCCACAGACAACAAAATAAACCTTCTCCACTGCGGAGAAAGGGGCTGAGTCCACCTGAAAGCCCCAGGTGAGATTTGTTTTCTTTTCAAAAAACATAAAAAAAAAACATATACACAAAAAAGAAAAAAAGGCAGGGTGTTAGGAACTGAAATAAGAGTCTGGTTTCGGCTCCACAACGTCTCAATGGTTTTGTCTCTCTGGTTTTCAGAGTCAGCTACAACTTACAAGATTTTCTATCCAGTCTATTTTTGCAGGATAATTCCTCAGTACCTGTTTACATGGAAAATCATCAGTGTGTGTGTGTGTGTGTGTGTGTGTGTGTGAGTGCCTCATTTGGAAGCCTGAAATCCATTTTCATGTAGTTGCCACAGAGCCAGCTGTCAGTGCAGCAGCTTGATGGGTAGTAAGAGCACAGTTCTGTACCTTTTACCTCACAGGAGCCAGTAAGGACGTAAAATACCAAAAGTAAAAAGTTTCCTATGAGGTCCATGAGTTCGTTCGTAAAGGGAGAAGGAACAAGTGGAGGAGTATGTCAGGGAGGGGTGTGGGGACGGGGGGCAGGAGGTGAGGGAAGTGAGCAGTTAGGAACTGGGGTTGGGAGCTGACTCAAAAAACTAAAAACAAAAATGGGTCGACAGAGCTTTACAAATCTCTCATCCCATCCGAGTGCCTGGTTTCGAACCCAACCAGAAGTGCGTCTGTCTGCAGGTACAGAAGTGCTGGGTGGGTGGGTGGGGGACTTACTTGATGTTGTTAGCATCGGCCACTGCCGCTGGGAAGGAGGAAGTAGAAGAAGAGTCTTTTATGGACTTTGTAGGCGGGCCCAGGATGTGTCCAGGAACCCAGCCCTCTGCGGCAGGAGACTGGATGTTGGCTGGCCGGTAAACAAGGTACATGTTCTGTTGATTGGTGGCCAGGATTTGGACGGTCTCTCCCTGACTGACACTGATTTCATTTTCTTTGAGCGCCGAGTAGTCCTGAGTGACCAGCTTGGTGGAGGAGACGCCGTTACAGCCGCCCTCGCTGTCCTGAGGAGGAGAGGAAGAGATGGCAAAAAAGAGGACGGAGGAGAAGACAAGAGGAGAAAACACAGCAAAGAAAAGGTGGAAATGACAAAGGGAGAAGGGATAAGGACAATTGAGGACAAGGTTATGGTATGCCTATGTGGGTTGGATAACAGTCCTGCTCTCTGTGACGACATAATAGTTGACCCAAACCTGACGAGGAGCAGAGGGAGGTCAAGGCCAAGGACGAGGAGGAGGAGGAGGAAAAACAATGACAGTTAAAGTGTCAGAATTCTGTTTAGGGTGCCTCACAATTCAGCAATCACTAGGGCTGTATGACTTTATCAATTCTCCAATATATATATCGATTTTTTGTTTACCCAGAAAGTATCGATTTTTCAGCCATGTGTATCAATACATTAAGCCCCATTCAAATCCCCCTGTGTTCTATTGCAGGAGGAGCGATTAGCTCAGCCGCTAAGCTCGCTTTAGAGCTTTTCGCAAGTTACCTTCCTAAATACAGGCGCCTGTAGTTGCACAGTCCCAGTGGGCATGACTGAGAATGGCGAATATAAATGCAGGACCTTCATCCTTAAAATCAGATGTGTGGGAGTAGTTTGGATCTATAAATAAAAAAGGAAGTGGCAAATTAGATAGAAGTCTTGCAGTGTGCAAGTTGTGCCACACCAATGTTAAGTACTCGGGAAATACTAATACTAATACTAATACTAATTTTCCCATCACATCTTTGATTTATTTTGTTCGGCATTTGCAAGCTGTACATTCTCTGTCCAGTCAGATCTGTATATTGCGTAATCGATCGATGCTTTCAGTTTTCAGTTCAGTTAATCCAATCCAACTCACACAAGATGGCACCAAAATTGCTGTCTCTTCAAAGTCTTTCAGAAAATCATGCAAGTGTATCAAATTGTATCGAATCGTATTGTTGGCTGAATGTCGTGATATGTATCGTGAGCTGAATATCGTGTATCATATCGCGAGATTAGTGTATCACTACAGCCCTAGAAATCACACAGCCCAAAAAACAAATTGCTTCTTTTGCCCAATCAATACTTGAACAATCACTTAAATCATTAGTCAATTGTTAAAATAGTTTGCTCGACTTATCGATTAATGAACTTATCAGCTGTAAAGACCATTCAGCACCTTACCTTGAACTTTCCCTGGTACAGGAAAGTACAGCACAAATCTCAAAACCTCAGCCAAGGGACGCAGCTTTGAAAGGTTTTCACACTACATGGCTTTAAATAATGTAGTTTTTGGTTCTATTTTAGGTGAGTGTCATTTAAGCTCATGACTTGCAAATTCTTGTCTTGTTCCTCAGAACATTATTCCCTAGACAAGGCAAATTACTGAGTGAGCAGAGCTGTCCAACCTCATGCAGACAGCAAAATGTTTTCAGTCAAAGTAGGCCAAAAAGAGAACAGCTTGGTATATATATATATATATATAAACCCATGCAGTATGCTGCTACACCTGCAGTAGCCCAGATTTTAACCTTGGCTTTCAGGAACAGGTACCAGACTTACAGACAGCATGAAGAGATGTGCTTCGTGTCCTAGTTCACTAGCTGTCTGCGGTCTATGGCCTGCGGTTTATGGCCAAGACAATGCTAGTGCAAAACTGCTATTGGAAGCCTGAAAAATTCTGGATAACTCTGAAATCCAGAAGTCTGAAAAATGACATTAAGAAAGTCGAAGTGTATAACATGAAGAGCCACCAAGCCCCCCCCAACACTTGTGTCTGAGCTGCAGGTACTCACCCTAGAGTCGAAACACGATGAACCGCCGTTGGAGGTAGACACTTTCATCTGGCTCCTCCCTCTCTCCATCTCCTTGTCGCCGAGCCCAACCGCCGAGGATGGACGGCTGTGAGAGGATAGAGCAGGCCGGTTTCCCGAGGACGAGCGGTTTCTGGTCAGTGAGGAGCTGCTGCCTGCTCCGCTCTTCTCCTTCTGGTATTCAATGGGAGACTGGAGAGCTACAATCACACACAGGTGGAATGTTTATATTCTTCTTTTGTGGTGTCAGTTAAGGTTTGCTGATGTTTTATTGTTCATAAACCTCTGGACATGATTGGGAGTTTTGAATCCTGTTTTTTGTGCTGAAATTAAAGTGCAACTAGGTTTTTGGATATTTCAGCCCATTATATGCACTTTACTTTTCCTGTTGAACTGTCTGAAAAGAATGCTGTTGTGAGATGTCTACTTTCTTGGTAGCCATTTATTTTTTCTGAGCACTCTACTTGCAGTGACTTAAAACAATTGCGTTAGTTTTTTCACCTCAATGTTACATTATCATCATGTGCAATTCAGTTTCATGTGGTTTCTTCATGCATTCAAAGTTAATCAGGAAACCTCAACATCCAAAAAAAAAAACATCATTTCACAATGTAGTCTGACCGGTGGTGGCTCTATTGTCTCTTTTGGGGATGACATATGGTAGTACATCATGCTACTGAGGAGAATGTTGTGTGTGTGTGTGATTTCTCACCAATCAGAAAGTTGCTCTGAGCATCCAGGAGGTCCTGAATGTGCCGGACCCAGACCTGCTTGATGTCGACGTTGGCTGCCTGCAGGGTGAAACGCTCCGACGAACCGCGACACGACAGGACAAACTTACAGGGATCATTGTCCACACTTTCCTCCAGACCCAGGTAGGATACCTGTGGAGGGGGGTAGGCAGAATTTATGAGACTTCTTTTTTCTCTTAAATGTATAATACGAGAATCTCCATCAAGACCCCTTTCTGTTTTGAAGTATGTAACAATGGTAATTACAACCTATTAATTAGTCTTTGACTTTGACTCTTAAAAGCATTGTTCTAACATATTCTAAGGAAATAAGGATATCTAACATAAAACGTATTCGGAAGGTATACTTCCCTTAATAACAAATGGGTCCGTGTATCTCTGGGTGAACTGTTCAGTGTTCTCAAAGCCACCGGGAAGATAACAAGGGATGATAAGTTTTTTCAGCCATTTTGATTATGTATAAACACCGGAAGTCTCATATAAACACACACTGCAATTTCACAATGTGAGAGATTATTTTGGTCAAATGTGTTTCCAGTTTGGTGGAAAACTTGCTTTAAAACACAGGATTCAGGACATGTATTTTGTCTTTTCTCAGTTCAATGTAACAAAGATAAATTCAGCAACTATGAGCTATTCATCCATCAGAGATTGATACTATTGTTTAAAGTGCAACACCAAGTTTTAGCTCGAATGTCATGTCATGAGTGTCCAAGGTTATATCCAAGATTTTTGAAGTGAATTAAACTGCAGGATTTCCTCTGGAGAAAGGAAAGTAACTTCTATTACAACAACCCCTATAAAATGGAAGAAGGATCAATAGAGAGTGTAATATACTGACTATAAATGTAAACTCAACTTATTCGCGAACCCCAAGAAAAGAGCACCATCCTCCATGTACCTTGATGCTCTTCTTGAACTGGTATCCAGGCGTGGATGATCCTTTCCTAAGCAGCTCGCTGAAGATGACAATTTGCTCAAAGAGGAAAACTCGTCGTTCTTTGGAGCGTGACAAGACACCGGCGTCCTGCTCCGTTACAAAGAAGGTCTCCTGCTGCAGCAGTTTGCCCTGACAGGTTAGTTTACCCTGCAGACAAATTGGATTTGTCAACACAATTAATGTAGTATTATCATCATCACAAATAAACATGTGTATGGACGTGAAATATTTACAGGAAGTGAACATACCTCATATCCTTGCAGCCGACCCAAATTCATCATGTCGTTACACAGTTTAGGGACCTGAGACATCAAATCTACTGCTTTCTGTAAAAGCCAAAGAGAGGGATTTAAATACTCATTTATGTGTTCATTTCAGGTTTGTGTCCCTCTCATGGGCTGGACAATTTGGATCCTGTCTGTGGGATATGTACATTGTGATAAAGTGTGTCAGCACTTGTGTGTTTGTATTTTTACCTCTATTTGTTCGCAGTCAATGCCTGCCTTGGAGCTGTACTTCAGGAAGTCCTGGGGAGAACCGTGACCACAACTTTTAATACTAAAGATGCTGTAAATACAGTTCACTTTACCCTGACTGTCACACACACAGTTGTGTCAGATATATAAAGACACACACCCTTCTTTGTTGCGATTTAAACAGGTAATATAGAAGAAGACACTCAACACTCAGCCAGTTAAAAATATTCACAGCATATACAAATAATCAACATCATCTTTAAGATCGTAGTATGAAATCGTTTCCCTGGAATCAGATAAAGCAGGTATAGAAAATGGATGGAAGAATAACATTTGCCTGTGATGTCTCCAGTACAAGGTCAATGAAACACATATCTACATCACGCCTTTTAGTCTCTTGTAATTCAATAAAAGAATTTGTGTTAATGTTACCTTCAATAGCAGCTGGTATTTGGTGATTCTCTGGATTGGTTTGATGAGGAAGTCGCTGATGGTCAACCTGGACTGAATGTCCTGCTGGATTCCCTGTAAGACCAACACCAATGGTATCAGAATGCTTCTGTTTCATCTATTTCTCAAATTCATTTTTCCCCCTCATATTTTTGATTCATTAAATATAAAAAAAAAATCTTCCATTAATGCAATAATACAACTACATTAATATTAATAAGAGAGATGAAAAGTCATTTAGTAGAGACAATATTTAATTTTTACAATTTTTTTTTTAAGTAAAACTAAACAACAACCCCCGACCACACACAGTCACACAAACACATGAAGAGTCAAAGCATCACTTACGTCAAAATATGTGTCATATTCTGCTACGATGAACTCTGACTTAGGCTTATTCTGACAGTAAACCACATACATGTGGAGCCTTCTCTCCTGCAACACACACACACACACATTTTATTTCTGGACAACAGGTCACAGGGACAGTAGGGATCTGTCCAGGTCAGATATATTGTCATCATCATCATTACCATCGCACAGTGTTCCACTCACATGTTTGATGAAGAGCTCAGGAAGATGTTCATGGTCTTCAAGACATTTCTCCAGCTCCCCTACAAAGAACCTGACCGAGTCACGAGGGAGATGTTGTTAGTTAGCACACAGAAACAGTACAAACTCCACACAGTCTCCACCCAAGCCTTACTTCCTATGCAAAATGCTGAACTTACTCTCTGTGCCAGTCGTAGATCTGGTGGATGTTGCCGAAAACAATTTTGTCTTTTCCTTTCATGTCATCCGGGACGCCCTTTTCCTCGATCCTCTTCATGAAGCCCTGTGGGGTCACAAATGGTCAGCAGGTGGTTTTGCTCACTTGTTCTCAGTCAGTGGAAATGAAAATAACACAGAAATATTTTACATCCAGCTACAACAGAGGAGTCCTAAGAGTACGATGCAGAGGGGTTACTCGAGTTAGATACAGATCGTAAAGGAAACCTAAATTATGGGATCACATGTCTGCACAAAATTGATACTGGAGTTAGCAAGGACTTGCATTATTATCAGGCCCAGAGAACCACAGACATGCAGATGTCTCACCTCCACCACGATGCCCAGGTCTTTGACGTAGTCCTTCTCTGTTTGAATCAGCTCATTCAGAACAAACCTGAACAGTATAAATAGTGCAATAAGACTGTGGTTGTAGTGAAAAAGCAGCACTTGAGCTGGGCAAGTTGGCATAGGATAACTCACATTCGCCCTCTCATGGCTTTGGCTCTCTGCTCCAATTCAGGGTTTCGCGGCTGAACAGGAGTGGTTTGCTCAGGTGGAGAGAGGGGGGGGAAGCTGGGGTATGCTCCTGGTTCCTGAGTCTGAAGAGACGAGAAGGTCAGTTGATTTTGTCATAGAAAAGCAACTAAACTACCCTACTCATAACTGTGCATTGAAAATGTACAGGTGAAATTCTCTTTTCATCCAGTCTAGTTCATTTATCAGAATCATAGATTATGTCTCAGAGATCTTTAGAACAACCTTCTACACCCTCAATAAACAAAAACTCTGAATGAAAAAAACTCTCAACATTAGGATAATAACATTATTCAGTGACAGCAGAGGGCAGCAGGAGTTCGGTCTTTAAAAGTCTTTGATGTTATCAGTACATGCAGGTTAGAGTTCATGCCATCAGTTCATAATAATAAATATAGTAAATAATCATCCACAAAGGTTACACACTGTGTTGGCAAATGAAATGCAAGAAAAAACTGCTTCAGCTCTTTAAATTTTTTTTTTTCCAACTTGAGGTTTTTAATGCTGTCCAGAAAGCACATGTGAGTAATTTCAAACACCCACAGCAGTAATAATTACTGCTAATACACTGCTGAATTGGCTGGTCTGGGAGACTTCTACAGTGTAAAAGTTCATCACAACAGCTGTTGTCAATATACCATAGGCAGGTGCTGGTATTCCCTTCTGAGCCATGTTTTAAGTGTCAGTGTATGCTGAGTAAGCTCTTATCAAGTCCTGTTGCCAATATACCCATGAATGCACAGACTGCTATAACTGGATTACTTTAAGACCAAAGATAAACATCTGTTTTAAAGCCTTGAGTTTTGCATTATTGTCATCACCATCTTGATTTTTTGGAGCCAGAAGACAAGAGACGAGAGGGTGGAGCTGGGCGGAATCTGTATTACTGTGCTAATTAGGAAACTGTCTTTTGAGGTCATAACTCAGGTGAGAAGCAGGATCATTTTCTCAGACGCTTGCATACAACACAACACTGGGCAACATAAATTCACTATTCATTTGTTGAACTGAGCACAAAAAGGTTCATGATGCGGAAACTTCATGGAGACGCCACATGAACACGTCCACCGTTCATGCAAATAACCCATAGGTGTACACAATCATGCACACTCACCATCTTGGTTTTAACCAGTTTTTCTATGGCGCTAACCAGCTCTGCAGCGCTGGGCACCTCAGAGGACGGCTGCAGAGACGTTAGCAAGGATGAAGACTGAGAGAGGAAGAGGAGAGGAGGATCAACAGCAACAGCATGTTAGAAAGATTGGATTAAAAAGAAGAGAGTTGTAGCAAGAAAAGAAATGGAGACAAACAGCAGTGAGAGAGAGGAAAGCAGTGAGCCAGCAAGCAGAGGACGGCAGCAGATCAGAGCTGAGCTACACGTGGACACACTGGAGGAATTATACCTGACAAAAACTGCTAATCTAAATGAAGAAATAAACAAAGAGTGCATATATATATATATATATATATATATATACTGTATATATAACAACTGAAACCTGAAATAGAAAACAGGAAACTCTAGAATTTAAAAAAAAAATTAAATGGAAAAAAAAGTCACTAAGAGGACCCTCATAAAAACATGAAACATAACTTTAGAAAAAAATTCACCCTCACCTTGTCGTCCTGAGCTGAGGGGTCCTTGATGATCTTCATGGGGGGAGGCAGAGGGGTGTGAGCCTCCTCGTCTGGCTCCTCCTCACCGCCGCTCTGCATCCCAGAGGACGTCTTAGAGAGAAGGTTGCCATCTTTACTGAGGACTCTCTGAAAGAGACACAGACACGATGCAGAGTCAATTAGAAATGCAAAATCACTTCTTACAAATTCAACACTCCAAGTTAATTTTCTTTCCTGAATAAAACTCTCTGATATTCCAGGTTATTCAGTAATGCAAGTTTAACTGACTTGATCTTTGCAAGTTTGTAGGCCTTCAGCAACTGAGACTTTCAATAAAAAGGTATTAAGTGTAGTTTTCTGCGAAAAGGACATTCTCACTGCACTGACATAGAAGATTCCTATGAGTAATTTACAATGAGAAACCACAAACAATAATGCGTGCAGCTATGGAAATCACTGACGCAGTGGCATTAAAATGATATTAAAAACAAATCAGCTGCTGTATATTAAGTCCAAGGGATGCAGTCATTCTCTGAAATTCATATTATTCTTGTCAGTGAAAATCAGACAGTTTCAGACAGCAAAAACATTTTACCGCAAGAAATGCTGAGAACTAAGAATAGAAACTTGCTGGTGTGGATGTACGTAAATAAAAACACTGAAATTGTTTCTTCAAAGGAGACTGACCTTAAGCTACGAAGTGAAATGCCATTTAACGAAAAGCAAACCACAGCAGTTGAAACCTCTCACTGCTCACCTCATCAATGATGTCATCCTGTAGGGAAATGTCAGGCTGTCCCAGGTCAATGCTCTTCCTGCTTTCCTCTCTTCCTGTTCCCGGTCCTGTTGAACATTTTAGAGCGACATATTTTGACATATTCAATTTACAAAAATGTTTGCAAGACATGCCTCTTTTTTTCTATCTTTCACACATCTGCGTTCACATCACCTGCTTCTCTCAGTCCTACAGAGACTTGATATAAGTAATCTATTACAGTGAACATTCAGTTACAAGTATTGTGTCAATGTTGTGCTATTTTCACGCAATGATGGAACTTATGGAAACATTAAGACAAGACAAATAATATCATAATATATAGTACAACAGTATTACCAGACAGACCTTCACAGTGTACTAAACTGAGCTAAAACAAATGTGTACATGAAAGGAAAAAAAAGCTGATAAACAATTTATGGTATGGCTTAAAATGTGGAAATGTGTCAGCTTGTGGCCAAATCCAAACAGAGCTGACTTTTTACTTTGTAACTTCTCATTAGGCTGCTCCTGATAGGTTTTCCACAGATGGCGATGATGGCGTTGTGTTGTAATGTGTTATGTTGCCCAAAGGACTGTGGTTTTGTTTGTTTATGTCTGCCTGTCTCACCAGTCTTCTTCTGTTTGTTATTGGGGAGCTTCTTGACCGAGCTGCCATGGCTGAGGCGGCGGACCGGACTGGTCAACCATTTTCTCAGAGTGTTTCCAGAGCGTTTGGGACCAGGAGAGCTGGACTGCAGCGAGTTGAGTGATGGCTGCGGCTGAAGGTTCGCCACTGACTCCGTCTTTCCATCAGAGCCACTAACAGGATAGTTTTCTGAAAGAAATTGAATTGAAGATAAAGTTTACATTTTAGTATCATCCAATCAGACTTCTTTGCTTTTGCTTCCACAGAAACAGTTTTTGACATTTAAAGTCATGCAAAATCAGCTGATACAGACATTAAGTTCATCCACCCTGACATCATCCATCTCTCAGTTATTTCAGCACACAAATTTTGACTGAATGACTTGATTGAATTTGCCTAACTACTGGTAGTTATAACTTGATTATTTAAATCTAAATAAAGTCTTAAGACCTGGATTTTATTAAATCTTTATGTTGATGGAGAAGGCAAAGAAGGAGAGTGATAGAAACAGAAATAAAACAAGACTGACTGAATGGATCTTGGTTCCACAAGATTTTGAAGTGTTTCTATGGGAATTTTTGTCCATTCATGCAGTAGAACATTTATGAGGTTGGGTACCAACCATTCCAGTTCATCCCAAAGGTGTTGGATGGGGTTGAGGGTCAGTCAAGTTCTTCCACACCAAACCCATCCAATCATGTCTTTATGGACTTTGCTTTGCTTTCACAGTCATGCTGGAATAGAAAAGGGTCTTCCCCAAACTGTTGTCACAAAGTTGGAAGCACAGCATTGTCCAACATGTCTTGGTATGCCAAAGCATGCAACATGAACAAATGATGATGATGCAAGAAGGCAGAGAAAGTAAGTAGCAATATTGTAGCTGTCTTTCTCTCTGCCTGCCCGCTCTCCTGCTGTCATTCTTTTTTGTCAATGACAGGGAGAGACAGGAATCTGGCATGATGACATTCCAGATGACATGATGAGATTGCTGCTACAAAGTTGGCAGCATAGCATTGTCCAAAATGTCTTGGTATGCTGAAGCATTAAGATTTCCCTTCACTAGAAGTCAGGGGCCGAGCCCAGCCCCAGAAAAGAAAAGATAAGATAATCCTTTATTAGTCCCATAACTGGGAAATTGGAGTGTTACAGAGGGTGCAAAGCATGCAAAGGTAACAAGGATAAACAATAAAACAGCCCCATAAAGAGGTCTGTCTGGATACCTTTGTCTATATGGTTTATGTTTGTTTCTGGCTGCTAACATCAGCAAACTAGTTCTCTTTGTGACAACAATAATACCACTTAGTTTAGTTAAATATGTTCCGACAGACCAGCATCATGTTTTGGCTCTTTGGCAAGTGACATCCAGATGATTTCTTTTATACTGATGAAAAACAAAGTCTGTTCAGCAGCTGCTCTCATCTCATAAAACCGGCACCCCAGACACATGTAGGACATGAATTCTTTCTTTCCTTGCTTTAATGTTACGTTTGTTTGTACCTGTTACTTCAACTGCAAAAGAATAACTATTTGATTGTGTTTAAAGATAACCAGAAAGCAGGAAATAAATGATAACAAACACATGTGGCATGTTGACCGTTAGACTGAAATGACTGAGTTATCAGTGGATGGTTTAACTTCAGATCGACCTGTTGTCATTTTGCAATGCCTGAGATATTCAAACACAACTCTTTGGGTGTGTGTGTGTTTGAAAGGGGTGGTGGGGGGGGGGGGGGGGTGGTGGTCATGTGTCAGGAGTGTGGTAGATCAGCTGCACTCACACACAGCTGGGAGCTATGGGCTGTGGCTTCTGTGTGGCTTTGAGGGTGTGTGTATCTGTGTGTGTTTCAGACAGGAAATGAAAAGTCAAAGGTCAGCCGTATGTCCTGAGGTACTCTGCTGTATTATCTATGAATGTTAAGCTTATTTTTTTTCCCTTCATTTATGCCATCCCTTATCTCCTTCCTCATTTTATTTGGAGGACTCCTTTATGTACTCAAATGTCTGGTGCTGAGCTGCAAATGCCTAAAACCACTTCCTATTTTTTTTTTCCTATTTCAACAATACAATTTCACTTCCTTGATCAGCACCAACAATGTCAAGAAAGTCTGTGTTTGTGTGAAGTTAAAGTTAAGTTTGGGCAGTGTGGGTTAATGAGTTGTTGTAGTTCTTATCTGTAACTTTCTGTTCAAAACAGCAGCCAAGGTCACCCAGTGCTACTAAGGTGCCTGTTTGTTTTTTCTCTCATGAGAAAAACTCATGATACATGAACTTGACAGAACATAAATATGAAATTGCAGAAAGGTGGACTGGAACAGAACTTGATCCTTGTGGTACAAGACAGTTCAGATCATCATAACCGTACAGTCCATCTGCAACAGGCCTGCGGGTGAGACTTGCACACACACGACTTTGTTGGTCTTTTCCTTTGAAAGTGACTGCAAGAATTCCTTTGTGCTTGTAAGGTTGCGTGAACTTCAACTCACTTTCAGCATGGAAGTAAAACAATATAAAATGGTCTACCTGCCCTTAAGGCAAACGAGAGGGCAGGGCTGGCTAAAACGGATCATAATCAGCTGCATTGTACAACTGCATAACTGGGAGGCTAAGACTAAACCACAAGGACACCCACTGTTTGACACTGACCAATAAAAACTCATTCAATTGAAAATAAACTCATAGCTTCAAAAAAAAGTGACTTCACCTTGAAAATGAACTCTGCAGTCTCATTGTTTGGAACCTGAAGACAGTTTTGATAAACTCACACTGCTACTGGAAACTTGACACGTTGTGGTTAATGACACGGTCCACAACATCATCACTCCTGACTGCAACTCCTAATTACATTTATGTGATACAGCATGATTAAAACAGCCAATCTTTTGGCAACACTGTTTAATGAACTCCTCCACACGTGCTTACTGGACCATAATTGCCTTTCAAACTATTTTCGATGTCACTAAGCTCAGATTTTTAATGAGCACAGACGAACTTTGCGCTTTCAGCAGATGAACGTAAAAACAACCGTCTGGTGTCTAAACCTTCACGTGCATCATTCTGCACAGTGAAGCTCAAACTGTAGCAACAATGAAAATACATTTTTGATCTGAAGGGGGTTTTAAGATGGTTTGCAAACCGTTTGCACTTATACCAGTCACCTTCACAGAACATACAGTATCTGTCAACACTGTATAGAACATACAGCTGCAGTATTCATGAGTAATTTAATGGCATCACCTCCATTTATCTCCAACAAGCGTGTGTGACATGACCAGGACACCCACCATCCAGATGTCACTCACTTGACATCTTTGGACAGAAAGTTAATCAAGAGTGCTTGCAAGAGGAGAGAGAAACTCCTGATACCCGACTGCTTTTCTGCCTCTGACTGCCTCCCTGTCGTCACACAGTGCAAGCGTTTCAGTGGTTACTCCCTGAAGTGCTGCTGACCAGACCCAGTCATGTGTTACTGCGGGAGGGAAACGTGTCATAGGTAACCAGTTCATTTGTGTGTGCGTATGTGTGTTCTCAGCTGAAGCACTATAAGTCACTGAGTGGCCTTGACAGCTGGTTGACCACAGAAAATCATCAAAGACTTGAGTGTGTGTGTGTGCGCAAACACACACACACACACACACACACACACACACACACACACACACACACACAGCTGAGTGATAAGACTCCACTTTATCCTCTCCTCCAAAGACAAAAATGACGGCACAGAGCGGCAGTTGAACCTAAAAGATCATTCTCGACCTTGAAAACAGCCACGTGACCAAAAAATACAGAAAGATACTTGACAAACAAGGTCCACGTATTTGGCATTTGCCGTGCTTTCAGCCACATGTTACAATCTTCCTCAGCAAATGGAGAGACTCAGGTGTAGCCATGATGGTTCACATGCTGAAGCCTCTGTGGCATGCTGTTCTAAAGTATGTGTGATTTGTTGTAAACAACACATACACCACGGTGTTTCGCTGTCATCAAGTATGATGCATATTCATCTCCGGGAAGGTCATTCCACAGTTACACTTGTGATCTCAGATAAGGAGGGAAATTTTCCACACTTTGTGGAATAAAGGTGACAAAATTCTGATGAACCAGTTTTTGTGACGGGAAATCTTGAGATACTGTGGAACATCACTTGTCCTTTACATGTCCTCCCCACACGAGGCAAACCATAAGACCATCATTCTCCATCCAATCTACATTTGATCTTCTACTGTATCTGTTCCCAGTACCAGTGCTCTCACCCTGACGCAAAGATATTGACATGTGCTGCAGCCTGGCATGAGTCTAAGATTCAAAGCTACACACAACACATACAACTGCATGGGATATGACAGAAAAGTTTCTTTTTGAGCAATAATGTAATAAATCATCATTAACTGATGTTCATTTAAGAAGCCTCAGTTAGAAAGACTGTTGCAGCATTAATACTCGGGGTAACACTGAATACTGTGTGTACTACAGAGTACAGCAAAGTCACGCTGATGGCCAAAGTCAGGTGAGACCAAACAAGGAAGCTTTTGTTCTGCAGCTGAGAGAAAGACAGACTGTCTACTGTTAAAATCCTCATCACTCACTAACCTTAATCACACACACACACACACACACACACACACACACACACACTCGTCAAACATCCAGTTGGTAGATACTAGACCAGAGGTCTGAATGCCAGGGTTTTTGTCTTGTGCTCTCTCTGAGACTTGGTTTCACTCTGTAATTACACTGCAGTACACACACACACACACACACACACACACACACACACACACACACACACACACACACACACACACACGTCTATGAATGGCTGTATTGACAGAGTATTAAAACTCTAAGCTCGGCACACACAGATAATGGCTCCTCTTTGAGTACCTGACATATGTTTTGTTGGTCAGATGCCTTTTGAAATAGCTGGTGTGTGTCTGTCACAATGCCAGGTGTCAAATCAAATCGAATCCCTAGTTGGTCCAGTGTCAACATCAGACTCTGCTCGCTCGCCGTGAGCCATAACCATTAAGCCCAAAACGTAAAAACAACAAGCTTCAATTCCTTACCGTTTTTTTCCTTTACAGCAAAAAAAGAGGTTATTAGTTAAAGAGATTTATCAGTTTATTTTTGTGTATTTTCCCAACACATGTAATAACTGACACTGTTCAAAATGTTGACCAATACCTGGCATTTCAGATGGGCTGCAGACAATGTTCCCTATAATGTCCTCAAACAATTACACAACAAAAGTAATCCAAAAATTTGACTTTGCAATTTTATTCACAATTTCCTGTTCTTTGTGCTGCATTTACACAGAGCTTTCTTTTTCTCCAGTCAACTCATTCACTCACACACTCACACACACACACACACACACAGCAGTGTAACATGCTGGGATTCAACGTCTTTCAACTTCAACTTCCATCCGGAGGATCAGCTCTTCCTGTTCAGCCACAGTCACCTCAAATTATTATATTATTGATGCCTACAGGAGACTTTCACCCATTTGTTTAATATTCAAAACATATACAGGTTTAAAACAACCCAGGTAGAGAACTGGCTGGATAGAAAATCAAGATAGATTCTTCTACTAACATCTAAAACTTGCTGCCTTCTGTACCAAGTAGAGTTACTGCAGCCAAAGTGGTTTAGAAGCATTCCTCGTATTTCAGAAAGGTTGAGCACAGGACAGATTAGGTTCTCCTCTATTTGAAACACACTATGTGGACAAAAGGACAGGGATATGTGACATTACACCAACAGGGACTTTAATGACATCACATTCTAGATAAACGGACAGCTTTGCTTCCATACGATTTTCCACAAGATTCTGGAGTGTTTCTGTGGAAATTTTTGCCCATTCATCATTTTCCTGCCTGCTCTCCTGCTGTCATGCTTTTTTTGTCATTGACAGGAAGAGACAGTAATCTGGCGTGATGACATTCCTCTCATACCGCTCTTTCTCCCACTCTCTCCTGTGACAAACCACGCTATCCAATATATCTAATTATTACGCAAATTTACAGTAAAAGTTGTAAAAGCAAAGAAAATAGATTTTCTACTGAATAAACTAGGTTATGTAAAGCCTAATTTCATCCAAGGATGGTGGTATAGGCTATGTCTGCTAGTTATGTGAAGAGTAGAAGCAAATCAGAAAATGAAACCAGTTTTTTGCCAAGATGACAGTCATAAGGGCTTGGTACACGGCAGAAGAAACACATGTACACATTCACACAGACATGTCTGGACTGTTTTTGTTTCACTGTGAATCATTCTCTTTGTTTTTTCCTCTAACACACTATCGGCACCCTGTCACTTTTGGTTTAATTCAATCATGCACTACCACTGAATTTTGTCAGCATTCCTTGAAACAACAGTCTCAACAGTTATAGAATTAATGCTATCAGTCCACCCTGCACAAAACCAAAATTATTTCCAGCCCTCTCAGAACTTTATAATGAGTAAAATCCATTAACAAACAAGTCAAGTGACTGTTTTCCGACAAACTCACTTTGACTAATGCACAAAACATCATAAGTTTGTCCGTCATGGCTACTGCCAGTAGTTCACCTCATTATCAGGCCAATATTTTTCTACATTTAATATCACTGACACTGAAGCTATTTTGCTTTAAATGTAGAATATTTTGTTGACAGCAGCCCGTTATGCAGAGAATTATCTCAACAAGTATCTATGAATGGAACCATACCTTGGACAGTTCACAGGAACTACTTTTCTAGAAGGGCAGGTTTTTAGAGTCCAGTGGTTGAAGGAATCTGAAATATGCTTGGCATTGTCACATTCAGACTGATTTAGTATCTCTGTATCTGTCTATCTATGTGTGTGTCCCTGCAGGCTGTGGCTCCTTCAGCCAACATTCACAATGTTTCATTTTCACATGCAAGCATATAAAATGTTGACTTGCTCTTTACATTATGTTTAATTTACTTCACACACACAGACTGGTTCTCAGTCAACAAATGACTGGGAGCGTGGTACGCTAAATCATAGCAAACAAAGTGAACCCTCTTCTTCCACTTAACGCCGGAGTTCTCTTGACTTCTTTGAAAAAGCTACTCTCAGCCTGATGAAGAGGATTGAAGAGAAAGCTCTTAGTCCATTGGGGGGTGGAGTGCTAAGAAACATTGTGACAATATGGAACTTGGCAACTTGGAGATATTACAGGAAATACAGTGTAACTGGAAGTAAAAGTTGTTTCATGAATAAATGTGGAAATGAAAACCATTTACATATCCCTGGAGGAAAGTGAAAGAAAATCACTGTTATTTGCTTGAGTTTGCTGGTAGATTCAGAGGAATCCAGAGTATGGTACTTCATGCTGTCACTACTGAACAGCCACCAAGCCCATGTGCACATCTGTTATTTAATGTGCATGAGACTTGGATTAACTTTAATTAAAAAAAATGTTCTGCTTTTACAGGACATTAAGACTGCTTTTACAGGACATTAAGACATTAAGACAATTAATTATTGGAAAAATCAAAACAGTCATCTTACTAAGAACATCAACCCTAAGAACGAACAGACATTCCCATCAAATGGGACGTGTCTCTGAGTCCCTGTTCCGATTTAAAACCGAGCTGCAGGTCAGATGAGACTGAACAAGCTGAATCACAGCTGATGAAGCACTCGAGGAAAGACTTAGAGATCTGCCTCTGTCCATTATCTTTGCTCTGTGTGTGTGTGTGTGTGTGTGTGTGTGTGTGTGTGCATGCTCTTGTGTTTGACTGAGGGTATGAGTAGTTTCCTGCCCATCTTCAGGTTTAATAGATAATGGACAGGACGTAAGATCACTTTACACCCCAGCCAATCACTCGTTCACTGTCTGAGTGTGGAAGTGCTTCTGTGTGCGTGTGTGTGTGTGTGTGTGTGTTAGGAAAAAAAATAGAACCATCAACAACAACAAATGGCCGCCTGTGCCTCATAGTGCAGTTCACAAACATGCAGGTCCATGTTGTATTAGGCACATCATAGGAACTATGGAAACTATTCCATATGAGACCAGTCTGACCAGAGGAACTTCAATGCCAAGACGACGACGCACAGAAGGAGGTGAAAGTGATGACTTCCCCAAACTCTGACTCTGAAAATGTTGTCATTGTCCGGCAAGTGTGTACAGTGTCTAACATGGAGCTTAGCAGCACTGGGGTCAAAGTCCACTGTCTCTCCACACACCATTGGTTAACCTTTAGCAAACCAAAGCTGCATGCTCACCTGCATACAGCACACAAATGCTGTTAAAGATACAATTCACGATTGTTGTAATTGTAGTCCTCAGCTTTAAGGTGACTTTCAGCTAATACCTAACGCAAACAAGCACACCAGTCAGTGCTGTGTAAACTAGAGTTAGATCAGAATGCTGCGGCTTCAACCATTCAGCCTGCTTCAGTGCACTGCTTGGTTTACAATACATACAGCTCACGAGGAGAAATGAACTTAGAAGAGGTTAATGGGACTGTCTTTATTGAATTATACTGCATTGTTAATGTTATAACAGAAAAATATATCTTTCAATATTTAGACCTGCATCAAGAACTACTTTTCCAAATTGTATCTACCACCAAGAGTTCATCATCTTCTTTTCTAGAGGATATATATTTAGGGTGCTGAGCATTAAGATCATTATTCACCTAATAC